>NC_133174.1:9680000-10305000 GCF_040802235.1 Manis javanica
TGTACATGAATCTTCAAATACCCTTTCCTTAGCACAGGACATACCTTTTCAGTTCTCTCCGCAACATTCCTCCAGGTGTAGAAAGTCTTCACTATGTTATGGATATTTTCTGGAGTCGGCAATGCTCCTGACTTCACTTGGAAAATAGCTTTTTCCAATCCCTCACACAAAGATTTTACAGAAGGCTCACATAAAATAATAAGACTTTCTGGAAGTACTTCAGGAATTCCACCAACCCTGGTACTTACAACCTTAAAAAGAAAAAAAAAGAACATAATACAGTCTAACATAATTCCTCTCAGTAGAACAAACAAAACCAACTTGAAAACTTGTCACAGAACGTGTCTCTTTTTCAATACAAATACAGAAACCCCAACAATATAAGCCTTCGAAGCTTTTTACCTGTAAACCACAACTGGCTGCTTCCACAATTGCCATGCAGAATGCTTCAGTAAGGGAAGTATTAAGGAAAATATGTCCTTGAACTAACACATTTCTAACGTCCTTGTGTTCTAAGGCTCCCAAGAGATGCACTCTGATTTTTGAAATGAGAGGAGAGGAGAATGAAAATCACACCACAAAAGAAATATAATTTATAAGCCAAGTGTGCTATTCATATTATACTTAGATTCTTATTGGTTCTAATGTTTTCCATCTCAAAACATTATCACCAAACTGATCTGAAACATAGTCTTTAAAGCTTAGTTAAAACTCCTACAGCTAACATAGCTCTAACTTTTGTCACACATTATCAAACTTCATCTTCCCCCAAATTAGGTTATATTTAATGAAAACATTAATACACTTTGATAAGTAAATGTTAAAGTGTCATTTCTAAACAGGAAAATGCCCCTTTTAAATCGATGCTTCACACGCATACACCTCACCTATTATCTGTTACTGAGGAAGACAAATGTTAGAATCTGTACGTACAGAGCAATTTACATGATTTGACCATCATATTTAAGTCACAACTCAGTATGGCTTGAAAATCTGCAAACATTTCCAATCAAAGCGGGTTTTTTTGTGCCTTCCAGGGTGCCTCCGACCACCGTGCCCTGAAGCCAAATTATACTGGGCGAATGGAAAAAAGTAAAATAACAGTTGTAAATTCTCTAACTAGGGTTTCCCATTTTATATAAAGTTTTTTAAAAACAGGTCTTGCATTACATCTTCACATCAAATACACATAAGAGAAGCAGCCCACTTCATGCAGGCACGTAGCCAAAACCAGACTTAGGTGACTGGCATTTTCTCACCTCAGACAACATGAAATCCATCAATACCTGTCATGCAGCTGGTATCTTTCTCGTACTTCTTCCAAAATGATTCTTTTTGGTCCCTCTCCTCCAATTATGAAATTTAAATCTGCATGTTTCTGACAGAGTTCAGGTATTATACCACTAAGCAAATCGGTTCCTGAAAGTGTAAGTTGAATGTTGGAGATGTTAATATTTAAACTTCAAAAATTCATCAAAACTACTAAGAATCCACTCGCTTTGCCAAGGATTAGCTATGCCCTCAAGAAGACAAACTAAATCTCCTAAACCTTTCCTGGGAGGGTGGAATCATTCACAAACTGCCAATGGTCCAAGAGTTGCAACTTCTTGAAGATACACACATTGACACCAATTGTTATCTTCCACCCACCCAATACCTGGACTGCTGTTTCATGCTCACCATAATGTTATTATTCACTTGTTTTTATGCACGACCTACTTCTAAAAAGGCTATTTGGGGTAGCTATCATTTAAGTTAGTTTTCTACAGAGCAGGACAGCTGACTGGAAAACAGGTCTTGTTCAAACCTTCCTACGAGCAAGCTCTTTACTTTCATCATGGGAACGTTTCCTGATAGAGAAAATGAAGAGACTTATGTACCTGAAGTCCAATGTCTCTCTCGGCTATGAAATTCTACTGGTCTATGGTTCCAATTCCTGCCACAGGAAAGGGCTAAGTGACAAAGTGTAACTGCTACCTCCACTGTGTTCAGAATGCACTTTGACTTGGTAGATATACAGAGGATTTTGCATTGTATACTATGGTATTAGCAAAATTTAAAAGAAGTCTATCCAATCCTGCAATAGTCCACTTCCCCTGAATGAGAGTAAATGGAAGTAACAAGACCTCAACTGCCAGGTGACTACAGTCCATAGAACAAAAGGATACATCTTGTTTTGTTTTGTTTTTAATGACATGCTTTTCCCATATGTAAATACAACCTCAGGTAATATAAAGCAATAAACTAAATCCTGCCCTGCTCATCTGAAAGTGGCTATCCAAAGTGATAGCGATGTTGATGCTATTTGGGAATTCAGTTCATTAACAATTATAAATCGTACGCATTCAAAAGTAAATGTAAAATAACCCAGAGTTGTTTATTAACTTAAGAAATGCATACACATACATGTTCATACACAAGAACTGCACTTCCTCTACTGATCTTCCCAAATATGGGCAGATCAGTCATTTAAAAAAAGGTGCTGGAAGAAGTAATACACAGAGGGTCATTTTTATGAAATACTTCAAAGTAGGATTTATTAAGTAAACTCTGCTAGCATTTTCAAAATGATTACACTAGCAAACCTAAGTTCACATACAGCTTTCCTGAATCACGAAGGCTTCTCATTAAAATCTTAGCTATCTTTTTTTAGAGTCTATTACCAAATCCATCAATTGCATTTCTAGGTAGACCAAAAGTGGCTTGACTTTTAACATTAGCCTCCTATTTTCATTTTTTTCTTCCTTCACACCCTCTGTTCTAATACAAAGGTTAAGAACAAATTCATCAAATGAAAAAAAAAACAGTAATAATTGCAACTGCTGATAACAGCTACCATTCACTGTTCTTACATCAGGCAATGTACTTTAAACGCAGCATGTCATTTAATCCTGACAACTACCTTATAAGTGGAACTGAGTAATACTATCAATATTATTCTAAGAATAAATAAAAAATGTTTTGGGCCTCCAAGAAGAGTCTAACACAATGGAAAATACAAAAGGACTCATAATAATTGCCATATTCACAAATAATGAACAAGGAAAATTCCTGATTCAAACTGCTTTTCAAGGTGGATCTAACAATATTTTAACAAACCTTATGAATCTATGCCTAAGATAATGGTGACATGGCTGGGGGGTGGGGAGGGCAGGGAGAGAACAGGAGACCTTAACTCTAGTTCAGGACCTGAACTCATGTTTGTCATCTCTTACTTACTGCATAACCCTGGCAAGTTACTTACCCTCTCTGAGACTCAGTTTCTTTGTTACATTCAGATAACATCTACCCTAAAGTTGCTGAGAGGGTCAAGTGAGGTACTGCATCATGCATAAACTTTATCAACAGCAGAATATAAATATAACTTGTCATTACTACTACAGCAAAACGTGGGGTGTGCCTGCACACACAGGAGCACTGTGAGACCCCGATAGGAGCAAACCCAGCTCACAAAGAGGGCAGCAGCCAGCCGGAAAACTTGGGCAGTAAGGATTTTTATTTATCCGCTCTCTTAACACACTCCAGTTGGCCTTTGGTATCTGGTCCAAATGAATACCTCCTAAGGAAATTAATGTGTTAATAATTAATGGACCAGAACATTTCTTCTTGGAGGCCCAAAACCTTTTTTATGTATTCTTAGAATAGTATTATAGATTATTGATAGTATTACTCAGCTACTCACTTTTGGGCTACAGATGTGGCTGTACCTTCTCAGAATGTTAGCTTTTGCCTGGCGCCTGGCATAGGGAGAGGGTTCAATAAATATCTGTTACATTATCGAATTGAGAATAGCAAAGGCCATACCTCCACTCTGCTGGTGTGGCTCAGTTGGTTAAAATACCATAAATAGTTTAGTAAAGGTAACAGTCTTTGCACAAATAGTTAATTTAGCTCTGATTCTTGACACAAACATCATACTCTTTCCTAGCTAGCTATCCCACACAAAGATGAGCTACTTGATTAAAAAACAAATTAGGCACATTTTCTAAGTTACAACATCACCCATATCCCAGGAGAGTTCACAATACAGACTGCTGGTCCATTCACATCTTAATTAAAGAATAAAAGCATGATATTGCCTTCACCTTAGAAAATGCAGTTCAGTAGCTGTTTTCTCCCCAACCTCCGCTTACACGGATTGCTGGATCAACCAAGGCTCTCCGTTCCAAATGTTAACCACACTGACCAAGACCCACATCTGGATTTTAGGCCACTCTCTAGTACCCCAGAGTAGACTTGACCCCACCACTGAGCTTCATGCTTACCAGGAATCAGCTGTGTTTGTCCACAAATCTGTTTGATGCCAGTCACCATATCGAGCAATCTAATTCAATAGTACATAAACTAACAAAATGAGTTCCTATGAAACTAAGCTGAACGGTTTGAAAAATCCAATGAAGGAAAGTCACAGAAAAAAAGCTCCTTGTCACATTCGGGGGTATCCTAAACCACTGTGTAAAATAATAAAAAAAAAAACCAGAAGCGCATTACTTCATATACCTTTTAAGTTCCTGCCTCACTTAAAAGAAACCTTCACTGGCAATTGTAAATTATGCTTTCTGAAGGTGATTGGGCAGGAAGATGATGCAGCTGCCATCAGCGGACCAGTGCCGTTGAGCCTGCAGGCTGACACCAAACTATTGGCAATTCAGTGCATGTTAATATTTTGAGTTATATTCAAATATTTAAAGGAGGCTATATGTTATCTTTCAAATAATTCCCTACTTTAAGTGACAATTTTCATTACTGGTAAGTTTTCAAATACCATCCAGAGAACCATTTATGTTTTGAATAACCAGACTGTGTCAGGCTTTTAGCAAATGAGGCCCCACAAATTCTATTGTGGTGTTCATTAACTGCTGCAGAGACACTAACAAAATCCTCTTTGGTAATAGCAGACACTTAACAAGTACAAGCTGGGCTAAGTACCTTATAGGAACCATCACTGAATGCTCATAAGATTCCCACTGTTGCCCAAATTAAATGAAAAAACTGAGACTCAGAGATGTTAAGTAGCTTGTCCTTGATCACACAACAGGGTAGAGCCAGGATGGGACTCAGGACTGTCTAATCCCCTTCCTTCTTCACTTACCTGCCCACATGTTACTAATATTTTAACTATGATTAAATGAAATAAGCCACAGAACAGTAACATACAGAGTAAGTTCACCAATTTTGAGTATGTGCATGAAAGGAAAGCTACAAATCAAAATATTAGGGTCATCCCTGAATAGTAGTAGTTACAGCTGATTTTAGCTTTCACCTTTGTGCTTTCGGTTTTCAATTACTTTTGCAAGCAGAAAGAAGAGGCTGTGTGGTAGGCTCAGTCCTGCACTTGCAGGGTTGTTTCAACCTTTATAAAGACCTGATCTATTAAGCAACCCCAGGCTACTGTTCTTATATTTAAGTAATTATTATACCACCAAAGAGTGGGGAGGACAGCATTCACCAGTGTTCCAAGAACTTCTTTTTGTTCACATAACAATATCAGACCTTTCTTTACTATATATGAAGTGCAGTTTTAAAACCCGGCAACAAAAAGAGAAGCCAAACAATCATTACATAAAAGTATTTAACAGCTTTCGACAAGGAAAAACAAGTCTTTGCAATGCGATTGTAGCTATCATTTCATTACCTTTTCTGTAAACAAGTCTGCTGACAACAACAACAGTTATTACGCTATCATGCCTTCTAAACGGGTCTGGAGTGAAGTCAGTAGGATCTACAGCATTAGGAATGACGGACACTATTTCAGGATTCAGTGCTGCTCTTAGCACAGTGTTTTCCTTACTAGTATAAGAGACACAGATTATGTGGTTTGTGCCACAAAGAGACACAGTTAGAAGCTTGTTCGTAAGCACCGAGCTGACATCAGCAAATCCAAAAAGGGAATGGTCCGTGAAGACTGTCTGGAGCCCCATTGTCTTGGCGTGGAAGAGGGCATCATGGGCCATGGCAGAGAAAGAACTATGTGAGTGGATTATCGTGACTCTCTCCCGAACAAATATGTACCTGAGCAATGGTAGACTGTGAAAGAGGGTCGTGGCTGTAGATTGGTTGTACATAACTTTCAGAGGCAAGTAATAGACTTTGAGGCCATTAGTGAGGTAACGGATGCCTTTTCGATTTCCGTAAGCATGGGTGACAATTATGACCTTGTGCCCTCTTTCAATCAGGCACTGAGAGAGCTGGTAAATGTGGCTTTCCACGCCTCCCATATTTGGGTAGAAAAAGTCTGACACCATGCATATATTATGCGTATGGTTTGTATATGCGGGAAGACTTCTAGGGCTAACGTGAGAGAGTGCAGCTGAGGTAGGGTGGCCATGCCCACTTCTTCCTCTACAGGCCATGCTGAGATGGTTTAGGCATTACTCCTTAGGGCAACCCAGTAAAGGTATGTGTCATCTAGGACCTGAAAGAGAGAGTAAAACAGGATCTCAGCTCAGAAACAAAATACACTCCAAATTCCAAATCCAGATATACATACTGTTGTAATGTGAATATAAATTTTCTAACTTTTCCCCTAGAAATAAAACACAACATTCAATGATTTACTCACTTGACATTTACTTGCTTAGCATTTACTATGTGCCATATAACAAAACTAGATTCTGCAATGTCTTTGTACCGAAATTCTGCTTTAAAAATACTGCTATGCTGTAGACTCACAGACACGAAGTGACTGGTGGTTACCATGGGGGACTGGGATGGGGAGGTTGAGGAGAAAAAGGGGCACAAAAATTCTCAATCATACTATAAATTGGTCACAGGGATAATAGCACAGCATGGAGAATATAGCCAATAATTCTGTAACATCCTCCTATATTGACAGATAATAACTGCACTAGTGGGGGTGAGGATTTAATATAAGTAACTGCTGAACCAGTGTTGTATACTTGAAACCAATATGATTGCATATCAGTGATATACTTCAATAAAAAAAATAGTATGCGTAATTTCTACAAGTTTGTTATACCATAGTATATATAATAATTTGCCATGCTAACAAACTACTTAATTCCAATAATTAAATATATGGCCCTTTACAGAAGTTTGCCAACCCCACTCCAGAGCTTAGCCACTGATTCAATTAATCTCATACCTTCTGCTAGTATTAACTGTGTGGTTTACACAAAAACATACCTAGAGCTAGAACTGTCTTTTTGAGAGCAGCTTTTTCAAGCGTCACGAGTAGCATGTGCTACAGACACCCACATTTCTCCTTTATTCATGGATGGCGATAATCGAACTGTTCTCTTCATTTTCTTAACCTTTCTTTCAGTTACGTAGGCCTGTCCTCCATAAGTATCCATCCCTTCAGTCTGGAGTCTGAAAATAAAGACTAAACTCGAGATGGGCTGGATCTGGGCCATTTTCTACATCTACAGGAGAAAATGCTTAGCCCAAGATCCCTTAGATCCTTATCAGTGCAAAGTGCCCACTCAGTATTCAGTACTGTTACAGATTTTTAGACTTTTAAAGCTAAAGAGTCTTGGAAAGCTAATAGAAATCTTCTTCAGATTTACAAATGAGATTTCCATGCCTCCAGAAACTCAGCTACACAATGGGAAGCCATACTAAAATCTGAGTTTCCGATTTCACCTGCAAACTCAGAAAGTGCAAATTAACTGCATATGCAAAGTCTTAACTATACTCAACAACGAATTCATCTATATTTTAAATATGTTCTCAGTAATACCCAGTGTTTGTTGACCTGGATTTACTAATTAAGATTTGTTATTATCAAATACCGAGATTCTTCAGGTTTGTACTTTCAGGTGGCTTCACTAACATTTTCTTACTGTGGTATTAAACCCGAATTCCCAGTTTTGTTCAATTTAAAAAGATGAATGGTAACAAAAAACAGTGAGTAAATAACCAACGGGTATCATTTAAAGTTTTGTCATTAACCCGCAATGTTCCGTGATGAGTCTGCCTACTGCCATCAGGCTATCGCGCCTAACACTTTTACGGCGTAAAAAGCTCAGCGAACTGCAGAATCACAGAATCTTAGATTTTAAAACTGGAGAGAGGCTTGCAAATCCAGTGAATCCTCTCTTATTTCACAAATGAGAAGCCACAGAAGTTGAGAGATTTGTCCAACGGTCCCACCCAGCCACTTAAGTGGCAAATGCGAGATGGTCGTAAAATAGCCAAGGAGTCCCCGGACAGTCATTAGCTACAGAGGCTCCCAAGAAGCCTTAGGGAGACCCTGTGGGAGATTGGGGTCAAGAGGATGGTGCTTCCATCCACTTCCTGGGCAATGCCCTGCTTCCCTCACTGAGAAGTAGCCGGGAAGCGCCAGGGCCAAGTCTCGCAAAGCCCAAAGGGTAAGAAAAAAAGGGCCACAGAGCGGGCAGGAGTCTGAAGCCAGAGGTCCCGGAGCCCTTCGCCCCGCCCGCCTCAGCCTCCCCGGAACCTGCTCCAGCGCGGCCGCCCCCTCCTGCGGTGGGGGCAGCCCAGTCCCACCCGGAAGAGGCCGAGAGTGCCGGCGCGGGGAGATCAGACACGCACTCACCGGCGAGTCCCAAGGCCGCCAGTGTCCAGACCTCCCGCGGCTGCAGCCAAACTCCCAGCCCACTGCCCCGAAAGACCAATCCGGGGCGTCCGCGCTCAAGCGCCGCGCCCTCGAGGCAGCCTATTACAGAGAGGCGCTGAGGTCACGTGCAAGAGCGACGCGCAGTCCCCACCCCCCGGCGTGGGATGCAAGGACCTCGGAGGGGCCGCGGGTCTATGCGATCTGCCGGAAGACTTGTTTTCTCCGGACTGAAAGCAGTAATCCTCGGTTTAACCTTTTACATGAGTTCTTAATGTGGGGGATCTCTAAAAATTGGCCGTGGTGTCTTACGCAAGCACCCCACCAGGACCCTTCCGTAGGGTAAAACCAGAACTCCCAGCGTGCCTCTCAGCGAGCCTCTAGCGCTGCTGGGAGTTGTAGTCTAGCGGCCTTTGGCAGAGAATCCAAACTTAGAAAACTCATTCCCAGGATGCACCGCACTTTTAAACCTGCTCCTGTGGCTTGAGGGGAGGGCTCGCGCCTCGGTTACCTAGTTACAGCGTCTCGTTTCGGGAAGCCTGTTCTCGCAAGCTTCCGATTGGGGAGACTTTTGGATGAGAAGGCTGCCGAAAACCGGGATCGAGGTGGCGTGTAGTTTGTGATTATCTGCGCCACAGCGGACAGTGCTAGTTCTTACCACTCTGGCAAGGTTGCCTGACGTAGCAAATAATACACAAATAAAAAGTCAAATACATTTTTTTCCATTTAAGATGAATAAGATTTTAAAAAAGTTAAGATAAATAATTTTTATATAACTATGTCCCAGATACTGGAGAGTTTACTAAAAAATTATTCGTCTTTTATCTGAAATTCACATTTAACTGGGCTTTTTACATTTATATGGCAACCCTACACTCTGGAGAAAATCTGAGGTCAGAGCTGAAATATCAATTCCCACTCAGACTGGTTCAGCTGGTTATGGTGGTGCTTGGCCAGGAGGCTAATGAATCGATGGGAATGGTCTGATGGTCATCCACCTGTCATGGTTGGTCCTTGGAGTTCTGCAGCCCTGTGACTGTATACACTTCAAGAACTCATGCCTTATTCAGCACTAGCACCAGCACCCCTTTTAAGCCTGTAGAAATTGGAAGTCCTATTTATTTCAGCTCTTTTTGATGCCCTCCTCAAGCTTCCAGAGCTAATTAAACCCTCTTTTGTATTTTGCTAATATTTTGGCCATATGCTGGTATAGCATTTATTATGTGATACTCAAGTTTTTCACCTGGCTGCCGTTCCCCTTCCTTTTCAACCTGATCCTTGAACGTGTGTAACTTCTTGGGAACACACATGGCCTTTATTCTGAAAGCTGGCAATCGTATTTGCCTTTTCAGCCAGATAGTAAGCTGAGGCAGGATCTGTCTGTTCCTGGTAATACACATTGAGTAAGTTTTAGTTGTACTAATGAATTTCTTTATCCAATACCAGCACAGTCCCTGATACCTGTTATATATTCAATAAAATGTATTCAAAACATTTCACGGAGTGTACCTTATAAAAAGAACAGTGCAATAAGTCAAAGAGCATTTTGATTATAGGATTTCAAGTGTAGTAATGACTTAACCTTAATGAGTAAGCCTCTAGCAGGAATAAATACTCTTCCCTGTGTTAATACTGAAGCATCAGAGAATAAAGGTGATAAAGACTCAAGGACACATATTCACGCTTAATAATTTGCAGTTGGTTTCACAGATAACACCAACACTGCCAGATGGCACATTGCTTTGGTCTCCTTTTCATTTTTCAGTAGATTTTAAGATGAGTATATGAGGTATAAATGAGGGTTAAGCCTCATTTGTTGAGCCCCTAGTTTGCCACGGCCACACTTCTGACCACAGCACACTTCTGAAACTCTACCGTGAATCTAAGATCCTGATGCCAATACTCCTTCAAGAGTTGTGATTTTTCAAAACAGAGGAAATGTTTTCTCTCATCATCATCAAATATTTACTGAGTGCCTACTCTGTAAAAGGCTTGGTGCAGAATACAAAGAATATTAAATTTATGTTTTAAAAGCTTTTTATCTTTCCTAGATTTTATGTACCTTTTAACAATAGTAAAAAGCAATCCACTTTCCTTGAAAGGTTCTTTGTGTTTTAAATACTGTAGAATAGGCTGCCTTTATAAATAGACATTAATGAAGGCACAGGGTTGCTGAGTCTCTATGGGGGCGGGGGTTGAGAAACTGCAGGCTGTGCCAACATAATCTATAGACTCCAACAAAGTCAGAAAACACTGAACAGCAGGCCCCAGTCTCTGGCCTAGGCACCATATCATTAAAAGGCACGTAAGTCATGATTCTGTGCATGATTCACAATCTCACGTGGGTATGAGACTCCATTTATAGTCAGTTAAACCTTAAGCAAAGGTCTCTATTTAAGGCTACTTTCCAAAAGTCAAGGAAGTTGTAGCAGCAGGATTAAGCTATAAATCTAGGGATAATTCGAATTACAGTTTTCTGCCCAAATGTATGGGATCAAAGTATGCCTTTAGAGAATTTTCTTAGAAACCACTATTACACTAAAACACGTACATGCAGTGTATTCTGAATATGCTTAATAAAATATGAGGGCAATCAATACCAGCTGTAGTACAAAATGACCTAAAGATGTAGAAGGTATAAAATAAATGTGGGTATCACCTCTTGAAATTCAGCTTTTTGCAAATTCATATGTAAATTAGATACCATGGATAATTTTGGAGTAAGAAGGCATCACATTTGTATGGAGAGCCTGCTATCTATGTACAAGGCACAAGACAGGGAAAAATCCATCATGAGCTTTATGCCCAAAGAACCAAGACAGAGTTAGGGCATGTGAAAAGATCTATGATAAAATGTAGGAAGCGGTAAGTGCCACAGGAAAATACAAGAAAAATACTGGGAATTCAAAGAAGAATAGTATTTCTAGCCGCCAGTGTTTAGCTAGTAGAAATAAAGGGTGTTCATGCAACTGTGGAGAGCCAAGATCATTCCCAGAATGAGAACAAGGAACAGAGACAGGTGCCAACTGGCCAGTGAACACTGTTCTGTAATAATACAGGGAAGAGAAGAAAAAGGGTTCAGACAGGAGAAGGGTGGCATTTCCAGTGAAGGTGAGGGAAACTGGTAGAGGATTTTACTAAGGAAAAGGGACTCGATGTTGAGGCAGACTTCCAGCCAAGATAACATTTTCAATTGATATTTTGAGACTCCTCCATCTTCAGTCTGCTTCAAATAGAAAAATAAGAGCTATAATATGGACGAGAAAGTTACAGCTGTGATTTAAAAAAGAACATAAACATTTTCCATGTATCAGAAACAGAACCAAAATGCAAAACAGTAATCAGACCAAAGCCATATAGGTCCTGGGCTCTGAATGTGGAAGCAGAAAGACATGAACCAGGGTTCATCTCTTGTAGACTAGAGACTAACAGGGCTCCACATGTGGCTAGAGACAGGAGCCAGCCTTGTGGGAGACTGGCACCTGGGTGGCCTCCAAAAAGAAACCATTTTCCAATATTTGCACTCTTGTCTAATCCCCTCCCACACTGACTCTGGGCTTGGCCATGTCACTTGCTTGGCTGAGAGGACATCAATAAATGAGATGCAGCAAAAGTTTCATAAGTGCCTATGCACTGGGGCACGTCCTGTTGGCATCTTTCTTCTTGTAAGGCAGTGGCTATGTTGGGAAGAAGCTCAGGCAAGATAATGATGAAAAGCCGCCTGGAGTATGAGTGACCATTCTGGGCCTTCCAGCAGCAGTTGAGTTCCCATTCACTGGTGACAAAATCAATGGAATAGTGTTATTAATTAGGTTATTATTTGTTTATTAAATAATTATTTACTAGGCACCTGCTATATGGAAGACATTGTTCTCACACTGAGGATTCTGAGTAAATGAGACCAAGTCCAGCTCTTGTTGACAGAATGAGCAAAGCCATTAAGCTCTTAATTGCCCCTGAACTGTTCCCTTCCTTAAAGGCCTTAACACGGATTATTTGTGTCATCTCCCCTATCAAGTATGTCAGACAGTATTTTCATCTCATCCAACTCTGACTGCTATGCTGTTCAATCTGTTTCCATCTCTAAAGGGCTTCTCACCACACTGCTCTAATCGCAGATTTATGATCTGTGCTGTCATAGTCATACAATTTCTGGCCTTGTGGCTTAATCAGGGACACCAGGCATTGCTGGCATTTATCGTGTTCGCTTTAAACTCTTGGGATTTCTCACATATTTTTATTTTGCAGCAAGTTGAGAATTTTCTGCCCACATTCCAAACCTATTCGTGTGATAAGTATTTCTGTGCCATGACCAGTGAATTCTAATAAGGCAATAGGCCAGTTACCCCACCCCCACCCTGAGGATCAGCCCCATCCCAGCTCAGACACCCCTCAGGCCTCCAAGTGCAAATCTCCTGCTGGTTAGTGGACAGTTGGGTTTTAGAAGTACTAAAGCCAGATGAAAAATAGTTTTGTCCTAGCCCAGAATTCCCTCTAATATCTCCATCTAACTGGCAATTTGGAAACCAGAGCCACTAACCAAATATGTTTGAGCTGGCTTTAGCGCAGATCCAGGAATCCAGGATAATCCCAGAACTTCGCTCACAGTCCCCTTCTCTCCTTCCATGTAATCCTTTTAATTTGTAAAGTACCTTGTATTTTTCAAATTGTTTTCACTTACGGTAATTTCACTTAAGTGAAATGAGCAACTCTTGAGATGCAGGGAAATGAGATTATCACCCACTTCTGACAGGCAAGGAAGCTGAAGCTCTACGAGCTTGCTCAGCCTCAGAATGCTGTGAGGTGGCAGGGTCTGCCCTTAAATTCAGGCTTTTTCTGCTTGTCAGGGATCCAGCCTCTTTTTACCAAAGTGACTCCTTTAACTGTGCGGTGCTCCTTGGACTATCTGCAGCCTAGCTCCCAAGGGAGCTAAACCAAATACTGTGAAGGAAGAGAGGATGGTAGAAAGTGAATGAAGGGGGCTGAATGCCAGTCCGTGCTGTGTGCGCCCATGACGTGCCCAGGGGGCTAGCAAGCGTCTAGTATGACGCGAGTTAAGTGATGCGGTAATGATGGCGGCAGCACAGCGTGGACTGGCCCCAGGCCAGGGACCCAGAACTAAAGGCAGGAAGGGAGCAGAGCGCCTGGAGCCACCGGCCACAGAGAGCTTCAATGAAAGAGGGGAGAATTCATCAGCTATTTCGGATCCCAGAGAGAGGAGGGACAGGGACTTGGGCCAGGACCCAACAGTTGTACCATGCAGCATCAGGAGAAACAAAACTATTTTGTTATACTTGTTTGTCATTATCTTTCTGCTTGCTATTGTACAGCTCCACACGGTCTGGCCTGAGAAACATGGGCTACACAAATTTGAAAGGATGGTTCCCAATTATAAGGAGGTCACAATGTAGTGGGGAGATAAATATGAACAGAACTATTTACAAAAGTGTGCAGTAAATGCTGTAATAGATTGTGTTTATCTATGCAAGATGCTGGGAGGGCATCAGCTTTTAAGTTATTTGCTACATAACTCAATTCTGCTAATGCTGCTAAACCCCCTCTGTTATACCAAACTTTCAGTAAAGTCTACGCCAGTCATCAACAAATTGTTTGTGGGAGTATTTTGGAGAAAAGCAAGGGTAAAAGGCCCATGCTTCCTTCCTGGGTAGCAGTGGGACAGAGAGAAGCATCCGCTGGCCAGGAGAATTGAGATGTCCATGAACTGAGAGCTGAGTGTGCAGGAACTTGAACCAGAGTTGGCCAGAAGAAACCAACTCTCAGAGATGTCCGGGCATCAGCAGGCAGATGGGGGGGCAAGTCGAGTTAAATTGAATATCAAAGGAAAGATTCCTTTCTTGCTGCTTTTTAGGTTACACTTAACAACATTTAGAATCTTAAACCTTCTGAGAGCTACGCCTTTGTTTTCCCCAAACTGCAAGTTTTGTGTGCCCACTTCTATCCCCATACTTCCAACTTCTAAATCCCTTTCTCTTTAAAACATTTTTCCTTTTATCATGAAATTTAGAGTGGTAGCATATTAAAAAACATAAAATTATATGGCTTGAATAATGGTGTTTATTTTCTTTATGTACATTTAAATATGAAACACACAGTAGTTCAGTCAACTCAAAACTACAAGCTGGACAGTAATCAGAAAATCAGTGCTCATCATACAAATCAAATCTGCATAAGAAAGAGTCAGAATAATTCAGAAGACAGTTGCAATTAGCAAAGGACCAGGAGACTATGCAAATTGCCTCCTCTTTCTGAGGAATTGATCACATGGCACCTTTTTCATTCAGCAAACGAAAAGGGATCACTCCGGTTCCATCCTCTCCATTCCTTGGGGTGCAGAGGCAGCTTCAGTTAGAAGACATCTGTCAGTGAGCCAGGGTGTCCTCAGCTTAATGGAAGGTTGATCTGGATTCACTGTGGTACTAAATAAAACAGATTTTTTCTCCAACACCTGGGAAAAAACAGTCGCAGCAACTTGGCAAAGAAGCATGCTGTTTAAAATGACAGGCATGGGGGACTTGAGAACAAAGTTGAATCAAGGATTTCCTTGACCATGACGCCCACGGGCAGCCCTTTTCTCCTTTGGAAAGCGGCAATGCTTTGCACAGGCTGGTTTCCCATTTGCACATAGCCTGGCCTGAAAGGGACATCTGTCCTCACAGCTGTTGCAAAAGAAAATAAACATGAAAATTCAGAATCAAGGACGAAAGTCAAAGGAGTAACTATGTTCCGATTTGATTACATTTCAAAGTAAGTTTTCCAGATATGTATTTAAAATGTCAATATAAACTCCTGAATGTTCGGTTATCCCATGTGGAAACAAAATCTATTAAAGCCTGGTTGGTAGCCTCTAAGTGTTCTTTTCATCAGTAAATTTCTTGCTATATAAATCCACCAACATCTCCTTCCTCACTTAAAGCAAACATACATGAACATATATTGAGACAGACTGAGCCAAAGAGTCTGCTGATCTGAAACCATGCCCCAAATTGTTTAATTCTCATCAATTTCCTTTTTTCTCAAGATCCATAAGCCAGCAACAACAGGTGGGCTTTTCTTGATTTCACAGTTAATCATCACTCCATACACTCTCACTTATGCCTTAGTTGCCAAATTTCTGTTCTACTATCAAAAAGGGGCTTGGGCATTAAAAAAAAAAACTGGCTCAATAAGGAATCTCATTAAATCAAAATGGCATTTACATTAAATGTCAATGAATCAAGTTAAGGTAAAGTGCAAAGCCACTGACCTGCAGGTGTCTGGGTGAAATATCTTGTGCTTCTGGCAGCAGCTCTCCAGACTTTCTTGGCACTCAATGCAACTGCAGTTTTCTGGGTGTTGGATGAGGTCTTCGGGGCAGGGTGTCTTACAGATGCACTCACAAAGGTCTTCGTCAAACTTCATGTGCGGCCCACAGAGAGCCAGTTCCTGGACATGAGAGTGGTCTAAACGAAAATAGAAGAGTCTTGCTTGAATGGCTGTAGCATGGATAATGTGATGACCAAAGATGGATCATCACCAAAGTCTACATCATTCTCAAGGAGCTCAGGTAGCTTGGGACCACCTCACCTCCTTTCCTGTAGATGTGTGACCCTCATCTTTTCTCAGGGTGAAGGAGATTCTCCTCTGATTTCACAATACAAATACAGAACCCTTCTGTTCTCTCAAGTTGGTGGTGGAAATGTTTTTTTAAGCTGAATATTTTTATAAGATTTTAAAGAGATTTCTACGTTGGCGACTTGTTAAAAATGCAAACTTTTTGGACAAAGATTAAAGATGGCAGCGTGAGAGTGAGATAGGCTTTCTCCTAAAACTGCAAACAATTCGAAAATATAGTTGGTGCAACTAATCCTGAGAGAGTAATAGGAAAGAGGACGGCATTAGACTGCATACAGCTGGAGAAAAGAGCAGACCTCACAGAACAGGGTAACATACCAAAGCTGTGGCCCAGCTGGACCCGAGCCCTTCCGCCACCTGAGCAGACCAGCGAAAGGAAGAGAAATGGAGCAGGTAGGGAGTGGAAGGCCTGGGACTGCTGAATACTTAGCTCCAAAGATCTGCTCTGGGAGCACAAACCTACATTTCATGGTGCTTTCAAGATACTCATGTGATTATGGGGTTGGAAAGTTTAATACAGGCAGAGTTCCTGGGGAGACTGGGATTCCAGCCACTTGTGGAAAGCAGGGATCCATATACGGCTGCTCTGGGACAGAAGCTTATACCTGTGTGCTCGGCCCACTGGTTCAGGCAGTGGAGACAGGCACAGCAGCCCGGAAGCAGGAAACAGCTCTTTCCTCCCCTCAGGCACCAATACCGCTCCCTTGTGACGCCTGACATTGCTTCAGGGACTGAGCAGCTCCAGAGAGTAGAGCTTCTGGACACTAGAGGGTGCCATGTACAAATATGAAACACCAAAAGAACCTGGTCCAGAGTAAAATTAATGTAACTCGGGAGAAAGATTTAAATGACATGGACCTTATGACTCTTCCTGAAACGGAGTTAAAAATAAAAATCATCAACATGCTAATGGAGGTATGGAAAGATATCCAAGAACTCAGGAATGAATTCAGGTTGGAGATACAATCGTTGAAGAGCACAATGGAGGGTATTAAAAGCAGCTTGGATACAGTGGAGGAGACGATAAATGAAATAGAAACTAGAGAAAAGGAATACAAAGAAGCTGAGGCACAGAGAGAAAAAAGGATCTCTAAGAATGAAAGAATATTGAGAGAACTGTGTGACCAATCCAAATGGAACAATATTCACATTACAGGGATACCAGAAGACGAAGAGAGAGAGAAAGGGATAGAAAGTGTTTTGAGGAGGTAATTGCTGAAAACTTCCCCAATCTGGGGAAGGAGATAGTCTCTCAGAAAATGGAGATCCACAGGTCTCCCAACACAAGGGACCCAAGGAAGACAACACCAAGACATATAGTAATAAAATTGGCAAACATCAAGGATAAGGACAGACTATTAAAAGCAACCAGAGAGAGAAATAAGATCACATACAAAGGAAAGCCCATCAGGCTAACATCAGACTTCTCAGCAGAAACCTTAAAGTCCAGAAGGGAGTGGCACGATGTATTTAATGCCATGAAGCAGAAGGGCCTGGAACCAACATTACTTTATCTGGCAAATTTATCATTTAAATTTATCATTTAAATTTTCAGGAGGGATTAAACAATTTACAGATAAGCAAAACCTGAGAGAATTTACCTCCCACAAACCATCTGTACAGTCTCTTTTGGAGGGACTGCTATAGATGGAAGTGTTCCTAAGGCTTAACAGCTGTCACCAAAGGTAATAAAATCACAGTAAAGAAAGTAGAACAGCTAATTACTAAGCAAATGCAAAATTAAATTAACTATCCCAAAGTCAATCAAGGGATAGACAAAGAATACAGAATATGATACCTAATATGTAAAGAATGGAGGAGGAAGACAAAGGAAGAGAAAAAGAAAAGAACCTTCAGACTGTGTTTGTAACAGCATATTAAGTGAGTTAAGATAGACTCTTAGATAGTAAGGAAGGTAACCTTGAACTTTTGGTAACCACGAATCAAAAGCCTGCTATGGTAGTAAGTACATACCTATCAATAATCACCCTAAATGTAAATGGACTGAATGCACCAATCAAAAGACATAGAGTCATTGAATGGATAAAAAAACAAGACCCATCTATATGCTGCTTACAAGAGACTCACTTTAAACCCAAAGACATACACAGACTAAAAGTAAAGGGAGGGAAAAAGATATTTCAGGCAACTAACAGAGAGAAAAGAGCAAGAGTTGCAGTACTTGTATCAAACAAAATAGACTTCAAAACAAAGAAAGTAACAAGAGACAAAGGGGGACATTATGTAATGATAAAGGGGTCAGTCCAACAAGAGGATATAACCATTATAAATATATATGCACCCAACACAGGAGCACCCACATATGTGAAACAAATACTAACAGAATTAAAGGGGGAAATACAATGCAAAGCATTCATTCTAGGAGACTTCAACACTCCACTCACTCTGAAGGACAGATCAACCAGACAGAAGATAACTAAGGAGACAGAGGCACTGAACAACAGAATAGAACGGATGGACCTGACAGACATCTACAGAACTCTACACCCAAAAGCAACAGAATACACATTCTTCTCAAGTGCACATGGAACATTTTCAAGAATAGATCATATACTAGGCCACAAAAAGAGCCTCATGAAATTCAAAAAGATTGAAATTGTACCAACCAGTTTCTCAGACCACAAAGGTATGAAACTAGGAATAAATTATGCAAAGAAAATGAAAAATCCCACAAACACATTTAGGCTTCACTACATACTCCTCAATAACCAATGGATCAATGACCAAATAAAAACAGAGATCAAGCAATATATGGAGACAAATGCCAACAACAATTCAACACCACAAAATCTGTGGGACACAGCCAAGGCTGTGCTAAGATGAAAGTATATTGCAATACAGGCCTACCTCAAGAAAGAAGAACAATCCCATATAAGCAGTCTAAAAGCAGTCTAAAGTCACAATTAATGAAACTAGAAAAAGAACAACAAATGAGGCCCAAATTCAGTGGAAGGAGGGACATAATAAAGATTAGAGCAGAAATAAATAAAATAGAGAAGAATAAAACAACAGAAAGAATCAATGAAAGCAAGAGCTGGTTCTTCCAGAAAATAAACAAAATAGATAAACGCCTAGCCAGACTTATCAAGAAAAAGGGAGCCTACTCACATAAACAGGAATGAGAGAGGAAAAATCACTATGGACACCACAGAAATACAAAGAATTATTAGCAAATACTATGAAAAATTATATGCTAACAAACTGGATAACCTAGAAGAAATGGACAACTTTCTAGAAAAATACAACCTTCCAAGGCTGACCCAGGAAGAAACACAAAATGTGAACACACCAATTACCAGCAATGAAATTGAATTGGTAATCAAAAACCTACCTAAGAACAAAACTCCTGGACCAGATGGCTTCACTGCTGAATTTTATCAAACATTTAGTGAAGCCCTAATACCTATTCTCCCTAAAGTTTTCCAAAAAATAGAAGAGGAGAGAATACTTCCAAACTCATTCTATGAGGCCAGCATCACTCTAATACCAAAACCAGGCAAAGACACCACAAAAAAAGAAAATTACAGACCAATATCCCTGATGAACATAAATGCAAAAATACTCAACAAAATATTAGCAAACTGAATTCAAAAATACATCAAAAAGATCATCCATTATGATCAAGTAGGGTTTATGCCAGGGATGCAAGGATGGTACAACGTTTGAAAATCCATCAACATCATCCACCACATCAACAAAAAGAAGGACAAAAACCACATAATCATCTCCATAGATGCTGAAAAAGCATTTGACAAAATTCAATACTATTCATGATAAAAACTCTCCACAAAATGGGTATAGAGGGCAAGTACCTAAACATAATAAAGGCCATATATGACAAACCCACAGCCACTATTATACTTAACAGCAAGAAGCTGAAAGCATTTAATTTAAGATCGGGAACAAGACAAGGATGCCCAATCTCCCAACTTCTATTCAACATAGTACTGGAGGTCCTAGCCACAGCAATCAGACAACACAAAGAAATAAAAGGCATCCAGATTGGCAAGGAAGAAGTTAAACTGTCCCTGTTTGCAGATGACATGATATTGTACATAAAAAACCCTAAAGAATCCACTCCAAAACTATTAGATCTAATATGTGAATTCAGCAAAGTTGCAGGATACAAAATTAATCCACAGAAATCTGTGGCATTCCTATACACTAACAACAAACTAGCAGAGAGAGAAATCAGGAAAACAATTCCATTCACAATTGCATCAAAAAGAATAAAATACCTAGGAATAAACCTAACCAAGGAAGTGAAAGACCTATGCTCTGAAAACTACAAGACACTCATGAGAGAAATTAAAGAAGAGACCAATAAATGGAAACACATCCTGTGCTCATGGATAGGAAGAATTAATATTGTCAAAATGGACATCCTGCCTAAAGCAATCTACAGATTCAATGCAATCCCTATCAAAATACCAACAGCATTCTTCAATGAAATAGAGCAAATCATCCTAAAATTCACATGGAACCACAAAAGACCTCAAATAGCCAAAGAAATCCTGAGAAGGAAGAATAAAGCAGGGGGAATTACACTCCCCAACTTCAAGCTCTACTACAAAGCCACAGTAATCAAGACAATTTGGTACTGGCACAAAAACAGACCCATAGACCAATGGAACAGACTAGAGAGCCCTGATATAAACCCAACCACATATAGTCAATTAATATATTATAAAGGAGCCACGGATATACAATGGGGAAATGACAGCCTCTTCAACAGCTGGTGTTGGCAAAACTGGACAGCTACATGCAAGAGAATGAAACTGGATTATTGTTTAACCCCATATATAAAAGTAAACTCGAAATAGACTAAAGACTTGAATGTAAGTCATGAAACCATAAAACTCTTAAAAGACAACATAGGCAAACATCTGAATATAAGCATGAACAATTTCTTCCTGAACCCATCTCCTCGAGAAAGGGAAACAAAAGCACAAATGAACTCTTGGGACTACATCAAACTAAAAAGTTTTGTACAGCAAAGGACATCATCAACAAAACAAAAAGGCATCCTACAGTATGGGAGAATATATTTGTAAGTGACATATCTGACAAGGGGTTAACATCCAAAATATATAAAGAACTTACACATCTCAACACCCAAAAAGCAAATAACCTGATTAACAAATGGACAAAGGATATGAAGAGACAGTTCTCCACAGAAGAAATTCAGATGGCCAACAGACACATGAAAAGATGCTCCACATCAGTAATAAACAGGAAAATGCAAATTAAAACCACAATGAGATATCACCTCACACCAAAAAGGATGGCCAGCATCGAAAAGACTAAGAACAACAAATGCTGGCAAGGATGTGGATAAAGGGGAACCCTCCTACACTGCTGGTGGGAATGTAAGCTAGTTCAACCATTGTGGAAAGCAATATGGAGTTTCCTCAAAAAACTAAAACTAGAAATACCATTTGACCTGGGAATCCCACTCCTTGGAATTTACCCAAAGAATACAACTTCTCAGATTCAAAAAGACATATGCACCCCTATGTTCATCACAGCACTTTTTACAATAGCCAAGATATGGAAGCAACCTAAGTGTCCATCAGTAGATGAATGGATAAAGAAGATGTGGTACATATACACAATGGAATACTATTCAGCCATAAGAAAGAAACAAATCCTACCATTTGCAACAACATGGATGGAGCTGGAGGACATTATGCTCAGTGAAATAAGGCAGGCAAAGAAAGACAAATGCCAAATGATTTCCCTCATTTGTGGAGTATAACAATGAAGCAAAATTGAAGGAACAAAATGGCAGCAGACTCACAGATTCCAAGAAGGGACTAGTGGTTACCAAAGGGGAGGGGCAGGGGAGGGGCAGGGGAGGGAGGGTGGGGAGGGAGGGAGAAGGGGGCTGAGGGGTATTTTGTTTAGTACACATGGTGTGGGGGATCACGGGGAGAACAGTGTAGCACAGAGAAGGCATGTAGTGGATCTGTGGCACCTTACTACACTGATGGACAGTGACTGCATTGGGTATGGGTGGGGAGTTGATACATTGTTTTTTCACGTGAAACCTTCATAAGAGTGTTTATCAATCATACCTTAATAAAAAAAAATTTTTTTAATGCAAACTTTCACAAGCCAGTATTAGTACTAAAATATAGGTGCTCTGATGTTTATGAAGATTAAAAGGAGACAGGAACCAAAGGATTGGCATTGTAGAAATACACCTCAGACCTTCCAGACTGTGGGTAGAAACAGGAATTTCCTCACTGCAGACCACAACACTGATATAAAAAATACAATATGATAATGAAGTTGGATTCCATGAACATCTGCTAGAAGATATGCTTGGTTGATAGAGGAGGTTTTGAGAAGTTTCTACACAGTTAGCTGAGAGATACTTCTAGAAAGAGTGTAAAACAATTGTATAACTAACACTCCACGTCTAATTCTGATCAAGTTGAAATTCATTGCAAAAAATGGGAGAGAGAGAAACTTTGGAAGAACTTGACTCTGTGTCACCTTAACACTCTTGAAGGTTTTGGAGGAAAGCGTGCTTGGTTTCTTCCCCAAACGTGTTTCTCTCCTGGTTTGCCTCATTTAGGGAATGGTGTCATCCTTCTTGACCCACCTGCCGTATTGAGTCTAATCACCATATCCAACCAGTTCTGCGTCCATGAATTTGTTTTTCCTTTTCCATCATCACTACCACCCCTTCAATTAAGTCAGAACCTTGTATTTTTGGTGTACATGGCTGTCAGTCATCTTGCCACCAGAAGTTTTACCCCTTCAATCCAGTGTCCATAATATTATCAAATGCAAATCCAATCACATCATTCTACTGCGTTCAGTACCTTAAAAGATTCCTCCCTTTCACACACATGCAAAAGCCAGTTCTCCCACCAGGACACATGAGACCCTCCATAAACTGGACCTACTAACCTTCCAGACTCATCTTCTGCCTCTCATATACACCATATGTTCCAGCCATACCAAATTACAGCATTTTTTTTGTTCCCCTGATATGCCAGGGTCTTTCAGCCCCATGTATTTAGCCTTGTCCTTCTCTCTGCTAGTCATCCTTTCCCCAGACCGCTTTCTCAATTTTTGGAGGTTAGCTAAGTGCCCTCACCCTGTGCATATTTCTATCCTGTCTTTTCTTGCACTGCATACATTTGTCTGCTTATTTCTATGCTTCTTCCATTAATTAAAAATCCTGAAGGTAATAGGGGACTAGGTCTTGTTGTTCTGACATATAATAGGCACTTGATAAATGCTTGCTGATTTATCTGGTGTGATAAAAGGGTCCTGACATAGGCCAATGTATGGAGACTGAAGAATCCCAGCCAGCATTCCAAGACATTGGGTTAAACCACATTATCTTGCCAATATTTGAGCATGAATGATGTACCAAAATGGCAGTCTCATGTCATCCAATCTTATAGTTTTAACTTCTTTGTGGTTGACGATCTTTGAGGGGTCACGTAGAATGGGTGTTGGAAGGCTAGCTCTGGGGGGATTCCGGTCTGAATTGCGTGAAGAGGAAAAAAGGTGAGCTTCGTAGGCCATATGCCAGAGAGGCGCATGTCACTTTGGGGCAAGGAGAGAACAGGACAGTTAAGAGGCTCTTGAAAGATTTGCCTGAAGCACTAGGTGGCAGCAGACATTCACTCAGACAGTTGAGGCCGCCGTTCCTGCACTCTTGCGTAGCTTTAGGGAAACAGCTCCCCCGCCTCTGCCCGCTATGTGTTGGCTGAACTTCAGCTGAGCAGCGGGCAGAGGATGGCCTCAATGCTTACAGGCTAGTGCAAAGCACCAGAGACTGGGTGGAGGGGGACTAAGTGAAGCAGCATCCAGCTAAGGGTGATACCCTGAAGTATTCTATACTGATTTCAAGCCTAGGGAGGCTGATGATGGGATACCACTGGGTTCCGTTCCCAGCCGTGGTCCATTGATCTTTTTTAATCAATAAGCTGATGGAATTTTTCCAAGTAAATTCTTGAAGTTGTGGCTATCTCGAGGAATCTAAAATGCAGAATTAGGACTTCCCAATATTTTTCCCTTTTTGGGGTATTGTTTGTTTTTTAATAGCTTAGAGCAATGAGTTGAATCTAACAAGATGAAATTAAACTGAACTTGGATTCACTAACCTAAGTATGCTCATTCTGGGAAAAGAAGTCATAGAAAAGGCAGTTGTCTGAAGAGCCTCAAGTGAGAAAAAGGTGTTTAGTGAACAGTAAGCTCAGTGGGGCCACTGAGAAGTGACCGTGAACTTGGCCCACATTAATAGAATTATGAGATTTGAAAACTGGAAGTGATGGTGACCTAGGCTGCCTCATGCCTCTCACTTCCATTACTGCTACAACTTCCCACAAGGTCCTTGCCTTCTTCCCTGCCCCAGGCCACCCATCCTCTGCTACACTGTCACTGGGTTGAGTTGGTTAAAATGCTAATTGATGCTGTCCCTTTTCTGGGTGAACAGCTGAGTGGTTTTCTCTTTGCTCTTAGCACCACACCCGAGCTCTGGGACAAGGTTCACCCCCTGTGAACCTTTCCAGTTTCCTCTCTCACATCTCCCCAGCGCCCTCCCATTATTTCCCCAGCATGCTAACCTTCTTCCAGCTCCCCCACACACTCGGTCCCCTCAGCTCCAGTCCTGAGCACTCAGCTTTCCCCTGCTCAGGGCGCCTCTCCTTCCCTGCTGCTCTTCGCACTCTCACCACACTTAAGCACCAGCTGAGGCCCTCTACAGGCGGCATTACCTTCACCAGAAAGAAGCTGCCTCACCCAAGGTTACATCCGCTCCGCATGGCATCCCATATCCAATGAGAAGGCCACAGGACGCAGCTCCTTTGCCTCCATTTGAAACATGCCCCCAAGGGCCGTCCCAGCCTCAGCTCACCATAGGATTGGCTGGCACCTCTTAGCAAACCTCTGAGTATAAACCTCTCTCAGAAGCTTGTGTGTAAGGGAAACCTCGACTATAACAGCCTTTAAGCTCTCTATATATTGCTTCCCACGGTAACTTTCTAACACTATTAAAAATGAGTCACATGGACAATTAGATCGGTCTACATGGCCCTACAGAGTAAAACCTGAACTAATGGTTTGATGCTCTAGAGCTGGGCTATCCAACATGGTAGTGGCTACTGAACACGAAATGGCAATTGAGATGTGCTGTAAGTGTAAAAGACACACTGGACTTCAAAGACTTAGCATGAAGAATGAAGGATGTCTCATTAATAAATTTTATATTGGTTGCATATTAAAAAGGAGGCTATTTTTGATATGTTGGATTAAATAAAATATATGAAAATTCATTTCACCTGCTTCCTTTGGCCTTTTTAATGTGAGTACTATAAAATGTAAGTTACATATGTGGCTTTCCCTGTAATTCCATTGGGCAGTCCTGTTCTGGAGAGAGAGATTTAGGTTCACTACAGTTCACTAACAACAAGAGTGTCCCCAGCGGGCTGCCTCGGCAGGTGGCAACTTCCCCTGTGACTGATGCATATTCTGGTAGAGGACGGCAGAGCACTTGGTGGGAAGGACGCAGATGACATCCAAGACCTGCATGGTACTTAAACTACATGAACTTTAAGTGTTGCTCAAACCCTGAGTTGAGCTTTTAAGAAAACATTCAGAAGGAAGCTACAAGACAGAAGTACAGGACGCAGAATGTTATTTCCAGTTCCTAGGAAAACATTCCTTGGAGTTTAATCCTTACTAATCTTACGTGTAGATTATCGTTTAAAACAAGCAAGGTCCAAAGTATACGACTCCTTGAGATTTTTTTCAGTGGAACACGTCACGTTCTCTGGAAAAACAGTTTTTAACATGCACTCGCTTTCAACCAAATGTTCATCACCAAAATTTATTGCATTTATGAGTTAGGGGTGGCAAGAGCCAAGCTCTGCTCTTCCTTCGCCCTAGTTTCACAAAGTTTTCTCTTATTCCCCATTATTCTCAAATAATTGGCATGTTTTCACATGATGCAGCTGAAAGAAACCAACAAGTCCAAAATTACTTTATGTTCCCATGAGACTTTTATATAAATGAAGTAGCCAAATGTGGCTGGCTAGTGTTGAGTACTGAGCTGGCTCCCATTAAAGGTTCCCATCCTCTTCTACGCTCAAGGTTTGGGATGGTCTAATCACTTCGGGCTTTTCTTTAAGATTAAGAAGCAGAGTCATGCATTGGCAGGCTTGCTATATAATTAGAGCACGTAGGGCTCTGCGACCTGATTGCTTCTATCGTTCTTGGCTATGTGATCTTAAGAAAATTACTAGGTATCTTGGTGTGTCCATTTTGTAATTGTAAACACAAGGGGATACTAATAGTACATTATAAGACTGTTGTGAGGATTAGATGAGTTACTACATATCAAAGGCTTATCACAACATTACCTGCTCATAATATATACTCAACAAATGTTAGTTGCTGTTGTTATTTTGATTATTATGACTATTGTTTCACTAGCTACCCTTACCTTCCGTTCCACTGAGTGGATTCTCCTCCTGTAAAACACATTTGCATTTGTTGTTATCCCAGAGCATGTCAACAGGACAGAGTTTCTTGGAATGGGAACAGCTAGGGAAAGAAAACAAGAATCCAGATTTAAAAGCTTTCAAGGGCAATCATACCTTTGGAACATTTTTTAAAACACTGAATAAATTTCTGAGTGGAGAATACGTAAGATTTTTAAGGAGCCTAATTCCTATTTATAATTATAAACTGCATGTTATCACATAGTGATTCTGTAATTACAAATAACCTATTTGAGAACTTTTGGAAACTAAACTGTCATTTTAGAGAGTTATAATCTTTTTAAGAAGATAGGTGTTAAAATGATGCAAATTAGCTGTAAACAGAGCTTATTTACCGGAAGTAGATATTGTTCTAACATAGCTCCTAAGCATTATCTTCTTTAACGTGGAAATAAGAACACCAACCAGGGCAGCAGGAACACTTTCAGGATGAGTGTTCCTTTTCTATGAACTTTCTTTTCTGCTTGAAAGAGACAGAGGTGCCCTCTCCACTCAGCGTTAACTAACTTGTAACCACCAGTTCACTCCTGCACTTACCACTCACACAATGCGTGTATTGCTTCACTTTTGCCAGATCTAGGTATCCGACTTAGTTGTTTCATGTTTTCATTCAGTGTTTGTAATTAGCCCTTTCTTTGTTTCTCTATTTTAAATTATTTTCTTTCCAAACCCATGATTCTCACCTTTGATCTCAGAACACTTGGGAGTGTCATAATTTGTCTCATAAGGAATCACAAAATACTCGAAAGAAAATTTCCGAGTCAAATTAATTTTAAGTCATTTGAATTTAAAATGAGAAATTTCCATTTGGTAATCTTAAAAGGGAGGGCAAGAAGACAGTCAAACTAAGATGCAGATCATTTGGCCACTCCCCATGACTTCAGGAGCCCTTTCTTCTCCTGCTGATTTGGGCACTTCACTGTTTGAACAGCCTGAGATGAGCTTTAAGTTATGCGTGTTCTAGAATGAGGGAACATGTGCCAAATTTGAGGTTGGGATAGAGTCTTACAAGGGCATTAGACTATGTGTATTAAGAACAAAGGTGTCTGTAAGTAGACATGGTGAGTTCTTAACCACTGAGCTTTCGGGTCCTACTATAATATATATCTAACACCTAATAAAAAATATATTTGCCAAACAGTTTTTACCAGTAGATCTGGGGTAGAAGGTGAAAGATGAAAACTCGAGGAGAAAGTGATGACTTTATAATTAATGAAGTCTTCCTAACATGCAACTTTAGCAAAGGCAAGAACAATTATAATCGAGTACAAGACATGCTTACCGATCTTCTTCCGGGATCTGGATGGATCTTCTGATAATGGGGTATGGATGGCGGGGAGCTGTTGGCAAGCACTTACAACCTGTGTGGTTGGCAACTTTAATAGGCACTAATTCAGGTACTGATGTCAAAGGCACTGATATCTCAAAGAGCTAGAATGGAGAAAGATAATACATACATGTTTTTAAAATGATAATAATCTCTATAGTCTGCATTCTTGCCTTTGTCCTTCATGGCAGTGACTTTAAGCAAAGTTGTCCAATAAGAATAGAACTAATAAGGATAAGGCCTGACATGATGGAAAGAATACTGGGCTGGGAGTCAGGAGACCAGAGGTTTCTCCAACTTCATCAAGTATTGAAGCTTGATCAAACTCTTAACTTTTGCTATCACTGGTACCCTTATAAAAGGGACTTCTGGTCCTTGCTTCTGCTTTAAATTCCAGTGTAAATTGGAAGGATTAAATGAAATTATAGCTACAAAGTTTCTTTGAGACCATGGCGAATAGATTAGTGTTCAAAATAAGATTATTTACTTTTCTCTTCTTGCACCATCTCTGTTGAAGGCATATCGTTTGCTGTTCCTTGAGTTTAGACTTGGCCATGTGACTTGCTTCGGCCAACAGGGTGTTAGCAGGCATGGCACAACTACAAACTTGAACCGTGCATGCTTGGTGGGGCTGCATATGCTGTAGCCATGAGAAGGGCACAATCTGGCAGGTTTGCTGGTCCAAGGGATGAGACACTGGGAACACACCCGGACTCAACCTGCAGCTTGGAGTCAAGCCCAACTGAGCCTGCTCAGGATTAACTGAATCTCAAATACATGAGTGAGAATAAGTAACTGTTTGAAGCTACTGAGTTCTAGGGTATTTATTATCCAGCATTACATAGTAATAACAGACTGGTACAAGATGATCATGCCCAACCAAGTAATTGTAGGCAACATGAATATCACTTTTTCTCTGTTTCTATATGCCAGGCCCTGTTTTACATTAATTTATTTACCCTTATAACATTATAGGGTGGGGTTTATCCTCCCTCCCCCAACTCCACAGGCAAAGAAACAGATGTATAGAGAGGTTACATACCTTGCCTAAGGCCACCCAAATATTGATTGGAGGAGTAGGGACTGGAACCCAGGCAGTCTACTCTACAGTCAGAGGTGATAGTCATAAGAATATGTCTTAATTATTTTTTGGAATGAAACTGCTATGACCAGAAGAAGTAAGGTGGGATCTTGGCAAGTAGAACTTAGAGAAATGCCAATTACTTTGTTTCTAGACTGGTTGTATGATGCATGGATGAATTTGAATTTGATTTTAATGCTCTGTCCATTCAATCACCACTCCATGTAGTCATTACTACATGAGTATTCATTTATTCACTTTGCTTCTAAGAGGTATTTCATCAAATAGTCCATAACCTTGGGATGAGTGGTAGTTTTTTAAAAACAACTACTAAAATGTTTAAGCATGCATATTTGGAAAGGAAAACTGCTGTACACTTATGCTTAAGTACCTTCTTTAAAACTAATCATTTGTTGAGTACAGCAGTCAAAATACTCAACTATCTATTGAGTGGAAATAATCCATTAGAGTTGTGTTTATTCTGACCTCTTAATATGTAAGGAACTTCCAAGAGTGTAAGTAATAGCGTTTTTAGAGTGTTTACTTTGCATAAACTGTGAAATTTTCCAGCTATGCTCCAGGGAATAACATGGTCTTGCACTAAAGCCTCTTATATTATGCGAACTTTGTTTCTCCTGACAGTTGATGCTAAGCCATACTTATGTCATTTTTTCCCTATCAAACAGTAAGAGGTCAGAATTTTTACAAGTTCCAAGATCCTCTAAAAGACTTGAGAAAAAGAAACTCTGCAGTTTGGGGATATTTTGGGGGAGGAACAAAATTAAGGATAGGTTAACCTGTTATCAAACAAATCAGCAATCCATTCTTTCCATCCAGTTAAATAATTACCTAACATGGCTATTTTTAGTGCATATATAATTTTATTGTATACCTTTTATAACCATGAGAATAGACTATAGGCATATGTGACAATTCAATGAATATATCAACATGCATGAGGAATTGACAACATAGAACCAAAAGGAATATACTTTGACTTATAGCTTTTGGATATGTTTTACTCCCTAAGTTTGTTATTACTGCTCTCCTATGCAACACTTATTATATTTCACAACAATGTGGTAGCGATAGAAAGGAAAACTTATCTGCTGAGCAAAAGGGATTTTATAAGACAGAGAGGGAAGAATTATTTCCTTATGGGGACTGCAAAATTATTTTCAAAGTTCTTCTGTGCTAACTAGACTCCATTTGCCCCTCTAAAGACACCGTCCCCCTGACTTCCTTCCCCACGGGGCTGTGTGTCCCGGGACGCTGACCTCCAGATCCAGGCCCTCTGGCCTCCTCCACCCCGCCCCCACCCCATGTCAGGCTGGCAAGGGCCACCACTCCTCCAGTAGGTGCAGCAGCCCGCCCCTCCACTCCCTCTCTGGGTGCCCATGTCTGCTCCATCCCCTTGTCTCTTGGGTCTAAGTGGGCACAGCTTCTCCTTTCTGCTAGCCCTGGGAACTTCTAGACTAGCCCGCCCACCTGCCCCTAACCCTGCCCACCCCCTTCACTCAACTCTTCTCCATCATTCCATTTGAACAACACAGAACCTAAGGAATTCACAAGAGCATAGCTGTCTTCATTTCTTTTAATATCTGTTCTAGTAACTTCCATGATTTTCTGATTATTGACCTTATAGCATCAGAGAAACAGTAGCTGATAAGAGTTCAGGCTCTGGAGTCACACAGACCTGGTTTGAACCCCAGCTCTGCCATAACTTACCTCCCGGAACCTCAGTTTCCTTACCTATACAGAAGAATAGTAAGATACCCTTTTAGTTTGCTTCAGGGATTAAACAAGGTAACGCACAGAAATTATTTAGACCAGGGCTCGGCAAAAAGCTCAGTAGTAGCTGTCAACACTGTCATCAGCAGGGCTTTGCAGAGGGCACGCCTGCTGAGGTCCTCACACCTGTTTGGAGACGTACGAGGTGCTGGTGTTCACACAGATGAGGCTCTCCTCGTTGCAGCAGCCGCCACACCGGAACACGTTCACACAGGGAGGCTTGAAGAATGTGTCGGTGCTCCTCCCCAGCTCGCTGGCCACCTCCACGCACGTCTCTCTGGGGCTGCACTGGGTTCTTTGCCATTCTTCATCTATAACTGCAGACAGGAAGCTCATTGGGGCAGCAGCGGAGATGGCCCTGCCATGCCAATGTGGGCCAGGCTCACGCAGAACACAGTCGTTTTCACATTCGGGGGACTTATTTATTGCTCTAGATGGAGATTTTTTTTGTCAGTCCTTTAACCAAAGACTGCTTTCAGAAAGATTAAACCCAAAGTCTATGTTCTCTCCCATTTATACACTATCTTAGTAGAAGAAACAGTTGACCTTTGAACAACGCAGGGGTTAAGGGCACTGGCCCCCCCTGCAGTTGAAAATCCTCAGAAAATTTTTGACTACCCCAAACTTAGCGACTAATAGCCTACTACTGCCTGGCTTACTGAAAACATAAACAGTCTGTGAACACATATTTTGTATATGTATTATACACTGTATTCTTACAATAAAGTAAGCTGAAGAAACATTTTTTCAAATTGTTGCAAATCTCCAAAAAATGTCCATTTATTGTAAAAAATCTGTATATAAGTGGACCTGTGCAGTTCAATCCCACACTGTTTAAGGATCAACTGTAGTTTTATTTTTCTTTGGTGAAGAATACCATGTCCTGCATAGAACTAACTATACTGGGCACATCTGGAGAAGCTGGCTAATAAGGAAGTAAATGGAAGCATGTGTTATTTATTAAGCAATTTATAGGACACAGCTGGATAGCATTTTTTCTACTTGAAGCCAGGTGTGGGTAGGTTTTAGCACCATCAAGAAATACATTTCTGTTAGCTGCTTAAGTAACTGTAATAGGATTCAAACCTGGCAAACATGAGAATGGAAATTAAAGTGCAGCTAATCTTTCCTCAAATGAGAGTTTTCTCATTTGCAAGTGCGCAATACTGATGTTTACAAAACAAGATGAAATAAGTCAGTTCATTGGAACAGAAGAAGCAATATTCTGGCCATTTAGCTAATTTGAAGGAAACAAGAAAAAGAGACAAGCCTCTGGGAATAAAAAGCTTACAAACATTCTTGTAAAACAATGCTTGTTTTTCTCTCCTAGTTTACTTTTTAAAATTGGATTTTGACACTTTGATGCTTAATGTTATACTGCCTTTTACCAGTGGTTTGGGGAAATGACTCAATTTTATGATAAAGCCAGCTTATTTAAAGGCTCTCTTTGAGCTTGCCATGGGGCTGTGCAGTGTTACATGTTGGGAGTGGTGGCGCAAACCTCTTGGGGTAGGCAGCTTCTACGCTGACCCCCAGCAATGTCCACCCCCGGTGTTCACAACCTTGAAAAATCCCCTCCTCTGTGTACGGGCAGGACCTAGTGACTCCATTCTTATGAAGAGAAGACAGCCATTGTGATGGGATGTCACTTCCATGAGTAGGTTTAAAAGACTGTGCCTTCTGTCTTGCTGGCACTCTCCCTCTTGCCCTCTCAGCGTGTGGGCTTGGATGAAGCGAGCTGCCACACTGGAAAGGTCCATGTGGCAAGGACCTGAGGGCAGGCTCTGGCCAAGCACCAGTGAGGAATGGGGACCCTCAGGCCAACCGCCAGTGAGGAACTGAGTCCTGCAAACCACCACTGAGTGAACGTGGAAACCCATGCGGCCCCAGCTGCCTGCGGTCCAAGCTCACCCCTTGACTGAGGTCCCCTGAGAGGCCCTGAAGGACAGACAGATACCCATCTAGGCCATGTCAGCATTTCTGACCCACAGAAACTGTGAGACAAAAAAGGTTTTTAAGTGGCTAAGTTTTGGGGTAACGATTATATAGCTGTAGACAAACTCTTCTCCATTTTTACCCCATCTTCGCAAATTTGTATTGGTCTCTCCTCAGATTATTCTGAATTGCCATGTACGTGAACATGTTTCTACTAGAGAGAACTTCTGTTTGAAGTGTACAGATATAATCTTGTGTTGGAGATGTGACCATGGTTTCTAAATTATCCTCTTAAAACATCTTTTCCATTTTATTTTTCCTTTCCCCCCACCTTAATCTCAATTTTCCTCATGTGTTACTTCTTCAATCACTGAAAACACAAAATACAAGATGTCTGAATAATGGCGGGGGGATGGTCCCTAGCGAAAGAATCCAAACTATTGTTCAGACTAGAAAGTAACCTGATTTGAGATAAAGGGAACGATTGATCCCTAATAAGCTATGGAGGGTCTTTATAAGAAAACCGTTGTCTGTCTGCCCTGGGCCATAATGGGTGGAACACTTGCCAAATTAAGTTGTGTGGCCTCCAATTAGGCATTTACCATTTTTGATGATATGTCAGAACAACCAAGAGCCACTGTGGCATCGTTGATGGAGCAATTTTAGATCTGAGTAACACAGGACTACCTGGTACTGGATTATATCTATCTCATAATTCAAACTGACCAGAATTATTCTTTCCTTTCTAGAGTCATCCTTATTTTTTTTCTGTTTGTAAAAAAGATACTTTTGCATGGGCTGCTGTTGGTCATGGGGAGGTGTTTAGGCAGGAAAAACCCCTGGTAGCACCAAGGTGTGAGGTGAAGAGGACTCCTTGTGCTCATGCGTGTGACTGTGTGTCTAAACATTGCGTACACTATCCACTGTGTGACTGGGAAACATTGCATACACTATCCACTGTGTGACTGTGTGTCTAAACATTGCGTACACTATCCACTGTGTGACTGGGAAACATTGCATACACTATCCACTGTGTGACTGGGAAACATTGCATACACTATCCACTGTGTGACTGGGAAACATTGCATACACTATCCACTGTGTGACTGGGAAACATTGCATACACTATCCACTGTGTGACTGGGAAACATTGCATACACTATCCACTGTGTGACTGGGAAACATTGCATACACTATCCACTGTGTGACTGTGTGTCTAAACATTGCATACACTATCCACTGTGTGACTGGGAAACATTGCATACACTATCCACTGTGTGACTGGGAAACATTGCATACACTATCCACTGTGTGACTGGGAAACATTGCATACACTATCCACTGTGTGACTGGGAAACATTGCGTACACTATCCACTGTGTGACTGGGAAACATTGCGTACACTATCCACTGTGTGACTGGGAAACATTGCGTACACTATCCACTGTGTGACTGGGAAACATTGCGTACACTATCCACTGTGTGACTGGGAAACATTGCGTACACTATCCACTGTGTGACTGGGAAACATTGCGTACACTATCCACTGTGTGACTGGGAAACATTGCGTACACTATCCACTGTGTGACTGGGAAACATTGCGTACACTATCCACTGTGTGACTGTGTGTCTAAACAAGCTGAGATGGTTGAATAACATGGACTTTATGAGCACAGAGGCATCCAGCCTCACCTGGAGAGCCAAGGCCTCTTAACCAGATTACCTGTCTGAAGGCCTGACGTGACCCTGGACGTACTTGGAGATGGAGGTAGCAGCATTACCATAAAACCAAAACTAGATGATTTTAAAAAGCTAGTGACGTATTTTCTAAGGAGGAAACCATAAAAACATTTTTTAATGTTTTAAAATCATAAAAAATATGTAATTTGCCAGCTCTAAATGTCTCTTATTACATGGGAGATCATCTAAAGTTACTTACTGAGTTAGAAGTGGCAAATAATCAAATTGGTGTGCCACCCCAATTATAATTTGTCACCAACTCTCTGTCGTGGATTTCAAGGTCGTCCCAGAGGTGGAGCAGTCCTGCCGGGCAGTAGTAAAGAACAGTAGAGTTAGGATGCCTTTAGTCAGCACCCTGAACATAGCTCCACACAGTTTTGATTAAAATCTTACTACACCAGTTTCAAGACTTAGTTTTATAAAAAAGCAAATGGAAAGCAACATTTAAGCAAAATTTTAGACAGGGAATGTTTTCTTCAGGTGATTACTAGGTTTTTCCAGAATTCATGATTAATAATACTGAATTAAATAATACCTACATTAATAGCTTCTGGGGTAATTCGTCCTTCATGTTTATAGCCTTCAGACCCCTCATATAAATTTATTCATAATCAAAAATTTTAAAGGTTTCTTAGGATAGAAGATTTTACTATGAAAAACACAAAGTTTGGCAAATTGGATAGTGTATGCAATGTTTCTCAGTCACACAGTGGATAGTGTATGCAATGTTTCCCAGTCACACAGTGGATAGCGTATGCAATGTTTAGACACACAGTCACACAGTGGATAGTGTATGCAATGTTTAGACACACAGTCACACAGTGGATAGTGTATGCAATGTTTCTCAGTCACACAGTGGATAGTGTATGCAATGTTTAGACACACAGTCACACAGTGGATAGTGTATGCAATGTTTCTCAGTCACACAGTGGATAGTGTATGCAATGTTTCCCAGTCACACAGTGGATAGTGTATGCAATGTTTAGACACACAGTCACACAGTGGATAGTGTATGCAATGTTTCTCAGTCACACAGTGGATAGTGTATGCAATGTTTAGACACACAGTCACACAGTGGATAGTGTATGCAATGTTTAGACACACAGTCACACAGTGGATAGTGTATGCAATGTTTCTCAGTCACACAGTGGATAGTGTATGCAATGTTTAGACACACAGTCACACAGTGGATAGTGTATGCAATGTTTCTCAGTCACACAGTGGATAGTGTATGCAATGTTTCCCAGTCACACAGTGGATAGTGTATGCAATGTTTAGACACACAGTCACACAGTGGATAGTGTATGCAATGTTTCTCAGTCACACAGTGGATAGTGTATGCAATGTTTAGACACACAGTCACACAGTGGATAGTGTATGCAATGTTTCCCAGTCACACAGTGGATAGTGTATGCAATGTTTCCCAGTCACACAGTGGATAGTGTATGCAATGTTTAGACACACAGTCACACAGTGGATAGTGTATGCAATGTTTCTCAGTCACACAGTGGATAGTGTATGCAATGTTTCCCAGTCACACAGTGGATAGTGTATGCAATGTTTCCCAGTCACACAGTGGATAGTGTATGCAATGTTTAGACACACAGTCACACAGTGGATAGTGTATGCAATGTTTCCCAGTCACACAGTGGATAGTGTATGCAATGTTTCCCAGTCACACAGTGGATAGTGTATGCAATGTTTCCCAGTCACACAGTGGATAGTGTATGCAATGTTTCCCAGTCACACAGTGGATAGTGTATGCAATGTTTCCCAGTCACACAGTGGATAGTGTACGCAATGTTTAGACACACAGTCACACAGTGGATAGTGTATGCAATGTTTCCCAGTCACACAGTGGATAGTGTACGCAATGTTTAGACACACAGTCACACGCATGAGCACAAGGAGTCCTCTTCACCTCACACCTTGGTGCTACCAGGGGTTTTTCCTGCCTAAACACCTCCCCATAACCAACAGCAGCCCATGCAAAAGTATCTTTTTTACAAACAGAAAAAAAATAAGGATGACTCTAGAAAGGAAAGAATAATTCTGGTCAGTTTGAATTATGAGATAGATATAATCTAGTACCAGGTAATCCTATGTTACTCAGATCTAAAATTGCTCGATCAACGATGCCACAGTGGCTCTTGGTTGTTCTGACATATCATCAAAAATGGTAAATGCCTAATTGGAGGCCACACAACTTAATTTGGCAAGTGTTCCATTATGGCCCAGGGCAGACAGACAACGGTTTTCTTATAAAGACCCTCCATAGCTTATTAGGGATCAATTGTTCCCTTTATCTCAAATCAGGTTACTTTCTTGTCTGAACAATAGTTTGGATTCTTTCGCTAGGGACCATCCCCCCGCCATTATTCAGCTTCCAACACCTACTTTTTGTTTTTACTAAAACATCACAGAACGTTGAAGAAATAAAAAAGCTATAACTAATCTACTGTTTTTATCTACATACATGTGGCTAGAATGCTCCTCATTGATGACTACCTAGGTTGTTCTATTTTTTAGGTAAACCCAAGGATTTTTTCTATTAAGAACTGTCTTCCTGGATTTGTTTTGCCCTCACACTTCTGAGTCTAATAAATTTCTGTATCTTGAAGTGTTCTTTTGTGTTGATATTTGATCTCAAAATCATACTGGATATATTTCTCTGTGGAGTTAATGCAGAAAACCAGGATTCTCCACTAACACCAAAGCTATGAAACCAAAGGCCCCTTTGCTTCTCCCTAATACATCCCTGCCCTACTCAAGCGTTTGGAAGAAAATGGCACATCTGTGACCATCTGATAAAGAGCAAGGGTTGGCCTCCACATGCACACACCTACCTTTCAGTGTTTCAATGTCATAGAAAGTTGCCGCAAACCTGGTGGACCGATGGGAGGCTGAGCGAGAGTCTGTGCTGGTAAAACCTTTGAACTTCAGTCGGCATTTCCATAGCTTCCAGTTGTCAAAGTGTGTGACTCGCAGCAGTTCCTCCAAACCAGAAGCCGCCCTAATCTGCTGCTCAGATCGCTCTAACATTGACAGAGAGGCCCGCTTAAAAAAACGGCACACAAAAAGACACTGGTTCAAAATCAAGGTACTGGAGTTTTATTTGTCTTAATAACTTTCATTGCTAACATTAAAAATGTAAATAGAGCTGAAAAGAAATTACAGAGATAATTCAAATAATTTGATTATTACACCAGGACCTAGAGAAAATGACATCTAGTATTTCTGATTCACTTTCTGCTCATTTATGATTGAATCAAAGGAATTACTTATTCCATCTGGGTTCTCAGACATTTAAAAACAATACTGTAGTGATATGAATGGATTTCAGAATGCTATGTCCCTATCCTAATACCCTAAACCTGTGAATGTGACTTCACTGGGAAAAGGATCTTTGCAAAGGTAATAAACTTAAGGATCTTGAGGTGAGATCACCCTGGATTATCCAGGGGGGGTGGAGGGGCCTAAATACAAAGATGAGTGTCTTTGTAAGAAACAGAGGAGGGGACGAAGAAACACAGAGAAGGTTCTGTGAAGACAGAGGCGAAGGTTAAAGTGATGTGGCCACAAACTGGGGACGCCTGGAGGTGGCAGAAGCTGAAGAGGCAAAGCCGGATTCTTTCTCCCCAAGAGCCTTTGGAGGGAGCACAGCCCTGCTGACACCTTGATTTCAGAATTCTGGATCCCAGAACTGTCAGAGAATAAATTTCTTTTGTCTTAAGCCACCAAGTTTGTGGTAATTTGCTACAGTAGCCACAGGAAACTAATATAGATTTTTAAATCATATTTTCCCCCTTTTTCAACCTATTTACTATTTCAAAGACATGATTTTTTTCTGATAATATGTACTTTTAGAGTTTATGTTGAAAATCTGCTTTCCACACAGTTGCATGAACCATACTGGCTGATACAATGCATGGATTTTTGAGAAAACAAGACTCAGCCAACAAAAGATTTTCAGTATGTAGCCTGATTGTTCAAAATTAGGGGCTCAGTTATATAAGTAACCATATATATAAACGCATACAATAAAATGCTGTGTGATCATCAAAAGTAATGATGTAGATGTATACTGGGACAGAGTGAATAGAACTCCTCCCTGGAGTCTTGCTGGAGGAACGGTCAGGTGGTCTGTCTGTGGTTAGGGACCCGGATTTTCTCTTCACAGCGAGTGGTTACTGGGCTTTGTTTCGCCGGGTGGTTTGGATCTGTGGGCCAAGGGACGGTGTAGAGCCGGGTGGAGGAGGGGATGAAGGACTGGCAGGGCTGCAGGATAGTGCTGAGGAAGGTGGGGGGAGAGGGAATCTATCCTGCTGCTAGGGAGGGACAGCAGGGTAACAGAGCTGGGAAAACAGGGCTTTTAGGAAGTTCTGCATGGGGTCGTGTGATGTGCTCTCTCCTCTACGGCCCTACCAAAAACTTCAGTTCAAATCGGCACCTTTCATCAGTGGTTTGGGAGTAGGGCTTTTTTGTTTTGTTTTGTTTTAGATATGATGGATACTGAGCCATCATATCCACTGTCCAAGTGGATGCTCAGTAAAGCAAGTATGGTGCAAGTTGTATCTGATTTACTTATGGTATCTTTTTTAATTATTTGTGAAATGTACATCAGATATGCGTGTGGGTAAACAACCAGTGTTAATCATATATATAATTAAATATGTGTATGTGTATACACATATTACATACATATTTACACACACACATATACACACGTAAGATATCTGCAGGGAGATACATGAAAATATAAACAATGGTTAAGTCTCTGCATTGGGGGTTGTCAAACTATAGGCTCCCTGGACTAATTCAGCCTGTTGCCTGCCTGTTTTCATAAATAAAGTTTTATTGGAACACAGCCATGTCCATTCATCTACATACCGTCTATGGCTGCTTTCATTCTACTATGACAGAGCTGAAATGTCACGACAGAGATCTTTACAGTAGTTTCGATCTGAGGTCACCTGTCCTTTTTTATTTAATAAATATTCTCAGTTGTTATATTTCTCATTATTCCATGTATCATATTGCCTCTTTTTTTGAAATACTTATCAGACATATATTGTAGCCTTTTAATGTTCTTACCTATCTCTTAAATGTGCCTTCCTATTTATCCATTTTTTTCTCCCTTCGTCTCTTTCATGTGTTATGGGTAAATTAATTGGTGCATCTTCCCAGTCACCAGTTCTCCAGCTGTGAGTCAAGAGTTTATTTTGTGAAGTTTTTAATTTCAATCACCATATTTCTACTTTCAAGTATTTCTTCTTCATTCTCCTTCACATATGCTTTTTGTTTCATTCCTGTTTTTCCAAATTTGTCACTTTATTTTACATTATTCCTTCATCTCTTTGAGGGTCTTAGTATAGTTATGTTAAGTATTTCTTTGAATTGTTTTATATTTTAACCTCGTATGTATGATTTAAATACTGATTATTAATTTTATTTCTTTTCTTTCTTAGAAATAATTACCTCTATCTGCTTTGGAATTCTGTTTAGTAGTCTCATCTTCATTGGGAAATTCATTTTTCTTTCTCCATCATTTAGAAGTTTTGTGGCTGCACCCTCCAACTCCTGGGACCCTGAATCCAGAATCTTGTTGGATATTTATGACTCAGGGACCAGCTTGGCTCAAGTCCTGGTTGCAAGGAAGTATGTGCATCCTCCTTTGCACTGCATTAGGCAGATTCAAAGACACAGTTCTAGGCAGCAATGAGCGGTGGGTCTTCCTTCCCCTTCCATGGATTTGGTACAGTGCACGCATGGAGCCCATCAGCCACCGAAACTGAGCCCCAGGTGCCCTCTACCTTCGGGACTCGGAGCCCATCAGCTCTGCAGCTTTGACTTCATGGGGTTTTTTAAATTAATTTTTATTGGGTTATAATATAATTGACACATACCATAGTGAAGTCTGAGGTGTAGAATGTGCTGGTTTTTTCAGCTTCATATTTTCGGTACCATTTCTGCAAATGTTTACTATCCGCTGATGTTTGCCATCATTTGATCAATTTTATATTTTATCTATCATTGCTATGGACGGTAAAAGATCTCAAAACATGAATTTAGAAGGTCTTCTTGCTGGAAAGTTCAGATGTGAATGCGTGTGTGTATGCATGCTTTTAATAATGGTGGGAGACTCTTGAATATGCTTGTGAGTGGAGGGTAAGAGCCAACAGAGGAAGAAACTGAACACGCATGCAGGAGAGAAAAAGCAGGAGCCTAGAAGGGTTGGTTTGACACAAGGTCCAGAGAGAAGTGGACGCAGGAGGAATGGAGGGGAGGGTCGCCTTCTGCAACAGGAGGCTCACAGAGAATGATATGGCTCTGTGGCCAGCAGGACTGCTGCGGCCCTATGACTTCTCACTTCTCTGTGAAGTTTGAATCAAGGCAGTTTTTCGGGAGCAAGGGGAGAAGGAAGCCTGAAGAGCATAGATGGGCTTTGTGGAAACGGCACTGAATTTAAGCAGCATGCAAGAGCTTCTTCATCTAAGACATCTGCAGATGAGACTGAGTAAGGCCAGGGTCTCCAGCAACTCTGAAATTCAATGATTCTCGATTAAGGCTTGTCAATAGTGTCTCTTTTCCTGATTATGCACTGCCTCTTCTACTTGGACACTGTAACTACATCAGATTCAATTCAATCTTTGAAATAAAATTGTATTACAACACTCCTTCCACAAGATCATACTGAAACCAAATAGCTCTTTAATGTTTTCAAAACTGTACTATATTGAAAAGATTTTTATTTATTGAGGCAAATTTCATTCAATACCATCCACAAATACACATGTATGTATGGCTTTATAGTTCTTAAGGTTTCAATTCAGTCTCAGAAATACTTTTAACCTATCCTACCATGAGAACTCAAGAGAAAATATCACATCTCTGGATTGAATTGCTCATATGACTTGTCTCATCATAAAAAGTGCAGAGTTTACTCAAGTATTTGAGTTATTTAAGCATTAATTTAAGTCTCATAATTTAAAACCTAGCTCAAAATAACAGAAATTGCAGACAGTCGTTTTATTATTACAAGTGGAAGTACTAACAATTCAGCATAAGCAGAAACCTGACAACTAATTCATCCGGGGACTACATTTACAAAGGCTCGAGAATGCTGTTTGTTTCCAATAGGCTTTCTTTCTATACTGGTTGATTTGGGTGTATTTTGGTATGATCTGGTAACTTTATGTTACCTGATTGGGGCAAGACAAAAGTTAAAAACTATAAATACAGTCCCAAATACATATTTAAACCATTGTTTTTAATGGTTTTAACTAGCAAAGCTTTCCCAGATTAATTGCTCATAATTTCTTCCTATTTTCTAACCGAAACTAAAATAATTAGAAAGCACTCAGCAAGAAGGAGGAAATGAAGCAGTTACCAGGTCTCACTGATACAGCAGCGTGTGTGTGTGCGCGCGCGCAAGGTAATTCATCCAAGACTATTAGCAATTTCACTTTAAAATAACAGATCATTTTCTGATGTCTCAGCTCTCACAAGCCGGTTTCTCAACTATGAGGCTCAGGTCTTTGTCACAGGATTTTTACTTTTTTAAATATGGAGTGTTTTCTGCGGTACCATAGGAAGGGTAGCCATTTCTCCTTTTGTGAATTCCTAAGTTCACATAGCACGTTCCCCTGAGAATCTGTGCCTCTCCATAGCTCAGGCGTGTGCCGCATGTAGGCCAAGTGTGACGAAGATGGCAAGAGAGGTGTTGGAGAGGTCCGGTGGCTGGCTCTGAAGGTGGGTTGGAAGAGTCCATGTTGCGGGGAAATCAAAGGCCTTCTGTACTCCTACTAAACTGAACTCTGAATTTCTGTCCCCTTGCCCCTCAAAAATACCTAGTCAAGGAACATACTCAAAGAGTAAACAAAGGCATGATTTGGGGCTATCAAGGAGCCCCACTGAGAGTAACAGCAGGAGGGTCACTTTGGGCACAGAGCAAGTTGGGGAGGGGGGTCCTGGCAAATAAGGGGGGAAGAGCGGCTGGTGCACTCCGGCTCCCCTCTCCGCCACTAGCATGGCTGAAGTCAAGAGGCTGGCGGGAACCCAGTGCGGCCAGGGGTGTGGGGCAATGGGAACCCTCGCCCCTTGCTGATGGGATTGTAAAATGGGGCAGGCAGTTCAGCAGTTCTTTAAAATGTTAAACATAAAGTTCCCGTATGATTGACCAATTCCACTCCTAAGTATTACTCAAGAGACAGAAAATAGATCAGTGGCGGCCCGGGGCTGGGAGTGGAAATGAGGGTTAACTGTAAAAGGGCATAAGGGATCTTCTATGGACGATGGCTGCACAGCTCAGCAAGTTACTAAAAAGCACCAAATTACTGATAACAGGAGAATGGGTAAATTTTATAGGATGTAAATTGTGGATCAACAGAGTTGTTTCAAACAAGAGAGAAGAAGGATTAGAAGCCTGAAGGCCTGGCTATTCGTACCAGTTCAGTAGGCGATGGAAAACACTGGAGTCTGAACAAGGGGGCGCTGCGGGACCTCCACTCCACCAGTGCACTCCCGCTTATTTCTTTTTGCTTTGGCCTTACTCCAAGCTCTTCCCTCTGCTTGGAACGCCCTCCCCTCTCCATCTAGCTAAACCCTTCTCAGCAAGGTGTTCCCTTCTCAGGGAAACCTCCCCCACAACGCCCAGCCCTGCGTGGGTCTGCTTCCCAGGTCACAGGGGTTCCTGGCACCCGGTCCTTCCTGCAGTGCTTACCCGCACTGACACTGGTGAATTCTTTGTGTCCTTCCTGGCTTATGGCTTGTCTTCCCTCCGGCTGTAAAGGCCACTGGAGCACAAATTATATGTCTTATTTACATAGCAATCGTAAGAGCTAAATAAATATTCATTAAATTGTATGAAGTAACAAACTGATTCATCAAACACTATGGAAAATCTCACCCTGAGATTATTCATTTGTTCACATGAATACTTCATTTATCTTTTAAGTATCTTCCACCAGGTGTCCTCCTTCCAAGTCTAAATCAAATGCCACTTCTATCAAACTTCCTATGATGCCCCCACCTTGGACTCTATTATTTATAACCACATTGCATTTCCCTTACTAGACTATAGAATATGTGTCTGGTTCATCTTTTTAAGTAAAAAGCTCTTAATATATAGCTGAAGAAGGAATCTATGAGTAATAAATACGTACACACGTTTGACAAATAGCGACTGGGCCGAGGCTTATGTGGTCTGTTCAATGCTTTGTATAGAGTAGTATTTCTCAAAACTTCCTGCGCACACTAATTACCTGATCTTGTCAGGGTGCAGATTCTGCTGTACCAGGTTTGGAGTGCGACCTAGGACGCTGCATTTCTAACAAGCTCCCAGGTGATGGTGACACTGTTGGTTGGGTGGAGCACCCTTTGAGAAGGGTTTGTAGCAGAGGGTCTCAACCTTGGCTTCATCTTGAACTGAAGCTTCCAAGAAACGCTGATGCTTGAATCCCATGCTCAGACATTCTCAGTTTATAGGTCTGGGCTGCAGCTTTGCTATCAGGATTTTTAAAAACTTCCAAAGTTTTGAAGGCAGTACAGCATCGAGAAGACAAGTAATGACTCCATAGCATTTTACTATCCTGACGGACAGTGACTGCAATGGGGTCGGGGGGAGGGGAGAGGTGACTTGGTAATATGGGTGAATGTTGAAACCACAATGTTGCTCATGTGAAACCTTCATAAGATTGTATATCAATGATACCTTTATTTTTAAAAAGTGGTTTCCACTTTAGAGTGTAGCAAAGGAAAACTGTAAGCTAAATTTAATAAAATTGTTTACTAAGGTAAAAAAAACAAAAACCAAAAGAAACCTTCCTAAGTGTTTGCAAAGTCTTAGGGGAAGCTGGGTGAAAGACACAGCATAGGAATTCTCTTTATTATCTTGGCAACTTTTCTGTAAGTCTAAAATTACTTCAAAAGAAAAAGTTCATTAAAAAAATCTTCCCAAGCAATTTTAATGAAAACAAGTAATTTGGGGGATGGTGCAAGTTAGTTTAAGTTCAAAGACCTGGGTTAGTGACCTGAGCTATGTACCAGTCCATTCAGTAGGGAAGAAATGGTAGATGCATGCTTAGAAATAGTCTTATTTCTTAAACCCCTTTGAGTTATACCTTGGATTCAAAATATTTATGTGAGTATTGAGATGAAGTGAATTTTCAAAGCCTTTTCTTGAGTCACCTGATCGACTGATTGATTGTGGACCAATTCTCAACCTGTATGATGCTCAACAATACTGTTTTCCAGCACAAGCTGGTGGGCTGCCTTATGAGAGACCATCCTAAAGGACAGAATAAACTGCTGCTAAAATTCCCAAGAACCCAAACAACCCATTTCTCAAAAGAGAATTTAAAAAATCTAAGTACTGTTTTTACCTACTGGAATTCAACAGGCAAGAGTACACTGTAACCCTTTCACAAGGCAGTCTATAAACTGCTTAAAAGAAATAGAAATGAGAACATAAACATGGATGCCTGGTGGTTTGGATCCTGGCTCTGGGCTATCAGACATTTAGGCAAGGAATTTCTTTTCTTTTCTTTATCCCCTTCACCTATTCCTTAGGCAAGGAATTTCTGAGTGGGGACCCTGGCTGCTTTCCTCAGGCCATTCCAGTCGCATACTATTAAGAATCCTCCTGATCTAGACATGGAAAAAGAGACCAGCTTTCCAAAATTCCTTACTAGACCTCTTGAGAGCTGTGGGTCTAAGGCTATGTTTGCAAGCATTTTAAAATCTGTTGATGCTATTTTGTCAGACCATGTTGCCAATATATCTCCAGCAAGTAATAAGGGAATGGAGTGAACAGAAATTGTGTATTGAGAATATCCAGAAGCTAGGGATGAGCTATGGTGGGAACACATTTCACACGGTGCTCCCTAGATTTGCGTAGGGATTTACAAGCTTTGCCTGGGGGTACAGCTCTCTATTACTTGCCCTGGGGTTCAGGGCAACCACGCTCAGTAATTTCTCTTTGCTGTGGGTTTAAGAAGGTGGATCAGATTGCAACACAAACAGTTCTGTGTTCCCTCTACCGCTTAGCAATTTCTTGTTTGACTGGCAGAGCATTTTGCATTTCATCTTTAACTCGACATTTATGGCTTAGCCAAAACCACCAAATTTTTCCAGGTTCGGGGTCCAACTTGCACCATTGTGCTCCCAGATGTCCTTTGCAGATATTGTCCCCAGCCCCTAGCATCCCCTTTCTCACCCTTCCACCTGTCAAAGACTCTTCCCGGGGCCAGGTTACACTTGTGAGTCCAAGTTGAAGTTTTGTGACTTTGTCTCCTGTAGCTCCCAAGCGGAAATAACATCCCCCAAATGGAACTTTGCCTGACATTGTAAACCCCTCTGTCATCTTAACAGACAGCTGACTGGAGAGGGAACAGCATGGATTTGAGTAGTTCAAAACCTGCTTTTAATGGTTTGGAAAATGTGTTGGCAGTTCCTTACAAAGTTCAACATAACACGATATCACAGCAGTCACCCTCCTGGGAATTTACCTTTGATAAATGAGGACTTATGTTCACACAAAAACCTTTACACTAATGGGTTTTTTTGTTTTTTTATTTTGCTATCATTAATGTACAATTACATAAACAACATTATGGTTACTAGACTCCCCCAATTATCAAGTCCCCCCCACATACCCCTTTACAGTCACTGTCCATCAGTGTAGTAAGATGCTATAGAATCATTACTTCTCTTCTCTGCTTTACACTAATGTTTATAGCAGCTTTCTTTGTAACAGCCAAAAAAGTGGAAACAGCCCATACGTCATTCAGTGGGAGAACGGTTAAGCAAACTGCTACATCCACCCTGTGGAATACTGCTCAGCAATAAAAAGGAATGAACTGCTGGTACAGATCTCAAGGGTATCAGGAGTGAAAGAAGCCAATCTCAACAGGTTATACACTGTGATTCCATTTATCACATCTGCAGAAAAACAAAACAATAGTGATGGAGAACAGAACAGAGGTTGCCAGAAGTTGGGGGGTGAATGTGACTATAAAAAGGTAGCAGAACTCATGTAATTGTAGATTAATGATACCAAAAAAAAAAGATAGCAGAAGTGAATTTTTCTGTATTCTGATTACGATGATAGTTACATAAATCCATATGAGTTTAAATTCATAGACCTTTACACCAAAGGAGGAAAAATATTATTTTTACTATGTAATAACTTAAAAAACTTAGAGCAAACTGGCATTGAATCCAGGCACTACTTCTTTTTTAGCTACTTGGCTGAGGGTGAGTCCTTGAACTTCCTTAAGCCTTGATTTCCTCCGTGGAAGGCAATGCAGTTATGCTAATGATCCCACAGAGCCGAGGGGGCGAGTATACAGTGGGAAAGGGTCAGCTATGGAGCAGGCAGTCAGTAAAGCTCCTTTCCTTTCCTTCCTTTCTGGGCAGGGAGGGGAGGTGGAGCTGGTCCTCTGTCGGGATGTAGAGGCCTGTTTTGTAGCCCTTCATTTCCCTTAGTAACCAGAGAAGTGAGTTTGACAAGAGCAAGATGGAGCAACTTCAATTGCAGTAAATAAAAACTAAAAAGAGAAAAACTTTTCCAGGGTCAATCAAGGACAAACTTTTTCTTTTTTTTCAAAAAAACATTTCTTGAGAGGTATCTTCAGATGAAAAGCCAATTTAAAGGATCTGTTCAGGCTTTACATGGAAGCACCACACTTCCTGGCCCCTCGCAGTTGGATGGGGCAGTGGGTCAAGGGGCTGTGGCCAGAAGTGATGTGTGTCCCTTCCGGGCTGGAGTATGTAACTGCCAGGGCAAGAGTCTCCAGGGCTCTCCTTCCTTCTGTCATGGTGGTTAATGACATTCAAGATGTCAAGATGCTCAGCCAGCTTCATCCTGATGTGGAGTTAACTCTGAATGAACCAGGACAGTCATGTGGTAAAAGCAATAAAAAATCCTCTGTTGTTTATGAGCCACCGAGATTGGGGGGTTGTTTGTTACTGCAGCATATCCTGGCCTAGCCTGACTGATAAAGCATCTGCCCAGAGGAGTCTGCCATCATTTGCTGTATCTTCATGAACTGCTTGGTGTAAGATGAAAACACAGATGGCACTTCTCAAGGATCTCAAAGATAAAGGAAATCAAGGTGTCCCAAGTTTTACCCTGATCCACTGTGTGGCCAGATGCTGCCGTGCCTCTTTCTCTTTCTGTATCCACAGGGCTGGAATAATGGACTCAGGTGTGACTTCCCTCTATAACTGGCTTCTAGGAGTAAGCATACCTTATAGGATAGCTTGTGGCTGGAAGGACACTGGAGCATCCTTTGGTACCACCATCCAAATCCTCTCTAATCTCCGCAAGAAAATAGCATAGGGTGAATATACTGCTTTATAAAAAAATGCTTTAGAATGAAAACAAATAAAATCAGGCAAGCCATGATAAGAGTAGATGTTGGAGACTATTTAATGCAGTAGCTCATAACCTGTTTATATCAAAATCCTAGAAGCCTGGGCCATCAATCAGTCAGCAACTACTGTTTAAATATCTACCCTATTATGGGCTCTGTCCTAAGTGATTGGGACAAAAAGCAAACAAGACAATGGAAAGTTCCTGTTCTCAAAAAGCTTTCACTGTAGTGGAGGGTGACAAAGAAACGAACTTATACGCAAGCAAATAAAAACCGTCAGGTACCGATACAGACTACGAAGAGGATGAAATGGTGTGATGATATAGATCAGGGCTGGCAAACTATGATGTGCAGGCCTAATCCAGTCTGTAGACTATGTTTGTGTGGCCCATGAGGTAAGAATTACTTTTTACATTTTTAAATGCTTGAAATCAATGAAAAGAATATCTCATGATGTATGAAAATGACATACAATTCAAATTTCAGGGCCCATAGTTTTATTGTAACACAGACACATCCTACATGACCTGCCCTGGCTACTTCCCTAACCTCAACAACGGCAGCTGTGCCCTCCATGCTCCTTTGTCTGGCCACATGGCTCCTTGGCTCGTCCCCGACACCCAAGCCACCTCCCTGTGCTCAGCACAGCCACTGCACAATGGGTGCTTCTGCCTCCCCCTTTCCTTCGGGGGTTTGCACAATCGGAACCAAGTCAGAGAAGTCTCCCCCACCCCGCCCTCTGTGGCTCCTCCCCCTGCTGGCTCTTCTCCATGGCACTCAACCCCCTGACGGTTACAGACCTGCAGAGGGCCTGCTTCCCCTCCCTTGCCTCCCTTTATGAACTAGGACATTACAGCCAGTCAAGGCTTCCAAGATGCAGGGGGGCCTCAGAGTATAATATCCTTGGGCCTTGGTAGAGACTACCAGAACTAGTGATGGGAGAGAGAAAAGTGGCCTTGCCACCACGGAAGCACCCGAAGAAGTGTCCCATCTCCTGTCATCTCAGTCACATTCCCAATTATACACACTTCCCCACACTGTATGCTCATCTCATCTGGCAGGAGAGTTGAGCTTAGAAAGGTGCTCAGAAACAATTTTACTACCATTTGTGTCCTTATTTCTCTAGTACCTCTAACCACCTATGGTAGTGATAAATGTGCCTGGGAGTTCCAGATCTTACCACATCAACATGAAGCTCCACATGGAAGCAGCCACATGTCCAAACACTTTATTCCATAAATTGTCTTTATAAGCCTGTCCCAAGAGGGGTTCCATAATGGAGCGCATTCAACAAGCAGCTTTAATGTTTTCTTTTCTAGAGCTCTTAGGGATCTACAGTAAAGGTTTTATCCACAAGTCCAAGTCAGGACTTTTAAGTTAAAAAATAAGTCATGTTTTATATAAGGAAGTATTATGGTCAAGATATAAGATATTGGGGGGTGGGGTTCTATTTTATCCTGAATACCATTTAAAAAGTTTTGACCACCAGTTAAAAGTGACTAACCAGGACAGAATAGATCTGTGTTTGGAGGCATATAATTCAACACATTTAAAAACAAGGTCATGAAAGAAGAAATTAATGGCAACATTTCAGATATCTTTTGTGTAAAGGGCTGTGCCTAAGAGAAAAGTGGATGGGGGCTCATTGGGCCATTTGACTAGCAACAAAGTCAATGGGCTTCCTGTGCATGGCTCTGGACATGGGAATAGAGAGGGAATTGGGGGAGGGTGTGCTTCCGGGATGGAAGGTGCAATACGGAAGGTGCACTTCAGTCCTTGTCATTCAATTCACCCTCACAACTTCAGGAGCCAGCAAGTGACACAAAGGTTATGAAGTCTTTTCAATCACATGGCTTCACATGAAAGTTAGAGGCATCCCACATTCCTGTGAATCTTGGTCGTACAGAGAGTTTGAATGACTCCAACACCCAGCAATATTCTTCCACCAGTGAAGTTAAGAAAGAGGGGGCTGAAAGGTGGTTTGGGGGAGAAGGAAACAAATTTTGTGAGAGAAGCGCTGGGAAAGCCTACTATGACCCAGAATTATTCCTTTATTGCTCTACCACTATGTCTGCATCAGTGACTGAAAAGATTTTTGTATGATGGCTTCTCCCCCCAGTGCCTTATGGAGGCACCAAAATTCCTGGTGACAAGAATTGCTTAGGAAATAAACCAGAAATAGTGCTGTCCAGAAGGTCAATGTGAACAACAGGACAGTGAGGTTGCAGGTATTTATTTACTAAATGCCCTGAGTGTTTACACTGTTGTACTCAGGGCTGTCACATGCAGACGTGAGCCCATGTGGATGGAGCATTGGAGGGTTGTGCAGTGCACACCCTGTGCAATTGTATGACTAACCCAGATGCACAAAAAGGCTGGGGAAAGAGACACAAAAAATCCCACATCTAGATGGTTAATCTAATTACATTAGTAAGTCAAGAATAGGTATTAGGTTAACCTTATTTCTAGAAGAAAATGTGTTCTGCTTAGTTTGAAAAACTTAGCAGCTCAACAGTATATACAGTACATTTGAGTTGATATTTTCAAACAGATTTATCTCAGATCACAAATCCCATGTACCGCTGACCCAGAGCTCTCCTAAGTACAAGTGCAAGACTAACGACATCAGGATGCTTAACTTAGACTCAAATGGCATTGAGTGCAATTGTCTAGAGTATTAGCAGCTGTTTGTCCATTGCTGCAGAAAAAAAAAACGTCCAGATGTGTATAACTGTAATAAAGGCAGTGCTAGTGTAAGCTGAAGAGAGAGGAGAATGGGGAAGACTACAGAGTGAGGACTGTGGGGAAGGGCAACCTAGGGGTAGAAGAGGCACCACTGTCCATCCTGGAAAAGAGCTGGTTGGAAAAGGGGAGGGTAGAGAGAAGAACGTGCTCATGGACCTGCTGCTGAGGAGGCCCCTGAAAACGTCTTATGATAAGTGAAACATATCTATCTGAAAAAGCAAAAAAATTGATTCATGGCCCAGTGTCCAGACTATCACCACCTTGAAGATGCTTTCATACTGAATTTACATTTAAACAAGAACATTCACATTAAGAAACATGTTTCTTCTTAGATGTTCCTACAAGAAAAAGTTAGGAGGAAAGGAGAAATACACTAACCAATGACACCTCCAGGATGACCCTCACCCCCCCGCCCCGCGATCCACGCCAGAACTTAGGCACTACAGCTACCCTTTCCTTCACAGAAGAAGTATTTCACTGAGCTAGGGTTAGGTAGATATAAGCTCAGTATACGCAGCTTCACTTTTTAGAGGAAATTCAGATACATGTGAAAAAAACTGCTGCTCGTATTACTAAGCATATAATGCTGCATCTTCCATGTGTAAGGACACATGTTCCATCACATGCAAATTCAGCTGCTTTTTTGCCCTATTCAGTGAGTTTATATGTTAGTAGTAAATTTGAAACATTTAAAACCTCATGGTGCCCAGGATCCCTAAAGAATTCTTTGTGTCTGTGCTCTTTAAAAGAGTTGAACCACCTAAAGAATATTACTTATTTCCAGGAATTCTATGAGTCCTCTTGTACCATCAAATCGATGTTTCAAAGTAAAATGGAGATATTTTAAAACACCATACAAAAAAGTAGGGGGCGGGGGGATGGAAATTTCATGAACCCAACACATCTAAAGGATTCCTGAGTTCTGTGGACTTTAAAAAAAGCTGAATAGCCAGAAGAGCCTGATTTGCTTCCAACAAGTACAATTTCTTGTCCTGTCGCCTAGGCTCAAGATTGGATTCCCTTTTACCTGCAATCTGGCACTGAGACCCAACATCCAGGTGGGTGGCAATGAAGCGGGGCTGAATGCCTGGGATTTCTCCCCTGTGTGTTTGGACTATGGAAAGTGAGGAGGGCACAGATGCTGGACAAGGTGACCCTCGACCCCAGCGCAGTGTTCCAGCTTCACAGAGACTCTGCCCATCTGTTGAGTACCGCATGTATATCTCTCTGTGCTTTCTATTTACCGAGACTTTGTCGCTCCCAAGGAACAATTTCCCCCTGATGGGGGCGGTATCACTCCTGTTGAAAATGCGTATCTTAACAACAGCTAAAACCTTGAGTCCACGTCGGACTGTCTGTTCACAGCTAGAAGTTCCTAAACCAATAATCATTTAGCACCACATCAAGCAAAACAATTACATCTGAATCATTTCCAAAATAAAAAGCTGAAAAGAACATCACCTACAAAATACATAAAATGGGGGGAAATACTGCTCAGTCAGTAACATCGCAGGTAATTTTTTTGCTTGCCTCTCAATGCACTGGGCTCTAACTGATGCTTGCTCACAGAACCAAACATTTGATTGCTGCTGAATTTTGTATGTTTCAAAAAGCAAAAATATAAACTGACTTCTAATAAAACATTTTTTAGCATTTTTTAGATGGTGGCAATGGGCAACTGGGAAAACCGGATAGAAAACATCTGTAGAAAGCACCGCTGTTTTTGATTGGCAGAGGAAATTAACTAAGCTAATTAACTAAACTAACATTTATAACAACAAACGACCTGAAAATAAATGGCCCACAAAGTTATCTATGTCAGAAAAACAAATTGGCGCTTCATTAGAAAATCACTGTGCATATACAATTGAGGGGCAATGTCCCCATCTGCAAAGATTTTGGAATGCTCATTCATGTTCTGTTACTCCTCCCCAAACCCCCCCCCAACCCCTCCAGCATTTTCAAACACTCACGGCAAGAGTCTTAGCAAGCCTAAGAAATAGAACACTTATTAACAAATACAAGATATAACCTGTCCACTCCCAGGAGTGTTCTCCAAAATAGCGGGGGCAAAGGAAATCCTCTCTCTATAGAAAGCAATAAAAAGCCTGCATCACATTAAAAATTAAGCTCACGTACCTTCACTGGTCCATGTTCATAACTGGAGCCCTGCACCAACTGCAGATAAGACACTGTGAAAATATTCACCACTGCCCACTGTCTGTACATTTTGAGTATTTTAATATCCACTGATTACCAAACAGTTGACATCAGGCAGCTAGAGGAAACTGTTTCAAAAGGCATTCTCCAGAAGGAACGCTTGAAACCCCAAGACTTCACATGGAAAAACAAGTATTGGGTTGTGATCAAAATCCAATGAAATGAGTTCAATTAGTCAAGGTACGTTTTTGCACGATCTTTTGGGGGAAGAGAGAGATGAAAAACCTTTTAGATGCTCTCATGCTCCAAAAATAATCAGGAGGTGGACATGTCTTCCACTAGAAATAAGAAAGAGCTCTAAATCCATTTCATGTCCAGCAAATTTTTAAAAATCTCTCCACCCTCTGCCCCAGGTTCTGGCTGCTTTGTAAGGAGGTGGTGTGGCCACCAAGGTTTGCAGCTACAGGAGGCTGGAACCCAATTCTGGATCAAACTTTTTTCACAACCCCCATGGAAGCTTGCTGAAGTATGTGTCTTAAATCTGACACAGATTTTGGCAGAAAATGCAGGGAAGTCTTGGCTGTAATCCTGTCGTGTCCCTACCAATAGCAGGGCGGTTCAAAAAACTGACTTAAACGCTCAGGACTGCTGTTATTTTAATGCAGATAACCTGTAACGTGAAACCCCAGCACATGTGCAGGACTATGGTATCAAAATTGCATGGCTCAGGAGGGGCCCGCAGATGCTCAGGCATCTACTGCCCGTGACACACAGAAATGCTTTAAAAAACTCACAACATGCACAAAAATAACAAAATATTCATACACACACACACACACACACACACACACACACACACACACACACAAAGGCAAACCTATGCAAAGTGACTTTTTTAACAGAAGCTTAGTAACATAGGTCAAAACAAAGAACACTGATTTGAAAAGAAGTAACAATTAGGTTTATTTGCATGTGCCAGGAAATACCTCTTATGCAGTGCTATAAAAACCATGTTATCACTTCAGTGTGGAATTCTTTAGGAGTACTGGCTAGGTCAGCTTTGGAAACTGGATGCAGTGAATAAATGGATGTCACGAATGGCAAACTTCTAGAAAGTACTGAGAATTGCTCCTGTGCTCTTCACTAGTTTCCAATCTTTGATTTCCAGGTTTTGGCTCTTTCAAACCCATTTTTTGCATTTCTGAAATCAAGAATGGCCTGAGAAATCTCTTCATTGGTGTTCATCACAAAGGGACCTAGGGCAGAAAGAGACAGTCAGACAGTTCTGGGTGATGACAATATTTTCTTCTACCACTAGAAATGGTATGTATTTCTGTAGTTCTTAATTTGAAACAAATCCAGGCATATCTGAACAGTAAAAGATTATTTTTGCAGCGTCCAATCCCCGAGGACTGTAATACACGTTTCTTGACTAGGATTGTGTGTGCATATAAAGACGAGACTTCAGATAAACCCCTGCAATCACAGCTTGCCCAGCCACTGCAGGCTGTCATCAGCAAAGGCAATCTCTTTATTCAAAACACTCTTAGGTTTGGTTCTATTACAACCGTTTTTGTAGTTGTGAGGGTTTTTTCTTCCTTATTATTTTTTACTGAGGTATAGCTGACATACATTTTATTAGTTTTAAGTGTACAATATATAATGATTCAGTATTTGCATATAATGCAAAATGATTGCCACACTCAGTCTAGTTAACATCTGCCACTATACATAGTTACAGAACTTTTTTTCCTTATGGTGAGAACTTTTAAGATTTACTGTAGCTGTCAGTTTTAAAAGATTAGCTGATGTCAAGAGTTGCACTGATTGTGACACAAAGAATTGGCAAATTCCTCATTGCCTTGCCATCCACGCAGTATGTGAGGCTGTGTACTTACATGAGGGGTTTAAGTCATTTCTGAAAATTAGTAGCACCGTATTGACAATAAGTAGGAGATCACAAAAATCTTGAGTTGAGAAAGCAACAAATGTTGGATTCTCTAGGGGTTGGCAAACTTTTCCTGCAAAGGGCCAGATAGTATATTATTTTATATTTTGTGGGTCAAACAGCATGTCTCAATGACTCAACTCCTCCGATGAAGCCTGAAAGCAGGCACGGACAACATGAAAGATGGCAGGTAGGCTGTGTTCCAGTAAAACTTCATTCACAAAAACATGCAGTGGGCAGACCTGGCCCCACAGATCAGAGCTTGCCGGCCCCTTTGTCTAATTCCCAGGTTTGAATTCTGGTTTTGCTACAAACGTAGGAGTCCTCCCCTAACCTACCAGGAGGCAAAGTCTCTCCCCTTTTCTTCACATATTGCAGGGGCAGAGGGGGGCTGGCCTGGATTGTATCACTCCCACCATCTTTCGGATAAACAAGGCTAGCTTGTATATGGCATTGGCAGTGTCTTGAAAGCAGTTGACAGATGTGTCCATTCAGTATATTATTTTCTACCAGTCTTCGGAGGTTCCTGACAGTCATTTTATGGAAGTTCCTCTAAGGGGCTTTCTCTGAGAGACCCGGATTGAATCATCACTGTATTACTTGGAGGGAATAACACATTCAAACTCCTTCACCCTTGTTAGCATTATCAGCATGGATTTGATGCTCACTTTAGTTCAACACTTGAGAAAGAAGATGCAGGAAAATATGCACTGATGACACTGAGGCCTTTTGGGGGGTTGCGGGGCATGCCACGGCAGTAGGAAGGGAAAGCAGGTGGAAGGCAGCTAAATTCACTCATTCATTCAATTACCTCTCTAGTGAGGATTTACTGAGTGCTTATTACATGACAAACTTGCACTAGGAGCTAGAGACACGATGAGGCAAGGCAAGGCAACAAGACCATCTCCCCTCAGGGATCTCAAACCTATCACACAAACACACACGGAAATAAATGATTACAAAACCGTGTAATACATGGGGTGGTAACAGCAGGTGACATCCAGGAAAGGACTCACAAAGGGTGTGATGTCCAAGGAGCTGACACGGAGGAAAGGCCTTTTCAGATTAGCATGCTGGGGGAATTGCGGATGGCGGCAGAGAGCTGGAAGCCGGAGAAGAATGGGGGGGTCTGATATGCAGGAAGAGGCCGGATCCCTCTGGGCTTTGGATGCCATCCATGGGAAGAAGGTGAGACATAATTCTGCGGGCGATCAGGAATCATTGAAGGGTTAGGCACAGAGTAACAGGATCTGATGCACAGCTTTTGAAGACGACTTCGGCATCAGGGTGGAGAGGGGGCCTGACCTGGGAGGCTGAGTGGATGGCGGAACTGCAAAAGGTAATTGAGATACAGGGCATAGGAGGCTGAGGGTAGCGCAAGGAGTTCAGTTTGGGATATTGTGACAGGAAGGTGGTGTTGACAATAAAATGGCTTCCTGGCAGAGGGGCCTGCTACACTGTTGCAAATTGGGCTCAGGGGCTCCAGAGAGCAATTTTATGTGGGGATAGACTTGATCTGTATCAGGTAACAAGCAATGAGACAGTGCTCATTAGCAATATAAACAGTAAATCCAAGAGGGCTCCCTGGAGAAACCAACTTTTTAAAGGACAGATAAAGGAAAGGGAAAGGGAACTTGGAAAATGAGAACAGGTACTGGGCCAGTGGCCAATTTCTTGCACATCATAATTTTGCTACAGTTTGGACTTACTATGGAGTACCTCTCTCATCCCCCAATTATTTTTCTGTAAAAATGGTACACTTCTGGGCTTGTATTTTGACATTTTTCTGGGTTATTCTGTTGTGCTTCTCAACTTACAACATGCACATGAATCACCTGGGAATTTTATTAACATGCATATTCTGATTTAGGTGGTCTGGAGAGATAGAAATGCAGAATTGCAGACCCCACTCCTGAATATGTTAGTTAGAATCAACATTCTATGACATCCGCACTTAATTTGCAGACACATAATTAAGCATACTCCCTAATAAGAGAAACAAGTCCTTGGCTAACTCATTAAACTGGTACCCATTTCCAAATAGTCAAGAAATGGCTGTGGCTGTCTTTAAACATGTACAGGTAAAAAGAGAACTTAAATGTCTGAGTTTTAAAAAGTTAAAAAAAAAACCAATAAACGAAATTGCTTTGCTTCTCATTAACTGAGATTTCAAGGGACATACCTGTCTTTTTTTGTCTGGTTAATCTAAGCTTGTCGGTGCGGGCATAGGCAGTGCTGCTGAGACGCAAGCCTCTGAGAGAGGATTCACATAACACGCATGGAGACTGACTTCCAGCAGTCCCGCCCCTGTGGTCTGTCACCTCATTCAGGTGGACTTTTGCTTTTCATTATTGGTGCACAGGAGACTGTTTTAACTTAAGAGTCAGATCCCACACACCCTTTCCCCATCTAAATTCTAGTCACTGTTAATAAAGATTATGATGCTACTCAGTTTGCAGGCTTCTTCTAGAAGAACAAACCATTTCAGTGCTGTTTGATCAAGATGAAAGGGAACAGGAACCATGAGCCTTTGGAGTGGAGATTGAAGTATACAAAACGGAGGTCAAATGCTGTAGGCTGGCAGGTTATAATTTAGTACTTCCCCTTTAAGTTACTAATAGAGCAAAAAAGGAGATTTTTAAAATAGGCAGTGTTCTTTAAATTTATAGTTGGCTGGGGGATTTTTCTGAAATCATTGTGTCTATCTGGAAATTCATGTAAGGCAAGGCAATGTAATGGGATTTTAATGCATGTTAAATTTAATAATTAGGTAAGTGGACATACATATTTTGTTGGCACTTGCCTTAATAATAAGCTGGGTTCTAGGTAGTTTTAGATGTTCCTCATGTAACCAAACAACAACATTATGAATAAAACAAACAATTGCAGTGACTGTTAGGGGTACTCATTCCAGAAATTTTTGCCTCCAAGTATAGTTCTGTTTCCATTATGCCACAGTTTACTCTATTGTTTTTTTTTCTAAGTAAACAAAGTGTGACTCAAATACTTTAGAAACTCCCAAGGAAATATTCTTAAGAAGCTCCTATTTTTCACTAAGAATACAACAGACTACAAGGCCGGTATTAAAATTACTTCTATTTTTGGTAAAGATAAAAATGATATTCAAGTCCCCAGTAGATCACACAATCTTTAAGTTGAAATCCCCTGTGACACAATGCAAGAACACAACTTGTTTTCCCCACAGTTCCAAGCTCACTGTCCTACACTTGATAGACACTCAAGAAATATTTCTTTAAAAGAAAGAATTAATACAGAAATAAATGCCATGTATGTATTTTCTTCTGACAGTGGAGAAATGAAGCAAAATCCTCAAATTTGTACCTGGAGAGACAGGACAAAAATCCAGTTCTACCCAATAATACTATACATGTACACTACTTTCAAAGAAAAAGAAAATTATCCTCATTTTGGGCTTACCATGTTGGACAGCTGGTTCTTTTAATGGCTCCCCAGCAATTAGGACAAAGTGGCTTCTCTCAGGATCCTAAAGTCAAGAAAGAAAGCATCAAACAATAAACGTATTTATTTTTGAATGTCAAATTAGAAACAATCTCAAGTTGACATGCTGGTTAAATGGAGGATGTTTCTAATTCTAAAAATAAATTTCAGGAGTTATTTCCTGTGTGACACTCAATATGGAAATGCTTATTCCTTAAGATGTTTGGTAGCATTCATGGCAGAACTCAAAAATTAAGTCCAGACCACCAGAATATGAACCTTCTCAAATAAAGGAGAATTTAAATTAAGATCTTCTTTAACTAGAAACATCTTTAAGATAAACTATGTCATTTACTTGGCTTATTATGGGGTTTATAATCTCCCACAATTTTTAAAAGAGATTCCTTATACAAACCCAAAAGGAAGATTGTATTACTTTTGACATTTATTGCTATTAATGTAAAATATGCTCCAGAAAGGTTGTACTAAATGGAACCTTATAAAAACATCCAAGGGATATCTGCTCAGGCCAATTTCTCTCCAAAAGGGTCCTACTGTATTATAGTCTCTAGAAGTTTTTGTTTAGAATTACGATTCGATTTTTTTCTCTGAAACTGAAAAAAGAATTAATTGTAATATACAGAGCTAATGGAGCTGCACGGAGAAACATGCTTTTAGGTATCATTCGGGAGATTTTATACTGGTACCGTAACCCTTCTGTAAGGAGCGCTCTGATGTCCTCTGACCCAGTAATGGCAGAGAAACCACCAGAAGAACCCCCACCACACTTGTGAGAAATAGCAGACAACTGTTTTAAGTCACTAGCTTTTAGGGAGGTTTGTTACTAAGAATAACTGAACATTATGTATTTCTTTTGAGGTGTCTCTTAGGTTTATCTTTAGAGTAAGTAACGCCATACTGATTAGGCACTTTAAAACAAAGCCTTCGAAGTATAGACAGTTTAGTTCTAAGTATCTGATTTTATAGCATACTGTATCATACTTACATGCTTCTACTAATACAAAGCTCTAATTAGAAACCATTCTAGTGTTACTAGCATTGACGACATCATTGGACTCAATAAAAATGAATAATGATTCTTTTTTCTTATGAGTTCTGCTTTTACTTTTTTTTATTGAAGCATAATAGACATTAGTTTCAGGTATACAACAGTGATTCAATATTTATATACATTATAATTGATCACCACGATATAATGAATAATGATGATGATAAAATTAATTATTTAATCTTCCATGTAGTTAAAAAAACTCTCATATTTTACAGGACTGAAACTGACTTCTCCTTACAACTCCAACTTTAAAAAATTAAAAGGTTATTCAGGACTGAATGATTCCTGCCAAGGTCTTCATTTACTCCCTGCAGTACCAGGGCTTTCAGTTAGTACATCCACCCGGTGGATACCGTAATTACTTTTTCATGGTTAAAAATATCTGTGTTTATGGTTAGCCAGAGACGGGTAAGATTCCTCAAGGGAGGAACAACCTAAGACAGGCACAGTCGCAGGGGGGCCATCAGGTGAGAATTTGGGGATCAACAGAGGTGAGGCTTAGAACCTCATCCCCCCTGCTTTGAGAGAAATCTTCTGCATCCATGGATGTCTTGCTGCCCTTGTCTAGCCTGGATTAATACTTAGTCCATAGGCACACACCTGATCATCTGATCATCTACATTTGCCCTCTTACAGCACTAAACTATGTTTTCTACCTTTATCTTGCATCTACCTACCACTTCAGCATTTTATTAAAAATAAAAATAATAATAATAATAGAGGGAGAAATGTGGGATCAACATATAAATCAAGTACAAAAATCAAATGAATATTCATATTTGACCTGATTGTTTATAGGTCATAATGCGTGATCAAAACCGAAAGTTTCTGTGATGAATGCCCTTGCACTGTTCACCATGTAAGAATTTATTCACTATGTAAGAATTCGTTCACCATGTAAGAACTTGTTCGTTATGCTTCAGAAGATTGGAGACTGACGAGAATTAGGCTTGAGATGGATTAATGATTGTACATTGAGCGTTGACCCCCCTATACTAAATTTTATTGTTGTTAACAACCATTTGATCAATAATTATGAGAGATGCCCTCTCAAAAAAAAAAAAAAAAATATATATATATATATGCTTAAAGTCTACATAGACAATGAGATTAGAAAAAAGCTGGAGGGAAATGCATTTAAATCTTAATGGTGCTGGTTTCTGGGTATTTCTGGGATTCTGTGGTTTCAATTTCTTCCCATCAGTTTGTGCTGTCCACATTTAGTGCTATGCACAAGTATGTTTGCATAAAGCAGGAAAATGTTTGCCTTTTGTCTTTGTTCAGGGGCGCCTGGTTTTGTGACCCTGGCACCTGGATCAGTGGAAAGTGGGTTGAGTGTTTTGTTTTATCCTCTCTGACAATAAAGATGACTGAGAAAAAAAAAATATCTGTGTTTAAAGCAAAACTGAAGGAACAAAATAGCAAGAGACTCACAGACACTGAGAAGGGTCTAGTGGCTACCACAGGGGAGGGGTGGAGGAGCATGGGTAGGGAGGAAGGGATTAAGGGGCACTATAATTCACAATCACAATATAGGTAGGTCACGAGGAAGGCAGTATAGCACAGAGAAGACAAGTAATGACTCTATAACATCTTAATAATTAATAATTAATAAACATGCTGATCACTCAAAGTTATGAATAAGTTAAACTGTGCATAATATGACCTAAGCCCCAGGAAAGGGGAAGGTCTCTGTCTGAAATGGTATTTGTTTTAATGTTATGCTTAAATGACTAAGAATTCAACTTGAAAAGAAAGGCACACAGTTATCAAAAATGATGTTCTCTCTACAGGTTTTGGAGAGGCGAAATTTTAGTAGAGTATCAATAGACATATGAAAGAAAAGTATCTTAGGAAAAATAGTTCTGGTCATTAGCACCTCATTATTTATGATTTAATCTGAAATAAGCTTTCACTAAATAGTGCTTGGAGGCGTTTGTTGGCAGGGAGACACGCTTGAGTTTTAGGGTCAGGGGGCAGAGGAGGAAGGATCCGGGCTTACGAGGGAAGGGGGGGGGGCCTGTCTCCTGTGCCACAGATGCACTGCCTCCTCAGAACCCTAGTTTCTTAATTCAGAAGGTGCCCCTTTTGTGAATGGCCAACCTGTCCTACACTTTACCCATTTTACAGGGATAATAAATGTTAAGTTCTGCTCCTTTTGATATTACTCAAATGAAATGACTTTTCATTGATATTTGGGACAGTAGGATAAAAGGACACTTGCATTTGGTCTGGAATGAAAAATGGTTCAACTGCTGGGTACTGGGGAGTTCGGGAACTTGGTTTTCTACTGCAGAAATTGGAAAGATGGTCCAAGCCTCTTTTAATGACTTTCCTAGAAAATTAACCTCTGACTGGCCCCTTCTCCTCTAACCTAAACCAGCTGTCTTAGGTTTTTGTGTTTCTTTCTTTCCTTAACTAGCCTTCTTCAGTGAAAGCTGATAATTTTGCTGGATATTCAGTAGAGTGCTGATGTGGCTGAAAATCCCAATTGCTGTTATCTTGAAAAGTCCTTGTCTACAGCGACCTTATGTACTGTGTCAAATGATGAAAATCATGCAAAAGCAAAGAGAACGCAAGATGGGTTTAAGACACGAGTCCCTATGTGGGTCTAAGTTGATGCCATTCTGAAGTTGGATGAAAAGGCCCCACGCAAAGGTAACACAGGCCCACTTGCTGCTTAACATATAATTACCCCAACTAGAGTTCATGATCTTCTTGGACCCAGACCACGGCTTTTACTTTGGTGCACCTTCTCCAAGTCCCTAGTTGAGAGTTAGGCCCTTCTGGGTTTAGTTAATAATTTACTTTCACAAATTGTCCTTGTTATTCCATACATATTATCACCAAGACATGTCTTGAGTTCCACTGGTATCAGTAAATGATCAAAGCCCAGATGAAGAGCCTATGATTCATTTAAGGTATTGATAACTTTCTATACAATAAGTATGTGCTCAAAGCTTGCTTGATTGATTATGAATATAAAGCTTAAGATGGCAGTAGGACTCTGAGAATGAATTAAGGGCACACTTTCCCTCAAGAACATTTATTATAATGAAAAAATTACCAGAAAGAAACTGAACTTTAGCATGACTTTAACTGTATGCAACTGTTCCTATTAGATTTCAATGTTTATACTTCTCCAGCCTATTTAAAGATAAAACAGTATAAGAACAAAGCAAAACTGAAGGAACAAAACAGCAGCAGACTCACAGACTCCAAGAAGGGACTAGTGGTTACCAAAGAGGGAGGGAGAAGGGGATTGAGGGGTATTATGTTTAGTACACATGGTGTGGGGGGTTCACGGGGAAAACAGTGTAGCCCAGAGAAGGCAAATAGTGAATCTGTGGCATTTTGCTGCACTGATGGACAGTGACTGCATTGGGGTGTGGGTGGGGACTGGATAATATGGGTAAATGTAGTAACCACATTTTTTCATGTGAAACCTTCATAAGAGTCTATATCAATCATACCTTTATAAAAAATTTTAAAAAATAAATAAATAAAGATAAAACAGTCAACCATTATCAATTTAAAACTATTGTTTATTTTGTTATAAATTTTACACATACGTAAGCAAAAAAGTGGCCTCTAACTTTAATCGGGTGTTTTATTTCTTTCAATGTAATTAAATGTTAATCTGTGTTAGTTTAAAGAGCCCCCCATGAATGGTGCCAGCTAAAGAGTATCAGCAGTCAAGTGTGACTTTGATGGCAGCCAGTGAGAAATGACTGTCTGCATGGACAAACTACAAGTGAGTTTGCTAATCCTTGAGGCTTAAGACCTCAACAAGATGCTAGTATAAACAGGGGTCAAAGGTGAGAGCAAGCCTTTCCTATCAACCTCACGTGCTCCTGATCATCGAGCCATCCTGGCAACCTGAGCACCAACAGTGGGCCAACGCAGCACAGGGAACCTTAGTCCTTGAAACAGAGGCTGTTCCAGGGTGGCCAGTACAGCCCAGGATTAAATATCCAGAATAGCCTGGGGTTGGTCCTAATCTCTAAGAATTCTTTCTGAAAGTTAAGATCCCCCTGCCTTTTTTAAATTAAACTATCATTGATATACAATCTTATGGTGGTTTCACATAAACAACACTGTGGTTTCAACATTCACTCATATTATCAAGTCCTCATCCCCTCTATTGCAGTTGCTATCAGCATAGTAAGATGCTATAGAGAAGTTAAGACCCTCTTTAAGAAGACATTTTTGGGGTTTGGGCTTCCTCCAAGAAGACACAGGGTGTGGCTTAAAGACTCAAATCCAGCACAAACTAAGCCCCCTGCAGTTGCTACCTACCATGAAGACTTCAGAGTAATGGTCACAAGAAATAATCTACTCTCTGAGTGAAGCGGACAAGGACTCTGCAGCCTAAAATGTGTTGGCCTAGGATGAGCCGAATGCTAAGATGAAGCAGAGAAACCTGGGGAGAGAAAAAGATATGCTCTATATCACCCCTTCCTTGCCCTCCTGTCCTGCCCTGAAGGACTGGCCACTCCAGAGGGAACCGCCCATACTACTGGTCAACTAGGAAGACAGTGATGGTGCAAGACACAGAAACTGGTAGTGAGAGGGCAGGAAGAAAGGTGCTAGAAGGAAGCCAGGGAGCATTATCAGCTCCTTATTCTTGACCACAACTCAGTGCAAATGGGACTAAAGGGAGCATCAGGAAGTCTTATCTTCCATCTCTATCTAGTCCTCAGGCTAAGTCTAGTTCCAAGTGAAGATAACCCCGGCCTAAAGCCCCAGTGAATCAGGGTCCATCAGGGCCTTTGTTCAGCTGCAGTATCTCTTATGTGCCCTAAACCTTAGGGCCTAAGCTATGAATCTTCATTAGGTAACTGGTACCTGGCATGACTATGTGTTAAATTTGGTATGTAGATCAGTGAACTTCCACTATCATTACTGGGTACCCACTATGTACTAAACCAGGGATTAGCAAACTCTGCCTTATAAAGGCCAGAGTTAATATTTTCATCTTTGTGGGCCATCCAGTCTCTGTTGCACTGAATCCTGCCATTGTGCTGTGAAAGAGCCATAGACAAAGAGAAATGAATTGGTGTGGCTGTGGGCCCATAAAACTTTATTTACCAAAACAGGTTTGAATTTGGCCTGTTGGACATAATTTACCAACCCCTGTGCTAGATCTGCCGTAGACTCTTGACATACATAATCTCATGTATTCTAACAACCCTGTGCAGTTGGTGTTATTATTTCAATTTTGCAAAGAAAATGAAGCTCAGAGAGGTTGAAAAACATGCCCAAAGTCACACAGCAACAACTGGCAAAGCCAAAATCCACAATTCACAGTCTCTTTTCTGTTGTATCTAAGGTGCACTTTCTACTCTTCCTGGATGTCAATGACATACGCCCATTTAAACACTAATTTTTTTAAAAATAAGTTTTTCATAGAAATCTTACTAATGCCTTGATGGCTCAGGCTATGCTTATACACAGCAATAATTACAGAAGTTCGCATAACAGAATGATACCCCTGGAGCCAGAAGCACTGCTTGCCAACGGACGGATGGTTTCCGTTGACTCTCCTGTCCCAGCTGCCTCCTCTCTCTCCGATTCCCCTCATCACTTCCTTCTGATGTTCCACTTCAGCTTCCAAACCCTTATCATTTGCAATGTGCCCTCTGCTCAATTACAGGAAGAGCTGGGGTTGTCAAGTTAAACCAGATAACATTGCAAATGAATCTGCTATCAGCAGGTTCTGGTCTATGTGGAGCTTCCATGCCTCTTTCTTGCATTGGGTTGAAATAGATGAAATGGCCATTTTTGTAAGTCAGAAGTGGCAGTTTCATACAGTTCAACCTAATAATAGAGCATACAGACCCTGAGATGTGCATTTTCTCTGGTGCCCATGAGGTTTTTCTTCTATTTACTTCATGGCAGTGTTGCAGATAATTAAAGCAGCAATGGGTTTGCTGCCAGGAAAGTGGGCTAAGATATAGTAATTCCTCAAATCCACTGCATCCTACAATGCCAAGGTCAGAGGGCCAGACGTTAGTCAGATCGCCTCTCCACTAGTCTCCTGCACACTCAAGTAGTTTCCATCTCTACTTTCCAAAATTCATCTTTTCAGGAGCTTTTGTATAATTGTCTCCTCAATTCTCTTTATTCGGAGAACACAAAGCAGTCAGAAGGGCACAACAGGCTCCCAGGGTTGTGAGTGCACCAGCCAATGTGAATAAAACCGACACAGGAAAGAAACTTGGCAACCTGGGAAAAAAGGTCCTAAGACTCCTGAAACACCAGAAACCCTCCTTAAAAAACAGGGATTCAACACGAAAAGACCATGAAATGCATCATATGCTCCTCTCAGTTCGAGAAGGGGTTACTTTCAAAAGGCTCTATGTGAGTGTATGCGGAGATCGATATTGATACTCCTAGAGGGCTGATCATTTTCACTTATGCTAAAAATAAATCAATCGTATACAGAAAGAAAATTAAGAGACAAGGAAGACGTGTGTTGCCTCCAGATTCGTATTTCAAAGGGGTAAACAACAGGAACTTTCGATGATTCCTGAAGATGAAGAATCAGTACATATAAAAAATAAACCAATAGAAATAACAAGTCATTGAATGAAAGGGTTGATAAACACACTTGTGGCAGTTTCTTTGCCCAAGAAATAGAGAAATATTTCCAGCTACACAGGAGATATAGGCATTTACCTGGAAACCAGCAGATGGTACAAGTTAGGACAATGAAAGCTGTTATCTACTTACCTTGTTTTCCACCTGGACACTGTCGCCTTCCCCTAGCACTGCTGTATGATGAGGTTCTATTTTTTGCTGTGCATCATCAGGCCCTACAAGAAAAGACGACCCACTAAATTTAATACACATTACAGTATATTTATTACATGGCTACAAATTCAGTTAACTACATAACACTGTAATATTCATTTCGAGTTCAGAAATAACAGCCATAGAAGGAATCGCCTTAAATCTCTAGGCTGATGTTATTTGCAATCATTAATGTCTGAAACTGGCTGGTTTCCAGTTTATTAAAGAGCAGGGAGGTGAATCCTGCACTGGGTTTCCACCTACGCTTTTCATGTCATACCTAATAGTTCAATTAGTAAGCGAAGTCCTTGGCATCACATGCTAATGAGTGTTTCCCTGGGTAAATTATAAACCTCAGAAGAATTATTCATACTTAGGAAAATCAATAAATGCCATCATCAGTTCATTTCAACAAGTATTTATTGAACATCTACAACTGCCCAATACTATGAGAAAATACAAATGCAAAGCAGGTTCCTTGCCTACAACAGTTCACAATCTCATTGGGAGAAACTAAATATGTATTCATAAGATAATCAGAAAATAATTAAACAGAAAAATAAGTAAGTTGGAGAGCTACTGAACTATGAACAAGGCCCTGTGCTAAATGCTATATGTGGGGCAGTCTTCAGGATAGATATGTTTCCATCCCTTCTATATTGAAAATAATACAAATGAAATTGTGTCTTAAGGGCAACAATAAAGTAGTAAGCAAAGTTCAATGAGATAACAGAGGTTATAGAGGCTACTCAGGTCTAGGGACCCTAGGAATTTGTTGTAGAGGTGTTAAGACTTGAACAGGACTCCATGGGATTAGATGGGCCTGCAAGAGGCAAAGATAGGACGGAGGGCATTCTAGGTAAGAGGAGGTACTGCAAAGGCAAGGTGCTGAGAATGTGCAGGGCATCTCCGGGGAAATGGTGAGCCTTCTACCATTGCTGGAACATTCTTCTGGGAAGAATGATGGAAATGTAGACTGGCTGCAGATCAAGGCAAGACTTGAAGGCCATGTTTATCCATATAAAACGGAGGGCCTTTGTAGAGACGGTGTGTCCGAGAAATGGTCAGATCTGTGTCTTGGTGAAATAATTCTGGGAGCAGGGCACAGAATTAAATCGAAGGGCAAGGCTGAAGCTCGGATGACCTATTAGGAACCGAACAGTAAGTGGAGAATGGGGCAGGCCTTCGTCTCCAGTAGAAATCACACCTATTTTCATGTCACATCACATGTTGTAGATATCTCAACATACAGTTTATGCTCATCTCTACTTAGAACTCAGGGTGGGTTGGCTGCTGGATCGTGTTACTTCAAGGGTCATTAGAGAAGCACATGTCATAACTGTATCATAAACTTAGTCCTGTACATTTTAATGACTTCACTGAATTAAAAAAAATTGTTCAGAGGGAGACCTTGGCAAATATTAAAGAATCCATGGCACAAAAAAGATTAAGAACTTTTGTCCCGGCGGCAGTGGTGTGCTAGTTAATGTTTAAAACTGGTTTTCGGGGAAGAAGGGGGAGAAGAAACCTGACTTGCAGCACGTGCCGACTTCTGTGCTGGAATGCTCCCACTGGGGCCAGTTTCAAGCTACCAAGGTGAGGTCAGGGAAGAAGAGGGGCACGGTCAGCTCCAGTGAGCCGGCCCAGCCACCCAGCAGAGCACTAAAGGTGTTTCCTCCAGCAGAGGTTCAGGTCAATGCATGTCACGGAAGCGAAGGTGGATCTCCACTGCTTTTCGCCTCATGTATGCACTTGCCAATAAAACAGAGGTCTGGGAGTTCAAGAATCATCTCATTTTGAGTTGTGCAATACATCTGCAGCATTGTGTCACACGTGCTCTCTATGACATTCCCTGGGAGCAACAAACCACATCTTCAACTAATTCATACCTAACACTATTACCCGCATGGTCTACTCCTGGCCCCTGGTGTTATCGTGTAGGCTGTTTCATGATACATGGACCAAAACAGTTTATAAAGCTCCTTCACTGTCCTTTAGTACAGTGAGTTGGCAAGAGACAGCTCTCAAAAATAATGCTGCGCTGGGATCTCTCTATACCTCTTATCTGGGTAGCTTGCCTGACTTCAGTGTTCTTTGGTTTGTGAGGAACTCTGAATTTAGAAACGAAGAGTTCATGTTTTCCTAAGAGTTCTAGTTCTAACTTTACATGGAACGCAATTTCTACCCATTGTTGCTGATCTAGGAGAGACCAGTGCTGATTCCGCGGCGGCCATCTGAAATGCTCCGCACTAAGGTGGACCTTCCTCACAGCTACTGGACGCAGGGTTCCAGGTGAATCATTCAAAGTGCACCTTTAGCTTCTGTATTATTTTAGGAAATGTTTAAAACAGGATCACAGAAAGCAAACACTGATTCTATCTTCGTGTCATTTCTATGCTATTTCACCCATTTGGTTATCTCCCGAACCCAAAATAAGTCTCAAGAAAACATATTTTATTGTTTCTGACTACTTTCACTTACAAATAGAACCAAATCAGATAATAAATAGTTTCCATTAAGAAGCTTTGCCAAGAATGTTAAACCTAATAAAGCAGTTAAGGAAAATTTAACTGAAAACAATTGAATTTCAAATAAATATTTTTGTTTGCCTAAACAGTCACAAAAGGGCAAAATACTTTCAAAGATATTTTAATGTTAGAGCTGCATCTTCAGTCCGTGATTACTTGCTGTGCAATTTTTCTCCATATGCCCGATTTCCTTGTCCTTCTTCTTCTCTTTGCAAGAACTGCTGTCCATTTACTCTCTGTTCCACACTTTCTGGTACTTTCATCATCAATTTTGATGTCATCAATTTTAAAAGTACAACTTGAAGTCCTCTTACCTGATGCAATCAGCATTAATTGAAAAAGACAAAATGTCTCATTTTATTTTAAATTAAAGTGTAAATGTGCATCCGCTTGCCAAATTGTAGAAATACAGTGAAAGTGGGTCTGCTGATTGGACTGAAGCACCATCTTTCTTTATAAAGCAACACTGAAATCCTTCTAGATCACTGGTTTCCCCCAATCTTTTGCTGTTCTCTCACCCACATTAATTTGAAGGGCTTTCTTTAGTAATCCATGCTTACAAAGCATTTAATTTAGTTGTTCTAGAAATATCGAGTCTTTTCACAATTAGTTCATTGATACACATATTGTTTAATTAAATCCTTTAATTGCAATTGTTGCTGCAACTGGCATAAACAGACTTGAGAATGATCACAACTACCTCTAAGTCCACTTTAACTGGGCTGGAGGGAGTAGTAATGGATAGGTAGACCAGGGGAGCTAATCATCCTGGATGCTCAAGCACTTCACTCAGGGTATTCCCCATGTAATGAGCACACTAGTTAGTTCAAATTAGGCCAGTTTGGAAGATGTTTAGTATGTTTCCCCAACTTTATTGAGATCGAGGGGCTGTGTCAAGCTTAACACCACCCAGAACCAGAAGCAAAGGGCTGAGTACAGACTAAGCCTGTATAATTACTTACTTAAGTTGGAAACATTTTACTACCTTCAATAACCATAGACAGACATTTTTAGATTTCTAAATACATTCTCTAAGTCCCACCAGTGTACTTGATACTGCTCCTTCTCGGGGCCGGGCGTACAAGCTGATCAGCTGTCCCAAAATTCAGGGATATGGGATATAAATTCCTCTGCCCTTTTTTTGATCCCTGTGTTAATGTGTCATGTCATTTTCACTTCACCTGCAGCAAAGGGGTTCAGTGCTAGTATCTTTGGGACCCATTAGTTTTCTGACCATGTAGTTTTTATTTATTTTCTTTATCATATACTGCACAGATTTCAGCTGAGGGCCAGTCAAAGGACTGGTTGCCTCAATAAAAGATTGTTGCCAAAGATCTCTCCTGCACAATTCTTACTACTCAACAGTCAGCTTAGAAGGCTTGAGAAAAACCAATGTACCAAAAATTAAGATCCAGGAAAAGCATAAAACATTTCAAATAAATCATTTTTTAAATAAGAAAGTGCTAATTCTACTCGTCTCATTTTAGTTCTGTTAACTCCTTCCCTTCTTCAGTGGGTCCTTAACAGGGCAGTTCTATCACTTCACTGTACTCACCTTGAACTTTGTACAATGTCTGTTCTAACTTAGACAACCAGTTAAAGTCCAGCATGTTCTAGCATTCAAAACTCCACCTGTCCCTAACTCAAACTAAATCCACCAATGTCCATCTGTTGAGCACATCCTCCATCAATCAATATTTTCATGTCATATTCCTCCTAAATCTCTATTGTATGGAATCCCCCCCAGATTACTTTCTCAACCCAAATTAAACTCTATTTATTCCAGCCTGCTATACTAAGTACATATAGTTATAACATGACATTTTGAACAAGACAATTACTTGCTTATCAGTTCCTGCCATCTGTGGCTGGCTGGTGCCATCCAGGTTTTATAAGCAAGATAGAATTGAGGCAGTAAAGTCAGAAGGCATTTTCTGGATTCTCTCTATAGATTTTAGGTGTCAGTATATATTTAATAGCTATTTCTGCTTTGTCATTTCTTTTTCTCTGTTGATTTGGTCTTGTCCTTTTGTTTTTCTCATTAACATCTCTATTAGGGGGTGGGTAGGAGGAAGGGAAGGAAATGAAATTCAAATGAGGTCATCTGGCCAGTCACTCATTGGCTAACGCAGAGTCCCCAGAGGCCAGTTTTGCAAACTGAATTCTCTCGATGGTCCAGTTTACTTTGGACAGATGCAAGTTCATCCCAACGCTACGGACTGTGACCCCATTTCCTGCCAGATGTTTTACACTTGTGGCCCTGGCCAACAGAGGTGAGCAGGCCAGTGAATAGAGATGACTCAGGAAAATCCTGCCTCACTAGAGAAAACCAAATGGATGTGTTAGTCCTATTCTTATCACTCAAATTGTTGAGCTTTCCACTCGTTAAATTCTTGTACCAAACGTCTGTCAAGAAACAATGCTGTAACTACTGATTAAAACAGGTTTTCAAGATTGTTTTGATTTTTCTCCCCTTCGTGAAAATAGATCCATAGATCCATGGAACAGAACTGACAGTCCAGAAATAAACCCGTACTTATACCGCAGATTAATACACAACAAATAAGGCAAGAATATACAATGGGGATAAAGACACCCTCTTCAACAAATGATGCTGGGAAAACTGGACGGCTACATGCAAAAGAATGAAACTGGATTACTGTCTTATACCATATACAAAAATAAACTCAAAATGGATTAAAGACCTAAATGCAAGATCTGAAACCATAAAGCTTCTAAAAGAAAACATAGGCACTAAGCTCTTACATATCGATATTAGCAATATTTTTTTGGATCTGCCTCCTCAGGCGAGAGCAACAAAACCAAAACTAAACAAGCGGGAAGACATCAAACTAAAAAGCTTCTGCACAGCTAAGGACACCATCAACAAAACAAAAAGGAAACCTACTGAATGAGGGAAGATATTTGCAAATGATGTATCAGATATGGGGTTAATATCCAAAATATAAAGAACTAGTACAACTCAACATCAAAGAACCCCAAGCAATCTGATTTAAAAAACAGGCAGCGGATTCTGAATAGACATTTTTCCAAAGACATGAAGGTGGCCAACAGACACATTAAAAGATGCTCCACATCACTAATCTGGGAAATGCAAATCAAAACCACAATAAGATAACACCTCACACCAGTCAAAATGGCTAAAGGGAGAAAAGGGAACCCTCCTACTCTGTTAGTGGGAATGTAAGTTGATGCACCCACTGTGGAAAACAGCAGGGAGGTTCCTCAAAAAACTGAACACAGAACCATCATACGATCCAGCAATTCCACTTCTGGGTATTTATCTGGTGAAAATGAAAACACTAATTCAAAAAGATATATGCACCCCTATGTTTATTGCAGAAAATATTTACAATACCCAAGATATGGAAGCAAATGAAGTGTCCATTGACAGATAAATGAATAAAGATGATGTGGTATGCATGTATGTGTGTGTGTATAAAAATAAATGGAATGGTTTTCAGCCATAAGAATGAAATCTTGCCATTTGTGACAATATGGAAAGAGCTAGAGGATATTACTTTAAGTGAAGTAAGACAGAAAAACAGAAATATTGCAGGATTTCATTTCTATGTGGAATCTAAAAAAAACAAAACAGACTCGTAAATACAGATAACAAAGTGGTGGTTGTCAGAGGGGGTGCGGGGATGAGAGGAATTGGTGAAGGGGATAAAGAGGTACAAACTTCCAGTTATAAAATAAATAAAGTTAACCAGAATGAAAAGTACAGCATAGGGAATATAGTCAATAATATCATACTCCCTTTGTATGGTGACAAATGGTAACTGCACTTATCATGGTGAGCATTTCATATGTATATAAATGTTGTGTCACTATGTTGTACACCTGAAATTAATTTTGTATGCCAACTATATATTTCAATTAAAAACTGTGGAAAAATAAAAAGTAAAATATTTTGCTTCTGACCTATCATTGAAATGCTATTCAGTGAAAGAGAAGCAAAGCCCATTTCTACTATATAAAACCAAACCACATGGGTTTGTGTTACCATTCTTTCCAGAAGAATCACTTCAGGCAACTGAATTCCCCTTTTGGAGAATACAAAGAATGGTTAAATGGCTGCAGTTGTGGCCTTCAAGCCCTAAGCAGATGGTCAGCAGTAAGCCAGCTGTCTGGGGCTGGGAGTGTCCTGCCCAAAGATGCAGTCATGCTACATGGTTCTCTAACTTCAGGCTTTCCCAGAAGCACAGCCTGAGGTGCAATTCTGAGTGCAAGGAGTTTATCTGGGAGGCAATTCCAGGGAACACCAGTCCAGGGATCAGAAAGTTAAGAAAAGGCAGACCAGGAAGAGTGTGTTATCAATACTCGTGCACAGTGAGCAGCTTCAACATAATCCCGTGGGGCAACTCTAGGAAAAGGGCAAACACAGGCCTCAGAGTGATTCCACCTGAGGGGGGAAGGCAGTTTCCAAGAAGGTTGATTCCTTGGCACTTGAGTCCTGCCCGGACTGGGGCAGAGCAGTCCGTCTCGCTTTCAGAGACAGCCTCGGGCCAAGAAACACAGACACCCTTGGCAGGTGGAAGCTGGTCCGTGGGCTCATGACTGGTGTTCATATTCTCCCTCACTGAACACGCTGGAAGCCGAGAGGTACCCTGCCCTGGGCATAGCGCGATGTACTCTGACTAGGGAGGGCTAGTGCCAGGAGCAGGCATGGTATTCAATCACATGAAAGTTTCAGCTTGCCTTTTCTCACCTTCAGTAGTGTAGATTATATCACAACTGAACCCAAAGCCACGAACCCATCACTTACCAATATGCACATTTCCACATATGGTATAAATGAAGCTTGTCCACCCTGAAAAAGGACCAGCGACATTAAAACGTTAGTGTCCATAAGGCCGAAAGGAACAAAGATATAACAATATATTTGACAAATATCTCTGTATCTGACATATAAATATATACATTTATATACCAGATGTAAAAGATACATTTAGAGAGGAAATCCTTTTTCTTTTAGACACATATTTAAGAATGTAAGTTCTTTCAACGGCCTAAAACACGCACTCCCACAACCACATACACAGATGCAGGCGCACATGTGCGCACACACCCTAACCTAAATGACTTGGCCCCAGATGTGTTTGAGCCACCCAAGTAGACCATGTACAATTATTTAACAAACAGTTCTACCATGCTATTTAGCTTCTAGTTTTATCATGCTAATAATAACTGCAACACACCAGTCTGGCCTATCTTCAAGGTCATTGTGCCTCCAGGTAGTTTAAAGTGTGAAGAGAATGCTGAGAATCCACTTTTCTTCACTTGGTTGCATTTTAGTTTCCAGTGAACTCACTCCTTTTCATCCATCCTAAAATAGTGCCTCAGTTCCGGGGATGCAGACATGAATGATCTCTGGCCTTTGGATGGCTCATGCACTCCCTGAAAGTGTGTGCACTTCTCTGTGAAGAGAGTACCTGGCAATCACTAGACTCCTACTGTGTGGCCTGTGGGACAAGAGCTTAGACCCACAACCTGCGCTTTGCTCTCCCAGCACCAGCACTGGGTCTTCATGGATATTTCTGTGCTGTCCTCAGGGCCCAGAAGAGGTGCTGTGGTGCCACTGAGAGACATGAACCTAGAAATGGCCAGCTCAAGACAGAGTTGGGACACCACTCCTTGTGTCTTCTGTGGAAAAGGAGATCTGGGAAGGGAATGCGGGGCACAGTTCAAGGTGATAGGGCAGGGCCCAGACTGGGTCTGTGTGAGGGCCAACATGGTGACAGAGTCAGCAAAACAAAGGCAGGCATGAAGGGTCACAGAGAACCAAATATACTTTAGGGATGTGGTTGTGATGGCAGGTGGGTTGAAACGCACAAGGGAGACACAACAGAAAAGGTATAACTGATAAAACATAATTTGAATCTGGATCAGGAAAGTTCAGAACAAAGACACTTGGGTAGAAGTCAGAGGGTATTTTATCACATTCCAATTTCAGTTTTTCCTCTCTGAGATTTTACCAGGCTACGTTTAAGGCCTTGGGAAGTAACTGCTTAGAGCTCACATTCTTTCTCCCTTACTGACCCACTCACTCAGTCCACCACCATTCAGTGAGCATCTACCACTCACGTGCATTCGTGGTAGAAAGAGACACAAAAGGTGAGTGAGGTGAGCGGGTGCTCAATGGGCACAGTTTGAGGGAGGGAAGTTCTCGGTTGATGCTGAAAACATGTGAACAATTCACATCCCGATCTCACAGGTCTCAAGCGGGGGGGCTGGGATCTTCTAGAACCCTTCTCTCTGCTTTCTAATGGATGCTGAGCTTCCCCAGTCCTATTTAGCCTGATTCATAATAAAACTCTGCAACAAAACCCCTTTCTTCACTGCTTTTGAAAAAAATGTCACCATTGAAAATTGTTCGAATTTATTTTTCAAAGAGCAAATGTCTTTATTGTTTTTGACTTATATAAAAGTAATATGCATGAATTTATATAAAAGTAATACACTTGAAAAAAAAAAGTAATACACTTGAAAACCTGTGTGCACACACTTTCAGGGAGTACATGAGCCTCCAAAGGCCAGACAGAGGTCTTTCATGTCTGCATCCCTGGAACTGAGGCACTATTTTAGGATGGATGAAAAGGAGTGAGTTCACTGGAAACTAAGTGCAACCAAGTGAAGAAAAGTGTATTTTCAGCATTCCCTTGGCACTTAAAACTACCTGGTATTTTAAGGTATTTTAAGACTGCAAAAGCATATAACATCTAAACTGAAAATCTCTGTGACCTTCATGCTCATCTTGACATAAATATTATCAGCAATTTGGTTATTTGTGATTTCAATTTCTTGGTTCCTTAATGTACTATATACTATTTGCTTACAAACCTGATGCTTCAGTTTGCATAGCTGTCCATGTTGAAACATAGAGAAATGACTCATCCTCGGGGATACCAGCCTTCCACTGTAAGGCTGTGTCGTAATTTTTACAACCCGTCCCCTGACCTTTGTGGCTGAAAGGTATTAAAAAATTAATGGTTTCCGAGTCTGACAAAACCTCAAAGCTCTCAACTGCTCAACTGGGTTTGTATTTGGGATTACTTCGATTGTTCTAATCTCATTTCTCCTCCGCCCCCTTTGCTTGATTCCTACTCTCCCTCAAAGTAGAAAACTAGTCCACACCAAATGGCCTCCATCTGTTTAGCTTCCCTTTTTGTCTTCCTACATGATGCAGAAGGACCAAGCATTTTCTTCAAGGAATGGCCAAGTCAATGTATTAAGTGCATCCACCTATTTTTGCTCCTTGCCAAAGTCTTCTATTAGGATGTGGAGCACATCTTTACCAGTAATACCACAAGTCATGTGACTGCTTGGAAAGCACAGAGTATTAGAGGGAATGGAATAGCAATGGGGGGCAAATCCCCCTTTTTGTCTTTTTAACATATTGTCCACCTGCACTTGCTTCTCTTAGACCTTGTCTAATTTTCATTAAGCATTGTTTCTCAAAGCTATGGCAAAGCAAGCAAATCATTTGAAGGCTTACTATATGTTTAGGAACCACATCTTATTGGAATTCCTTCTCTGCTAAGGGCAGGACTGCATCAGCAAAGAGCTCTCTTGTGAGATTTTCAGGCCCTTCTCATCTTTCTTCCCCTGCCACTCCTCCCACTTTTATGTCTGCACCAGGAACTGATGCCATCCCCCCATCTGTACTGCTCTGTTAGAGGTCAGAGGTCACAGGCCCTATGGTTTCCTTTCTTCTACAAAAAATGGTGTCCAAGCTACTGGCTTTCTGCAGCTGCGAAGCTCTTCCTTCCCCTTGCGCAATGACAAAGAAAATGAGTTGGGAGAGGGGTCACATTTTACTTCTGGCCCTGTAGGATGGCTTAATCAGGAGCACATTTAAGTCAGACCTCCTTTAGCCAAACAGAAAGAATGTAAAACTTTTCTTCTAAATATGTAAATCATTTTCTGTGGCATCTGCTCTCATTTCCAGGGAGGTTCCCAATCCTTGCAAATGTCCCTCATGAGAGCTTTTCTTGGCCTACATTCCTTGCCCTAACCCAGTTCATTTTCCCCCTGCTCCAGTCTTAGAATTCATTATTTCAGTGAACTTTACTACTCCTCCTACATGTATGTCTGGAGAAAGTAGAAAAACATGATCTGGTGACACGCCGCATCCATGACAAACGTCAGCTCTGGAGAGGGAAGGAGAGAGGAGAACAGGACTAAGGAAAGAAAATGGATTGGAGGCGAGCAGTTTCTCTCACCCATATGATTTTATCTGTAACAGAAAAGATAGGAGATAAATATGGCAACGTATGTTCATTATTTCATCCTTTGTGCTCTTTCTTCTGAATTAAAAAAAATTAAAATGTTGAAAATAAATAAAACTCTTTTTTCCAAAGATGAGAGGAAAAGCAATTAACAGTTTGGTCCAATGGTGAGGAAACCTCAGACAAACCCAAACTGAGGGACATTCTAGAAAGTAACTGATCTGTACGTTTAATGAAAGAAGAAAACCGAGGAACTCCCTTGGAAGGAGATTAGACCTGACAACTAAATGCGGCATGTGACCCTGGGTTAGATCCTGGCCTAGAAATTGTTTTTTCTTTTTGCCAGAAAAAGCATTACTGAGACAGTGGGCACGTTTTGAATATTTGTACAGAAATAATAGTGTTGTATTGACGGTTATAAGTTTTTACTAATATTATGTCAACTTCATAATTTTATAAGAACACTGTGATTACATAGGAAAATATCCTGGTTTTTAGGAGACATGCTAAAACTTATTTCAAGGTAAAGGGGTATCATGTCTGTAAGTTTACTCTCAAATATTTCAGAAAAAAGGAATAATCCATATTTCTAGAGAGGAGAATGATCCATTTTCTACACACAGCAAATGCGATCTCTGTAGAAGCCCCACTTTAAAACCCTTCAATGGCTCCCTGTTCCCCAGGAACTCCTGACCCTAGCAGACAGACCCTTCTCAGTCTGGCCCAACACTTCCCCAGCACCATGCCTGCTCTGCTTGCTCTGCCTCCTTCATTAATTCTGGCCGAGCAAAGCCCTCCGGGAAAGGAGGAAGAACGGCAGCAGCAACTTTAGAGGGGCCTTGTGGCACTGAGGCAAACCAATCAACTACATGACTGAAACAGCAACCAAAATGCACACACACAGTCCCAGGCAGAATGGAGGGCAGGTGTGAAAATCAGCAATAACCCTCAAGGAGATCTAAGACCAGACTGTTAACCCCTTTGAGCCCATCTCCTGGTTTGTAAAATAAGGAAATACTATGTACACCCCGGGGCTGCTGTGATGGTCACGTGGTGCTGCACACGGTATATACATATCTGCATGTACATATACAATATATATATATATATATATATATATATATATATATGTGTGTGTGTGTCATAGGTTTTTTGTCTTCTCTGCACAATGCCCACACTTAGCAGGCATTTACCAAATGTCAGTTCCCTTTCCTGCCCCTTCCTTCTCTTTGCACTTTCCTCTTATTTTATGCAGGTCAGGAGGTTGCAGTGGCTGCTATGTGTGCCTCTGATGGGCTATGACCCAAGCTTGAGAAGGCTCATCACCATAGAGATGGCCTCACACTCCCCAGAGGATCCCCCTCAACTCCAAGCCACCAGTCCCTGGGTGGTCTGCACCATACATTGAGCAAAGCTCAGCAGTGTTATTTCACAAAATGTAGAGAACGGATCCTCATTGTCCTCGTCAAGTACCACTTTGGATATTGTCTGTGAGGCAACAAACACTGCAGTCTAGAACAAGTAATACAAGGTGGGCTTTCTAATCATATAGCAACTGACAGCTCACTGTAAGATCTATAAGCTTGCCACACACAGGCATTTCACCCCCATCTGAGAACTAAAACAGCAATACAGATGTCAACTTTATAGCTCTGCAGTCTGGAAAAGAGATAGGTTATCACATGATGTTGTGGGAACCTCTGCAAAAGAATACAAGAATGCCCATTTTACAGAATTTGATGAGTGACAGCAATAACGAAATGCCCAAAGATACTACATAGAATGGCACCAACATAAACATACTTGAGACCACTGGCTTTCCAGAGTAAAATCTAGTCAGAATGTTTTATACACTTTAGAATGATCATACTATGGTTGACATGATGCATGGGCATATAACATTAAGAGCCATCTCTAAAGATCTATATGGTAAACAAGGACAATTGCAACCTACGAAAAAACCTCCCCCTAGCGCTCAGTCGACCACTGATGATACTCACTGCAACAGAAATGAGTAACTGAGAAGAACAGAAAAACTGAGAAATAAAATTTAACATTTTGAATGAGAAATATATCAGCACGTAAGCTCTTTGGAATATAAAATCTCAGAAGACAGCCGTCTATGTGCTCAGAATGGAGCACAGACCGCTGGAGGACAAACTCCACTGATCATTTTCTTGCTAAAAAAACAGCAAGAGAGAAATGTATCAAAAACTCCTGGAAGCTTATCCTGCTATTTAGAGACTAAGTCTACATAGAAACATTCCTGCCAACAAGACATTTAATGTGATCATTTGTAACTACAATAATACACGTTATTGTTTCTTGGTTTTATTTGAATAGACCCTTTTTCCTCTTCAAATATACTGTATTCACACTTGTTTTTTCATTGCTCAGAAAATAATTCAAATATGTAGTTATAATCACAAAATAATATTTAGGGCTGCAAAACAGAAACTATTTTAGGCATCTGAACTTAGACTGAAGCCAAGTTTATAGACAACGAAGAACTAAAATACAAAGAACTTTAAGGATTAAGTAAAGGCTCAGAAAACAATAAAGCTGAAATAAACAGAGGATGTCGTAAGTATTCCTAAGATTATCATAGGGCATATTTAGACAACGGACTGCCTTGAAAGAAAAAATTTTTAAGTAGGACCTGGAAAATATGAAAAAAACTACACCCTTGTCAAAATTGAAATGTGTTTATATTCTTAGAATAGTTTCTTTACATTAACCATCAATTTAATCGGTTCCCTCTTAAAAATGATATATTAAACAACATGATATAATTCTCAAACTGATAGGATAATTCACTAAAAAAATTTTTAAATACTCATTTTTCTAGACCTATCTATAAAATCTTGGGTTTATTTACCAATATGCCCAAGGCACTACCAATAGGGTACTGTTCACTATAGGGCCATTCGTCTGGCCCTTAGTAAAGAGCTATAGTGGAAGTCGGACTATGTAGGTTAGAATCTCAGCCCCAACACTCACTAGCTGGTTGACCTTGAATTAAGTTCAAGTCAGGTAAGTAACCTCTCTGTATCTCAGTTTCTTCGTATGAAAACTGAGACAATCATAGTCCTTATCTCATGGACTTGTGAGGACTGCAGGTGTTAATACAGAGGAAGTTATTAAAGTAGTTTCTGGCAAACAGTAGGCATTTAATATATGTTGCTATTATTATTACTATAGGATGATTCAGTGAACTGTGAACTCCTGAAAAAGTTCATGATATTTCCCATCATGGATTCTGCCCATTTCCTCCTCTCTCAAAACCACATTTAAAAAAAATGTGATTGTACCTCACCATGCATGAAGCTCAATTGCAGGAGGATTAAGATGGCGGGGTGAGAGGTGAGACAGAGGCTTCCTCCTAAAACTGCAAACAATTCAAAAAAATAGTTGGTGGAAGTAATCCTGAGAGAGCAACAGGAAAGAGGACTGCGCCAGACTGTATACACCTGGAGAAAAGAGCAGGCCTCACAGAACAGGGTACCAATACCGCTCCCCTGCTACCCCCAACATTACTTCAGGGGCTCAGCAGCTCCAGAGAGTAGAGCTTTTGGACACTAGAGGGCGCAATATACAAATATGAAACACCAAAGAAAACTGGTCCACAGTAAAACTAATATAACTCCGGAGAAAGATTTAAATGACATGGACCTTCTGACTCTCCCTGAAATGGAATTCAAAATAAAAATCATGAACATGCTAATAGAGGTACGGAAAGATATCCAAGAACTCAGGAATGAATTCCGGTCAGAGAGCCAATCACTGAAGAACACAATGGAGAGTATTAAAAGCAGGTTGGATACAGTGGAGGAGACGATAAATGAAATAGAAACTAGAGAAGAGGAATACAAAGAAGCTAAGGCACAGAGAGAAAAAAGGATCTCTAAGAATGAAAGAATATTGAGAGAACTGTGTGACCAATCCAAACAGAAATATATTCACATTATAGGGATACCAGAAGAAGAAGAGAGAGAGAGAGAAAGGGATAGAAAGTGTTTTGGAGGAGGTAATTGCTGAACACTTCCCCAATCTGGGGAAGGAGATAATCTCTCAGAACATGGAGATCCACAGATCTCCCAACACAAGGGACCCAAGGAAGACAACACCAAGACATATAGTAACAAAATTGGAAAACATCAAGGATAAGGACAGACTATTAAAAGCAACCAGAGAGAGAAATAAGATCACATACAAAGGAAAGCCCATCAGGTTAACATCAGACTTCTCAGCAGAAACCTTACAGGCCAGAAGGGAGTGGCATGATGTATTTAATGCCATGAAGCAGAATTGCCGGATCCAAGATAATTTTATCCGGCAAGATTATCATTTACATTTTCAGGAGGGATTAAACAATTTAAGGATAAGCAAAAGCTGAGAGAATTTAACTCCCACAAACCATCTCAACAGTCTTTTTGGAGGAACTCCTATAGATGGAAGTGTTCGTAAGGTTAAACAGCTGTCAACAGAGGTAATAAAACCACAGTAAAGAAAGTAGAAGAGCTAATTACTAAGCAAATACAAAATTAAATTAACTATCCCCAAAGTTAATCAAGGGATAGACAAACAATACAGAATATGATACCTAATATATAAAGAAAGGAGGAGGAAGAAAAAGGAAGAGAAAAGGAAAACAACCTTTAGATTGTGTTTGCAACAGCATATTAAGTGAGTTCAGTTAGACACTTAGATAGTAAGGAAGGTAACCTTGAACCTTTGGTAACCACGAATCTAAAGCCTGCAATGGCAATAAGTACATACTTATCGATAATCACCCTAAATGTAAATGGGCTGAATGCACCAATCAAAAACATAGAGTCGGAGGTGGAGCCAAGATGGCAGCATGAGTAGAGCAGAGGAAATCTCCTCTCAAAACCACATGTATCTATGAAAATATAACAAAGACAACTCTTCCTAGAATAAAGACCAGAGGAAACAGGACAACATCCAGACCACATCCACACCTGCGAGAACCCAGTGCCTCGCAAAGGGGCAGCCAGAGCCAGAGCACACCCACAGCAACAGTGGAGATAAACTCCATAGCAGCCGGGCAGGAAGCAGAAGCCCTGTCTGTGTGAAGCTACCCAGCACAAGCCACTAGAGGTTGCTGTTCTCCCAGGAGAGGAAGGCCAAAAACAAACAAGAAGGGAAGTTCTTCCAGCTGTCACTCGTCCCAGCTCTGCAAACTATTCTATCACCATGAAAAGACAAAATTACAGGCAAACCAAGATCACAGAGGCAATACCAGAGAAGGAGACAGACCTAACCAGTCTTCCTGAAAAAGAATTCAAAATAAAAATCATAAACATGCTGACAGAGATCAGAGAAATATGCAAGAGAAATGGGATGAAGTATGGAGGGAGATCAAAGATGGCAAGAAGGAGATTACAGAAATGAAACAAACTCTGGAAGGATTTATAAGCAGAATGGATAAGATGCAAGAGGCCATTGATGGAATAGAAACCAGAGAACAGGAACGCACAAAAACTGACATAGAGAGAGATAAAAGGATCTCCAGGAATGAAACAACACTAAGAGAACTGTGTGACCAATCCAAAAGGAAGAATATCCATATTATAGGGAAACCACAATAAGAAGAGAGAGGAAAAGGGATGGAAAGTATCTTTGAAGAAATAATTGCTGAAAACTTCCACAAACTGGGGGAGGAAATAATCGATCAGACCACAGAAATACACAGAACCCCCAACAGAAAGGATCCAAGGAGGACAACACCAAGACACATAATAATTAAAATGGCAAATATCAAGGACAAAGAAAGAGTTTTAAAGGCAGCTAGAGAGAAAAAGGTCACCTATAAAGGAAAACCCATGAGGCTAACACCAGACTTCTCGACAGAAACCCTACAGGCCAGAAGAGAATGGCATGATATACTTAATGCAATGAAACAGAAAGGCCTTGAACCAAGTATATTGTATCCAGCATGACTATTATTTAAATATGATGGTGGGATTAAACAATTCCCAGACAAGCAAAAGCTGAGGAAATTTGCTTCCCACAAACCACCTCTACAGGGCATCTTACACGGACTGCTCTAGATGGGAGCACTCCTAAAAAGAGCACAGAACAAAACACCCAACATATGAAGAATGGAGGAGGAGGAATAAGAAGGGAGAGAAGAAAAGAATCTACAGACAGTGTATATAACAGCTCAATAAGCGAGCTAAGTTAGGCGGTAAGATACTGAAGAGGCTGACCTTGAACCTTTGGTAACCACAAATTTAAAGCCTGCAATGGCAATAAGTACATATCTTTCAATAGTCACCCTAAATGTAAATTGACTTAATGCACTAATGAAAAGACACAGAGTAACAGAATGGATAAAAAAGCAAGACCCATCTATATGCTGCTTACAAGAAACTCACCTCAAACCCAAAGACATGTACAGACAAAAAGTCAAGGGATGGAAAAACATATTTCAGGCAAACAACAGTGAGAAGAAAGCAGGGGTTGCAGTACTAATATCAGACAAAATAGACTTCAAAACAAACAAGTAACAAGAGATAAAGAAGGACACTACATAATGATAAAGGGCTCAGTCCAACAAGAGGATACAACCATTCTAAATATATATGCACCCAACACAGGAGCACCAGCATATGTGAAACAAATACTAACAGAACTAAAGGAGGAAATAGACTGCAATGCCCTCATTTTAGGAGACTTCAACACGCCACTCACCCCCAAAGGATAGATCCACCGGGCAGAAAATAAGTAAGGACACGGAAGCACTGAACAACACAGTAGAACAGATGGACCTAATACACATCCATAGAATTCTACATCCAAAAACAACAGGATATACATTCTTCTCAAGTACACATGGAACATTCTCCAGAATAGACCACATGCTAGTCCACAAAAAGAGCCTCAATAAAATCCAAAAGATTGAAATCCTACCAACAAATTTTTCAGAACACAAAGGTATAAAACTAGAAATAAATTCTACAAAGAAAACAAAAAGGCTCACAAACACATGGAGGCTTCACAAAATGCTCCTAAATAATCAATGGATCAACAAACAAATTAAAATAGAGATCAAGGAATATATAGAAACAAATGACAACAACAACACTAAGCTCCAACTTCTGTGGGACGCAGCAAAAGCAGTCTTAAGAGGAAAGTATATAGCGATTCAGGCACACTTGAAGAAGGAAGAACAATCCCAAATGAATAGTCTGACATCACAATTATCGAAATTGGAAAAAGAAGAACAAATGAGACCTAAAGTCAGCAGAAGGAGGGACATAATAAAGACCAGAGAAGAAATAAACAAAATTGAGAAGAATAAAACAATAGCAAAAATCAATGAAACCAAGAGCTGGTTCTTTGAGAAAATAAACAAAATAGATAAGCCTCTAGCCAAACTTATTAAGAGAAAAAGAGAATCAACACAAATCAACTTAATCAGAAATGAGATTGGAAAAATCACGACAGACTCCACAGAAATACAAAGAATTATTAAAGACTACTATGAAAACCTATATGCCAACAAGCTGGAAAACCTAGAAGAAGAAATGGACAACTTCCTAGAAAAATACAACCTCCCAAGACTGACCAAGGAAGAAACACAAAAGTTAAACAAACCAATTACGAGCAAAGAAATTGAAACGGTAATCAAAAAACTACCCAAGAACAAAACCCCTGGGCCGGACGGATTTCCCTCGGAATTTTATCAGACACACAGAGAAGACATAATACCCATTCTCCTTGAAGTTTTCCAAAAAATAGAAGAGGAGGGAATACTCCCAAACTCTTTCTATGAAGCCAACATCACCCTAATACCAAAACCAGGCAAAAACCCCACCAAAAAAGAAAACTACAGACCAATATTCCTGATGAACATAGATGCAAAAATACTCAACAAAATATTAGCAAACTGAATTCAAAAATATATAAAAAGGATCGTACACCATGACTAAGAGAGATTCATCCCAGGGATGCACGGATGGTACAACACTCGAAAATCCATCTACATCATCCACCACATCAACAAAAAGAAAGAGAAAAACCATATGATCATCTCCATACATGCTGAAAAAGCATTTGACAAAATTCAACATCCATTCATGATAAAAAATCTCAGCAAAATGGGAAGAGAGGGCAAGTACCTAAACATAATAAAGGCCATATATCATAAACCCACAGCCAACATTATACTGAAAAGCGAGAAGCTGAAAGCTTTTCCTTTGAGATCGGGAACTAGACAAGGATGCCCACTCTCCCCACTGCTATTTAACATAGTACTGGAGGTCCTAGCCATGGTAATCAGACAAAACAAAGAAATACAAGGAATCCAGATTGGGAAAGAAGAAGTTAAACTGTCACTATTAGCAGATGATATGATACTGTACATAAAAAACCCTAAAGACTCCACTCCAAAACTACTAGAACCGATATCGGAATACAGCAAAGTTGCAGGATACAAAATAAACACACAGAAATCTGTAGCTTTCCTATACACTAACAATGAATCAATAGAAAGAGAAATCAGGAAAACAATTCCATTCACCATTGCATCAAAAAGAATAAAATACCTAGGAATAAATCTAACCAAAGAAGTGAAAGACCTATACTCTGAAAACTACAAGTCACTCTTAAGAGAAATTAAAGGGGACACTAACAAATGGAAACTCATCCCATGCTCATGGCAAGGAAGAATTAATATTGTCAAAATGGCCATCCTGCCCAAAGCAATATACAGATTTGATGCAATCCCTATCAAATTACCAGCAACATTCTTCAACGAACTGGAACAAATAATTCAAAAATTCATATGCAAATACCAAAGACCCCAAATAGCCAAAGCAATCCTGAGAAAAAAGAATAAAGTAGGGGGGAATCTCATTCCCCAACTTCAAGCTCTACTATAAAGCCATAGTAATCAAGACAATTTGGTACTGGCACAAGAACAGAGCCACAGACCAGTGGAACAGACTAGAGACTCCAGACATTAACCCAGACATATATGGTCAATTAATATTTGATAAAGGAGCCATGGACATACAATGGCAAAATGACAGTCTCTTCAACAGATGGTGCTGGCAAAACTGGACAGCTACATGTAGGAGAAGGAAACTGGACCATTGTCTAACCCCATATGCAAAAGTAAATTCAAAATGGATCAAAGACCTGAATGTAAGTCATGAAACCATTAAACTCTTGGAAAAAAACATAGGCAAAAACCTCTTAGACATAAACATGAGTGACCTCTTCTTGAACATATCTCCCTGGGCAAGGAAAACAACAGCAAAAATGAACAAGTGGGACTATATTAAGCTGAAAAGCTTCTGTACAACAAAAGACACCATCAATAGAACAAAAAGGAACCCTACAGTATGGGAGAATATATTTGTAAATGACAGATCCGATAAAGGCTTGATGTCCAAAATATATAAAGAGCTCACACGCCCCAACAAACAAAAAACAAATAATCCAATTAAAAAAAAATGGTCAGAGGAACTGAACAGACAATTCTCCAAAAAGGAAATACAGATGGCCAACAGACACATGAAAAGATGCTCCACATTGCTAATTATCAGAGAAATGCAAATTAAAACTACAATGAGGTATCACCTCACACCAGTAAGGATGGCTGCTATGCAAAAGACAAACAACAACAAATGTTGGCGAGGCTGTGGAGAAAGGGGAACCCTCCTACACTGCTGGTGGGAATGTAAATTAGTTCAACCATTGTCTAAAGCAGTATGGAGGTTCATCAAAATGCTCAAAACAGACTTATCATTTGACCCAGGAATTCCACTCCTAGGAATCTACCCTAAGAACGCAGCAATCAAGTTTGAGAAAGACAGTGCACCCCTATGTTTATGGCAGCACTATTTATAATAGCCAAGAATTGGAAGCAATCTTAATGTCCATCGGTAGAGGAATGGATAAAGAAAATGTGGTACATATACACAATGGAATACTACTCAGCCATAAGAAGAGGGCAAATCCTACCATTTGCAGCAACATGGATGGAGCTGGAGGGTATAATGCTCAGTGAAATAAGCCAAGTGGAGAAAGAGAAATACCAAATGATTTCACTCATCTGTGGAGTATAAGAACAAAGGAAAAACTGAAGAAACAAAACAGCAGCAGAGTCACACAACCCAAGAATAGACTAACAGGTACCAAAGGGAAAGGGACTGGGGAGGATGGGTGGGTAGGGAGGGATAAGTGGGGGGAAGAAGAATGGGGGTATTAAGATTAGCATGCACAGTGGGGGAGGGAGAAAGGGGAGGGCTGTACAACACAGAGAAGACAAGTAGTGATTCTACAATATTTTGCTATGCTGATGGACAGTGACTGTAAAGTGGTTTATAGAGGGGACCTGGTATAGGGGAGAGCCTAGTAAACATAACATTCTTCATGTAAGTGTAGACTAATGATAACAAAAAATAAGAAAGAAAGAAAGGGGGATTACTCCCTGATAAGATAAAACTAACTGTAAATCAACGATTAATGCATGCTTTAAATATCTTTAATTTTGATCACTTAAAGGGTGTCAGATGATCGGCTATGGAGGTAAATTTTTCTGATAATATTCCTTTCTCTTAAAAAAAAAAGCAGTTCCTGTGTGGTGACCTCCAATGAGTTCTACACAATGGTATAAAGGGCACATCAAATGTGGGCAAAGGGTTTGTTTGTGTTTACACAGAGGATCAAAGCCTAATTTGTCTTCCCAGAAAATGAACTAAGATACGATATGAAGAAGAACTTCCAACATCAGCACTCTCTGGAAGAGTCATACCAGAAGATGATCATCAAAAAACTTCAACAAAGATCCTGGTGCTGTTGCAGTTGTAGCTGCATTCATCCCACGGGTTCCTGGACTTGCCATTGGAATGAAGAAGGAGATATCTAAGCTGGCCTGTGCATACAGTAAAACAACAAATTTGACTGGATCTATACTGTTGGAACTCAACCAAGAATTAGGAGAAATGCAAGTTGTAGCGCTGCAAAATCTTACGACTACAGACTATCTACTTAAGTTAAAAGAACATATGGGATGTGAACAGTCCTCAGGAATGGGTTGTTTTAATTTGTCTGATTTCTGTCAGACTGTTCAAGTTCATTTGGACAATATCCACCATATCATAGATAAGTTTTCACAAATGCCTAGGGTGCCTAACTGGTTTTCTTGGTTTCACTGGAGATGGCTGGCAGTTGTGGGTCTGCTTTGGTTATGTAACTGTATTCCTATTATGTTAATGTGTGTATGCAATTTGATTGGTAGTTTAAAACCTATACATGCTTGAGTTACTCTATAAGAAGATGTGTCAAGGAAGTAATCAGTCTTCCCATGTTATCTTCCATCTGCTACTCCTATAGCTTTTCTTCTTCCTTCCTAATTACAACCCTTAAACAGAATTTGTGCCTCATAGTGAATTTACTGAGTATCATAATTCTTCCAAGTGGTAAAGATACCTCAAGACAAATACTGGGCATAAAACCCACAGGGCATAAATCTGCAAAGAAGTAAAAAGCTAACCTTTTCAAACAATATGGCTTCTCTGTCACTTACCAACTTTACATTTCCCTGTATGGCCCCAGAAGATGACTGGTTAGCCAGAGACAGGTAAGATTCCTCAAGGGAGGAACAACCTAAGACAGGCACAGTTGCAGGGGGGCCATCAGGTGAGAAATTAGGGATCAACAGAGGTGAGGCTTAGAACCTCACCCCCCCTGTTTTCAGAGAAATCTTCTGCATCCGTGGATGTTTTATTGCCCTTGTCTAGCTTGGATTAACACTTAGTCTACCGGCACACACCTGATCATCTACATTTGCTCTCTTATAGCACTAAACTATGTTTTCTACCTTTATCTTGCATCTACCTACCACTTCAGCATTTTATTAAAAATAATAATAATAATAATAATAATAATAATAATAATAATAAGGGAGAAATGTGGGATTCACATACAAATCAAGTATAAAAATCAAATGAATATTCATATTTGACCTGATTGTTTATAGGTCATAATGTGTGATCAAAACCTAAAGTTTCTGTGATGACTGCCCTTGTACTGTTCACCATGTAAGAACTTATTCACTATGTAAGAACTTGTTCACCATGTAAGAACTTGTTCGTTATGCTTCAGAAGATTGGAGACTGATGAGAATTAGGCTTGGGGTGGATTAATGATTGTGCATTGAGCATTGAGTCCCCTATACAAAATTTTATTGTTGTTAACAACCATTTGATCAATAAATATGAGATGCCCTCTCAGAAAAAAACAAAAACCAAAAAACATAGAGTCACTGAATGGATAAAAGAACAAGACCCATGTATATGCTGCCTACAAGAGACTCACTTTAAACCCAGAGACATACACAGACTAAAACTAAATGGATGGAAAAAGATACTTCATGCAACTAATAGGGAGACATAAGCAGGTTTCGCAGTACTTGTATCAGATAAAATAGAATTCAAAGCAAAGAAAGTTACAAGAGACAAAGGAGGGCATTACATAATGATAAAGGGGTCAGTCCAACAAGAAGACATAACCATTATAAATACCTATGCTTCCAACACAGGAGCACCCACATATGTGAAACAAATACTAACAGAACTAAAGGGGGAAATACAATGCAATGCATTCATTCTAGGAGACTTCAACACTCCACTCACTCTGAAGGACAGATCAACCAGACAGAAGATAACTAAGGAGACAGAGGCAGTGAACAATACAATAGAACAGAAAGACCTAACAGACATCTACGGAACTCTACACCCAAAAGCAACAGAATACACATTCTTCTCAAGTGCACATGGAACATTTTCAAGAATAGATCATATACCAGGCCACAAAAAGAGCGTCAGTATATTCAAAAAGATTGAAATTGTACCAACCATTTTCTCAGATCACAAAGGTATGAAACTAGAAATAAATAATGAAAGAAAATGAAAAAATCCCACAAACACATAGAGGCTTCACAACATGCTAAATAACCAATAGATCAATGACCAAATAAAAACAGAGATCAAGCAATATATGGAGACAACTGACAACAATAATTCAACACTACAAAATCTGTGGGACGCAGCCAAGGCTGTGCTAAGAGGAAAGTATATTGCAATACAGGCCTACCTCAAGAAAGAAGAACAATCCCATATAAGCAGTCTAAACTCACAATTAATGAAACTAGAAAAAGAACAACAAATGAGGCCCAAGTCAGTAGAAGGAGGGACATAATAAAGATTAGAGCAAAAATAAATAACATTGAGAAGAATAAACAATAGAAAGAATCAATTAAAGCAAGAGCTGGTTCTTCAAGAAAATAAACAAAATAGACAAACTCCTAGCCAGACTTAGCAAGAAAAAAAAGAGAGTCGACTCACATAAACAGAATCAGAAATGAGAAGGGAAAAATCACTAAGGATGCCACAGAAATACAAAGAATTATTAGAGAATACTATGAAAAATTATATGCTAAGAATCTGGAAAACCTAGAAGAAATGGACACCTTTCTAGAAAAATACAACCTTCCAAGGCTGTCCAAGAAAGAAACAGAAAATCAGAACAGACCAATTACCAGCAATGAAATTGAGCTGGTAATCAAAAACCTACCTAAGAACAAAACTCCTGGACCAGATGGCTTCACCACTGAACTTTATCAAACATTTAGTGAAGACCTAATATCCTTCCTCCTTAAAATTTTCCAAAAAGTAGAAGAGAAGGGAATACTTCCAAACTCATTCTATAAGGCCAGCATCACTCTAATATGAAAACAAGGGAAAGGAACCACAAAAAAAGAAAATTACAGACCAATATCCCTGATGAACATAGATGCAAAAATACTCAACAAAATATTAGCAAACCGAATTCAAAAATACATCAAAAAGATCATCCATCATGATCAAGTAGGATTTATGCCAGGGATGCAAGGATGGTACAACGCTCGAAAATCCATCAACATCATCCACCACATCAACAAAAAGAAGGACAAAAACCACATGATCATTTCCATAGATGCTGAAAAAGCATTTGACAAAATTCAAGTCACTCATGATAAAAACTCTCAACAAAATGGGTATAGAGGGCAAGTACCTCAACATAATAAAGGCCATATATGACAAACCCACAGCCAACATCATACTTAACAGCGAGAAGCTGAAAGATTTTCCTCTAAGATCGGAAACAAGACAAGGATGCCCACTCTTCCCACTTCTCTTCAACATAGTTCTGGAGGTCCTAGCCATGGCATTCAGACAACACTAAGAAATAAAAGGCATCCAGATTGGCAAGGAAGAAGTTAAACTGTCCCCGTTTGCAGATGACATGATATTGTACATAAAAAAACCCTAAAGAATCCACTCCAAAACTACTAGCTCTAATATCTGAATTCAGCAAAGTTGCAGGATACAAAATTAATACACAGAAATCTGTGGCATTCCTATACACTAACAATGAACTAGCAGACAGAGAAATCAGAAAAACAATTTCATTCACAATTGCATCAAAAAGAATAAAATACCTAGGAATAAACCTAACCAAGGAAGTGAAAGACCTATACTCTGAAAACTACAAGACACTCATGAGAGAAATGAAAGAAGATATCAATAAATGAAAACACATCCTGTGCTCATGGATAGGAAGAATTAATACTGTCAAAATGGCTATCCTGCCTAAATCAATCTATAGATTCAGTGCAATTCCTATCAAAATACCAACAGCATTCTTCAATGAACTAGAGAAAACTGTCCTAAAATTCACATGGAACCACAAAAGACCTCAAATAGCCAAAGCAATCCTGAGAAGGAAGAATAAAGCAGGGGGAATTATGCTCCCCAACTTCAAGCTCTACTACAAAGCCACAGTAATCAAGACAATTTGGTACTGGCACAAGAACAGACCCATAGACCAATGGAACAGACTAGAGAGCCCTGATATAAACCCAACCATATATGGTCAATTAATATATGATAAAGGAGCCATGGACATACAATGGGGAAATGACAGCAAACTGGGCAGCTACATGCAAGAGAATGAAACTGGATTATTATTTATCCCATACACAAAAGTAAACTTGAAATGGACTAAAGACTTGAATGTAAGTCATGAAACCATAACATTTTAGAAGACAACATAGGCAAACATCTCCTGAATATAAGCATGAGCAACTTCTTCCTGAACCCATCTCCTCAAGAAAGGGAAACAAAAGCAAAAAGGAACACATGGGACTACATCAAACTAAAAAGTTTTTGTACGGCAAAGGACATCATCAACAAAACAAAAAGGCATCCTACAGGATGGGAGAATATATTTGTAAATGACATATCCGACAAGGGGTTAACATCCAAAGTATATAAAGAACTTATACATCTCAACACCCAAAAAGCAAATAACCCAATTGACAAATGGGCAGAGGATATGAAGAGACAGTTCTCCATAGAAGAAATTCAGATGGCTAAGAGAGACATAAAAAGATGCTCCACATCACTAATCATCAGGGAAATGCAAATTAAAACCACAATGAGCTATCACCTCACACCAGTAAGGATGGCCAGCATCGAAAAGACAAATGTTGGCGAGGATGTGGAGAAAGGGGAACCCTTCTACACTGCTGGTGTAAATGTAAGCTAGTTCAGCCATTGTGGAAAGCAATATGGAGGTTCCTCAAAAAACTAAAAATAGAAATACCATTTGACCCGGGAATCCCACTCCTTGGAATTTACCCAAAGAATACAACTTCTCAGATTCAAAAAGACATATGCACCCCTATGTTTATCGCAGCATTTTTTACAATAGCCAAGATATGGAAGCAACCTAAGTGTCCATCAGTAGATGAATGGATAAAGAAGATGTGGTACATATACACAATGGAATATTATTCAACCATAAGAAGAAAACAAATCCTACCATTTGCAACAACATGGATGGAGCTGGAGGACATTATGCTCAGTGAAATAAGTGAGGCGGAGAAAGACAAATGCCAAATGATTCAAATGATTTCCCTCATTTGTGGAGTATAACAATGAAGCAAAACTGAAGGAACACAATGGCATCAGACTCAGACTCTAAGAAGGGACTAGTGGTTACCAAAGGGGAGGGGTGTGGCAGGGCATGTGGGGAGGGAGGGAGAAGTATTATGTTTAGTATACATGGTGTTGGGGGGGTCATGGGGAGAACAGTGTAGCCCAGAGAAGGCACACAGTGGATCTCTGGCATCTTGCTGCACTGATGGACAGTGACTGCATTGGGGTAAGGGTGGGAGAACTTGATAATATGGGTATATGTAGTAACCACATTTTTTTTCATGTGAAACCTTCATAAGAGTGTATATCAATCATACCTTAACAAAAAATTAAAAGAAAATTAATTCCAGGTGTAGATATACCAATATGGTAGGTACAACAGCAGAGCATCTATAGCAGAAAATTTTCATGACCTTGGGCTAGGTAAAGATTATTAAGGAAGTCACAGAAAATACTAACCCTTAAGGAATAGATTGATACACTGAAAGAATTTTGATTTATTAAAATATAAAAAAATAGTATAGAATAGTGAAAAGGTAAAAGGGAGAAGATCTTTACAACACAAATAACTGACAATGACTAGTATTTGGAATACACAAAGAGCTCTTAGAATGAGCTAATCAGCATGAAAGATAAATAACCCACCCAAAGGAATATAATATGAAGCTTATCAAGAGATAATTTTATATTTTGGGCTCTGGTTCATGTTCGTCACTGTTCTGCTGCCTTACTGACTACCACTCATAGCTGTTGGGCATATATTCTAAGTATGAAGAGAATGGTGATTGAACTTTCTAATGCACTACTGGTAAGTAGAGAGCTTTGCAAAAACTACCCATGAATTAAATCATGTATTCTGTATAGTGAGGAAAATTAGCCTTTGCTCTATGAAAACACCTGAAAATGTAAAATCCCACGTGAATCTTTCACGTTTGGGGACTTCTCCTTTAAAAAGTAGATGATGACTCTGCAAAGACATTTAGACAGGCACTCTGAGAAGAACTCACCGTGTATTTCTCCAGGTTCACGCAAATAAAAAACATCAGTACTTCATTCCTGAGGCATTAGATGTGTGACGTTCTGAACCAAGATCATTAGCTTGGCAAGTTGACTCTATAACACCCCCTGCCCCCTGGTATTTACGCCCTGGGTAATCCCCTCTCGCCTGAGTATGGGCTTCACCCAGTGACGTGGCTCAGACCAGCAGAGTAAGGCACAGTGATGGAATGTCACGCCTGAGACTAGGTCACATAAACACTCTGGCTTCCATCTTGCTCCTCCTCTTCTGCTCTCTCACTTGCGGGCCCTGATGAAGCCAGGGGCCGTGTGGGGAGCTGCCTTATGAAGAAGCCCGGGTGGCAAGGAACCAAGAGCAGACTGTGGCCAGCAGCGCTCCATAAGCTGAATGCTGTCACCAAGCACTGGGTGCACGCTTGGAAGCGCAGCCTTCCCAGCTGAGCCCTGGGACGACTGCAGCCCCTGCTGGCACCTGGATGGCAGCCTTGTGACAGTCCCTGAGCCTGAGGACACAGCTAACCTGTGAGGCACCAGGAGGCAACTAATGCTGTTTCAAGCCACTACATTTTGGAATAATGTGTTGTGCAGCAATAGTTCACTAATACAGAAACATTTATTTAAACATATCCTAATGTGACATACTGAGTAGCCACTATATGCACAGCATTACAATTCACTTTTTAAAAAGTGTTTTGAAGCATTTCTTTTCTCCCCCACCTTTACTGAGATGTAATTGATGTGGCTACTTTCCTTATTCCTTCCCCCAAGAAGAGAAACACGAAAGTAAAAATACACTGACAATATTTAAGAGGGTGTGTTAGTTTCACGTTTGCGGACTTCTCCTTTAAAAAGTAGATGATGACTCTGCAAAGACATATTACCTGTAACAAATTACCACAAACTTGGTGGCTTAAGACAATACAAATTTATTCTCTTTTAGTTCTGGAGGTCGCAAGTCCAAAAGTGGGTCTCAAATCAAGGTGCTGGCAGGGCGGTATTCCTTCTCCAGGCTCTAGGGAAAAGCTCCTTTCCTGGCCTTTTGTGGCTTCTAGGGCCTGTCCCTAATTCCTTGGCTTATAGCCTCTTCCATTTTCAAAACCAGCGGTTGCATCACTGATCTTTGCTTCCTTTTTCTCACTGACTTGCATTTCCCTCCTTTTATTGACACAGATCTTTGTGATTGTATTGGGCCCACCTGGATTATCCAGGCTAATCTCCCCATCTCAAGACTCATAATCACATATGCAATGTCCTTTTTACCATATACAGTAACATATTCCCAGCTTCCAGGGATTAGAATGTGGCTGTCTTTGCAGGGCCATTATTCTGCTTACCACAGTAGGGGAGGGGAGGCTCTATGTCCTCTAAAGAAATTTTGTGGACTGATGTATAGACACTGTAAAGAAAAGTAAAAAGCTGAAGGAAGCAAAAAAAGCTTACAAAATCAAGTTTTTCCATCCCACAAGAATCCTCCATGTTTAGTTTGCAGATCTTGCTTGTAAATACCCAGTAGCAGAGATGCTATGAAGGAAGATGGGAACACAGAGGACCAAACTCCAATGCAGTCAGAAGAAGACAAAGGGGACATGAGGATCATAAGTCACAGGTTTCTTGGGAAAACTTGATATTTTCCTAGAAATACCGATGTATGTCCTTCTCAATGAATGATCACAAACAGTATTATCTGTATATCAGTGTACCGCAAGGAAAATCAGATTGCTTAGTAAATGTCACTGCAAAAAGACTAACAACTACTACTTCTTATTTTAGCCAAGAACTAACATGAAAAACATGTGGCCAATGTGAAAAGAATCTGGTACTGTCAGAGACTTGACAAATTGGATTCTTGGTGAGTGATGCACCATCCAGCTCAATTCCTGGTATCAACTGCCCTCCAGGTCAGCACTGCATGAAACATCTGTTTTCAGCAAAATTAGCACAACTCCACCAAAATGTGTCTCAGCTGAAGGAAATAAAGAGATGGTCAAAATCGATTCTTATGCTATTTATGGGAAGGAATTCAGATAAAACCTAGCCTGATTCATGAGAAATGCTTCCAATCTCCCTTAACTGGGGGTCACTTGGGAAACATGCATTTTTCTGGTATGAGGGATGGGATGGTAGCAGTGGATGCCTCTATTCCTGTCCCATTAGTTTGGTAATGATACAAAGACATCAACATTAAATTAGATTGCAAAGCTCACGTCAAAAGCCAAACAACCCAGACATCCATGTCAAATCCCTTTACCATGAGTAACAAAACAATCAAAATGTTATAAACAAAACATGTCCAGAACTCAGCCAATGACTCACACATTTCAAGGAATATCTGATGCAGCAGAGCACTGAAATAAAATCAATTTAGACAGTTCTTGGATTTTATAATGGAATTTGACCTGGAATGGTGGCTTTAAAAAAAAGGGAAAGTGTGACCTTGACTTGAATGACTTGATAATAAAATGTATACAGCCCAGTTTTACCAGGCAATATGTGAGACACCCAGAACTATCAAGTGTGTAGCTACTAAGTGCTTTATAATACCTGACCTAACCTGTCTAAGGACAGAAAGCCCTAACTTTGCATTTGTCACCTAATGCAATGCAGGCATGGACAAGTGTGTGTAGGTGTGTATGTGCGCATGCATGCGTGCACGTGCAAGAGAGAGACAGAGACACTGAGAAAAAGAACACAGACGCAGCAGAACTGGAAGTTCTGCTTCAAAGCTGGGTTTATAACAGAATTGTTTCAAGTGGGTTTTACAGTGACTCACAAAGAGGTATGCGTTTCCAAGCTGCTTGCTTTTGGATCCCTCCAAAAATGTTTTTGAGAACAAACCTCAGGTTTCAAACTTATAATGACTAATAAGAGAAGTACAGCTTTGTAAGCTCACAGATACACACACTCTCAGGAGGCAGCATACGGTGGTGACTAAGTGTAGAACACGAATGGGAAGAAGTAGGAAGAACCTGGTGCTCTCTCACACTGCTGATGGAAAGCGTGACTGCCTTTTTGGATTGCAGCCTGACAATGTCTTTTACCATTAAACATGCACATACCTTGTGGTCATCCCTGGAAACCCACCACAACAAAGCAAGTCCCCATATGGAAGGACATGTGCACAAGGATGCTTGCTACGGACCAGTGTGCAATAGCCAAGCACCAGGAACAAAGGGAGAGCCTATTGATAGGGAATTGCTAAATGCACTGTGGACAGTCCGTGTAACCTGAGGTTATTTACTTTAAAATAAGTGTTTATTTTAAAAATAAAATTGGCCTTAAATATTTGGAAGTTTTCAAATTATTCTTTGGATTAAATGTCCACCTAACGCTAAGTCCTTCATAACAATACCTTTATCAAGAGACACCTCTATCTCAATCAAGGCTGCACTTGTTTCTAAACGACACAGAATCTCTGGGAACACTGGTGAGTCAATAGTAGCTAGGAAGTGGGGAGACATGGGAAAGGCGTGCCTTGTCCAGCAAGGTTTCAGGTGGCCTTGGACAAGTAACTAATCAGGTGGGCTTAGTGTTCACACTTATCAAACGGGGAGGGTAGCCCAGACAGTCTGGGCTTTATATTCTATAAATTCTACCTGACTTTCTTAACTTGAAGGGCCCCAGCAGCATTTGCTAATTTAAACACAGTTAAACATCAAGTTCACTGAACTTTGTGCTGATGTCCAGAAACAAGCACAGTACAGAGAAAGCAGCCCCTTGGGTTTTTTTTTTCCTGAATTGATTACTAAACCCCAGAACCCATCATACCTTTAGGAATAGGCTGGGAATGCTTTGCTCCTTGATCCAATTTGAAGTCCAGATATAAGGTTGGTGTGCGAGTGTAAATCTTGGACTGAAAAAAATAGGAAACCATCAGTGCCTTTCCAAGAATCAAGTTGTTCTTCACTTCAGCTGGGCCCTTCTGGGACAGGGCCTGGATCCATTACGTTTACAGTTTATCCGTGGGAAGTGCTATTAAAGCAGGGGATAGGCTGCCACTACAGCCCCTCTTAACGGTCTTGGTCTAGAAGTCAGCCCTCCTAGCTTTAGAGTATGGTTGACGAGCTACTTGCAGGATGATGGCTGTCTCTTCACAACCATTTCTAAGACATCCAATGGTAATTTACTGGCCAACTGTTACTCCAACTTTCTCCTTCTAGTCTCCACTGGATATGGTAGGTTATCTCATCCAAATGTATGTTTCTTCTCCAGGTCTTAAAGCCATGTCCATTTTTTTTTTTGAGAGGGCATCTCTCATATTTATTGATCAAATGGTTGTTAACAACAATAAAATTCAGTATAGGGGGGTCAATGCTCAATGCACAATCATTAATCCATCTGAAGCCTAATTCTCGTCAGTCTCCAATCTTCTGAAGCATAAAGAACAAGTTCTTACACGGTGAACGAATTCTTACATAGTGAATAAGTTCTTACATGGTGAACAGTACAAGGGCAGTCATCACAGAAACTTTCGGTTTTGATCACGCATTATGAACTATAAACAATCAGGTCAAATATGAATATTCGTTTGATTTTTATACTTGATTTATAGGTGGATACCATATTTCTCCCTTTATTATTATTATTATTTTTATTTTTAATAAAATGCTGAAGTGGTAGGTAGATGCAAGATAAAGGTAGAAAACATAGTTTAGTGCTGTAAGAGGGCAAATGTAGATGATCAGGTGTGTGCCTATGGACTAAGTATTAATCCAGGCTAGACAAGGACAGCAAAACATCCACGGATGCAGAAGATTTCTCTCAAAGCAGGGGGGGTGAGGTTCTGAGCCTCACCTCTGTTGATCCCCAAATTCTCACCTGATGGCCCCCCTGCGACTGTGCCTGTCTTAGGTTGTTCCTCCCTTGAGGAATCTTACCCGTCTCTGGCTAATCAGTCATCTTCCGGGGCCATACAGGGAAATGTAAAGTTGGTAAGTGAGAGAGAAGCCATATTGTTTGAAAAGGTTAGCTTTTTACTTCTTTGCAGATTTATGCCCTGTGGCTTCTATGCCCAGCACTTGTCTCCAGGTATCTTTACCACCTGGAGGAATTATGATACTCGGTAAATTCGATATGAGGCACGAATTCTATTTAAGGGTTGTAATTAGGAAGGAAGAAGAAAAGCTATAGAGGTAGCAGACGGAAGAAAACATGGGAGGATTGATTATTTCTTTGACATATCTTCTTGTAGAGTACCTTAAGCATGTATAGGTTTTAAACTACTAACTAATTTGCACACACATATTAACATAATAGGAATACGGTAACATAAACAAAGCAAATCTATAATTACCATCCATCTCCAGTGAAGCCAAGAAAACCACATAGGCACCCTAGGCATTTGTGAAAATTTGTCTATGATATGATGGATATTGTCCAACTGTACTTGAACAGTCTGAGAGAAATCAGACAAATTAAAGCAGCCCATTTCTGGGATCTGTTCACATCCCATATGTTCTTTTAACCATAGATAGTCTATAGTTATGAGATTTTGGAGTGCTACAACTTGCACCCCTCCCAACTCCTGGTTGAGTTCCAACAGTACAGATCCGGTCAAATTCGTTGTCTCACTGTATGCACATGCCAGCCTAGACATCTCCCTCCTCATTCCTATGGCAAGTCCAGGAGATGGTGGGCTGGATGCAGCCACAACCGCAGCATCGCCCAGATCCCTGTGGAGGCTTTTTGATGATCATCCCCCGGCACAAGTCCTCCAGAGAGTGCTGATGCCGGAAGCTCCTCCTCATATCGTATCTTAGTTCATTATCTGGGTATCCAAGCTAGGCCTTGATCTTCTGCATAGAAACAAACAGACCCTTTGCCCACACTTTGACATGCCCTCTATACCACTGTGCAGAACTCATTGGAGGTCAGCACACAGGAACTGCTTTTTTTTTTCTTTCTTTTTTTTTATTAAGAGAAACGAATATTATCAGAAAACAGTACCTCCATAGCTGATCATCTGACACCCTTTAAGTGATCAACATTAAGGATATTTAAAGCATGCGTTGATCTTTGATTTACCAATAGTTTTATCCTATCAAGGAGTAATCCCCCTTTTCTTTCTTTCTTTCTTTCTTTTTTTTTATTTGTTATCTTTAATCTACACTTACATGAAGAATACTATGTTTACTATGCTCTCCCCTATATCAGGTCCCCCCTAACAACCACATTACGGTTACTGTCCATCAGCTTAGCAAAATGTTGTAGAATCACTACTTGTCCTCTCTGTGTTGTGCAGCCCACCCTCCCCTTTCTCCCTCCCCCCCATGCATGCTCATCTTAATAACCCCCTTCTTCTTCCCCCACCCTTATCCCTCCCTGCCCACCCATCCTCCCCAGTTCCTTTCCCTTTGGTACCTGTTAGTCCATTTTTGGGTTCTGTAAATCCACTGCTGTTTTGTTCCTTCAGTTTTTCCTTTGTTCTTATACTCCACAGATGAGTGAAATCATTTGGTATTTCTCTTTCTCCGCTTGGCTTATTTCACTGAGCATAATACTCTCCAGCTCCATCCATGTTGCTGCAAATGGTTGGATTTTTCCACTTCTTATGGCTGAGTAGTATTCCATTGTGTATATGTACCACATCTTCTTTATCCATTCATCTACCGATGGACATTTAGGTTGCTTCCAATTCTTGGCTATTGTAAATAGTGCTGCGATAAACATAGGGGTGCATCTGTCTTTTCTCAAACTTGATTGCTGCGTTCTTAGGGTAAATTCCTAGGAGTGGAATTCCTGGGTCAAATGGTAGGTCTGTTTTGAGCATTTTGATGAACCTCCATACTGCTTTCCACAATGGTTGAACAAATTTACATTCCCACCAGCAGTGTAGGAGGGTTCCCCTTTCTCCACAGCCTCGCCAACATTTGTTGTTGTTTGTCTTTTGGATGGCAGCTATCCTTACTGGTGTGAGGTGATACCTCATTGCAGTTTTAATTTGCATTTCTCTGATAATTAGCAATGTGGAGCATCTTTTCATGTGTCTCTTGGCCATCTGTATTTCTTTTTTGGAGAACTGTCTGTTCAGTTCCTCTGCCCATTTTTTAATTGGGTTATTTGTTTTTTCTTTGTTGAGGCGTGTGAGCTCTTTATATATTCTGGACGTCAAGCTTTATCGGATCTGTCATTTTCAAATACATTCTCCCATACTGTAGGGTTCCTTTTTGTTCTATTGATGGTGTCTTTAGCTGTGCAGAAGCTTTTCAGCTTAATGTAGTCCCACTTGCTCATTTTTGCTGTTGTTTTCCTTGCCCGGGGAGATATGTTCAAGAAGAGATCACTCATGTTTATGTCTAAGAGGTTTTTGCCTATGTTTTTTTCCAAGAGTTTAATGGTTTCATGACTTACATTCAGGTCTTTGATCCATTTTGAGTTTACCTTTGTATATGGGGTTAGACAATGGTCCAGTTTCATTCTCCTACATGTAGCTGTCCAGTTTTGCCAGCACCATCTGTTGAAGAGACAGTCATTTTGCCATTGTATGTCCATGGCTCCTTTATCAAATATTAATTGACCATATATGTTTGGGTTAATTTCTGGAGTCTCTAATCTGTTCCACTGGTCTGTGGCTCTGTTCTTGTGCCAGTACCAAATTGTCTTGATTACTATGGCTTTATAGTAGAGCTTGAAGTTGGGGAGTGAGATCCCCCCTACTTTATTCTTCTTTCTCAGGATTGCTTTGGCTATTCGGGGTCTTTGGTGTTTCCATTCGAATTTTTGAATTATTTGTTCCAATTCATTGAAGAATGTTGCTGGTAATTTGAGAGGGATTGCATCAAATCTGTATATTGCTTTGGGCAGGATGGCCATTTTGACGATATTAATTCTTCCTAGCCATGAGCATGGGATGAGTTTCCATTTATTAGTGTCCCCTTTAATTTCTCTTAAGAGTGACTTGTAGTTTTCAGAATATAAGTCTTTCACTTCTTTGGTTAGGTTTATTCCTAGGTATTTTATTCTTTTTGATGCAATGGTAATGGAATTGTTTTCCTGATTTCTCTATTGATTCATTGTTAGTGTATAGGAAAGCTACAGATTTCTGTGTGTTAATTTTGTATCCTGCAACTTTGCTGTATTCCGATATCAGTTCTAGTAGTTTTGGAGTGGAGTCTTTAGGGTTTTTTATGTACAGTATCATATCATCTGCAAATAGTGACAGTTTAACTTCTTCTTTACCAATCTGGATTCCTTGTATTTCTTTGTTTTGTCTGATTGCCGTGGCTAGGATCTCCAGTATTATGTTAAATAACAGTGGGGAGAGTGGGCATCCCTGCCTTGTTCCCGATCTCGGAGGAAATGCTTTCAGCTTCTCGCTGTTCAGTATAATGCTGGCTGTGGGTTGATCATATATGGCCTTTATTATGTTGAGGTACTTGCCCTCTATATCCATTTTGATGAGAGTTTTTACCATGAATGGATGTTGAATTTTGTCAAATGCTTTTTCAGCATCTATGGAGATGATCATGTGGTTTTTGTCTTTCTTTTTGTTGATGTGGTGGATGATGTTGATGGATTTTCAAATGTTTTACCATCCTTGCATCCCTGGGATGAATCCCACTTGGTCATGGTGTATGATCCTTTTGATATACTGTTGAATTCTGTTTGCTAATATTTCATTGAGTATTTTTGCATCTACATTCATCAGGGATATTGGTCTGTAATTTTCTCTTTTGGTGGGGTCTTTGCCTGGTTTTGGTATTAGGGTGATGTTGGCTTCATAGAATGAGTTTGGGAGTATTCCCTCTTCCTCTATTTTTTGGAACACTTTAAGGAGAATGGGTATTATGTCTTCTCTGTGTGTCTGATAAAATTCCAAGGTAAATCCGTCCGGCCCCGGGGTTTTGTTCTTGGGTAGTTTTTTGATTACCGTTTCAATTTCTTTGCTCATAACTGGTTTGTTTAACTTTTGTGTTTCTTCCTTGGTCAGTCTTGGGAGGTTGTATTTTTCTAGGAAGTTGTCCATTTCTTCTAGGTTTTCCAGCTTGTTGGCATATAGGTTTTCATAGTAGTCTTTAATAATTCTTTGTATTTCTGTGGAGTCTGTCGTGATTTTTCCATTCTCATTTCTGATTAAGTTGATTTGTGTTGATTCTCTTTTTCTCTTAATAAGTTTGGCTAGAGGCTTATCTATTTTGTTTATTTTCTCAAAGAACCAGCCCTTGGTTTCATTGATTTTTGCTATAGTTTTATTCTTCTCAATTTTGTTTATTTCTTCTCTGATCTTTATTATGTCCCTCCTTCTGCTGACTTTAGGCTTCATTTGTTCTTCTTTTTCCAGTTTCGATAATTGTGATGTTAGACTATTCATTTGGGATTGTTCTTCCTTCTTCAAGTGTGCCTGGATTGCTATATACTTTCCTCTTAAGACTGCTTTTGCTGCGTCCCACAAAAGTTGGGGCTTAGTGTTGTTGTTGTCATTTGTGCCTATATATTCCTTGATCTCTATTTTAATTTGTTTGTTGATCCATTGATTATTTAGTAGCATGTTGTTAAGCCTCCAAGTGTTTGTGAGCCTTTTTTTTTCTTTGTAGAATTTATTTTTACTTTTATACATTTGTGGTGTGAAAAATTGGTTGGTAGAATTTCAATATTTTGGAGTTTACTGAGGCTCTTTGTGTGAGCTAGTATGTGGTCTATTCTGGAGAATGTTCCATGTGCACTTGAGAAGAATGTATATCCTGTTGCTTTTGGATGTAGAGTTCTATAGATGTCTATTAGGTCCATCTGTTCTAGTGTGTTGTTCAGTGCCTGTGTGTCCTTACTTATTTTCTGCCCGGTGGATCTATCCTTTGGGGTGAGTGGTGTTTTGAAGTCTCCTAAAATGAATGCATTGCAGTCTATTTCCCTCTTTAGTTCTGTTAGCATTTGCTTCACATATGCTGGTGCTCCTGTATTGGGTGCATATATATTTAGAATGGTTATATCCTCTTGTTGGACTGAGCCCTTTATCATTATGTAGTATCCTTCTTTATCTCTTGTTACTTTCTTTGTTTTGAAGTCTATTTTTTCTGATATTAGTACTGCAACCCCTGCTTTCTTCTCACTGTTGTTTGCCTGAAATAAGTTTTTCCATCCCTTGACTTTTAGTCTATGCTTGTCTTTGGGTTTAAGGTGAGTTTCTTGTAAGCAGCATATAGATGGGTCTTGCTTTTTAATCCATTCTATTACTCTGTGTCTTTTGATTGGTGCATTAAGTGCATTTACATTTAGGGTGACTATTGAAAGATATGTACTTATTGCCATTGCAGGCTTTAGATTCGTGGTTACCAAAGGTTCAAGGTTAGCCTCCTTAGTATCTTACTGCCTAACTTAGCTCGCTTATTGAGCTGTTATATACACTGTCTGTAGATTCTTTTCTTCTCTCCCTTCTTATTCCTCCTCCTCCATTCTTCATATGTTGGGTGTTTTGTTCTGTGCTCTTTTTAGGGGTGCTCCCATCTAGAGCAGTCCCTGTAGGATGCCCTGTAGAGGTGGTTTGTGGGAAGCAAATTCCCTCAGCTTTTGCTTGTCTGGGAATTGTTTGATCCCACCATCATATTTAAATGATAGTCGTGCTGGATATAGTATCCTTGGTTCAAGGCCCTTCTGTTTCATTGCATTAAGTATATCATGCCATTTTCTTCTGGCCTGTAGGGTTTCTGTCCAGAAGTCTGATGTTAGCCTGATGGGTTTTCCTTTATAGGTGACCTTTTTCTCTCTAGCTGCCTTTAAAACTCTTTCCTTGTCCTTGATCCTTGCCATTTTAATTACTATGTGTCTTGGTGTTGTCCTCCTTGGATCCTTTCTGTTGGGGGTTCTGTGTAATTCCATGGTCTGTTCGATTATTTCCTCCCCCAGTTTGGGGAAGTTTTCAGCAATTATTTCTTCAAAGAGACTTTCTATCCCTTTTCCTCTTTGTTCTTCCTCTGGTACCCCTATAATACGAATATTATTCCTTTTGGTTTGGTCACATAGTTCTCTTAGTGTTGTTTCATTCCTGGAGATCCTTTTATCTCTCTCTATGTCAGCTTCTATACGTTCCTGTTCTCTGGCTTCTATTCCTTCAATGGCCTCTTGCATCTTATCCATTCTGCTTATAAATCCTTCCAGGGATTGTTTCACTTCTGTGATCTCCTTCCTGACATCTGTGATCTCCCTCCAGACTTCATCCCATTGCTCTTGCATTTTTCTCTGCATCTGATCCCATTGCTCTTGCATTTTTCTCTGCATCTCTGTCAGCATGTTCATGATTTTTATTTTGAATTCTTTTTCAGGAGGACTGGTTAGGTCTGTCTCCTTCTCAGGTGTTGTCTCTGTGATCTTTGTCTGCCTGTAGTTTTGCCTTTTCATGGTGATAGCGACAGTTTGCAGAGCTGTTACGAGTGACCGCTGGAAGAGCTTCCCTTCTTGTTGGTATGTGGCCTTCCTCTCCTGGGAGAATAGCGACCTCTAGTGGCTTATGCTTGTCAGCTGTGCGCAGACAGGGCTTCTGCTACATGCCCGTTTGCTATGGAGTTTATCTCTGCTGTTGCTGTGGGCGTGACCTGGCTGGGGCTGCTCCTCCAAAGTGGTGGAGCCCCGTTGGAGGGGGAGTGGCCGGGAGGCTATTTATCTCCGTAAGGGGCCTCTGTGCTCCCTGTTGCCCAGGGTGTTAGAGTGCCCAAAGATCCCCATATTTCCTGCCTCTGGTCTAAGTGCCCTGTCCTGCCCCTTTAAGACTTCCAAAAAGCACTCTCCAAACCAAAACAACAACAGCAACAATGAGAGAGGGAACAGAAAAAAAAAAAAAGGGAAAAAACATGCGTTTTTTTTTGTCTTCAGGCGCCGGTCCCAGGCACCCGCTCACTGGTCCTACTGCCCTGCCTCCCTAGCACCGGGGTCCCTGTCCCTTCAAGGCTTCCAAAAAGCACCCACCCACGGTTCCGCAGGGAAAAACACACGATATTCTTTGTCCTCAGGCGCCGGTCCCAGGCACCTGCTCACCGGTCCTGCTGCTCTGCCTCCCTAGCACCGGGGTCCCTGTCCCTTTAAGGCTTCCAAAAAGCTCTCGCCAAAAAGAGAAAAAAAAAAAGGGGAAAAACGCACGATTTCCTCCGTCCTCAGTCATCAGTCTCAGGCACCCACCCACCAGTCCCGCAGGGAAAAACACAGGATATTCTTTGTCCTCAGGCGTCGGTCCCAGGCACGCACTCACTGGTCCCGCCGCCCTGCCTCCCTATCACTGGGGTCCCTGTCCCTTTAAGGCTTCCAAAAAGCACTCGCCAAAAAGAGAAAAAAAAAAGGGGAAAAACGCGCGATTTTCTCCGTCCTCAGGCGCCTGTCCCAGGCACCCGCTCACCAGTCCCGCCGCCCTGCCTCCCTAGCAACGGAGTCCCTGTCCCTTTAAGGCTTCCAAAAAGCACTCGCCAAAAAAAAACCGCTCCGGTTTCTTTCCACCCGCCGGGAGCCGGGGGGAGGGGCGCTCGGGTCCCACCGGGCCGGGGCTTGTTTCTTACCCCCTTCATAAGGCGCTGGGTTCTTGCAGGTGTGGATGTGGTCTGGATGTTGTCCTGTGTTCTCTGGTCTCTATTTTAGGAAGAGTTTTCTTTGTTATATTTTCATAGCTCTATGTGTTTTGGGGAGGAGATTTCCACTGCTCCACTCATGCCGCCATCCTGGCTCCACCCCCCCACCATGTCCATTTTGAAACTCAAAAAAAACTGCCCTGTAAATATTTTTCATTGTTCCGAATCGACCCTCCTGAAAAATCTGTTTTAAAAAAGGTGGTCCACCATGGCTGGCTTGAAAACACCACAACTCCAAATGTAAGAAAGGCAAACATTCACAGGATTTTCCACCAGCGACGGTGGCTTTGATTCCATCAACAGTTAAGTAGACTTTGTAATTCAGTATGACACCATTCTGAATCATCGGTGAAGACCAAAATTCAAGGGATTATCACTGTTGCTATGAACTTGATGATGTCTCATTATTAATCACAAAGCCCCAGTGGTTCTGTTTTACTTTTCTTAAAACTTAAAATACACACAAAAGTGAAAAAGCATGTAACACCAAATTTGGCAAGGATGTGGAGTGACTGCAACTTTCAGACATACACTGCTGGTAGGACTATAACTTAGTATAAATACTTTAGAAAACTGCTTAGCAGTATGTGGTACAGATGAATATATACATAATCCATGACCTATCACTGTTCTCCCAAACAGAAATGATCACTTAGAGACAAGCACACAAATCTTGATAGTGACATTGTCAGCAACAGCCAAAAACTGAAAATATTCCTGTCTTTAACAGAATGGATGAATGAGTTGTAATACACAATGGAATACTATACAGCAGGGAGAATGAGTGAACACCACCACATGCAACAACTCAGAGGAGTCTTGTGAGCATAACACTGAGCACACGAAGGTGGACACAGAAGATTATATACCATATGATTCTGTTTCTATAAAGTTCAAAACAAAGTAAAACTAACCTATGGTGTCAGAAGTCAGAAAAATGGTTCTGTTGGGAAGGTTAGTAAATGGAATGGGTTACAAAACGGGCCTCTGGGGCCTGGCAATGTTGTTCCTTGACCTGGCTTCTGGTCATGGGTATATTGACTTGGTGGAAATTTTCTGGGCTGTATACATGACTCGTGTAGTTTTCTGTGTATGCTATAGTTGAATGCGAAACTTACACTCATTAACAACATGCACATATAAGCAGATCAAAAGAGAATCCAGAGCCCAGAACTTTTCCTCGATAAAGGCATCAGTTGCAGAGAATAGTTATGTAAACTCCACGAGAACATGGACATCTTCGCGTTTTTCACGCAGGGTCAACCCATAATGCCTGTCACATAGTAGGTGTTCAATAAGTCCTTATTGAATGGTTTCATAATGGAAACTCATGCACAGGGTATTCATCAATGTCTTTCCCTATACAGAGTAAGGTGCCTCTTCGGGACAGGTGATTTGGTATAATCAAAGCACACAGAACTGTATATAATGCTCTCACAGTACTGCTCCCCTTCCTATGACTGTCTCGTGCAGTTAAGCTTTGGCCTTCACTGGTCTGGTCAATGGCTTTACCTGGCTTAGAAGGTCAAGCTGCATCAACGCAGCTTCAAAGGCCAGACAAGTAAATCCCCCTGTGCATACACAAATGAAACCAGAAAGACCTGTGACATTAAGTGTAACCTGAGGCCAATGACTCACAATCAACCTCAAGAGCTTGAAACCTACATAAAACCAGGGGAGGACCCGTGGGACACAGGATCCAATTCTCTGGATCATTAGGTGTATATGGTACCATCTGGAACGGGTCTAATTTTGTCTGATGAAGACTTCTAAAATTACCCCTAAAAAGATCAAGGGTAAACTTTACCTACCAGATGGCTCCCTGGCCTGGGCAATATTTTGCTGTCTTCCAGTAAAAGAATCCCTGTTTGATTTAAGCGTCTTTCCTAACCCCTGACTCAGTGGCAGATGTAGTAGCCATGCTACAGAGAAGAGATTAATCACATAGAGGCTCCTGGTTTAATTTTTACTAGAATTCTCCCAGAATGTATTCATATCTGTCACCTAAGACAGAGTTCTGATCCTAACATCCTTTTTGTACTGCAAATTGAATCACTGAAGGTTTCAGCGTAACACGTCTTGAATAATCAGCTACTCCAATCCTAGATGTACTATTATTCTATTTCAATTAATCCATAATGAGACAAAATTCCATTTGGGAGTTGTTCCATGAGTGTATGTATAGGGGTATATATGTATGTGTGTATACACACACACATACACACACAACACAACACACGTTTTGAAAAGCAGGTGGGTTTTTGTTTCTTAAATTTTGATCTTTCATGGTAACTGTTGAAATAGCAAATGTAAATCATGTTCATTTAACTCAAGGATGATAACGCCAGCCTCAAATGCACTTTGTGCAAACCTGGATTTAATTCTTCTATTACACACACTGCTGATCTGCAACCAGAAAGAAATACTGCCATTAGGCACACATTTTTTCCTGTCTTCTGTTTCATCTGTATGTAGAGTATTAAGCTATTAATAGGCCCTCAAAATAGAATGAGAATTTAATTAAACAAATCATTCTCTTTTGGTTAAAACTTAGCTATCAATGTATCTATTTCCACAGGTTTAAAATAAATCTGTCCATGACAACTTAAAATAAAACATTTCTCTATAAATCTGTCTCAGCATGAACAGAACTAAGGCATTTAAATTTCATCAGTGAAAGTTTTCTTTCCTTTTCTGTTTTGGTCCTGATTATAATACCTGCACAGGTGCTTAAACCCAAAGCTATTTCTCTTTTGCCTTTCTACTCATTTCAGAATTCTGTTAGAAAGTATTTAGGAAACCTATCTTTAATGGTTGGTCTGTATTTGAAAAGCCTAATGGTTTAAAATCTTGCAGTTCAAGTATCATGTAGGTGAAGTTTGCAGAAGGTAAGCAACCTACAACAGGGGTGCTACCAAATGCAGACAAGCCTTGTCTCTCTGTCTCTATAAGTATTTCAGAATTAAACCTTTAATGAGCCTAGGACAGCACTCCAATAATGACTGAAAACAACCAAAGCAAAACAAGGTCTACAAAACCATTTCCTTTGGAGCCCCAGCTACCTTCGTATTACATCCTTCAAAGGCTTCCCGCTTATCCTGCCTTTCGGTATGATACCCTTGTCAAGCCGGCTTCCTTCCTCTGCTTTTATTCGTAAATGTGATCTTAATTAGGAGGTGAAATCACTTCCACATGGAGGCCATGTGGCTGAAAACACATCTGCCCTGGAAAAAGAAAAGGGCATGCTCTGCTGGCTGCTACGTCTGAGTGGGGCAAAGGAAATCTAGCATTCTGCCACTGCTCCTTTCACAGAGAACTGCCACCCATTTGTCCCTGAATGCTGCCAATTTTGCCACCACGCTGGCCTTCCCTAAAAGCAAATGGCAGCAATGCATCACATGCCTGAGCTGTAAGATACGCTTTCACATTTCTTCAGGGGAATGTTATGATTTAGTGAAAATGCCCTCAAATTCTCAATCTTACATATGTTGCTTAAGCAAATTACTCTAACTCTAACTACTGTACAAACAAGTACGAATTCTCAGTTTCCTAGAAGAGAAAGGAACGGTGTTTGGACCCTCACCCTCATACTGGATCACTCCCCTAATGTTGGACATTATGTTTTATGGTTCATTTTTTGCCTTATTGCTAACTTTGGATGACTACCTCTGCACATAAATCTTTGACCACATTTTAATTTTTTCCTTCACTGAAATTTTGCATCCAAAAATTAAGACATTTTAAGGGCTCCTGATATACCTGTACATTTACAGCTCAATGCAATGTAGCCAAAAGCAAACTGGCTAGCACGATCATACAACTGAACAGCCATTTCATGGAACACGTCTATTTCCAGTCACTGGTTTTTCTAATCTGGGTAACAGTGCTACACCACAGGATGGCTTTCAAACTCATTATGTGCTCTAAATATTGTTTTTTCCCCCTCCTCTAATCCCTTTTCGTTAGAAAGTTAACTCATCCCAACAAATCCCCTATTGTTGCACATTTAAACATTCTTTCCAGTAAGCTCTTGTCACAAACACAGAAAGGAATGACTGATTGCTCACAAAAAAAGGGAAAAGAAAATATTCCTGAAAAATCTGATAAAAATAGAGATAAAGAAAAAAATAAGGAAAAATGTTTAACCTAAAAAAAGGTTTAAGGGCACCACTTCCATGGCACAAATACCAGAATTTGAACAACCATTGTCTAGCAGTATGCTTTTTTCATTAAGGTATGATTGATATTCACTCTTATGAAGGTTTCACATGAAAAAACAATGTGGTTACTACATTTACCCATATTATCAAGTCCCCACCCACACCCCAATGCAGTCACTGTCCATTAGTGTAGTAAGATGCCACAGATCCACTATGTGCCTTCTCTGTGCTACACTGTTCTCCCCGTGATCCCCCACACCATGTGTACTAAACATAATACTCCTCAGTCCCCTGCTCCCTCCCTCCCCACCCGCCCTCCCACACCCCTCCCTTTTGGTAACCACTAGTCCCTTATTGGAGTCTCTGAGTCTACTGCCATTTTGTTCCTTCAGTTTTGCTTCATTGTTATACTCCACAAATGAGGGAAATCATTTGGCATTTGTCTTTCTCCACCTCGCTTATTTCACTGAGCATAATACCCTCTAACTCCATCCATGTTGTTGCAAATGGTAGGATTTGTTTCTTTCTTATGGCTGAATAGTATTCCATTGTATATATGTACCATTTCTTCTTTATCCATTCATCTAATGATGGACACTTAGGTTGCTTCCATATCTTCGCTATTGTAAAAAGTGCTGCAATGAACATAGGGGTGCATATGCCTTTTTGAATCTGAGAAGTTGTATTCTTTCGGTATATTCCAAGAAGTGGAATTCCAGGATCAAATGGTATTTCTATTTTTAGTTTTTTGAGGAACTTCCATATAGCTTTCCACAGTGGTTGAACTAGCTTACATTCCCACCAGCAATGTAGGAGGGTTCCCCTTTCTCTGCATCCTCACCAGCATTTGTAGTTCTTAGTCTTTTCGATGCTGGCCATCCTTACTGGTGTGAGATGGTACCTCATTGTGGTTTTAATTTGCATTTCCCTGATGATTAGTGATGTGGAGCATCTTTTCATGTGTCTGTTGGCCATCTGAATTTCTTCTTTGGAGAACCGTCTCTTCATATCGTCTGCCCATTTGTTAATTGGGTTATTTGCTTTTTGAGTGTTGAGATGTGTAAGTTCTTTATATATTTTGGATGTTAACCCCTTGTCGGATTTGTCATTTACAAATATATTCTCCCATACTGTAGGATGCCTTTTTGTTTTGTTGATGATGTCCTTTGCCATACAAAAACTTTTTAGTTTGATGTAGTCCCAAGAGTTCATTTTTGCTTTTGTTTCCCTTTCTTGAGGAGATGGGTTCAGGAAGAAGTTGCTCATGCTTATATTCAGATGTTTGCCTATGTTGTCTTCTAAGAGTTTTATGGTTTCATGACTTACATTCAAGTCTTTAGTCCATTTCGAGTTTACTTTTGTATATGGGGTTAAACAATAATCCAGTTTCATTCTCTTGCATGTAGCTGCCCAGTTTGCTGTCATTTCCCAATTGTATGTCCATGGCTCCTTTATCATATATTAATTGACCATATATGGTTGGGTTTATATCAGGGCTCTCTAGTCTGTTCCATTGGTCTATGGGTCTGTTCTTGTGCCAGTACCAAATTGTCTTGATTACTGTGGCTTTGTAGTAGAGCTTGAAGTTGGGGAGCATAATTCCCCCTGCTTTATTCTTCCTTCTCAGGATTTCTTTGGCTATTTGAGGTCTTTTGTGGTTCCATGTGAATTTTAGGACAATTTTCTCTAGTTCGTTGAAGACTACTGTTGGTATTTTGATAGGAATTGCATTGAATCTATAGATTGATTTAGGCAGGATGCCCATTTTGACAGTATTAATTCTTCCTATCCATGAGTATGGGATGTGCTTCCATTTATTGGTATCTTCTTTAATTTCTCTCATGAGTGTTCTGTAGTTTTCAGAGTATAGGTCTTTCACTTCCTTGGTTAGGTTTATTCCTAGGTATTTTATTCTTTTTGATACAACTGTGAATGGAATTGTTTTCCTGATTTCTCTCTCTGCTAGTTCATTGCTGGTGTATAGGAATGCCACAGATTTCTGTGTATTAATTTTGTATCCTAGCAGTATGTGTTTTTGAACAGAAAATCATTCTGACCGATTGTTATACTAACCAAATTGTTTTCACCCAAACTGTTTTTTGTCAAATCACACGGTAACTACCTATCTCATCAAAATATTGACCATCTTATTTTGTTAATCAGGTAATTTAAGAAGCAGAAATTGGCATCTCCTTACTCTTTTAATTTGACTATTAGTTTAGGTGATATTTTTTTCATTTAAAAAATATCATTAAATATTAATAATAAGTAAATACACTAAAGGCTTAGTATGTACCAGGTACTACTGTAGGTGCTTCATGTGTATTAATTAGGCTGCTTATATTTCTATTTTTATAAAATATCTTCCCATTAGCCTATTTAAATTTCCACTCACTCATTAATTAGCTCCTTCATTCAAGAAATTTTGAAAGCCTGTATTGTGTTGGTCATTACCTATGTATACTGGTGACCAACAGATCAGCTCAGCCTTTGTGGTGTTTACTTCTTAGTGAAGAAGACAATTTTACAAGTTAAATATAAAATTACACATGCTATAAAAGAAATAAATAGGGTGCAGAGAAAAATTAAATGGGGGAGTAATGGATGGAAGGCCTTGGATGAGAAGAGTTGGGGCTAAGAGGTTTCTGGGCAGAGAAAGGAGCACAGCATGTCCAAAGGTCTTGAGGCACTAAGGAGCTCGGACGATTAAGAAACCGAGAGGAGAGCAATAGGCAGACAGAAGGACATGGCTGGAGAGAATGTCATGAGATGAATATAGAGAGTTAGAAAAGACCCAGTCAGTGGTGGGCCACAGTAAGGTGTTTGGGAATTCTTTAAAAGAATGATGGGAACACACTGATTCAATTTTTCTCTTAAAGGAACGTCCTGAGCTGCTATGGAGAACTGGAGGGGAGTAGGAACTAGAGAGAGCAGGCCCCTGATGAAGCTGCTGCAGTGAGTCTGGCCAGGGCTGGGCAACAGATGGGGAAGAGGTAGATTTAAAATATATTTTGGAAACAGAAAGGTTTTGCTGATGGCCTGGATATGGGTGGGGGAGGAGGAATAAGGATGGCCACCGTGTGTTCCCACTTTGAGTGATGAGTGAGGGTGCCAGTCATTCGCTGAGATGGAGAAAACTGGAAGGGAAGCGAGTTTTTGTCTGTTTGTTGTCAAGACTGGTGGGGGTAGTAGAGTAAGACTTCAGCTTTTGCTACTTTAAACTTTACATGCCTGGGAACCATGCAAGTGGAGGTATGAAGCAGGTAGTTGGATATATGAGCACACATTGCTCAGAGGTGAGGCTTGTGCTGTGAAGGTAAACATGGGAGTGGTTAAGACTCTAAATGGCACCTAAACCCACAGGATGGGTAAGATCAGCTAGGGAGATGATGTTCACTGGGAGAGGAAAGGACGCAGGACTGCGCTCCAGGGACCTGGAGCAGCCAGGGGTCCTTTCTACCCAAGAAAGGCAACTGTGAAGGAGCAAGGAGCATCCAGAGACACAAGCACGTATGATCTCAGAGGCCAAAAGAGAAGATAGGCTGTGGAGAAGGTGGAAGCATGCAACCCACGGGAAGAAAGAGTTAACATGAGGAAGAGAAAAAGAGCTCGGCTTGGGCCACATGGAAGTCAGTGGTGAGTCAGTGCATGGGCGGGGTGGATGCCAGGTTGAGAGCATGGAGGAAGTGGGGAAGCGGAGGCCCCACACACAGACAAACCCTGTGAAGCAGGGTGCTGAGAGCAAACAGGGAACTGGGGACTTTGGTGCTTCCCTTATCAATGTATATGAGGTGGTTTTTAAAAAATAAATTAAGGCTATTAGCTTTTAATAATATGTGTTTTAAACAAATCTCCCAGTTTGTTTTTGGCCTTTAATTTCATTTATGGCATTTTTGACATGGGTCAGATCTATCCATCTCTTCCTTCCAATACTTTTAAACCTAAGAAAGTCTTTCACTCTACAAAGATCACATAAATGTTTTCCTGTATTTTTCTAGTTCAAAAATTTTAACATTTAATTCTTTCATCTGTGTTGGATATATTTTACAATGAGGTGTGAGATCATGAGCTAAAGTGATTTCCTTTTACGAATGGTTAAACCAATTGTCCCAGCTGACTTAACTCTTTTCTTTTCCCCAGTTGACGATACTCTTCTTTACCGTTATTAAGTCTGCACATATACTTAGGTCTATTCAGGTAGTTCTCTTTCTGCCAACCACAAGAAAGAGCCTCAATGGAGAAAATTTTACTAACGAGCTCAGAAGCACCAACTAACACAGGAAGATCTACTTCCGAAGAGGTTCTTGTCATCTTCTAGGAGATACCCTACAGGGCTTTGCCATGGGGAGAACACCCATCAGCACAGACCCACTTACACCTTCACACACAGTCATGAAACTCACCGCCAAATCTCTTGGCCCTACATGGACAACCATACTCTTTCTCCTTATGGACACCCTAAGGCTTTGAGGAAATGAAAAGTAGATTTACCACATTATTTAAAGCAAACTTCCAACTTTCCTTGTTCAGAATAGGCTGACACTCTTCAACGAAATGATAAATCTTCTGTCCCCAATCCATAGCACTCTTATTTCTGAATTTGTGATTATTTTAAGTAATTCTGATAAGAAGTGGGAGAAGTTTCCATCCCCAGTGCCAAAGGTACCGTGGGAAGGATTAAAGCCCTGCAATCATATCTGACATATACATGAAGTGCTACTCAAAGAGAAGACAAGGAACTCGTAGGCAAAATGCCAACAACTCTGTGCAGGACAAGTGAGAGAGGGCCAGGCAACATGTTTAACCTTGATCAACCATAAAGCATTGTGAGAAATCTCGAGCAGCTGTCCAGCTGACCAAGATTTTGGAGATGGTCAAATTATCCTAGAGTTTAGTCTCTAGAGCAACCCTTTTCAAGCAGCACTTTCCTCACTGGTAACACTCAAGTGCCTCCCCTTTCCACCTTTTATTTAGGGAAGGGAGTGAGGAGAGAAGGCTGAAAAGAAGAAAATAAAGATGTTGACAGGACTCGCAGCCCTGAAATTTAACCAGAGACACGTTCACTGTGAAAGTGAACTTTGATTTCTTCATCCTTTGAGTCAGCATTCTGGCGTGAAGTTGGGCTACAAATGTTCTAATTTTGGGTAAAATTAAATCCAGAAAAAGAACAAATGGCGCTCTCTTCTATGAACAATCCATCCATAATTCTACAAAGGCAACAGTACAATAAAACCACAAATAACCCCCAAATATGCCAACAGGGAGCTTTCCAATCCCTTATCTCCCCTCCATGGGTAACATGTTCCAAAGCTGAGTCAGCAAATCGATTAACCTAGATTATTCCTAGAATATTCCTCACAGGGCTTTATGATATTTTTAAACTCTATTAGTTACCTTTGGTATTTACTGAGATGTTTTTAAGAGTTCTTGCAAGAAAGTGCATCGAGATGGGAAACTATTTTGTAAAGATAAGACTTCACAGATCTCTGGGGACTGAGTACCTTTGGGTAAATATGATCAAGGGGGAATTTATGGTACAGGGCTTCTCCTATGTGGTCACTCGCAGGGCATTCTGACATAGTCAGGGTTGTCTGCATGTACAGATGTGCCTGAAGGTACCCTTTTGGTGTAGAAAGAGAGGAAGGTTCATTCTGAAGCTTCCTTCTGTGAAAATGAGCTAGGGCATTCCCAGATTGAAGGGAGACATACTGGGCAAGCTTATGTACAAGGGCTGAAGGGTGTGAGAAGGCAGGGGTACAGTAAGTAAAATGGGGCAACATTCAGGAAACCTGAGTTTCCATCTAGGTTTCTTCTGCAATGAGCTGTGTGACCTTGGGAGAGACTTCCTGCCCTGTTGGGGTGCAGCATTCTCACCACAAAGCAGTGGAGAGCTGGACAGCTGATCTCTCCTGGCACTGCTGCCTAACATTCCAATTCTGACAGAAGCACCAGAAGAAAAAGGAAGAGTAGGTCTTGGTTGGCTCTGAAAAGCATCTCATACTTTCAGGAATTCTAGATACTTGCTGCCCTAAGCACTTCATTCAGATCCTAATACTCCATGATAGCAATGGAAGAGGTGAATGAATGGAAAGTTTCCTGTACAACTATTCTATAAATGGGCAGAGATGGCCCCTGTGCACTAGGTGAAAATAGCCTTCATGTTTACTTCTTCACAGCAGGCTAGGACCTTCAGCCACAGCCTGCTGGAGCCCACCTCAAAACCTCACACTTCTGACTGCTTTAAATGTATTCCAGATAAACATACTTCTAGCCACTTGGCGTCTACCTACTTTACTACCCTGTAGAACGGCACCCAACATAGGCTAGCCATAAACAGCACACCCTGCGGTTGTCACGGAGCCCGATCTGCCGCTGCCTGCAGAAGCCCTCTGATCCAGAGACCTTCCACTTTGTTGCTGAGCGATGGCACCTAGACAGGTGAGCCCCTCTCCGATTCCCCTACTCTGGCAGTTTCCTTGCCCTGTTCCCTTCCGGGTGGTAGTCTCATGCCACTGTACCTGGAAGGTCTCCAACTGTGAGGGACTTCCCTTCTCACACAACTCTGTCCAAGCACCACCCAAATAAAGCTTCTGTGTTCCTGCCTCTTATGAACTTGTCTCTTCCTCAATCAACTTCTAAATCTCCCAAATCACTTACCAACCCATCTAAATAAAGTAAGTATGCACAGAGGCTCCAACAGTATTGAACACGGCTTCCCATCTATTCCAAATAAGAAGAGATGAGGTTCCCTACTGTGAGCAATAGTTCTGAGAAACTGAGGTTGTCAAATCGGCTGAAGGGCTGGGGAGCTCCAGAAGGGATGAGAATTCCTGGGCAAGTAAGAAGTGGTCAGCTCCTAAGCAAAATCACAGGTGGGTCAAGAATTTCCTCTGAACCCCTCCAACACCCAACTCTCTCCTCTTAAGCCCTCTCTCTCTTTAAAGTTCCCATGGATAAAAACCTGCTTTCAGCAGAAAACCTGATTTATATTGGGTTGCGCCAAATTGGTAAAGATCTGTGTAGGCTTGTGGTTAAGAACACAAACTCTGGAGCCAAACATGTACTTAGAACGCCAGCTCTGTCACTTAGTAGCTGCCTAACCCTGGGCAAGCTGCTCACCTCGCTATGCCTCAGTTCCCTTCCTCACTAGGTGGTTGTGACCATTTGACTGGACGCATCTTATGTGCTCCCTCAGAGTCTCTCAGCCTCACTAGCTCCTGAGCCCTTGGCCACTTAGGGAAACCCCTGGGTGCCACTGCCATTGCCACTGTTGACATCTTCAACTGCCATGGCCCCTTCCAGACTGCCTGCCAAGCTCTGAATGGCTCCGAGTACCCCCACTGTGGTGAGAGCTACAGCAGCTCCAGAGCTCCTGTGCTTGACCTGACAGGCCCACGCCCAGACTGGAAGAAGATCCAAGCCACCTGAGGTGGGAGGTGGCCTCCTTAGAGGCCGCCTGAAGGGGCTATGTGACCTGACCTAGGAGGGCAGGGAATTAGCCCTGGGGCAGACTTTGGCCAAAGAGGGATGGAGGACGTGGGATGACACAAAAATTCTCCCTTTCCTTCTCCACTGGAAGGTCCTGAGGTAGTTCTCTGACAGGACTCCTGTACCACCAAGTATCTGCCTCATTTCCCTTCTCCCTCACTCTCAGCGCCCTGGGATTGCACCCAAGACCTGCCTTGGGCTCTGTTTCCCAGAGAGCCCAAGTTAAACCCGAGTGAAAGTGCTGATACATTTTATTGTCCAATACCATTGCCACTGACCATCTGAGCTACTGAGTACATGAAACGTAGTGAGTATGAACGGAGGTCTGCTGTGAATGTAAAGTACAAACTAAATTTCGACAACTTGGTACAAAAAACTGTAAAATATCTCACTATAATTTTATATGATTATACGTTCAAATGTTAGTATTTTGGATGTTTGGGTTGAAGTACATTAAAATTAATTTCACCCATTTACTTTTACTTTTTAAAATATGTCTACTGAACATGTTGCTTCTATTTTATTTTTACTGGACAGCTCTGACTTAGTATTTAGTACCTTGTAAGCCCACAGAAGATGTTAGCCATTTTCATTTCCCTTCCCAAGAACTTCTAGAGATTTGCTGTCAGTAAAGCCTGATGATAAAAGGGAATGTGGGAGCAGAAAGGGAGACAGATAGGGAAAAGGGAACAAATATTTACTATGTACCCTCTATGTCACTAGGCACGTTATATATCATGAGACTATTCACTATTATCCCCATTTGGCAAATCAGGAAATACAGCATCAAAAATAATTTTGCATCAAAAATAATACAGAGGTATTAAACAACAAACCTGAAATTTGGACCCAGGTCTGCTTGACTCCACAGCCCATGCTTTTTAACCTACTATTCTAAGGACTGACTCTTCAATGGTGTAGTTTTGATAATGTAAATGAGATAATTTGGCATGTCTTAGAGCTTTCTAGAATTCTTAAACCACCCACACAGGAGGTCAGCTACATAACCAAGTTACAAGCTGATGCTGAACACAAATCAATCTCTATCTCTCTCTCGCCATGGATGTATGAAATGGGATTCAGTTGGTTATACACCATGGTCCATGGCACATGGTCACGGTACAGCCATGAGAACCCCTAGTTTTGTGTTTTCCCGTCATCTCCATTGCCAATCCCATTCCCCCACTCACTCTCAGTCAAGCTTACGTCATGACATGCTTCCAATCCAGCCTTTGTATGTTTATTTAGATATATGGGTGTACTTGAAAAATAAGTTGTATTGTGTGTGAAACTGCTTTCTTGTTCTGATTCACTCCACATTATTTCCTGAGATCTAACAATATAGAGATAAGTAAATATAGCCCATTACTTCTGGCAGCTACATTGTATTCCATCATACGTAACCACCATATTTTTCTTATCCACTCCCTAAGTGCAAACACCTACATCATCTCTGATTCCTTTCAACCACCCATGATGCTGGGATGACCACTGTCATATATCTACTTTGGTAAGTTTTGCTGGAGTGGAATTGCTGCATCATACCCCATATGTAACATTAGCTTCACTAACTAATGCCAACCTGCTCTCTACAACAAATATGGTTACATTTGCTTGTGGTGCAAGGAACTTCTATCTCTTCCCACCTTTGCCAAAATTTAGCAATACCCAACTCTACCTTTTGTCAGCTGGAAGGATGTCAAATGATAGCATGTTATTTGAACTTACATTTCTCTGCATATTGGTCAGAAGAACATCTCTTCATAATCTTATCAGCTGCCAATAGTTGGGGATTGGCTTCTCTTTAGACCTAGTGCCTGGAGTTGTCACCAACACAATCATCTAACTTCTCATGAGGGTAGGAACACTTCCTTAGAGAAAAGGCAGTATGGATACATGGCTTTCTTCTCCCAGCTACATTAATGCTCTGGACTGATCACATACATCAAGTTCCTGCAGCTAAAACTGCTCTAGGGCTTGGAGATTTGCTTGTGCAACAAAATCTCATCGAACCAGGGCTGCTATTGCAATTAATGTGTCTCTCATTACCTTTTGGGACTATTTTTAAAGGGAGACAAATGAGAATTGGGTAACATGAATTCAAGTTTGACAGTCCGGACGGAGCTGCATCCAGTCCAGGAAGGCAACCCAGGCTACGGTGCATATAAAGCAAAGCAGAATTAAAATTGGATAAAGGTACCTTAGAAATTTAGAATGTAATTTATAATTATGATTTATTTTAACCTGGTTTCTAAGAGCAAGGGGTTTTATATCAGCAGTTTAGATTTCTTCTTCAAATTTGATGATATGCCCAAATGTGGGATATTTTACTATCTAGATCATTTTCACATTGCCACTAGGGATTCTCACATACCTCTCAACAGTTAGGAATAATTTGGTAAGGAAATAATACAGGAAGTAAATGTGAAGTCTAGAATATGGATGTACCTTGGTGTTAATTTAATGAAAATATTCTCTCTACTCATTCCAGACCCTTCTGGGGATAAAATTTAACCCAGAGAGAAGTTAGCTTTGGTGGGAGGAGGTCCATACTCTCAAACTTCCTTCCCAGAGGGGGGGTAGTCACTGCTAAGTGTCAAATGCAACAGGTTAATAGAGCAAAATTCTGGAGCATAGTGGGGAGGCCTCCAGACCCTTCCCTGATGTCCCCATGAGGCAACAGCCAGCTTCTCTCTGCCTTCCTCACTCATTCCTGGGGGTGCAGGGCAGGGGAAGGGAAGGCAGCTGGTTAGTGAGGAAAATTTGAGGAACTGCGCATGCTCAGCTCATAGCCGCCTGGACTGTTTTCTTCCTTTTTTTCTGTCTTCTGCCACAGCGCCATAAGCCTGACTCTGAATAGGATGCCTACCACTGGACAGCTCTGCCTTGACATGTTTAATGAAGTGGGGGAAATATTAGGAAGCCCAAAAGATCTCAGATGTTAAGTCATGTGCTCTTATCCAGATTTTACTGGTAAGAAAGATGAGACTTGGGTCCCCATCTGCCCAACTCCTTAGTGTACCCCTCAGTTCACTCTGAACTTGGAAGCGGAGGAAAGAATAATTATCTGGTGATCTGTCCATCTCAGCTCCCTATTCTACCCAATTCTAAGGCCTCTTCTGCTTTCATCTGGCTGACAGACCCTGTCAGTGAAAACCTCTCAAAACATTTAATCACAGTCACCAGGAACCCTCGCTCAACACTTCTTTTGGACTGATCGGTAACAGACGGCCTTAAATCAGTATCTGATGCTAGGGAAGTCCACCAGCCATGTTTCGGTACTTACTTAGAGACACTCAAAGACTCTGAGGCAGACAAAGACGTACGTGGGAATATAACATTATACATGTCAACTGCACTTCAATAAAAATATACACTTAAAAATAGAGACATAGGTGGGTACTGATGCCCAACCAGCATGCAGCCCAGTGTGGAAGCTGCTGGGGAAAGGAATCTGCCCAGGAGACTCAACTGGCAGCATGTCTCACTGGTGGTGGTGACTCAGGGATGGCGGTCTGCAAAAAAACGATCCAGTGGAGGAAGGATGGAAGGGCACAGAAATCAGTATTAAAGGAAGATGGAGAGAAAAGGTGTTGGGTTACTTTTTCTTCCCTGTCTCGGCCCAGCTCTCCCTTCCTCTCTTGTGTAATCAGAGAACAGCAAGATGGGGACGAGAAGGCCAGCAAGGCTCTCTAGAGATGAGACCAAAACTGACCCCCAGCCCGCCCTCCCGCCAAGTTGTCGGAAGGCGGTGGGAAAGGAGAGCCTTGCTCTGGACTTCAAAACGGTTTCCTCTAAAGGGAAGCATTTAAATTTCCCCAGCTGCTATTTGTAGATGGACCAGGAAAGAAAAATTTTGTCCACCATGGTTTCCTTCCATGTCAAAAATGACCGTCTATATGGAAGCAAAGAGAACACGGGGGCCTTAAGGTTTCATGAAAGAGGCAAATTATTATTTTTCTCTTCATTGAACCTGGACGAGCTGGACTTTAACCAATTCATGTTGTGCTTCACATGTAACAGCTATATTCTCAACATGGATGACTCCCACAGACTGACATGAGAACACTGGATATCTTTGGAATTTTACACTATCTGAGTTTTGATCTGAGAGAGAGAGAAAAGGCAGAGGATGCAGAAGAGCAATTAATCCAGATGAACATTACTGGTATATTCAGATGGTTCTAAAGACAAAAGAGAATAAAATTTCAAAGTAAAAAAAAACTCAGAGAAAGTAAAGTTTTACACAGTAGAGATAACTTTTCTAACTTCCATGCTTAAGACAATGAACGTATGTTTCCAAGGCCTTCTACCAGCACTGACTTATTCCACTAGACACTCACACCTCTGCAGAAACACCTCGTAACACCTCTGTGGCTTTGCACTGTCTCCTTTGCACTGTCTGGACTCTCCATCCTTCCATGCCAGGTCACATGGCTCCTTTAGCCTTTGGCCTGCTTTTCCTGAACCTCCAATTTGGGCTGAGCCTCCTCTCTATTCTGCCTTCCCCTAAACCTGCCGAGCTAACAGTCTGGTGACTGTCCACAGCCCCCCAGTGTTAGCCCTTGGTCCCTTTCACTGTGCCCTTCAAGCTCCCTTTTTTTCCTCCCACCATCACAGGGTCTCACACACACAGTTGGCCCCCAGTACATATTTGCCAAGCTCAACTGAGCTATGCTGGTACAGTCACCTTTCTGGGAAATCCTTCCGATTCCCTGTGGACTGTGTGGAAGGCCTTCCATGAATGGCAGGCCATTCGCTGCGCTCTACTAAGCCAAGGGAGCACTGAACAGCCCACTGACGTGCACCAGACTGCAAAGGGATTCCCTGCAGCTCTAAGACCACAACACGCTCCTCCTTTGAGAGAGTAATCCCTAGCCATGATTTAAAACCCATCTGAGATGAAACTTTTAACTTCTTACCTACCTTGGAGTACCTATAACCTGTTCACAGGAACAACATTCTTACTAAAGCTTCAAGTAATCCAAATTATATCTGACACCAGATTTTCTCATCACAGTTTATGGTGAGTTTGGTCAAACTGTTGACAAGCTACAAGAATGCAAGGATTTGTGCTTCAGTCAAAACGAAACACTGTGTTTGCACCTATCAACAGCGTAGCTTTCCATATGCCAACAACAGTCATTAAAATAGTGACACCTACCTCATTTATATCCATAAGAGGTCAGCTTTTAACCTAGCATGCCAGAGCCTCTAAAGTTTTCTCCAGCTGTCCTGCATTTTTCACTGTGGTTAGAAAGATATGCCATGTGTTCCTGGGGAAAGATTGATTGTATCCTAAAAGTACAAGCCCTGACAGCAACAGACCTGATTACAAGGATATGCAAAGTGTCCAGTCACCTTGACTGAGGGTGACACCTTGCTTTTTTTATAGCTTTCTTATGCTTAGTCTAAATTTCCTTGCTAATTTGTAATCCTGATTACTATGGCCAACAAAGTATAAGCAGCACAGGATGTAAGTTCTGCTTTAAAAGTGCACCTATCCATCTTTCATTTACTGGCAGAAGAGGGCCTGTCGACAGCACTGGAATGTACTTCCTAGGTGATGAGGTCAGCAGGAACATCTTGAAGGAATAAGAACATCTGGTCCCCTTAGTGCACACCAAGAATGGTATTTCTGGGGTGAGTGGACTGCCCTGGGCAAGTGCAACCTTTTGTACAGCAGATCTGAACAGATTCTGACCACTGTTTGTTTGAACATTCCTAACTGCAAATGAAGTGCCAACTCCAGCTGCCTACACAGGACAAATCTGGGCAGTTGCTGGGTGTGTCTCACTGGCACCCTCCTCTTTACACAGGACTAGCAGACCTAATTGTGCCTATTCTCAACACAGAAGCAGAACCACATTTGGCACTTGCCTGTGGGGTGATGCCAATCATCTGTTTGGGCTCCAAGGCCCTGGATTGGGCAGGTCCTAGGGAATGAACTGCTTTTTGAAATTGGAGATGCCACAGGACGGCACACAGCACCCCACCCCACCTTAACCTCAAACCACGCCACTGAAAACCCAGGGAGAGAGGGACATAGGAATACACACTCACCCAAGGTCAGCCTTAGGCAAAATCCTGTAGACAAACTGGGGTCTTGCTTTTCCCTCCAGCCCAATATTTTGCATCATTTCCTTCTACCCTGTCGCAACCCCACTGAGATCAGGTTGCCCATGCAGCCCCCATCAGGACCCAAAAATCGTTATTGCACTCCCACTATCCAAGCCTTTCAGACAAGCCACTGTCTTTTCCTTCATTCCCTCCCTCCATCCACACAAGCGCAATCAATCCTCCTGCAGACTACCATGGGAGTTTTACATACTGCCTCATTAGTGTTTCTCATATCCCATTACACTTTCCATGTTTGTCAGTTTCTCTCCTCAGCTAGACTGTGACCTTATTTTGAGGACAGTAGTTGTATCTATTCATAGCATATCTCCAGGGCACTGCACTGTGCCTGCACACAGCAGGTGCCTAATAGCTGAATAAACAGAGCTCACAGAACAATGGCACCTGTGAATTAAATACCTGTCAGTCCAAGAATCCAATCAGTTGTGAAGATAGATGGCTGTGTGGATCTAGGGCAGCAGAGAAGACTTGACCAAAGGGAGGGACGTAGGCTGGACCTTAGTGAATAGCAGCGATGACACAGAGCTGGTGAAATCCTCAAGTTCACATTTCTACAGGACTTTGCACTTTTTTCTCCCAAATGCTATTTCCCCCTTACCCTGTGTCAAAGGGAGACCAGTAGGCTCTCTGCCATAAGCTGGTATTTCCTTTCTTCTCTCTCCACACTCACCCATCAAAACACATTTATTTAGGGTCTCAAATGGGAAATTCATTCTTGGGTGGGGCTTTTTTTTTTAGCATTCCTGATAGTATCTAATTAAACCTGCACCATAAAAGTCAAGTTGATGAAAATAAAAAACAAAACTCTCATCAGCAAGAAACATAAAATTGCACCATTATATCCTGGATTCTTAAAATAATCAAATCATATTAGGTTTCCAGAAACCACCTTGTAGAGATAATGGCCATCCATTTTTTTAAATGTCCATTTAATGTCTAATGTAGTATTGAATATTACAGTATTTTTCTTAGCTCTTTCATATTTGCACCTATATTTTTACACTGAAAATCTTGATTCCTAAAAATATTAAGTTACTAATTTGTTTTATTTCACAAAATACACAAATCGGTCTTAAGATTGTAATGCCAACCCTAACAATAAAACTATGGAGTGAAGCTTAACATTTTTGTGCCATTCGTTTTCTCTTTAGAATATATCCCACTAAAAATGTACAGAGAACTACATTTAAAAACCCTTAAAACAAATATTTTCTCTGTGTGGTTATGTTGCTGATACTGTTACACAAATTTTTAAGTTCTTCCTTTGTTTCTGTTTGCCTTTAATTTTAAGATTTGTTTCTTTTTCCTTTTCTGGTTTAACTTTGTTTTTTTAATGAGTAAACACAGCTTTCAAAATTAAAACTAAAAAGACACCCTGAAAGAAGTCTCAGACCCATCCTTACCTGCCTCACCCCAAAGGGAACATTTTTAAGTCTACCGGAGTGCTCTGACATATAAATAAGAACAGAGGCCTCCGGAAGCGCCGCGTCCCCCACCCCCATCTGCGTGCGCCCTGGGGCAGCTGGAGCCTGTTTCCTCGAGCTCCCTTTGTCCAAAGCCCACTGACCCACTCACAGCCTCTGCCAGGGGTACATCCATCATTCTTTCTCCAGCCTGACCCACAAACTTGCTGGAATACTTCAAAGGCAAAAAAAAAAAAAAAGAAAAAAGTGTGGATCTGTGCTACCTGTTTTCATGACTTTATAGTTTTTTAAATGCTACTTAAGGAAGTCATGCTGCGTTTGGCAAAGAAAGAGGCCTCCCATGGGAGGGGGCCAGCGCTCCCCCACAGCACACAGTGAACAGAAGCAAACTCAACGTGGGTGGGTGGGGAAGGAGGAGCTGAGAACTTAGAGTCAGCAGTAAAGTAAGCAAGATCCATTTAAAGTGGGCCGGGGACAATCCAACAATTCAAATTTCCCATGTCTTGCCAATGGGTTTCAGCCCCGGGGAAAGTTCGCTATGGATTCAGGGTGACCAAAGAAATGACAGTAGAGTGTTCTTGGGGTGAAAGGGTTTATTGCCCGGCTTGTTCTCCCGGCGGTAGGTCCAGCACACTGGCAAACTCTTTTGGAAATGAATTCTTAAAATTTTGTTTATAATATGAAATACAGTCTGACCATCAAAAAGAAGATGCTTTTTGTTATGTTTGTAAGTCACATGAACACTATACAAAGCTTTGCAAAGAAATCAAAGCAACAACTGCTCATAAAGGGCTTACTCTGCACCAGGCATTGTTCTAAATTTTTATACATATTAACCAATTTAATCCTTCCAATGACCCTCTGGGTCATTATAATTATCTCCATTTTATAGATGAGAACACTGAGGCCCAGAAATTTTTTTTGGTATCATTAATGTACAATTACATGAGGAACATTATGTTTAGTATACTCCCCCCATCACTAAGTTACCCCCACATACCCCATTACAGTCACTGTCCATCAGTGTAATAAGATGCTGTAGAATCACTACTTGTCTTCTCTGTGTTGTATAGCCCTCCCCATGCCCCCCACACACATTATACATGCTAATCATAATGCCCCCTTTCTTCTGCCCCCCCATCCCTCCCTTCCCACCCATCCTCCCCAGTCCCTTTCCCTTTGGTAACTGTTAGTCCATTCTTGGGTTCTGTGATTCTGCTGCTGTTTTGTTCCTTCAGTTTTTCTTTGCTCTTATACTCCACATATGAGTGAAATCATTTGATACTTGTCTTTCTCCGCCTGGCTTATTTCACTTAGCATAATACCCTCTAGCTCCATCCATGTTGTTTCAAATGGTAGGATTTGTTTTCTTCTTATGGCTGAGTAATATTCCATTGTGTATATGTACCACCTCTTCTTTATCCATTCATCTACTGATGGACACTTAGGTTGCTTCCACTTCTTGGCTATTGTAAATAGTGCTCTGATAAACATAGGGGTGCATATGTCTTTTTCAAACTGTGAGTCCCAGCAATTTTAATTGACTTCTCTAAAGCTTGTCAGTGGTGGAGCTGGCCTTGAACCTGGGCAATGTGGCTCCAGGTTGCCTTTTTCTGACCCCAGTGGGGCTGAGGCCTCCTTAATGTTTGCTTCTGACATAATGGAATTTAAAAGAACAGGAGGCAAGTAAAGGCATTTGTTGGAAAAAGAATCATGTTCCAGAGAGAACTGGCAATAAATATTGCTGATTGGCTGCCTGATAAGGATGGAATGGGGTTTGGAGAATTTCATTCTCTCATGAAATAAACATGTGATTTTGACCTTATAGAAATGACAGAAACTATTTAAAGCACCCCATTTTTATCTTTCCCCCTTTCAGCCTTCACTTTAGACCGGGATGCCCTGGCAGAATCTTGCTCAAAATTGGCTGTGGCTTCCCATGGGCTAAGACACATACAACCTGGAACAGGGGTACATTTTGATGTCCTCTGGGAATATCAAAAGGACAGCTGTGTGGCTTGCAAAAGCTTACAACTTCTTGCAAAAACCCCTTCATCTTCTTTTGTGGATGTAGGAAGTGAAGTCCAGAATGGTTAAATAAGACTTGCCAGATGCCAGAGAGGTGGACCTGAACATCTTCTAGAGGTGCCTCATTGAACTGCTCCCCATGATGGGGAAACCCCCCGGTCTTGGAGCCCCCCCATGGTCATTACACATATTGCAAACAGCTGTCCTGGACCGCAGCATCAGCATCACCTGGGAGCCGAGGAGAACTGCACTCTCAGCCAGCTGCTGAATCAGGATCTGTGTTTTAAGGAGGGTCCCACGGTAATCCATATGAGCAGTAAAGTTGGAGAAGCACTGGAATGGTCACTAATTCCATTTTCTAGATATTTTAGTTGTGGGGAGGGGAGTTGTTCTTGACTCCATACTGGTTATAAGCACATCAATCTCTTGAAAGGTAAGAGTCCCAACCTCACCTTGCAATTTAAGTTAAAATTATCTTCCTGATGCAAAATCATCTTTGGCTTGTTTTTAAGATCCAGTCATTCCTTGGTGTAGTAGCTATTAAAGCTTCAGATGTACAAAACCATGCTTCTTATGAGACCCAGAGAGAAATGGCCAATAGTCCCCCATCTTTACAGTAACTCACATTGGTACCTTCTGGATAAAATGAGAGTTCCTGTGGCCAGGATTCTCACCTGGCCATGGTTGGCTAGCTCACTGCACACCTGTGGGCAATACATGGCTGTTGACTCTATAAAAAGAGCTCTGCCCAGTGCTCTGGGCATGACATGGTGGCAGGGCTGCAAGGCTGCAGGAGAGCAGAGGCTGGAGTGGTGGCAGCGCCAAGGACAGAGGCCGAGAGGATGGCTGTGTGGGACGGCTGTGTAGAGAAGACCAGAGAATGGCTGTGCGGACAGAGGGGCCCAGAGGCAGAGACTGGCTTGCTGCATACAGACTCGCTCTTAGTGAATGGGATTCTAGTGACTGACCTGCCACCTGAAAATAAAGTTGGGTATAAGCCTTTCACCCTAAAGAACGTTTTGCTGTCAATTTTCTTTGGTCACACTGAATCCATAGCGAACTTGCCCGGGGCTGAAACCCATTGGCAAGACACACCTTTTCTTCAGAGCAGCCTGATTATCTTTCCCAAATCCCAGCAAGCGCCTTTAGTGTAGACAGCAAACATCAATCTCAGCCCAGCTCCTGCCCAAGTTAACACTAAGCAATCAAGATAGTAATAGGAACAGCTACCACTTAGGTGGAGCTTACAATGTGCCTGGCACTGATAGTAAAAAACATAATAATTTAATCCTCACAGCCATCCTATTTTATGGATGAGGACAATGAAGCACAGAGTCCATGTCTGTAACCACGGCACCATACTGCCTCTCAAAATTCAAATTAATTCTGCCCACAGTTCTAAGAGTTCCTTATTCAAATGCCCTTATAATAAAAACTGATCATTTACACAGGAGAATCTAATTCTCTTCAGAGATTTTACCTGACAGAGAGAAAAAAGAAACACTGGCGGCTACTAAGACATTATTTTACAAAGTTGAAACATTACCTCTGGTCTCTCATTCTTGGTTGTGATTGCAAGACCGTGCAGTCTGCTGCTTGGAAGCGCTTTAAAATGTCCTGCCTGTAATTGGAACCAGCTCCCACATTAAAATTGCATCGAGTTCTGAGAAGCAGTTGTGAACTCTAAGGATTCGTGATACTGCTGGCTTTGCTTCTCTATTAACTTGGTGGTTCTAACTTCTCTTTTTAGCTGCAGACAGCTCAACTCTTTTTCTAAATGAAATCTTAAGGACAATTCTAGTAAACACGAAGGGCAAAGGCTTGTGCTCTGAAGTGGAGAGGGGAAAATCCCCTGACCTCCACCATCCACTTCAGGATCCCTGAAGGCAGGCCGCTAGCACCCGGGAATTCTGAAGACACAGAACGTGGACACCACAGGGAACAGTGCGCCCCTTCTCTTCTGCGCTAATTCTGCTCTCCTCAGGTCTCCCTGCTGATCCTACACACAGGCTGTCGTTTGCCTTATACCAGGAAGACCTCACAGGACCGGAATTCTGCTCTTTGGAGCTGAAGGAAAGAAACTCTTGACCTACGGTAGAAAAGGGCACTGCCCCAGCTGGGCAAAACAGAACAGTTCACAGAACATGATGAAGGGTCATGTTTCCGACTGCAAAATCGGCCAGAGGCCTACCAGCGGTATAGACAGCAGTCAGATAGACATGTGTCATAGGGAGCGAATTTTGATTTTTCTTTTCCTTCAATTACTTCTGTTTGTACTGGAAACACAAAGCAAAATAAGGCATACATCTAGACCCAGTACAGGTAAAGAACTGTGGTTACAGTGCAAGAAATATCAAAACCAGTGAGTCCCAACCACTGATCCTGACTGACCCGTTAACCATAACATGCATCCCACTGAGTGGCTGGCGAGTAGCTGCTGCCAGGACATTATCCCTGGGAGTGCTGAGAGACAAAATTTAAATGGACATAAATTAGAGTTTAAAATAATCTCAAGTGCTGCTTGCCCACATGGACAATGGCAAAGCGGTTCTCAATATGCTGACCTCTCAACTCCAGAGGGCACGTGTGGGACTGGACGTCAGGGCCCCTCCCAGACCCCGAGATCCTTTGAACCATTTCTGCACCCCACCTGCTCCAAACTCAATGGCCGTAAGTAATGGCGAGAGGTAAGGGAGCATGAAGGCCCAGCTCCCTAGCCAGGAGTGGGTTGGCACCACTCGGGGGCAGACTGATCTCCCAGAGTCCCCGTCCTCTTTGGGACTTTGCATGAGATGAAACCCCTGCTTGGCTCCCTTCTCTTCCCTGTCCTGGTTCCTTTCTCTGCTCCCCTAGAGGGGCTTCCTTTAAAATCACACGCACATGAATTCTCATCTTGGCGTCTGCTTCTGGGAAATCCCACCTAAGGGGCCATGCTACCCAGCCTGCCATCCAGCCCACCACTACCTGGGTACGACTGCCACACCCTTTTCCTACCACACAGCTGTCCATCATCTTTAGCCTAAATTGACTTTATTTGATTAAAAATGTGGGACCCTAAACCTAAACATTATAAAGTCTCAGTTGAGAAGAATACAGGGCATGGCATGTATGGGTTAAATAAATGTTCCAATTAATTAAAAAAACCTTTTCTATGATGTAGTAGCATGCTTTCCTTCCTTACTAAGTGGAGCATATATAATTTAAATCCTCAGGGACCAGAGCAGGTTTGGGTTTTTGTTATTTTGTTTATTTCTTAAAGGTGGCAATTTCACAGCACCAAGGAGCCATAAAATTTCACTATAAGCAAAAGAAAATAGGCTAAATCTGCACATATGAAGATATACCTTGAAAATTTGCTTTTTGACCAAATTTTTTATATGAGCCTGCTTTCTTATAATTTTCCTAACACATGGGTTTGCATGTGGCCAAAAATTTCTGGGTTCTCTTAGGTTCTACTTATGCTGACACCTCGGAGGCAAGTTCGCCCCACAGGACATGAACTGTGGAAGCCCAGTGAGAGCTGAGGACCCAGATGGGGCCAGCTGTTGGTCACTGCACGCACACACAGCAGCACGCCTTACCTTTACTCCTAGGGCCTCTCCAGAAATAACAGCCACTATCACTCCATCCTGACTGGGTTTAGGGATTTCTTGGCTTTTCAGTTCCTGGTACTGAGGCTCCACCATCTTCTCTGAGCTCCTCAAATTAACCCACAGCTGGAGGCCATGGGCTGGCTCTTCTGAGCAAGGCATCTCGGCGTGCACAATGCCCCGGCCAGCAGTCATCCACTGCAAATATCAGACCAACAAGAAGGGACTGTCACCCAGCCTCTAACAAGTCTGTTGGCGGGGAGGGGGCAGTATGGCACTGGTGACTAGGCGAGGCCCCCTACTCATGCTCCTTCCAGAGTTCCTGGGCGCCCTGAGGAATCACAAAACCGCAGGGACAAGACTGCAGCCCTTGCCAGCTTTCCACATGCCTCCCATGCTTCCTGCTTGCCTTCAAAGCATCAAATCTGGAATCCCCACAAAAGAAAGGATCTTCTCTTTGGATCCCCGAGTCTTAGACTGAGCCCTGAGATGGGGAGTTGCAGGCAGACAGTGTATTGGGGCGTACCCTTGGGAGCTACACCTTGAGAAGTGCAGAAACCGAGACTGATGGGGGAGAAGCCAACCAGCAATGTGGCTTCAACTGGGGCCTTAGCCGACCCAATGGGCAGCTCTGTCTAGAGCTGGATCAACCTTCACCTGCGTCCCAAAGTGAGGTGAGGGAGCTGGGCTTTTCTATCCCTGAATCAGCAAACCACCGACTGGGGCCACCCCGTCCCCACCAGATGGGTGGATTTTTCAAGTATTCATTTGTTTCTTTATTAAGAGCATACTAGGGGCCAGCCCCAGACAGTAGTCTCGGGAACCAGGTATGAAAGGATGGAACTTGACAGTTGCCCGCCCGGTTGGACCTGGGCACTTCCACAGAAGGTCCTGAGACAGGGACTGGGCTGAGCGCAGTTAGTGTATGTGGGAAGCGATGCAGTTAGCACAAGTGCAGGAGCAGTGAAGAGTGAGCCAGGCAAGGGAGAAAGCCAAAGCAGTGGTAATGAGCGGGTTACATCTGCGGATGCCTGGCCCAGCCCCACGGGAACCGTGCAGATGCACTTCAGAGCTGCGGCACAGGGTGGAGCGGAAGCTGGGGCGTTTGTCCACCACTCCCATCCTCCCTGACCAGAGTTCCCCTTGGGTGTTCAATCCCTGCACTTTTAGCTACTGAGTACCTGGGCAGCGGAAAGCCCTGAGCAGAGTAGCGGCACTTGAGATGGGAGTCACCCACACAGGGGACTGTCACCACCAGGTGGGTCAAAGGGCTACAGGGCTGGCCATCAAGAGCACCTGCCACACTGCCCTCAGGGAGACAATACCTCAAGCAATTACACAAGTGATGACTGACATGATGGTCGTGCTCTGCGCCATGGAGAAGAGAGGCCTCTGCGAGAGCCCAGGCAAGGCAGCTTACCTGAGGGGGCAACCTGCAGGCTGAGACCCGAGCAAGGAGGAGGAGCCCACCGGGGGAAGGGGAAGAGGAGGAGTCCACATAAAGGGAACAGTATGTGAAAAGACTCTGAGACAACAACGAGCGATATTAGTTCAAGGATCCGAAAGAAGGCCAGCACATATTTTAGAGTTTTCTTTCTTTCACTGAATCTAAATAGATTTCCCTCTATCTGACATTTGACAAGGCTGATGCAACCTTCTACCCCAGGGGTCTCAAATTACAGCCCAAGGGCCAAATCCAGCCTACCACCTGGTTCTGGACGTTGAGTTTGGTCAGCACACAGACACGCCCATGCATGGACATATACCGTCAGGTCTGCTTTCCTGCTACGAAGGCAGATGAGTATTTGCCTCCAACCATATGACTCACAAATATTTACTATGTGGTCATCATGGAAAACATTTGCTGGCCCCGGCTCTCCTGCAGTGTACAGTAGCTTCCCCTGCTAGAGGACAGCTGCAGGGCCGCCAGGACCCCTAGCCTCCTATCTGTGTTTCACTGCCTCTGCAACACTTCCTCTAGCCACATTTCCATCTGCCTTTCCTACCTTGGTTGGCCATTTTTTAGATATAACCCCGTCTGGCAATACCTTTCTTACTATTGCCCACCCATTGGATTTGGAGGGGAGAACAGAGTTTTCTTTTCAACCTCCCCACCTGTTATCCCTGAAGCCATGGAGATCTTTTTTTTTTAAACATCTTTATATCCCCATTCCCTCATTTTTAAAATGAGGTAAAAATAATACTTACCTTAGTGAGGTCATGCATGTGAAAATGCTGGCTAAACTGAAGGACACAATGCAATCATTCTCCTAATCAAATGTGAAATTCTAGTGGTAGAAGAGGTGTTGGCTAGTGCCTACCTAACATGTACAGCTGCAGAGGCAGCCTGATGGCAAGGGAAAAAGCCCAAAAGGGGTGTTAATGCACAGGTTACATCTGTGGGCACCTGCTGCTCAATCCTATTGGGAAGCAGGCAGATGCCCTTCAGAACTGCCACGTGGAGGGCAGAAGATTCGCCACCTCCCTGGTCAGGACACGCCAGTCATGATATCCACCTCTCGTTCTATGCCAGTGAGAGGGTACTGTTGACTTTGGGCCACAACTTTTTGTGCTCTTATTTTTCTGCCTTTAAATATCATATTCACTGAAATACCGTGATTCACATGTTTGCAGTTATCACGCCACATAATATATAAATGATCCCTGAAAGCACCTGATTCTGAGTTCTGACTTAGAAAACTGGCAAAGATGAGCCAGGCATTTCCTGGAGATTTTAATTCCGACACATCTCAGACAACTCTAGTATGGCAGTGGGGTTTAGGTCGCTGTCTTAGGTGACAACATCTACACTTGCAAACGAGTTGGAAGATAAATAGCAAAGTGCCTCAACTGCAGCAGAAAGGTCTGGAAACATGAGAACTGAAACTGGTACACTGCATATGGCAACTGGGATGTCACGTGTGACCATTCCCTGAACAAGTTCACTGAAGGTTTCAGGGGTTGCTGAGAGGCCAACCCTGACTTCAGCAAGTGAAGGACGAAATGGAAGCTAAGGAAGTTGAGACAGCCACTCTTGGGTACTCTTTTGAGAAAAGTGAGAAAAAAAACTAAGTAGGAGCTAAAAAATGATTGAGGGGGGTGGTCAAGGAAAGGTGGGGGGAATAAAAGAGACCCCCACATACAGGTTTTCAGGCCGAGCAGAAGGATCCACGGAAAGGGAGAGGTCAAAGATGTGAGAGAGAGGGAGGGAAGTGTGAATGTACCGGAAGTGGAGAGAGCAAGCATGCACACCCAAAGGCTATTAAGCCATCAGCAATTCCTTGTCCTTGGCCATACCTGCAGGTCTCCTGGGTTCATCTGACCAACGTGTCCACAGAAGTCTTCATGGGCCATGCTGCCCCCTTCCAGGAGGTAAGACACCTTGGAAACAATAAGCAGAAGAAAAAGTAGGTGTTGGGTAGTTGTTCACTTTTCTCCCCAGAAAATGTGTGAGAAAAAGTGTCAGGAGCAAGGGAGCAAGGGAATGAATCTAGTGACAGGGCCATGCTAGCCCACACAAGGCTTTGGAGAGAATTTCAGACAGGCTCCCTGCCTGCCTCTGGACAGCTGCAGCCCTGAGCGTGCTGGAGCTCACAACCGGGGGAGAGAAGCCCCACTGACGGGTCTGGCAGGTCAGGAAGTTCTCAGCATACACATCAGATAACTGCTGCTCCACACATTATGATCAATTCATAAATGTATGTTGTTGGTGAACTTACCTTAATTTCTTACTTTAAAAATACTCGGTCACAGGTTTTGTATCTGAACTGATCATCTTTTGGCTATTTCCCAAGTAAACAATTATATAGGAAAATGATAAAAAATCCATCGCCTCTTGTGATTTATAAAACAACTTTATGAATTTTCACATTAAAAAAAGATTAGTTAAGTCTACTTTTTCTGCCTTAGGATGAAGCAAAAACATATACTACAAAAACAGTCTAGCCTAGACATATGTAATGGATCCTGCTATGCAGGAGGAAATCACAATTTTATTTGTGTGGAGCAGCAGTTATCTGATGTGTATGCTGAGAACTTCCTAAGTTCTCTTCTCTCACCTCTTGGGTGTAATTTTTTGTTTTTCTGTCTTACATATAATATTTGTACTCTGTTTCTTTTTGTGGTTTTAGGAAATTGTGATTTGTTGGTAAAAATATTATTTATTCATTTTATGTACTGTTTTAAATGGTTATATTTGGTAGAATGGGTCTTTGAGTGAAAATTAGACTGGCTTAGATTGTTACAAGAGATGGTGGGATTTTAACTGCAGACTGCATTTTCTGGTTCACTCCCTTGCTCCTGACACTTTTCCTCACACATTTTCTGGGGAGAAAAGTGAACACCACCACTCCCACCCCCGGCCACTTCTCAGGCTTTGGGTCTCAGGCTGAATTGAACCACTGGCTGTCCTGGCTCTCTAGCTGGCTGACGGCAGGTCATGAGACTTCACCTCCATAACCACGTGAGCCATTTCCTATAATAAATCTCCTCAGATATTTATCTCTATATATACTGTTGGATTTGTTTCTTTGGAGAAACCTGACTAGGTTTTAAGTCTAAAACTCCCACCTGGGAAATTGCTATAGTATGTGTGGGAAATTAATATATGATGACAGCAATTTCAAATCAGGTGGGGCAAGGACACATTTTCCCATCAAGTTTTGGAACAACTGACTGACCGTATGTAAAACATGTTCCAAATGGATTAAGGATTTAATGTAAAAAAATATACTTCTAAGATTTAAATCTAAGGAGACAAGACTACAAAATGCACAAATCTGTAATACCAAAAAGAAAGGAACAATCTGGATGATGGGCTTAACAGGATACCTTAGCTAAATTATTCTACAGCCACACAAGGGAATATTACACAGCTGTTAAAAGTTATATGGATCTGTGTTTACTGACACAGTAAAATATTATTTCAGAAAAGCAGGTTACAGGACAGCAATTTTGTTTAAAAGGGTCAAATTCAATGAGGTATTTAAATAGATTCATTTACATAAAACTGTATCTAGTCATGTTACAGTATGCATGCAGGTGCCTACATGGACACACGCAAATGTGCCCAGGGGTCAAATCCATCCGGAGAACAGAACTGCAGGTATGTTTTATTGTCTTCTTTCCACTTTTCTGATGGTTTGGATTTCCTGTAATGAATAGTTTACTTTTTTACAACAGAAATTTTTTATTTTGGAAAAACACAAAGATGCTGCCACTCATCAGTTGAATGAAAATATGCTTTGTTCTGCAGAGATGCTGGTGAATTTGTTCTCTCTTTAGGTAAACTGGGGCTGGACAGGAAGGCCATGAGCCATCAGGGAAAACACTAAGAATCCGAGAGGAATGACCCCATGTGGCATGTGAGAACACACAGCTAGCTCTGACTTCATGTTACTAGAAGGAAAAGGCCTGGAATTATTATAAAGGGCACTCATGCCAAAACAGGAATTAAGCACTTAGGACCCCATACAAAGCTTAAACTTAAGAGGACAAATAAAAAGGTTCCAAATTTCAAACAGCCAGCCAAACCAGACAGAGCAATGTCTAGAATTGCTTTCCTTTTCTTTTATATATACATTTTTTATTTCAATAACTGCATAATAAAGGCAATTTTCCTTCTTGGGCTGCCAGCTCTCTTTGGGGGTTCTCAAAGGAGTCCCCCTCAAATTATATTCCTTATATCACCCCAAACTTTTCAATTAGCCAAGCCTAGCCTAGGGGCTTTCAAGCTGCTAATCATCTAAAATGATGTCAGGCAACCGTACAAAGTAAATTGTGGTGAGCACGACTCATTTAAAGATGAAAATTTACATGGACACCAGGAGAGGGTTTTTTTGTTGTGTTTTTGCAAATTTTATTTTAGAGAGCAAGCCCAACCCTGGTCCTGTAAGACTGAGCAGATATTATGCCTCCTTTTCCTCTACTTTTGCTGTGTGGATGACCTCCTTTCTCTAGTAATACAAAAGTAAGCATCATTTCTCCCATCCTAAATACTATAAAATCTGAATTAGAGAAGATTGGTCAATGAAGCTTTACTGAGTCCATCCATAATGTTGACCTTTTACTACTTCAAGGAAAAATTATACTTTTAGCCTTTGGGGGGAAAAAAAACAGAAATCAAGGAAACTGCTGACTATTTATTATCTTTTATTGAGTTCTGCTAAATGCTGTAAGTGCTTAAGTATAAATTAATGCCTACTGAGGATTTTTTTTTTAACTCAAGCAGTACTTCAAGAGTTGATACAATCCAGCTGACTTTTTAGGACATTCATAATCGCAAACACCTGGAGAACTGCCGTGGGTGGTAGACGGAATCAGGAGTGTTGTGTTCAAACTCCAGAGTGGCGTGTGTCTAATGAAGTAAGAAATCTGGAATCTCAAACAGGCGTTCTCATAAAGGACTTGCCATGCTTCTGGAAGTCCTTTCCTTCTTCAAGTCATAAATTTTCCATGAGTCTTTACTAAATCTTTCTGCTTCCTTGTCAGTTCTTATTTCTGTGTGTGTTGTATTTGGAAGGAAAAGGACAGAAATCCACACCAATAATGAAAGAAACGTGTCACTTGCTATGTGAAACTTAGGAAAGGTGTACCTCAAGGAGCTATAAATTCATTCTGAAGAATTACTGCACAAGATAAAATTTGTTTCTTTCTCTCTGCCTGGTATTTAGAAGGAAGAGTGTGTCGATGGTGTTACACACGTGAGACTTATTTTTTGAAGCAAGAAGTTTATAGTACAGATAAAACTGTTTCTTTGAATTTCCATTCACCCTAAAGTGGTGGCTTTTTTTCTATTGGTAGCTGAGTTGGAAAAAGAGAAAAACCAAAACAGGAGTTGAGGTCCTGGCTGATGAGAGGCCAGCAGGGACCACGTTGCACAAGAGAAGTGACTAGCTGGCCTGCAAGGGTTCAAAGCGTAATGTTTGAATCCATACAATTAAGGACCCAAGCTATTTTACAGATTTGTTTTAATAAAGAGCAATCATTGAGAAACCTGGAAAATCAGCTCACCCAATCCCACATAACACTGTCACAAGTCCCAAAAGGTGGTTTTAGCAGAAAAGGAAAAGATAACCAACATGGTTTAGGTATTCAGCCAAATATTTTAAAGTTCTACCAGGTCCTGCACTGTCATTTCCTGCCCCAGCCCTGCAGGGGTGCCAATGCTTTGGGGCAGCCTGCGACGCTGCCCCCTGCTGGTGGGGCCCTGCCTAGGGGAACGGCTCTGGCTTTCTGGTCCTTCCTGGAATCTCAGGTTTGCCTTTCACGATGGGTGAGATGTGGGGTGAAGTTCTTTAACTTCTTTAGAGCCTCAGTTTCTTCAAGCACAACAAAGACCCAGGAGATGACCTCACCAAGTGTGCTGAGGACTAAATGGGTCAGGTGTGCACAGTACCCGGCACACACCAAGTGTTAGTTCTAGAATTTGTACATCTGACACTTCCTGGGGCAGAGGGTCCTCCCTCAGATCCTCACTCGCTTCTTGACATGTATTTACCCCCACAGTCTCATGGTCTGCTTCCTCACTTCATTTAAGCTTCTCTTCAAATGTCACCACCTAAGAAAGGCTGCCCCCAACCAGCCCATCAAATCAGTCAATCTGTTCTTTATCCTTCCACCCTAATTTGTTTCTTCTTCCTAACTTTTCCATGAAGGGACACTGTCCATATAATTATTTGGTTATTTACTTATAGTCTGTCTTCCCTAAGAGAGTGTAGCCTCCCAAAGGTTGCAGCATACAGCTGGCACTGAAGACTTGTTGAATGAATGAATGAATGAATGAATGAATGAATAGTAGCATCTTCAATAGGCACAGCATTTCAGGATCTACAAAGCATCTGATCCTGAGAATGTATTATTATCTACATGTTCTTGATGAAAGCACTGTAGCTTAGTGTGATTAGGCTTACACATTAATAATAGCAGAGCAAGGACTTAAATTAACACTTTCTGTCTCTGATAATAAAACTCTTTCCACCATCCCACGGTGCCTCACAAATGCTGATGCCCTCTCAGCAGTAACCTATGCACTGTGAGCCCAGGGCTCACCTTCCAGGAGAGATCTGACAAGAGTCACAAGAGCAGCCAGGATTGCCACCTGCAGGGCCTTCTGGTGAACTGGCCACTTCTGGCAAAGAAAGGGTCTTTGTGCCACTGTACACAAAGCTGCAAATGCGCCTCACAGTTCCAGGGTAAGGTGGAAAAGAGGCTGATGGAGGGACAGGCAGCCACAGGATCCTGAGATAAGGTGATCGTGGTGTAACTCCAGGGGTGTAGGAGGGAATAAGTTCCCAGCCCAGGGCAAATAAACCTTTGAAGCCAAAATCAGTCAAAGGGAGAAATAAACTGGGAGAAATCCATCTACTGCTTACAAGCAGTCATCTACTCCTGCTGTCTCTCACTATCTAGCTATAAAGACCCCACCAAACCTCTTCAGTCCAGGTGTGAGCTCGCTCTCCACCCACTTTGTAATCACCTACAGGCATGGAGATGAACTACTTCTCTCCACCCCCTGGAAATATCAATTGATATGGAGATGCACTAAGGCCAAGTGAAAGACACTGGAAATACTGCAGTTTTACCCACCCTGGGATCCTTCTCTCATGTAGACCCTGGAGAGTTCTACCCAACAATGTCTAACCACAGAAAAAAACAACTTAGAGGCAATTTTCCTTTTATATTTTTTCATTGCTCCCATCCTCAAAAGTCTCCCCTATCAATTAATTTTCCTTTAACTCTGAGTAAAATTCTAGACATGCACATCAAAGTTCTAGATCATATTCCCAAATCCAACTACTCAGGTAGGCTAAATTGCAGACACCCTGAGAACCTGCCAGCTGCTTCTAGAACCCTAGGGCCAGGACTGCCTGCCCTTCCTCTTCAAACCCCACTCAGGATTCAACCTTTTGGGGAATCTCTTCAGACAAACAACTGCTGGCTTCCCCAGGCAACCATCAGGCCAGCTTCTTGGCAGATACCACTTACCTCTTGTAAAACTGTGGTCAAGGTGTTCATGTCTACTGTTTTATTTCCCAAGTTATAGTGAAGGGGCCTCAAGAGAATGGTTTGCCAACCTCTATGATTACCAAATTTCCCACATATAAAAGAGTGTGTCTGCACCCGGGGGTGGGGGTGGGGAGTGGGCAGTTGCAAGTATTGTTGCTTAAGAGTGCCCTCTGCTGATCCTAATGCTGTGTGCTCAGACTGCTGATAATTAAGTACGTCTTCTTAGTGGCGTGTGGTGTCTCTGCTTAAAGACCATGTGTCCATGTGGCAGGTGGCCATCTAGTCATCAAGGGATGAGCTGTATTGTGGTGTAGAGGGACATTTCCCTGCCAAGGCAGACATCTAAAAATGAAGGGGTCCCAGGCAGGTCTGGGGCTCAAAGGGCTCAGACACAGAGAGAGGCTTAAGGGGGTGATGTCAATTTCCCTCCTGTTTTAAGACCTTGCTAACATTTCATTACAACACTATCTAATTTAATTAAGCAGCAGATACCTTTTAATGGCTTCATTATTATTATTCCCTGATACAATTCACTGTAGAGACTTAACTGGTCAAACTTTCAGTGAATGTGTTCATTATACTTGATGTTACTAGGCCACAGTTCTCAGGATTTGGGGCTTCAGGAAGAAATAAAGCATTTTCTAATATAGGGTTCTGATACAGGGAAGCCAATTTTTTCTTTCTTTTGTCTTTTCTAATAAACTTTTAATTTTGGAATAATTTTTAATCTCTTTCATTTTGACTTGCATAAGTGAAAATGTCATCACAAACTCAAAAATGGGAAGGTAGAAATCACCCAAAAGGTACAGGGCGGATCATCCCTTCCCTACTGTCAGGAAGCTACCGCTCCAGCAGTGGGGACACTACTGAAACAGTCAGATAAGAGAAGTGAATGCTCAAGAGCAGAGCTGTCCAACCAGTCTCAGTGAAAACACAGATAATTTGGCCGAGGAAGAATCTGGAGGGATAGAGGGTAATTCAGGGAGGAGGCAGCCTCCCCAGCTGGTCCATGAAAGATCAAAATATTGGGGAAAAGCTGAGATGGAGGACATAAAACTAAACAGAAGGAGGGAAAGAATTCTTCGGTTGTAATGAAGGGTCACAAGCAATTAAAGCATGATTTTGTTAATGATCATGTTATTACTAGATGATGAATGGTCCCTTGTTGAACACAAGAAATTAAATGATTGTCTTCAAATACACAAGCACTTAATCAACCTAAACCATTTCTTCATTATACAGGAAGTTCAGAGAAGTGAGAGCGCTACTTTGCACTTACAAGCAGGACAATTTGGATCCCTGAACCATGAAAGCATTGGATCCCACAGTGAGTGAGCAGCACAGTGAGTATGAGGTGTTCACAGTTTGGGGCTCGGTGTCACCCGTGTCATCTATGGCACTATTTCTAACAGCGTTAATGTGGCAATGCACCGAGACAGTACCAGATGTACAGAAAGGGAACTCTGTTCCTGAAGGAGTAGGAGCCTGGCCGAGTGGACAAGCATGGGCTTGGGGTCAGGCGGGCCCGCCCAATCCTGCCTTGTATGGGCTGCGTGAGCTTGACCAAGTGTTAAAAGAGAAACAATCCCCAAATAGAGTCATTTTGTTAGGTGGAAAGACAGACATGAGCAGCTGGAAAGAACATAAGGTTCAAAGGAAAAGCCGCCCAAATTCTGCCCGGGAGGGGGTCCCATGTGGAGACAACAAAGGCTTTGCAGGGAGATGCCACACTCACTGAGAGGGACGGCTATACAGACCCCACCCTGTCAGTCAAAGAGGCGCCTCCCAGCCAGAATGCAATATATAAAGAGGCCTTCTGCCTAAAAGTTCGGGGCCTTTGTCCCCTTAGAGTGTATAAATAAAGCTTTCACTCTGCTTTGCTGCGTCTCTGCCTTTCAATTATTTCTTGAAGCGGAGACAAGGACCAAGTAGAACGAACTCAACCAGTAACAACCTGCCCCCTTCACAGCAATTCCAGACCTGATTATAGCTTCACCCTATCCCAGCATTGTGACCTTTTAACAGTCAATCTGAAATTTCCAGATCAGCACTAGTAAGGCAATCTGCATGATAAAAGCCCTGCCACTCCCTTCCCCCAAAAGGAAGATGTCCTGCCCTGTAAGAATCCTGTATTTTCTTTGGCTAATAATTGCCCCCACCCTCCCATCTATAAAATCCATCTAGCAAGTAGAGGGGAAGCTGCCTGAGTCTTGGATTGTTTAACAAACCAAGTAGATCTTCAAACTTAACTCAGTTGAATTTTGTCTTTTTAACATGTCACCACTTCTCCCAGCCTCTGTTTCCTCATCTGTAAAATACGGGGCTCAGAGTTGGAAAGAGGCTTAGAGGTAATGTACTGAAAGCTTGTGAAGCTTCTCATAAAGCTGGAGCTAATATTATTGCATAGCGTATCTCCTTCAGGTTTAATCCTGCCTGGTCAGGCAGGGACTTCATTTTAAAAGAGTCAACTGAGGGATGACTCTGAAGCAGCTATGCTAATAGTGTCCAAGATGTGCAAGAAGCTTTTTATCATGTAATGATCTATGTTTATTTATTTTGGACTTATTCTTAGTTTCACTTAGGAAGCATTATTTTACATTTGGTGACATAAAACCATATTTAATGAATGGTTTGTTACAAAACCCCTCCAATTTGTCTACTTAAGACCTCTAGGAATGTAGTCTCTCAGACTTGCATAGTTTCTGTTTGCAATTGTAATAGGGTAGGGGTGGGCGGATAGGGAAATTTGCTGGGAACTTATTTGGACTACTTTCGAAGAATATTTCGGTTAAACTGCTATTTTCCCTCTTGTGACCTATGCTTGTTGACAAAGACAGGGTTTCATTGCTGCGTGGGGCTGTCCTGTGTACTCGAAGACGTTTAGCAGCATTCCTGGCCTCTACCCACTAGATGGCAGTAGCTCCCTCCAGTTAGTATAACCAGAAATGGCTCCAGAAATTGCCACAACCCACTATGCACAAAATCACCTCCAGTTGAAAACCACTGACATAGACAGTCTAAATGCCAGACTTTCAGACTAAAGATGATTCTAACTTAGAGCGAGTGTGTTAACTTGGAGCTTCAGGATATAAAATGCTGGCCATTCATGTAAGTAGAGCTGCAGCTTGGCTTTGAAGGCCCAACCCACAGCTTTAGATCCCACCCCACCCTATACATCACATTTTTAATCTGTCTAAACTAGTCACTGTTTCAAATATATTCCCACACCATGTTCTTTACCTTTTCCTTCCCTGTCCAGAATCATATCTAATTTATTCATTACGTTTCAGTAAATGGCCAGTTTTTCCCTGAAACCCTCCCAGATCTTTGTTACACACACACACAGCTTTAATATCCTTTCAGTCACAGTAAGGGAACATGTTGAAGTGGAGAAAGGTATGCTTTTTAATTTGAAGCAGGCATACCCAAGAATCAAGGTGTAAGTGGAAATAACCTGGATACCCAGCAACAGACGACTGGATAAACAAAACATGGCATATCTATACAATGGAAGATGGTTCGGCCATAGAGAGGAATGGAGTTCCGCTACATGCTACAACATGGATGAACCTTGAAAACATCATGCTAAGTAACAGAAGCTAGACACAAAAGACCACAAACAGCATGAAGTCCTTTTATATGAAATGTTCAGAACAGGCAACTCCTTAGAGACAGAAAGTGTGGCTGCCAGGGGTTGGAAGTGGGAATGAGGAATGACTACTAAGAGCTGTGGGCTTTCTTTAGGGGCGATGAAAATGTTCTGGAATCAGTGGTGACAGTGGCACAGTCTTATGAAAACCTAAAACCACTAAATGTTTTTTTAAAAGCTTCGTGAATACATACTGCTGTCTCTCGTTGCATGTGTCTGTTTTCTCTCTAAGCACTATATCTTCCTTTGGAATTGTACCATGAATTTTCCTTTCTTTGCATCATTCTTTTTTGGGTTTTTTGCATTTTTCTTTTCTTTGTAATAGTCTGTGGAAGTATCATTCATTAAAAGAGTCTATCTTCCCCACAGTAAAATTTATAATAAACCACTAAAGGAAAGATGAAGGTATAATCTTTGCTTTTTATACAAATTCTACACTAGACCGTAACAATTCTGGACCTTGCCTTTCCAACTATAATGGACATTATATTAGGATATATCAAGCTGTGACATTCTTCTTAATGGCTGTGCAGCATGTTGTCGTATGGACACGTGTATTTCAACCACTAGTTCCCAACTGGGGGCAATCTGGCGACCCCAAAGTAGACAGTTGGCACTATCTGGAGACATTTTTTCGTGTCACTACTGGAGGTAGGGGGGGAAGCTAGTGAATAGAGGCAAGAGATGTTGCCAAACATCCTACATGCATAGCCCCCCCACAGCAAAGAATGATCCACCCTATATGTCAACAGTGCCAAGGCCGAGAAGCCTCGATTTCAACTGTCCATGATTAAGAAAAATTTAAACTAGTCACAGTATTTGTTTGAGTTTTGCATAATATTCCATCTCCCAGATATATAATAATTTCTCCATTTATAATTTCCAGATAGAATCATCCCCCTATTATTTTGGATTCTTACTTTCTTTTTCACAACTTTTAAAGATTACAATGGAATAAACATTTGTGTAACAAGCCTTTGTTCTTCCTCTGTTTTTATTCCCCCAGGAAATTATTGGGTTCTTAGCAGTAGCATTACAGGGTTAAAGGGGAATAACTTTCTCCTCTGGCATTATATGGGGTTCTTATTGTTCTTATGAATGATATGTTCCCTGCATTATATCTGGCTATTGCTTTTATGCAGGTAAGTGGGTTATTTTTTGCATAGTTATTGAATTCAGTCATTTACTAAGAGGTTTTTGTTGATATTCTTAGCATGGTGATGCCAAGGGGAGTCTTGGGGGTGAGGGTGGCTTTAGCTTTCTCCCTGTAATTTGTTAGTGTCACCCCAAATCTTGACAAATGAACGCATAAGCTAAAATCCGTGTGCCTGTACTGTAACCACAGCTTCCGGACAAGACCTGTACCCTCCATCCTCCTCCAATCACATCACTGCCCAAACCTGGACACTGCCACTGTGGGGTTTTCTTTTGTTAGCAAATTATCTAGAAGTAAATAATTTTTCCTCCTCCCTTCCAATAGCTGTAACCCTTATTAATAGGCTCACAGCTTCTAGAACCATATTAAATGGTAATGGTGCTGGTAGACATTCTTGACCTTTTTTCTCAAATTAACAAAATTATGTCTGATATCTTGATGTTATTAGGTATTGATGTAAAGCAAAGACATGGGACAAGCATCATGATGAATTTTTCCTGCCTATTAAGAAAAATGCCAAGATACAGATAGTACAGTAAAAACAGGAGGGACTCCATCTCAAAGCTGAGATTCCATTTTAAAAACCAGGGAGTTAGAGGAGGTAAGATTCCTAACATATTTTATAGTATTCAGCCAACAACCAGATCCTATCTTAAGGCAGGGCAAGTAGTCCTAAATGGTGTGTTTCCACTGCTTGGTGGTAACTACTATCTTGGAGAAATATAGGATTAGTAAATTCCTTAAATTTACTTTACAGAATATCTAGAGGACTCTGGATAATGACATAATGTTTCTCCCAGGAATAGATATCATGAGACCAGTCAAGCCTATGCCCCCACCCCCCACCCTTTGCCCCATTCTTGAAGTCCTTAAAAGACACGAATCCTCAGCATTTAAGTGCACCTCCTCTCTGAAGCTGCCTGCAGTCCCCTTTCTCTGAATGTGTACTTTGCCTTAAATAAAGCCTTCTTGCTTTTCGACTTACTGGTTTTGTCTCCGCACTCTTCCAAGCCTCTTGGGAGATTAGTAAGAAACCCCTTTTCCCAGTGGTAAACATCTTTGTTCCTTTGTTCAGTTTTCTAGATTTAAGCACAAGTCTTCACTCTGTTTTACTTCAAACAAGTAGGAAAGGGATACTAAGTTCTCTGATTTGGCCTTGCAAGTTCCCGTCACCTGGGTGACCCAGATAGGACAGCAGCTGCTGCCCGAAAACCTTTCTTTGCCTTTGGGAAGTTCTCAGAACATAATCGCACTCCACCCCGTGCTCTGCAGCTCCCCCAAATCCCTAGAGGCTTAGTTCTCATGCTGTGCAGATCCAGGTGGGCCCTGGACGCCAGGTGACGCTGGCTTCAGGAGCTGGCAAGGGATCAGCCCTGTGCCGAGCAGGAGTTCCATGAGCTTCCCTCTACTCCCGCTGTTCTGCCTTCCTCTCTGCTGCCTGCACGCCTGCTGCCATTCACTGCCACTCTCGCTTTAATGAATTCCTTCCTTACCTACAGTTGCCAGACCTGCTCCTGAATTCTTTCTCAGAGTCAAGAACCCTCCCTCCTCTGGGTTGAGGTTTCACCTAGTGAGCAGGGAGAGACCTCCCCAGACGCAGCTGCCCAATGACAATATGACAGAGGATGTTCATTGCACAGCAGAAAGTCTTCATGATGCTGAGAAAATACTTTTCTTTCCTATTTTTCCTAGAGTAGTTTTTTTCTTTCCAAAATGAATTTTGAATTTAATCAAGCTGGGTTTTTTTTCCAGCCTTGATTCAACAATGGAATAGTTTAGTTTTGAACATGCACACAGCAAGCTAGGAAAAACAGGCTGTGCAGGCGACGGGAGGTTAGACTCCGGTTATAAGCTTTAGGTGTGAATCACCAGGACCTTTCCTTCCTCTCCAGGGTATTGTTCAGGCATTGCATGCAAACACTGCTGGCTGCCAACCAGTACATACGAGTGTGGCATTTCTGATGGGCATGCCCTTGGAAACAGGATGGGTCTGTCCTGAAGAAAATAAAAGAACCTGTGGAGGCCTGTAGTGAAAAACTTTTAAAATGTCCCTGTGAAGCAGGCATGATGATTTACCCCTAACAGTTCTTAAATTTAAGTAAGTAAGAGTGCCCAACCACGTTGGTTCCCCAGGACTGAGGGGTTCCTAGGAACATGAGCCTTTCAGTGCTAAAACTGGTAAGCCCACAGGCTATAAATTAAAGGATGACTTTGAAAGGCACAAAATACTGTTTCTTCTCAGAGTAGGTGAAGAGTTCATCAAGAGTTTGTGAACTTTACTTCTTTTTCAAGCTAAACTCTGGCAGGGAATGGGTAAGAAAGGCCATGGATTTTTCAGATGGTTCTTTGTTTCTGATCATTTATAGCTGCCCTAAGCAAATCAAGCTATCAGGCCTGACTGGAAATTGCTAACTGCAAGATTATTCAACCCTTAACTACTCAGGACTTTCGAAAACAATGTTCCCCAGAGTCCAAACTCCACACTGAATGCATTTTCCCCTTTGTCCTGTGGCACCGGCTGTGCCTCCCTCTCCTGGGCTTTCCTTCTTCCTCAATTTTCAGGCAAGTTTTTAACAGAATACATTTAAGTATCCAAACCAAAGAGATCAGTTTAAAAAAAACGATTAGCCACTAAGTGAAATCAGGTTCTTGTTATTACCTCATAGAATTATAATATTTCTAGTTTGGAAAATCATCTGGCTGGGCATGTCTCAAATTGTAATGTGCATGTCAATCACTCGAGGATGTTCTTGAAATGCAGATTTTGATTCTGTAGCTCAGATGTAGAGCTTGAGACTCCAGGGGGTACCACTCCTGGTTCACAGAAGATCGCCCTCAAGGTAGTAAGAATTTTGTAGAGTAATACGCTCCACATTTCTTCGATCACATATCACTATTAGTTTTAAAAAATGTGAACATGCACTCAAAACACGTATTTTTTTTACATTCATGTTAGGAAAGCATAATTTCATTTTTATTTTAAAAATTAATGTAAGCTCTAATATTTTATTCCAGCACAGCACTGATTCACCTCATGCACAGCCTATTTTGAGGGCCACTGATGCTGCTAACACTGCTGACGGTAACATTCAGTGCATGCTTGTATTTCTCCAGGCATAAGGAAATCGCTTTGATCAGGGAGCCTATTTTATCTTTGCATAACAAAATGTTAGAAAGTTCCTTCTATTGGTTTGTATCTGTGCTTTGTATCCAAAGGTTTGTCATGCAAAACAAACCTAATCCCTCTTAACACTCTCGTAACTCCTATCACTGAAAAGGCCCTAATTTCCTTAAAATATAAAGACCTTCTATCGCAGAATATTATCAGCAATCTAAAAGAAAAAAATTGGCCAAGGATATAAATAGTATGGTGAACAAGTGTTTAAAAATGAGAAGGTAATCAACCTCATTCAGATAAGAGAAATGCAAATTAAAACTATGGTGAGACATAATTTTTCACTTGTCAAAATGGCAAAGATAAAGAAAAGCTGAGTAAATAGAGTGTGTTGGTGATGCTGAGGGAAAACAGAAACCCTCACATACATCGCTGTGGTACTTGTTAGGCAGGAAAACAGCTATGAGTGGGGTGGAGACGGAATCAAGGCCATAAAGCCCACTACAAGGGACTCAAAGAGTTAACCAGCTAAAACTAGAAATCCAGAAAAGACTGAGATAATCAGTTAATCAGTTAAAGCTCAAAAGGCCAGGAGCAACTTGGCCTGGAAATGTTTGAATATTCCCCAGATAAGTATCTGAGCACAGCCCATGTCTTCATTGTGTCAATTAGATAATGCCATTTTATGATTTACTTGGCCTGCTAAAAGGCCCAGCTATAAACTGCATAATAAAGACAGGAAAAACTCCATATTAAAGCTAAAGTTGCATTTTAAAACACAAGAAGTTAGGAAGATTCTTAGCTTACTCTTTAGCAAACAGATGATACTCAGCCCACCTTGGGGGCCCAGGCCAGCGGTCTTGTTTGATATGCTCCCAGACCAAGAAGCTGCTATCTCAGGGAGAAATCAGAGCAGTAAATTTCTTGTGTTAATTTTAAATATTCAGGGACCACTTAACAAATATGCACCCCTAGCCCTTTATCACATTCCTGAAAAATCCTTTAAAGGGGGAACCCTCAACCTTTCAGGGCACTTGTCTCTCTGAGGTCACCCATACTTTGTAAGTGCATAACCTTGACTTTTTCTCAATCTTTCAGCACACCTCTCTCTGAGGTGTTGCCCACACTTTCTAAGTGCATAGCCTTAAGCTTTGTCTCTCTGACTTTTCAGGGCGCCTCTCCTCCCTGAGGTCACCTGCACTTTTTCTCTCTTTAAGTAACTTTAAATAAAACTTTTCCTCTACTTCGCTACTGTGTCTCTGCCCTTCAATTCTTTGTCGCGGTGGAACTGAGGAAAATACACTATGCCCCCCTAACAGTACAACCTTCACAGCAGGTGCTTGGTGAAGCCATTAAAGATTAGTTTTTTGAGAAATACTGGGAAAATGCTAACAGTATAATGTTGGGTTAAAAAAAGGATGCAGAACATGTAACATGATACCAGGAAAAAAGTACAAGAAAATACATCAAAACAATAACAACACCTATTTCTGGATGACAAGACAACATAACAGGTGATTCTAACTTTGTTTTTACACTAATTAGCATTTTCAAAATTTCTAACAAGCCTTTAGAAAATGTTCCAGGGAGGAGGTGATGAGAACATACAAGTAGGCCTTGTTTTAAACTGCAGATTTTTAACATTCACCTTAAGAGACAGCTGGCTCACCTACACTCCTGGGGAAAACTGATAACTGTCTATACTAGTTACTTGTGGTAGTTATGTTTTATAAAGTTGCCATGGTCACTGAACTAGAAACACTGAACCACTGCTCTGGGGAAATACAGAGTTGTGTCCCTGAGCCTCTGACTACAATAGCTGCATCAATCAATCAACACACAGTCTCACACTTTAGAACACTAGATGATGGCACTTTAGCACTACATTTGGGGGCCATTTTAAACAGTGAAATCACCCACAAAAAGCACAACAGTGTGACAAATGTGGCACTGAACAGACCTCAAGACCTCAAGGACACTCGATGACGGTACGAGAGCTGGAACAGAAAGGCAGAGTGTAGCCCTGTTCCTCCTCAGCTGCAAAAGTGCACATTGGGCTGCTCCAAGCATGCCCACAAATGATGGCTCCAGCCCACAAGTAAGGATTTGGGGTTTGCAAATACATTTTAGGAGGTGAATTCACGAACACAGCATCCACAAATTATGAGGATTAGCTGTAAGTATAACTACAGTTTTAAGGAAATTCTTACTCAAAAGTAAAGAGCCACTGGTGAGATCCCTCATCTTTTCATCAGTGAAAAGATGGCTGTCTTTGAACAAGGAAGTAAGCTCTCACCAGACACCAAATTTGGCACCTTGGATTCCCCAGCCTCCAGAATTGTGAGAAATAAATTCCTCTTGTTTATAAAGCAAAAAAAAAAAAAGTAAAGAGCCAATGAACTCTTCACAGAGTAAAGTGGAGTACCTTACAATTTATAAATTGTAATTTATAAAGGAAATTGAATTTCCTTTCCATGATGGAAAGGAAAGCAATGTGTTTCATCATTCATTTTATGTAAAATATTCATAGCCTTCAGCAAAAATTCTTTTTATTACCCAATTAACTTCAGCTGGTCTCTGTCTAGGTGGTTCTCTCCACCTGTAGAACATGGAGATGTATGGGATTATCTCAGCTGAAGCAATTTACAGCCCTCTTGGCCTTAGAAGGAGAGGTTGCAGCAATGCCTAACTTTACAGCCACAATATGATAGCAGCCATCATAAAGGTCTAATGTGCATGAGACTGGTAAAAAGATAATGCTATGGGGACCAAATGAAGGAGAAGTGCATCCTCTTGGAATTGTCTGGAAAACGTGATGGAGATAGAGTTATCCGAAAAGACCTTGAAGGATTAGTAAAATGGTCACCAGAGCAGTGGGATGATGGAGTGGCAACCAGAGGCAGAAGGGCACAGTGGGAAGACATGCTCTGGGAACCGGTCAGAACCCAGCACGGGTATAAGGTAAGTTACAGGAATGGCGTCCGTTACTATTGTAAAGCAAGGCACAATACCCCCGAAGTGTTAACAGGGAACAGAACTAGAAGGCAAATGGTAAGTGAAGAAGGGAGACCAGCCCAACTACCTTGATTCTTCATGCTGTTTCCAGCAGCTTCTTGGTTTAGTCAACCTTTACACTGCTGCGGTTAACTCTTAACCAGTTCCTTTCACCTCCCTAACTAGACTGCATACCGAAGGCAAGCAGGGACCACACTGCATTCTTCCTTAGCCTCCCCCCCTCTGCCTTCCACCCACACTCCCCAACACACAAACACACACACCCATCATATAAAAGATCGCCCAAGGCCAACACCTGCATGTCACCAGTCTTCAGTAAATATTTACTCAGTCAATAATTGGCTTGAGAAACAAACTAAGCCCTAGTCTGTTACCTAAGAATAGAGCTTTTTGTACAGAGCAGATGGCTAAACTTTGTTAGTAACTGTCCCTACATTTTTCCAGAATGTATATATGTGTAGAGAATGGGAATCTTGAAAAGTGCCATAATATTGTATTACACATTTTATTTCCTTACATAAAACTGAAAATATGCATTTAGCAGAATCTATAAATTTTATAGTTAAATTTGTAAATATATATGTATGCTTCTGAAATCCTAATTTTTAGGCTATGTTCTATTTCAGCCTCTTGATTCTGTAATTCCTTAGAACTGAGTTTAATTACTAACAGTGTTCTTGGATTGTCTTTGGGGCATAAAATATTTTATTACATAAGGTTAAACATTTCTGAATATTCTTGAAACAAGTATATAAAATTATTTAATCACATCTTAAATTGTTTCTTCTATTGCCAATAAATTATTTTAATTATGTATTTTAAGAAGCCCATTCATACTCTTTATTAACTACTCGAAAAGGAATGTCTTCAGAGGCACAAATTCAAAGAATATTAAAGAGTAAATACTTAAATGTGAATATACTTCTTGTAAAATAGAGAATACAATTTTATAGTAGCCAGTTTAGAGCCCGGAACTCATAATTTAATTTCTGCCTATTACTCATTGCTTCCAACTTCAAATTTTCTATTAGAAGTGATTACTGAATTTAAGAACAGAGGGAAATTTAAAAATACATACCTTTGCAGTTAAATTATTTTACTTACCGTTTCAAAACCTCGATGTGGGTGATCTGGAAATCCACCTGGCCTACCGCCCTTAAATTCATCAAACAGTAAAAACGGATCCAGATTTTTTAACTGAAATAAAGATAAAATTCAGCAGATTAGACATGCCTTTTAAGCCACTCTACTAGGGGCTACAGTTAGGAACACATCTAGCAAAATTCATCAAACACTACATAGCCAATGAGCAACTCTTTGCAATGAAAACTGCTTTCATGGAAGAGCTCCTTACACAGACACACAGATACATAGACACACACACACAGATTCACTAAGTTACCCAGTTGACATTTTACGACAAGTGCAACGAGTGGACAAACATTTGATGATCTTCTAAGATCTAAATAGTCAAGCACAAACAAGGTAACAGCCTGAACAGATTCAAAATCTCATGGGAGGACAGATTAGAAAGCCAGTGTCTGCCCTGTGATGATAAGTGCTCCGGAGGAAGGCAACACTTAAGAGAGGGGAGTGGGATCAGGGGAAGTTCTATCAGGGAGGTGTCACTTGAGCTGGGTCGTGAAGTACACGTAGGAGTTAATTAAGTAGAAGAGGGAGAAGGAAGACTATCTCAAGCAAAAGAGCAGAGAACAGCTTGGCAAGCTTGAAGAACGGCAAGGAGCCGACTGGGGCAAAAGACGCCCACATAGTTATGATACTGAAGGGCTGAGGATAGAGGGCCACATCCTACAGGAGTTTGGGTTTTCTCCTGAAGGTGATGGATTCTGAGCAGAGGTTGAGATGATCATATTTAGACAGATCACTCTCGCATACATATATGTGGAAGATGGTTTGGAAAAGGGAGAGACAGGAAGTAAAGAGGATTTAGAAGGTGATTTTGATAGTCTGGGCAAGGACAAGGGCCAGGTCTAAGGCAATGGCAGTCATGATGGAGAATGGGGAAAAGGAGGAGCACTTGATGACTCCCAAATTTCTAGCCGTGGTGCCTGGGATGACCACAGAGCCATCCAGAAGCACAGGGAATGTCACAGAAGAGGCAGCCTTGAAATAGCCATCATGACTTCATTTTAAGTCACACCGACTTTGAGATAGCTATATAAATGTCATCTGTATAAACAGAACTATGAATAGTCACAGTCCAGTATATTGTGCAAAAACTAAAAGGCAACTGAAAATAAATCTTGAGCAAGCTCAAATGAGAGGTAGAAATGGATCTGACCATCATCAGCATACCTTTATGGTTGTTGTTTTAGTTATTCTTGGCCATTTGTTATCTTTTATAAATCTCAGAAAACTTAAAATTTTCTACAAATAAAAATGCTGAACTTCTGATTGGAACTGCTTCAACTCTATGGATCAATTTGGGGAAGAATTGACATTTATATAACACTAAATTTTCTTACACAGTTATCTTCATTTATTTAGGTCTTTTAAAAATGTCTTTCAATAGGATTTATAGTTTTCTCCATAAAGATTTTGTATATATTGTGTAAAGTTTTCTAGCTAACATACTTTTAATAGTATTGTAAATAGTATGTTTACATTATGTTTTTGAACAGTTTGCTACTGGGAATTGGAAAAATGAATAGAAAGGCAATGCTGAACATTTCCATGTGCATCAATTTTAGTAATCCATCTGTAGCTTCTTTTGGGTTGTCTTTGCAGACATTCATATCACCAGTGCATTTATGAATAAGCTTTTGCCCAATATTTCACAAACAAATTATGCTTTGCTTGCATTAGATTAAAGCTGTGGCAGGCTGTAGTTTCTAGGTTTTGCTGGGTTTGGGAAGCCTCTACATGTCTTCTCATTCTGGGTCCCAGGCTGAAACAGTGGCCACCATCTAGGACAAGCTGTTCTCACAACCAAGGGCAGGAGCAAAGGTGAGCTGAGCCAGACATGCACAATCACATTAACACACCCACTGCTCAAAGCACGTAACACGCCAAACCCAAAGGTAAGGAGGACACTTAAACCCTCCCTATGGGACTCATGGGCCATACACCTAAAATGGGGTGGGAGTGTATAAGTCTTGCATAGGGAGGAAGTGAATATTTGGGAGTAATATAATCCAACCAACACCCATCAGTAGATAACTGGGTTTTTTTTACCCCCTTCATTTTCAGTCTTCATACTTTCTCTTTCTTTCTTTCTTTTTTCCTGCAATCTAGCACCTCTACAACAATGTTGGGTAGAAATGAGGGTAATAGACATCCTTGTCTTGTCCCTGATTTTACATAGATTGCTTTTTAAAGTTTCACCGGTAACCAGGTTGTTTAATTAATGCAGGTTTTCTGTAGATCCATTCCATTCAGGAAGTAAAGGAATTTCCCTTCCATTTCTAGTTTACTAATTTTTTAAACATAAATAAATGTTGATAAAAATTTTTTATTAAGGTATTATTAATATACACTCTTATGAAGATTTTACATGAAAAAACAAAGTGGTTACTACATTCACCCATGTTATCGTGTCCCCCCTATACCCCTAGATGCTGAATTTTATTGAAGCCTTTTTTTGCACTGATTGAGATATCTCCATTGTATTTTTCTCCTTTAATCATTTCCTGTTGGTAAATTACACAATTAGATTTCCTACTATTAAACCAAATTTGCTTTCTTCTGATAATCCAAACTTGGTCATGATACATTATCTTTTGTTATACACTGCTGTCTTTGCTTGGTTATTATTTTGCTCATGAATGCTTACAAAATGTTTAAACAAAATATTTATAAACGCCATGTAATTAGCCTTCCACTTGCTGTCCTTGTCTGGTCTGGATGGCAAGGTAATGGCGCTTCATAAAGTGATCTGAGGACCCCCTGGAGCTTCATATCCTGGAGAGTTTGTGCACTGTTGCAATTATCTGTACCTTAAATATTTGGAAAATCTGTCTATAAAAATCATCTGGACCTGCTGTCTTTGTGATAAACTTTAAAAATAAAGACTCAATTACCCTAATGGCTATGAAACTGTCCAGATTTTCTATTTCTTGTTTCTTCCTCATTTCTCTGGGCCCTAAGCATTTCTCTAATTTCCTGATAGCTCGGCTAGTTCATCTTTAAATTTATTTATTTGTTTGTTTATTTCAGGGTATCTATTCTGTCATATTGCTAAAAATGAAAGTACCAAACCCTCTCTTTGTCTCTGTCTTTGGTCTGGACTCTCTTTATTTTCACTTTCTATGGGAAAAAACATACAGACACACATGCACACACGTGGATATATACATACAACAGATATATCACACACAAACACACACAGAAATTCAACAAGCTACCGCAAGCTTTTCAACTAACCAAGTCGGTTTCTTCATTTCAAAATGTGGACTGTAACCCATATAAAACTTGGCCACTTTGTAGCCTATCTCAGCCCAGTGTTTAATCCAGTCCAATAGTAAAAAGTAAATAAAAAACAAAATACTTATTCTCTTGAAAACACCAAAGGAAGCTTCAACTTAAAGATATGTTTCAACCTCCCCTTACTCCGCTCTAATATGTCTCTAAAATTTCCATCTTCTCTCACTCGAACTCTTCCAATCTTCCCAGCAAAATTCAATATCTATTTATGTTAACAAAAATTAGTAAACTAGAAGTAGAAGGGAAATTCCTTAACCTTATGAATGTAATCTACAGAAAACCTGCATCAAACAACCTGGTTACCAGTGAAAGTTTAAATAGCACCGTCCTTTCCTCCTCTTCCTCTCACGTTCTGAGTGGCCTGGGCTCTCCCACCAGAAACTCTGTCCTTCCCAGGGAAATTCTGAGCCCACTGGACCCTTTTAAGCTTGTCACAATGCCACTGCAGCCCCTCAGAAGCCCTGAAATGCAAGTGGAGTTGGGAGGACTGGGGGGGGAAGGGATAGTGGTATTCTCAAACTTTATTGTATGCGTTTTCTCTCCCAGGATAATGCATGCCTTGAAGGACCAGAAACAATGAAGGTAGGGCACCTGGCCCAGTGCCTGAAGCACTGTAGGTTTCACATAGATGAGTACCCTCTGTTACACTGCCACCAATCCCAAAAATCTCTGAGCCACAACAGTCCCCGCCCCCCACTCCCCAGGCCAAACATAGGGTTTAGAGTTTTAAGATGGCTTTTGAGTTCTACATTATTGTGGTTCTACGTTATTGAAATGTGCATAAAGATGGGATAAAGAAATATTTTTTGCTTTTGGCATCAAAGAAATAGGTGAAGGGGACTAAGAGGTACAATCTTCCAGTTATAAAATAAATTAAGTCACCAGGATGTGGAGTACAGCATAGGGAATATGGTCAATAATAGTGTAACAACTAAGGTGACACCATTTCACAACATATACAAGTGTTGAATCACTATGCTGTGCACCTGAAACTAATTTTGTATGTCAATTATGCTTCAATCAAAAAGCAAATATATTTTAACACACACAGAAAAGAGAAAACTGTTAAAAAAATGTTTCATATGAGCAAACATGTCCTAAGGTTAAATCATGAAAACAAGAGGTTCCCTCTTTCTAGCCCTACCCTAATCACTACCCACCACCCACAGACCAGATTCACCTTGGAAAGTACAATTTGTGATACACTGACTGTACATGTGAGCCTTCCGGTTACCAATCCATGGCCTACAGACACACACAGGAAGACAGGCGGCACAAGGAAAAGACTGCAGGACCCGGCGGCTGGCTGTGGCCGGAGTCAGACTGACGAACTGTTTACCCAGCCAAATGACCGCATGTGTGTTATACACACTGGTCCTCCGCAAGCGAGGGTAGCTTGCAATAGACCCTGGTACTTAAGTGTTAGCTGCAGGGCTGGGTGTCAGCCCTCAACCAAGTTCCTGATATTCTTTAATCATTAGGCAAGTATTCAAAAACATGTCAAAGAATGTTATCTATTCAAAAGATCTGATTTATATGAAAACTGATTTTCTAAGATGTTTTGTTTTGACTCAGTCCCCAACTCATCTGCATCCTTCTCTCTCTACATGTTAAGTAAAAGATTTTTCAAAGTTTTGGAGCCATGTGAGAATTTCCTGTCCTTCAGTTTCACACCCGGTAGCTGCCAAATTCAGGTAGCAGCTTCCAAGCGATTTCTTTTGATCTCTTGACAAGGCCAGTCAAAACCTGTGGCCACCACCCCTCAAGCCTGTGGCAGTCCCTTAATAAAGCTCCAGCAGCCTGGCATTTTATTTGGATTGGGAAGCACAGGCAGTGGCCATTAGGAATGCCAGTTCCTCAGGGATAGGGCTGACAATCTTTTTATGATACTCCACTGAATCTGGAACAGTTCTGTGTACGTAGAACTGTGTACAGTTCTGGGTACCCCCCAAGCATCCCATGTGATACTGTGATAGGCCCCTAGCCCTCCTTGCAGCTACGGGTGTTCATGGGTGTTCATGTGACTGAACGTGGCTACTGAGAGGTATGTAGAAGTTGTTGGGTGGGACTTTTAGGGAAATCTCTACAAGGAGGACGCCCGGCTGGCATGCATCTTTCTGCCTTTCCTCTCTTCCTCCTTTCTTCACCCAAGGGCAAATGGTTGCTATGGCCCCAACAGCCCTCTGGGGCCATGAGGTGATGTACTAAGAATGATGAGCTCAGACAGAATGAGTGTGGGTCTCTGATAAATGAGGAGCCTGTGGGCCTACCCTGGACTGCCCACTTTGGGGCTTTTGAAAGGGGAACAAATCCTTAGATATGCAAACCATTGGTTTTAGAGGACCCTTTCTGTTACACCCCGCTGAACCTAAACCTGATATAAGGGCAATCATGCCTGTGGCAGCCACCTAGAATCACGTGAGACCCCACCCTCCCAACTCTTGACAAAAGGCCAGCCTCCATCAGGACAGTATGGCAGAAGGGTGAGGCCCCTCGGAGATAGAGTCCAACAGCTCAGACTACCTTCTAGGCCCACTCAGCCTCTAGACGGGCCTGTGGGTAACAATGACACGTGGTAAGTTAACTGACAGCACGTAGTCCAGACCAAGACCTAGATACGGCCTTGAGTGGGCTTGAGTGGTAACTCTATGCTTCTCTACGTGACTCACTGTCTAGAGGCTCTGACGATGGAAAGAGCCGTCTACAGAGGCCGTGTCAATCAGGACCAAGATTAGTCAAGGTTACTTGGAGATTTTAAAAAACTCTCATTTTTAAATGCTGATACTGGGATTATTGTTACATTTTCTTTAGTTTCTTCTCTTTTGATTTCGAGACACAAACTGAAATATTCACAAATGAAATGAAATTATTCACTTCAAAATACTTTGAGGGAAGAAATGAATGAGGACATAGAGGAAACAAGATTTTCCATGAGTTGATCACTGGAGATACTAGGTACATGGAGATGCACTATTTTCTCTCCTTTTCTATACTGGAAATTCCTCACAATATATATATATATTTAAGAGTGGCACAAGGAAAAACAACATTCCACCAAGGAGTGTCTGGTGGAAAGCAGAGTGGGGCACAGAGGCAAACACACAGATGAGTAGTGGGTTTCCCTCCTGTTGGAATCACAAACCACCCACTAACATCATGCTGTGCAGTCATTCAAAATCCAGCCTGGCTGCCCAGCCCACATATAATTGTAATGAAAAGCTCGAGCCAACCCCACTCCCTCCTCTAGATCATCCATCACTGAAAGCCTCTGTGAGAACACTATAAACTCCTCTGCCTCTGCATTAGTCACAGGGAACACTCACTTAGGGCCACCAATACTAAACACTATTGTTAATTCTATGCTAACAGCTTTGGGATCCAAAGTGTAATGAGATGTTTCTTCAGAGACAAGGCCTCGGTGCAAAAAAGGTTGAAAAGTATGCCTTGAAACTAGATTAATGCCTTCCTTCTCTGTTGATTGGAGAGTTTGGGGTCTACCTTTCTGACAAGTTGGTAGTATGCAGAGTGCTAAAAATTATAACAATGTAAATGCTCAGAAGTGGGGCCACGAGTGAGAGACTATGGTACGCCCATACACTTGAATGTGTTTATAGCCTATTTAAATGATGTTTATGTGAAATGCTTATGCTACCATATTGAATAAGAAAATAAGGACACAAAATTGTTTGTTGGGTATAATCCCCATGATGTAAAATATACAACTAAATGGAGACAAAAGGAAACTGTCTTAATAGTGATTAAACCACGCTGATGGCATTAGGAATGATTCCTATCCATTTATTTTTCCTTAAGGTACAAGCACACCTAATTTAGAGACCTAATTTGGGGACTCTGAATTAGGAGGATGTGGCAGGGTTCTTTAACGCATAGATTTTCAGCCAGACTCTTACCTGGGTACCATGGATAGAACTCAGGGTGGTGATAAACTTGGCTGGGGAAAAAAATCGTATCTTTATTTTCACTTACCTCTAACTGAAAGTTTTTTTCTTCTGGATTTTTTTTTTTAGTAAAATAAACATAACATAAAATGTACCATCTTAGCCATTTTGAAGTGTGCAGTTCAGTGGCATTAAATACATTCACACTGGTCTGCAGTCACCACCATCTGCCTCCAGAATGAAATTTACTATTGCCTTGAAGGGATGAAGCGAAGAACCACGGTGAATTACCAGCACCTGTGACTTTGTCACCAACAGAAATCAAAACTATCTTCATGTCATATTACAGCTGTTGCAGGGACTCTGAACTGTTGTTCATGCTCCTCACAGCTTTGAAATTTAGGTAATTAGGAGAAATGCCACCATGTCTCATTATTTAAATAAAAGTACTATGTTACAAATCTGTTTTGTGATACTTTGCTAGCTATATTTCAATATAAGTTTTCCTTTGTGATCCTATGCATTTTGTGCACTTAAAACACGGTATTCTGAGAAGAAATTGATAGGTTTCACCAGATGGCCAAAGGGGTTCACAAGACAAAAAAAAATTATGAAACCCTCATATGGGTTCCTGACAGATGGAGTAATTAAAGTATTTGCTACCCTCACCATACAATAATGGGTGTACCAAATTCTTTACAGTTATTCTGTTGGTGATGTGGCCTAGTAGAATATGATACCACATCCATCTGCATCTCTCCAATCCACTGTGCACTTAGCCCTGGGAATAATCCCGTATGCATGCATCCCTTTGGAAAACAATGTTCAGTGGACTCCAAATGACATTCACAGGTGAATAGGAAGCTAATAGCAGAAAGAGCATGAAGGTATCAGAACAGGTTTTAAAAAGAGAAACAAACCAGCCTTACTTTTCAAAAAGAATCCATTTCCCTGATATACTTCTTCCTTTATTCAAAATATTTTTTTGAAGATACTCCTCACCACTAATCATCAGGGAAATGCAAACGAAAAGCACAATGAGATCACGTTACACCTGTTAGGATGGCTAGTATCAAAAAAACAAGGAATAACAAGTGTTAGCAAGGATGTGGAGAAAAGGGAACCTTGTGCCCATTGATGGAATGTAAATTGGTACTGCCACTATGGAAAACAGAATGGAGGTTCCTCAAAACATTAAAAACAGAACTACCATATGATCCAGCAATCCCACTTCTGGGTGTTTTTCCAAAGAAAATGAAAACACTAACTTAAAAAAGATAAATGTCCCCCCATGTTCACTGCACCATTATTTACAATAGCCAAGACAGGGAAACAACCCGAATGTCCACTGGGGGATGAAAGGAAAAAGAAAATGTGGGATATTATTCAGCCATAAAAAAGAATGAAATCCAGCCATTTGCAACAACCTGGGTGGACCTCAAAGGCACTATGTGAAGTAATTCAAGGGAATACAAATACCATAAGCTCTCACTTATATGTGGCATCTACCAAAAAAAGCAAAACACTAAGCTCATAGATACAGAGAAGAGATTGGTGGTTGGCAAAGATGGGGGTGAGCAAAATGGGTGAAGGGGGTCAAAAGTTATGAACTTCCAGTTATAAAATAAATGTCAAGGGTATGTAACGTACAGGATGGTGACTATAGCTGACAATACTGTATTGCATATCTGATAGTTGCTAAGAGGCTAAATCTAAAAGTCCTCATCACAAGAAAAAGAAATTTTGTAACTAGATGTTAACTAGACTTACTGTGGTGATCACTTCACAATATATACAAATATCAAATCATTATGTTGTACACCTGAAAATGACATTACATGTCAATTATACCTCAAAATTATTTTTTGTAATCTGTTAGGGTGCAGGGTGCTGTATCCCTTTGGCTATGACCATTATTTGATACTTTTCTATGCATATAAGATTTTCCTTTTTGCAAGTCCCTTGTCTCCCATAATTTTCAAATAAAACTGTTCTCTAATGTTGAAAGATGTCTACCTAACCTACAGTTGCTTTCTCTGAGGGAAGCCCCCACCACAAGAGGGTCACAGAGTTGGGTCTCAGTGGTCTCTCTATGAGCCCCTCTCTAACAGTGGCTGACTGGCCAAGGGTAGAAAGCTGACTCAAGCTGAGCCAATCAAATTCTCTCTCATGGGAATGTGGAACTGGCAACCAGAGTTACTTCCTGGTGCTTTGAACTTGGGCACATAAACTTGGGCGTACAAGGTAGCATGTTTGGTGATGTGCCTGCTAAGGCTGAGACATCAACCCAGGGTAGGACATGGGTGTGCAGAGAGGGACGGAGATGCTCTGGCTGCACCTTCTGCCCAGGACGTCTGCATCCACATACAGAATCCTCCCGGTCTGAGGCTGGTCCTCGGGAACCCCAATTGCTAAGTTTAAAGTTGGCCCCTATGCACCCCCCAGGGCAGCTCATGATCAACTCAGCCCTCTCTTCCAGAGCTCGGCCTTAACGTCCCACCAGTCCCTTCTGCAAGAAGCCACCTAAGCAGTGTACCTCAGGTCGGCCAATGCTTCTGCGGACACGTGCTCCAACTCCTTCTGACTGCTCCCGGCTGAGCACTGAGAGCGTGACCTTCTTGGAGGATGCCATGTTCAAGTCTAAGATGAGTGTGTTCTGATGCTGAGCTGCAGAGGATAGAGGGCAAAAGGAGAGACAACAAAAAAGAGAAGTCACAAGGAGGGCACATCCAAGGACTACAAAATAAAGGGCATTAATCTGAAACCCGCTCAAAATATTGACAGCTGCAATTTATTGATCACTTACTCTGCACAGGACCTGGGTCAGGTGATGTAAAACAACAGTAATGATGGTGAACCCGCGTGAGTGCTAACTAGGCTTCCAGCACCCTACTACTTCTTTACAAGCACTACCTTACATAACCCTATAGGCATCTTTTACAAGGTTTGGCAATATCAGCTCTGTTGGGTACCTACTAAAACCTCTAATGAGTACTTTCTCTGCTTTATCACTTCAAAATCTCTTAGCCTCCCTGCAGACCAGCCCTACCTCACAAGATAGGTGCCAGAGGTTGACAGAGAGATCTGTGAGGCAACATGGGGAACACGGAGAAAAACCAAGATGTCCAGGACTCTCACTGCAACCTGCTGAAAATCCTGGCACTGAAAGGGATCTTGAGGGTCATCACATTCAAAGACCCATCTATCCCTGAAGTTCAGGACCAACTTCAGGGGCAAGGAATCTTGAGCATTCTCATGACAGCTTCAAGAGCACAGAAAACTCATGCAGGAGGTGCCCCTGATAGTGCATGCCATATTTCACAAATGATCTAAACCCTGGGTTTATTATTCAAGTGTTTCCTCCTTGTGGGTCTAAGTGGTACTGGATGGAGTATCAGAAAACAAGGATAATCAATCCCTTTTCCACTTCAAATGCTTATGACACTACCTTCAATCCCTAAAGCTCCTCTTCAAGTGAAATATAATTCATTCCTTCAGAGACTCTTCTCAAACCAAGAGCGGTGCTTTGGCAAGAAGCACAGGCTCTAGAGCCAGACAGCCAGGGTTTGCATCCCGGCTTCACCACGTACCAGCTGTGTGACCTAAGGCCAGTTGCTAAGCCTCTGTGTGCCTCAGTTTTCCCATCTGTAAAATAGGGTAATAAGTCTGTAATAAGACTGCCTACCTTAGGGGGTATAATCAGTGCTCTAAGAATGTTAGCTGCTGTCATTCAGAGCGCTCTCCTGAAGATGTCTTCCAGTCAGTCTCAGTGTGTCCTCCCCAGAGCAGGAAAGTAAGTATTTATTGGGTGCTGGACTGTGGCGTACAAAAATGAGGTTCCTCTCAAAGCCACACAGAACTGTCAGCGCCTACATACCAGCAACTAGCAAGTATTTTACCCCCATCTGGACTACTCCTGGGTCGGTCCAGACTCCTGCAATTCAACTCGATGCATGTGAACAACGGATGAGCTACTCACCCGGCCGCCGTGCTGTGCAGAAAGAAAAGCCGTCTACCACTTCCACCACCTTGCAGGGCTCTATTTCTGCACGCCCTTCGTCTCCCTGGGAGACTCCCCCAGGGCCTGAGGCGGGCTGCGCGAGGCGGGGCGCCACCGACTGCCGGCCGGCACCCCCGCGCGGGCGCCCGGCATTCCCCCGGCGGCGCGGCGGCGGGGCGGGGGCCGCGGGGCGGGCGCCGGGCACTCCCACGGCGGCGGGGCGCGGCCGGGCCGTCTCACGGTGACTCAGCACTTCGCTGCCGGCCGCCGCGGGCGGGCGGGAGGCGGGGGCTCTCGGGCGCCCCGGGCCGGGGGTCACTCCCTTACTCCCCGCCGCCCGCAGCCTCCCCTGGCGCCGCCCTCCGCCCTTTCCCCGGCCGCCCTTTGACCCCTGCGCCCCTCCCGGCCCGGAGAGTCGCGCGCCCCGCCCCTGGGGGGCGCGCTGGGACCCGACCGGTGCCCTCCTCAGGTCGGTGGGCCCCAGCCCGCCCTCGTCGGAAACCCGTCCTTGGCGGGAGTCAGCTAGTCACGCAACCCACGAAACTTGGTTATGTGGGTTCGAGGCCTGCCTCCATCGCTGGTTGTTAGCTTCATGACCTTAGGCAGGTGGCTCAGCCTCTCTGTGCCTGCGGAACTTCCGCTGTAAAATGGGGATAGCCATGATAATAGTACCAGACAGGTGGCATTGTACCAGGAATCAAATAAGCATGGCATGCCCTCAGCATCACACCGTTGTTACATAAATAAGTCGCCTGTTGTTTACCACTTAGAATGGGAGTGCGGGGCAGTGTGGGAGCCGAGACATTTTTTTCCTGCCTAAAGAAAAGGCACACTCTAGTGGGGAAACTAGTTGGTTAAAAGCTTGGATGTTGTTGGACTGCAGTGGGCAGGCTTTGAAGAATTTTCCCAGGGGAGCTGCGTTGTTGCAGAAGCCAGAGAGGACATGTAGTTCATTGCTAGAGTTCTTGACCAGGGGTAGAGGCATGGCTGCGGGTTTCTGTCTTCTGAACACCAGAAAGATCCACGTCCGGTTCTGAGAAAGGAAAGTGGCACTTCTAAAACAGGGATTGGCTGATTTGTAAAGAGCCAGATGGTAAATATTTGGGCCTTGCAAGCCCCATAGGTTCTCTGTAGAAGCTGCGCCCGTTGGCCTTTGCAGCAACAGAACAGTCGTAGACAACATGTAAATAAACGGGAGTGGCTGTGGTCCAATAAAACTTTAATTATAGATAATTTGAATTTCATATAATTTTCACTTGTTATGAACTATTATTCTTTTGATTTTTTTTTTATTTCAACCACTTAAAAATATAAACACCATAGTTAGCTGGCAGGCTGTACAAACTAGGTAGTGGGCCAGACTTGGCTGCAGACCTAGGCTGCAGACCCCTGCTCTCAAAGAGAACAGGTTAGTAGAACAAGGAATTGCGCCTGGCTTCCCCATATGTCGGTGGGGCTCACACCCTGCCACACACACACCCCTTACTGAAATGATTCCAGGCTAAATGGCTAATACACATGAGCACTGAAAGTGCCATGAAATAATGAAGTATCGTTGCTGACCATCATTATACTTACTTCTTCAAGTGTCTCCAAATAAAATGGAAGCACGGACTCCCCGGCACTTTGCAGTCTATAGTGAATGCTCCTGCATGATCTACCAAAAACTTCCATGTTAGCCAATTGCCTGAGCCTGAAACTCAAGCTCTCCCCGTCACTCTTCCACCTTGAAATCCTGTGGATTCTGCTCCTAATATCTCATAAATATATCCGCTCCTTTCCATTTTAACTGCCACCAGCCATCTTCTATGATAGCCACCCCACTCTTCCTGCCTTCAGACTCACCACCTGCCAATCCGTTGTCCAAGTCACAGGGAAATGTTAACACCTGCCTAAACCCTTCACAGCCCTCAAAAGAAAGTCCTGTGATGTCTTTAACCTGGCCTCTCCCTCAGCACGCTGACTCTTGCTCAAGGGTACACACACACACACACACCCTCTTTCCACCATGCTCAACTCCGTTTAGGCTCTGGAATGTGCACTGTCCCTCGTGTTGGCTTGCTGTCCTCTGTCTGAAACTTTCTTCCTCTCTCCTTGATCTGGCTTATCCCCATTCACCTTTCAGCTCTCAGTTTCCCTGTCACACCCTCTGGGAAACCTTCCCTGGCTTTCCCCTAGAGTCCAGGTGTGATGTTTGACATGACAATCATCACAACTACACAGTGTGGACCAGAGAGTCATTGTTTATCATCATTTGAAAGATTCTGTTTTCCTAAGGTGGCTCCAACAGTATCTCCGAACACACATGTCCTCTTCTGCAATGTGACCTTGACACTCCCCCATCACAAACGGAATTTACTTCTCTTCCTCTTGAGTCTAAGCAGGGCTTGAGGCTGTTTTGACCAATGCAATACAGTAGAAGTGACACTGTGCCAGCTCTGGGCGTGGCTCTGAAATGGCCTGGCGGCTTCTGCTTCCTGTCCACTGGGAGCCAGCTGCCGTGTGAGAGGAGCGGTGGCTCTGAGCCCACCATTCCGGGAGAAACCCATGCTATGGATAAGACATGAATGCCCAACTGTGTCCTTCCCAAATTCCAGACCCACAGAACTATGAGTCAATAAAAGTGGTTGTTTTAAGCCACTCAGCTTCCAGCTCGTTTCTTTCATGACAATAGGTAACTGGAAAATATGCTCTATTCAAGAAGAGAGACAAAGTGGATTTTCAAAGCTCTCTGGGCTAAAGAAAAAGTCTTAAAAATATTTACCCTTGCAGAAAGCAGATAAGTCCACTTAATTGTCACTACCAAGGCACACAGCCATCCAGCAAGATGAACAACTATGAAACTCAACTTGGGAGACTAAATGTTGCATCCCACTGGCCATGCAGTAACCTCTGGAGTTCAGGGGTCCTAAAGGCTCCTCTGTTACAAGTAGTGTTTACAAGGACAGCTGCATAATAAAAGAAAACAGGACAGAATGGCTTCGCTGTACATTTTTACCCACTTCTGTACTGGATTTGCGACAGTCTTGGGAATGCTTCCAGTTTATTATCTTTGCAAAGCTCCCTCTGGTACTCAGAAGCCCCTCCGCCTCCAAAACTGTAACAGGACTTAGAGCTTCCCTCCCTTCCTTCTTGTCCTGGAGAAGCCAGTCATGGGCAGAAGCTAAGGCCAAGGGCATGCGTCGTCAGGGCAAGGCAGGGGATTTTATGTGCAGGCCCCAGCAGAAGACAAGAGCAGGCCTGAAGAGCTAGACTTAAAAGGAAGCAAACAAAACTGAGAGACGAGCGAATTTTCACACATCGAATATGGGGCATGTGATGCTTCACCACAATGGCCCACTTTTGAGAGGAGAAATGTGACCCTGTAAGTGGAGCTCTGAGCACTTTCGCATTGTCATTTGCCATCCAGATGGACATGTCGACCAGGCAGCTGGGTAGATGAGTGTGTATACACCATCAATCACCTTTGGAACCCTGGGAAACGGGGAGAAAACGCCATGCTGATATGACAATGAAGAAAGCCTTCCCTAATGGTTCTGAATAATACCTTTATATCATCTTTAGAGACACCCACATTATCAATACATGTGATCTTTTTTTCCTTTTTTACCCCCAAATTTTATTTCCCCCTTCTGTATGCCTTATTTTCTTCTCAAAAATATATATTCTAGAAATACATGGGCATCTTACATATCTCATCATTTCCAATTTTTTTTTCTCCTTCAAGCAGCAACTCAAAAATTCCTTCTAGCAGATTGGTCAGGTTTTGGTAATTTGCCACCCAGAGCACTGTAACTGTGGTTCATTAAGTGACAAATACCTCTGGAATATTCCATAGTAGGGATGCAGATTCACTGAACCCAGGGAATCAACTGGGAACCCAGGGAATCAATTAGTCAGGGACTGATTCTTTTGTAAACATTAATTTATGATGGCCATTAATGTGCTGGACATCCAAATACATCCAGAAATACGTGACTCCCATTTCCAGCAGTGTGAGAGCACTCTGCACAGACCCGAACTGTTTCATCGACCAGGGATCTGACTCAGAAGCTGCATGTGATCAACCACTGCATGAAACTTGTAACTGTTCCTCTCTATCTTTCCCGTGGGTTTTTGGCCACATACCAGAAAAGAGCAGCTTATGATCCTCTCTTTTGAGCCACAGAACTTTCTTAGGATTCATCATAAGCAAAACATTCTTGGCCCTGATAGGCCAGTTCATCGTGAACCAGGGAAGTGGAGAAATGTAAATGAATGATTCCCCTGATACCTCGATTACCCTGATAACCTTGCCCAGTTTTCAGCTTTTGTAAGGTTGGGTCTTCTGGCCAAATGAGGGCTGCTTTCAAGATGATAGTCTCAGAGTTAAAAGGCTAATTTGAATACCTCTATGTAGTCAATTTATGTATGCTGAGGGATTTACAGATAAAGTGTACTGATGTCCACAATTCAGTTTGAATGCACCAAAAATAACAGCAGTCATAGTACTAATACCAATAAGGTGGATTGATGGATGGATAGAGAGATGGACAAATGGATAGATATATGACAAAGTAAATATAGTAAATGTAATTGTAGAATCTAGATGGTGGTGTATGGGTACTCACCATAAATTCTTTTAAATTTTCTGTAGTTTGAAATTTTTCATGATAAAATTTTGGAAAAGATAACTTGAATCAAAGTAAGAATCATGGCTGGAAGGGTTCCCTAAGGATACTCACTTTGCCTACTTTCTTCACTGCCAACTCTGTCACCTTGTACACAGTATGATTCAGTGAATGTCTTTTGAATTGAGCTCTTGAACTAAATTCCAAGCTACTAGGTCACTTCCACAGCTGCAGGATTCTTCTAGAGCATGAGTTGGCAAATTTTTTTCTGTGAAGGCCAGATAATAAATATTTGAGACTTTGTGGGTGTACCATCTCTGTCACAGCTACTCAGCTAAGCAGCCATACACAATATATAACGAATGGTTGTAGCTCTGTTCTGATAAATTTTATTTACAAAAACAGAAACAGATACGCTAAATGCAGGTGGTAGGCCAAGGCCATGTAGAAGCCAAGTCTTTACCGTCCATAAAAAGTGGGAGTAAAATTGATAAAAAAGCAATGGGCTGTGTAAAAACTTCACAGATGTCAGGAAAGGTAACAAGATGAAACAACAAAGATGTTCATGTCCACCTCCACCTGCCACTCACCAATCTCCTTGCATAAGGAACAAGGCTATTTGTTCCACCACTGAACCTGAAGTTTAGCATGCAAGCACCCTTAGAAGAGGTGATACATTAATATTTGATTCCTGTAAGTGTAAACTATTTACACCAGATCCCAACCTCCAAATGGGTGGTTTTAGCACCAGAAGGAATCAGTGCAGAAGGTGACGGAGTGACGCCCTCAGTGCGGAGATTCCCATGGAGAATGCTCAGGTTGCAGAGAGAAGCCATTGGAGCCCTTGTGGGCTTACTCTTTAGTGAGGAGAGACAGACATTAAAGGTAGTAAGTAATTATGTAGCAGGTTTTAAGCTGGAAAAAGGAAGCACAGAGCAGAGTAAGGGAGATTGGGAGTGCCGGGTGGAATGAAGTTGTAGTACTGCCCAAGGTGGCTCAGGCAGGGCTCATCAGGAACATGCCATTTGAAGCAGAGCCAGGAAATGAGGAAATGAACCAGGCAGACATCTGTGACAGTTTGCCAAGCATGCCAGTACAAAGGCCCTGGGGCAGATGGCACTTAGAATATTGTAGTAGTAGCAAGGAGGCCAGTTTTAGGAGTGGCAATGGGGGTGGAAGACTCATGGGATGATATTAGACACAGTGCTGGGGACCAGAAGTGGGGGACCATTGAAGAGTTCAGACTGCAGCAGGGGTGGGATTGGACCTAACATTTAAAAGCAGAGACTTCAGGGAGCAAGAACAGAAGCAGGCAGAGCAGTCAGGAGGCGAGGGCAGTACTCCAGGGGAGGGATGGTGGCAACTTAGACTAGAAATCAGCAGTAGAGGTGGTGAAAAGTGGCCAAATCTGGGATATATTCTGAAGATAGAGCTAACCATATTTCATGAAGAATTGGAGGTTGGGTGTGAACGAAGGGCAAAAGTCAAGGGTGATTCCATATTCTGGAAGGATAGACTCACTTGGAGCTGAGGAAAGGAGACTCGGAGAAGCTAGTGTGAGGGATTCGTCAGAAGGTCAGCGTTGGACATGTTAAGTTTGACATGTTTATTAGATATTCCAAGTATAGATGGACAATTAGACAGTCAAATACAAGTCTGGAATTCAGGGGAGAGGACCTGGCTGAAATTTGGAATTATAAGAATATATTTGGTGTTTAAAGCCATGAGTCGAATGAATTTTTTTAAAGTGACAGAAAAATAGAGGTCAGCTAGAAGCCAGAAGAACACCTCCCTCTCTCTGACACACACAAAAAGAACTATCAGGTTCTTTCTTCTAAAAATATAAGCACTCCTGCCCCAGAGTGAACAAGCTAGTTTATTGGATGAAGTCAAATTGCCCCCTGCTGCGTTGCCATACAAGCTTGTTGCCTACTAACCGCCTGCCTGCTTGAACAAGCTTGAGAGAAAATTCCTCAGGGTCACCCTGGGTGGAGCTGACAGCACAGACTGTACTTTGAGCACATAAAATCACGTAATCAAAGCAGCTGATTGCCACAGGTTGGAATTAAACTAAAAACATGGAAAATACAGAGCCAAAGAGAGGTTCAGGAGAAGCAGCCAAGAAGTGAAGGAATAAATAAGTAAATAAATTGGTGACATTTTGACTCAAAGGAAACCACTCCTCCCAACTACCCTTGAGTGTTTCAATCCCAGGAAGGGATGGGAATCCCAAGAGACTGTGGCCAGGTGTTTCCAGGGTTCTACTACTTCCTTCTTCCCCTCCCCTAAATTTACCTTTTATTCTAGAATTGATCTTCCACCATGCTACCATGTTCAAAGAGTGGAGTAAATACAAATTGCCATGTGTAGAGGCTGCTGTGTCACTGTCACTCTGCTTCATCCTCAATTTAACAACTGCCTATTTTATTCCTAGAGGATGGAGAGCTATTTGGAATCCCAGTGACTTATTGACTATCAGAGTATAATCTCTCCTCTTTGAGTTCTTCTGAAAGACTCTTTGCCCTTCCCCAGAAATATTTAAAAAAAGAACTCTGCAAGTTATTTTTCACACACTCTACAGTAATTTAACGTTTATGTGGTTCCTCTTCCACCAGACATTAGCCTCCTGAAGATGTGGGCTGTATAAACACCAGCTGTAGCAGAATGCTTAGCACGTGGTAGGATCTCAGTAAGACTTGACTGAATGATGCTAATTCTGTGTCCGCGCAAAAGAATCCTTCTTTGAAAGTTGGTAACTTCTCTCTCCTTCGCCAGCCCAGGATTTCATCACACTGTAGATGTACAAATGGGTTAAAGTAGCCAGCCATCTGCAAGCTACACAGTATGTGAATGCACACCAAGGGGATGATGCATTTTCTCCACCGTCCATAGCAGAGCCTAAAGTAAGTCATTAGGTTTCCTGCATATGACCAGCCAGTGTGCACCAGAGAAAATGGTGGAATGAGGAAAGCCAGAAGTTGTGATAATGGCATAATGCCATAAGTGAGGGTCACACTTGCTCTCTGCAATCTTGGTGCCTGGTACCTAAGCATTTTTCCATTTCTGTACTTATGAATAATTTAAGCTGTGGAAATGTGCTCCTTTTCGGTCACATTAACCGATGGTGCTCGCTCATACATTCTCTGGCCTCCCTTTGGGCTGGGTCGAGTTGAAGTTTTCATTGCTTATTCTGCGCCCTTTGGCAGCGTTACCTCATGCTTCCTGACTCGCGTGAGAGAAGTCAGTGTCAGAGTTGGTGTTTTGCTATTTTCTTGTCCTTTCCAGCGGAGAGCTCTCTAAACAAAGGCAGGGTTATCACATGTACCCCAGAGCTGCCTGGGAAAAGCAGGAGCCGTAGTTATCAAAGTTGGAACCTTTATGAAATGTGCTTTTGTCTCCGTTTTTTGTTGCATTCAATCAGATCAACAAGTGTTGGCTAAGTGTTGAGCGTGGTTTCCTGTGGGATTGTGTAAGGCCTTGCAGGACAATAAACGTTTGGGGGGCACTGAGTAATGTAGCCATTTCTGAGCCAGCAGCCAGGAAAATGTGAGACAATTCGCTGCTGCTGGAAGGAGAGCCGCGGGGCAGTGTTCCTGCAGGAGCAGATTAACTTCACCGCGCTGGACCCAGGCAGAGCGAGCCGAAATGGTGCGTTTCAGCAGCCGGCGGCTGCGCAGTGTCATATCCTACAGGAAGAAAGGTTCAGATCCGGGTCCTGTAGAGTCTGAGGTTCACAGAATTTGGGGAACCTGCTTTACACAAAATACTACAAAGTTATGAATATGAACTAGCGGGGGCCCCTCTGGGGCGTTTTGGATGTGACTGTGTAGTTTGGGAGCCTGCTGTAGCTTCTCTGTAAAGTCCCCGCAGCTCAAAATCTCGCTCAGGGAAGTGGTCAGGTTGTGTGTGTATCACCATCAGCTCCATCTCGTGTGTTATTTCCTCTGCTGACTTTCTCCTCATTATTCTTCAGGCGGGGCCCTTCCATGACTTCATGTTGGCTTCATAACTGCTTCTGAAAAGACAAAGAAATGTTAGTCGTGCCTTCTTTTATTTATCTGTGTTTTTATAATAGTATCTTAACTACAAATAATTGTTCTTAGGGGCCTTGCAGGTATTTTACGTGGAGATAGAAAGATGGGAGGGAGGTGAACCATATACTTGCGGCCACATTGTTACGAGTTTGGAAGTTTCTGGGGACCACAGTGATTTCATTGGATCTGAAAAGTAGCACTTTAATGTGGCCTAGGTCAGTGCTTTTCAAACTCTCCTGGCACAGGAATTCCCTGGGGATTCCGCTAAAAGGCAGATTCTGATGCACTAGGCCTGGGTTGGGAACTGAACCTCCATTTCTAACAAGCTTCCAGGTGATGCTGGGACTGCCAGTCTCCAGACTGCACTTCGAGTAACACCCAGTATCGGTTTTAAGGCATCTGGTGGCACAAATACATAGGCAATAAAGGGCTGGCACAACCTGAGCTTAAGGTAACCAGTCCCAGGATTGAAAGCTTATAACAGACCTACAGGCAGGTGCCTGTTGACCTAAGAAGACGTGGGGGCTTCCTGCCTCCCATTACCTCCTGTGCCAGGAGGTGGGCAAAGGGGATAAGGACTGAAATTTTATTACTGAGGGTCATTTCATTATCTTCAGTTTTTAAATTTTGCTATGGTCTTTTTAAAAACTTTACCTACAGGGTGATGAGGGAAGAGGTACAGGAGCTGAGGCCATCTCCTGGGGTGCTCAGCATTGTACCACCATTTTCTCTTGACTTCTCATAACCCTTTGAGGTGGTTATTGTTTTACTGGTTATTGTTTTACTCCCTTTACAGATGGGGAAGCTGAGGTTTAGCAGGGTTAAGTAACATGCCAGTTGCACAGGGCAGAGCAGGGATTTGAACCCCCCAGCTTGGTGCTTTTGCATACACCAAAATGTATGGCCAAAGCAGTGTTATGTGCTACTAATTCAGCATGAGTTATGAGGATATGGATTTATCACTTGCCTTTTTCCTAACCACCCCATAGGGTGACTGAATTAGAACATACCACATAGGATGGGGGTGTTATGGCCTGCCCCAGAGGGTGGCTGTGAGCAGTAAACAAATGCATATTTTTAAGGCGCTGCTTTAAATAGTGCCTGGCACATGGCAGGCCCTCCTTCAATGCCAGAGAGAATGACTATTACTGGGATCACTCACATCTTTCAAGGTCCACTTTTAATGCCCTCCCTCCCATAATATCTTTCTTGATGAAGAAAAAAACAACTTTTCCTTCTTCAGGCCTTTCATAGTGAAGAGAATGGACTCTGCCCTCGCACTTGAGTCGTTCCTTTCGCCTCTTCCTTTTTGAATCATGATTCAGTGCCTGCAGTGTGCCAGAATTTTCACTTACGGTTTCTCATATCAGTCCCATAAAATGAGAGCGCTGTTACTCATCACATCTTAACGTCAGAGAACTGAGGTTTAGAGCCGGGAAGGAGGCTTGGTCAGGGGGACACAGCTCACAAATGACAATCCTGTGACTGCCTCCAAGCCTTCTGTGTGCACCACCCCACAGCAACCTTGCAGGTTGATTAGTTATGAAACCTATTTTCTGAATCTGTTCCTTGTTGCTCAGGGCAGTGGAGGGCTGATCATTGTTTCTGGAATCAGTCACTCAGTGTCGGGCCCACTGTAGGCTCAAAATCAAGTGTGCTGAATAGAGCTTCGCAGCTGAATTCCTGACTCTTATGATATTGTTGTCATATAAATGCTAAGTCACCACAGTGATTCCAAGTCATGGTAATTCAGCATGCACCTGTTACACACGTGACAGGTTACTTATGAGTTGCTGGCATCCTTACAGAACAGAACAATACTGATTTCTGCTAGTTGGTTTTTATTTTTTACCTCCCCTGCACTTCAATCTCTTTCTAGTTTCATGTGCTTATGGAAACAGGCAGCTTGGGCTATCTGGTAAGCAAATTGATGTGTATTCTATGTAGATGGTAATATGAGAGTCCAGTCAAATCCCACTAGCTCCTCTATGGAAATAGATTTCTGGTTAATACCTACTAGCTTTAGGATCTCATGCTTTCTAAGGCTTTTTTTTTTAACCTTCTCAACTGAATCTGCCTTAAACAAGGGCAGGCAGAGTTAAATTTGCTAGTTGGTGGACAGGCATTTGAGTCAACCGTGGTGCTTGAGCCCTACTGACTTGTCCTAATACAAAGGAGGAGACATTCCATTTCTAAAAAAGTAGTCATCACTGATTATCACCTCCTATACTAAGGGACACCAGAAAAATGTCTTCAATATAGAATCTAAGGCTAATCTAGGGTTAGAAGTACAAGGAAGGGATAGAAGTAAAGAGAAGGAGAAAGGCAGGTCCAAACCCAAGCAGGAACCAGGGGTTCTGATAGAAGAAACTGATCAAAGGCATGAGTCATCAAAAGGGGGCTCTTCAAGTTTGTTGGGAAGCTCCGGAGTCCAGGTTAGGGAGTGGGGCTCTGAAGCACTTCAAAGACAAGTGGCTCCAGGTGTTTGTTACATGCGAACAACAGATCACAGACCCAGAGGCACAGTATGTGAGCTCATTTTTGTGACAATAAACATGCGCATGTGCCTGTCTGAAAAAACCTAGAGGTATGTTCACCACAAGGTTAACAGCCATTTCCTATTGTTTGTCCGTAGGTAGTTCTTGGTTTTGTAGGATAAGCCTGTATCACACATATTTTTAAAAAGGCAAGCCAAAAAATTCACAAAGGGCTGGATTTGGGAATAAACAATTTTGCTGAACTTTGACAAATTATATTGCATCAGACGCAATGAGGTTATGAGCCCTGGAGATTTACTAGAAAATGTGCTCACAGACTTGGTACCTCCTCACTAGTCAATGTTGTTTCCTTGAATGTACAGAAGCCATTCTGTGAAATCCATTTGTCATCGGTTTCTGTGGCTCACCATGTCAATTTGCTGGATCAAATTCCCTAAGAAACCATCTTTAGTATGATGAATGTGCAAGTTCTATAAAGAGAAATGTGTGTATATCCGTGTGTGATACTGGGAATGGTGGTGAACTGTCTTAGACAATAGGATTTGCATTCTTTCAGTGTTCCTAATGTTACAAACTGATGCAGCAGCTGAACAAATTTTGGGGAATAAACTTTGTATTCAACTAACCAGATCTATTTAACTAGCACTCTACTTTGAGGAGTAATGTTTTACCTGTGGTTATAAAAGACTTCAGACAAGAGCTTTCACGGTTTTTCTCTTTTTGTTTTGCTAGTAAACAACAAGGTTATGAGCCCTGAAAAATTTTTTCTAAGGTAGACATGTAAAAGGCAAAAGTGCCCTACAGCTGTGCCCAGTGTGGTACGTCTCCACCAAAGGGAACTTTAACTCACAAAAAGTAGACCCTCTATAGTCTTCAAGCAATTCCCTTCCTGCCAAAGAGTTTGGGTGTAGAAACTCATCCTATTTGAGCTGAGCAAGCATAGGTACAGTTTATAGCGGAGGCCAAGGTAAAAAGTAGGCACGCTGCCTGTCTTCCCAGGTCCTGCTGGGTTTATGACACCCTGATCCCTGTCCTGTTTGAGTCCAGGGCAAAGAAACCAGACCATGGCTTATAGCACCCACTATGCATAAAAGAAGCCCATTCTACTTCCCCCAAAGAATCCTGTTTTTCCCAGGTAAAACAATATTCAAAGCAGAAAGTGATCCAGACTTTATTATATTTAATGTATAAGATTCTATGACTTCTGTCTGGAGATCAAACGATGCCTTTGGAGAACATTTGAGGGATTAATACTGGCCTGATCTAAATAAATAATAGAAGCTGATTTTCTTGATTCCCATTTCTAGAGCGGCGTGGTCTGTCAGAAGGGAAGCTGGCTGGGTCTGATTGTGGTTTATTCAGTGCCAAGCTATGTTTCTTAGTCTCCCTTCCTTTCCGCTCCCCTAGCATAGTGAACCCACCATACTCCTGGGCCAGTGAGAAGTGCCCACTAGTGACTGGACAGGTTCACTTGGCATCCGCCTCCAACCAGACAGAGCAATGCCTGTGTGTGTGCTTCCTGATGGAGAGTGATAAATAGGATGCAAATATCTTCTTTTTAATGCATGACCTCGGCATTGCCAGAGTTCAGAATATGAGTGAAGGTGCCTCAGAGCGGTAACTTTTTGCTTAGAGCTTGAGAGTTAAGGACCGATACTCAGACTTCAGCTAGAATGTAAGGTGAGTAAAGGTAATTACCTTCCAGTTATCAATGAACAAAGAAAGATGGTAATTATTGGGCATCTGACTGCTAGTAACCATGTGATTTCACAAAGCAAAGAAAATTAAGAAAGTTTCTTTCTTGTGGCTTACTGCTTAACATTACTTTTCATTATCAGACCTACATCTTACTGAGGTTTGGAGCAACACTCTTAGTAGAACCAGAAAATCAATGCATTTGTTTTCTAGAAATACCGTAAGTTTTAATGTTTTACATAGTTTTAGAAGGAAAAGCAAAAGTGTTTTAAATTTATAAAGTGTCAATTCTTTTCAGTTCTTTAAAATCTCTTTTGATAGCATTTTAAAATGTTTTCTTCTCAGAAATATTGGGAAGTATACCCATGTCCTTTATGTTAAAGGTCTGATCATGATCAGGGCCTGTGGGTATGATTTACAAGGATATCAGAGTCTCACAGTAGGTCTGGATGATTTGGTCAAACAACTGGCCACATTAATGGAGAGAAATTTCAGCTGATCAATTCCTTCAGACACAGTGAGCTGTCTGGAGTTCAAATTTTTAAGTTTGATTTTATCCAATTCAATTCAGCAAATGCCTATAGAATGCTTAAGGAATAAGGAGAACTTAGACAAGGTGGTCTGGTGGGTTCGGCAAAGATGGCAAATTTATGATCCAGAGTGGGAGATGAGTACAATGCCTAAAATGCTGTAAAAAAAATCAACACATTTCAAGGCAGTGCAGTGGAAAAAAGTGCAGGTATGTGTGTATTTAAGGTCCTGCTTAGTTACATTTCCCTCTATAACCCTAAATCTGATTTTTAAAAATTACACTCTTTTTATTATCCCTGAATGAGAAATAGTTGAAAAAAATTACGAAAGCTAAAAGAGAACTAGCTGGATGCTACAAATACTTATTTTAATTATTTTACTTTATTTAGGATGACAATATGGACACAAAATCCATTCTAGAGGAACTTCTTCTCAAAAGGTCACAGCAAAAGAAGAAAATGTCACCAAATAATTACAAAGAGCGGCTTTTTGTTTTGACCAAAACAAACCTCTCCTACTATGAATATGACAAAATGGTGAGACCCTATTTATTCTACTGTCTTTATACTTATTTTTCTCAAGTCTCCACAACATGCTTAATTATAATGGAACAACATCAGGCTTCTTAGCTTGCACAGTAAGGATCAACGTCCACTCACTTATATTGTCTTTTCTTAACCAAGGTGTAATTAACACACACCGGTTGACTTTCCTAAGGCGAATTGTAACTTAGAACAGAGGTTCTCAACTGAGGGTGATTTTGCCCTCCAAGGGACATTTGGCAATGGCTGGGGCTATTTTGGTTGTCATAATTTGGGGGATGGAGATAGTACAGTACTGTGATCTAGTGGGGAGAGGCCAGGGATGTGCCTAAACAGCCTATAGTGCCCAGGACAGCCTGCACGGCAAGGAATTACCTGACTCCAAATGGGGGTGAAGATGAGAAACCCCGCCTCCACAGAGTGCTGGAAATAAAGACTATTTCTATACAGTTGAGGTCTCTATCACTGTAGAAATACTGAAATACTGTCATAAAATTGAAACAGATGAAGATGTTTTGTGGAGTTAAATCTTAATTTCCCTGAGTAGATTAACCGCATGGCAGATCATTTGAAATGTATTTCAAGATTATCAAGCAAAATTATTCAGTGCGGCTAGAAGTCTTGCTTTTGAAAGGGTGTGTTTGCAAACTTTCTTTTGTGTCCACACTCGAAAAATATACTCTGTTGTCATTGGATTTTGATTCTCACAGAATGAGAATGATTTGCACATGTCCATCCCATGTCCCAGTGTCTCTCCCAAAGTGTAACCTTAACTTTATGCTTCACTTTTTAATCCAGAAAAGAGGCAGCCGAAAGGGATTGATTGAGCTCAAGAAAATCAGATGCGTGGAGAAAGTAAATCTTGAGGAGCAGACCCCTGTGGAGAGACAGTACCCATTTCAGGTAAGGGGCGGGACAACATTCCACTGGCCGGATGGTCCCTCTGAATACTTCCCATTATGAACTTGGTATATGGCGGGGCAGGGAGGTAAATAAACATGTGGCGAGACCAGTCATTAAGACAATGAGGCTTGCAGCACGGGCTGATGGGAGTTGGGCAGTTTGCTAAACTTCTGTGCACCAATCTGCCTTCCTTGGAGGGAGAAGAACGACGATGGCCTAACTGCCTCAGGGTCTGACTATCCCTTTGTGCAAAGATGTTGTGCATGCCCACCGTGCATTGCAGGGTACTAAGCACACTCTGAGTATTACAATGCCTTCCCTGTCCCCAGGGCATTCACAGGTCATTATAAAACAGTGAGGGTGAGGGCTGAAATGGAGGAGGCTGGGGTGCCCCAGGGAATGGAAGCTTTGATGCTCACTCCAGGAGGTCAGGGAGATTATCTGTTGGGGTGACTCTCTGGGAAGGACAATTGGAGCTAGGCTCAGCCAAAACAGGAAGGGCAGCGAAACAAAAGAAAGAACAGATGGTAAGGCAGTGATAGGTGACCTAGGAGAGTTCCGGGCAGTCCTTTTGAATACAGCAGCCCTGTGAGACTTGAAGGACGGAGTCCAGAAAGGTGGGCAGGGCCACACCATGAAAGGCTCTCACCACCTGCTAAGGAGTTTTCATTTTACCCTGAAGTATTTTAAGCAATGGTGTACCATGGAGTGTGCCTATAGTACCCTTTAGAAGTGGTCTGACCCAAGTCATGTGCTACTTTTATTATATCACGAACACTTACCTTTCTGATCTAAAGGCAGGTGGGCAGTCCTTCCGATGGCCAGACACCCAGTGCTAGTATGAAGCAACTGTGGCCCAAAATGAAATAAAACAAAATAACCCAGTTGATTAACAACCCACATTTCCCACTTTAAAAAAGAACATTTCTCCATTGGGACAAACCGGGCAGTGTGTGCTCATGGAAGATGCTTCAAATTCACATCACAGAGGCATGGAATAATCACAAGAATACAGGCTTTGGAGCCTTGGAGAGCTAGCCCCACTGCTGAGATTTCTGTAACCAGACAACATGCTCAACCTTTCTCTGAATTCGTTTCTTCATTTGCAATATGGGCATAATCAGATATTTTTCATGGTGTTGAAATAGGATTAAAATATTAAAGTATGTAGGTAAGAGCTTAATAAATGGTCTGCATTACTTACCCAGAGAAGTTGAATAAACTAGAGAAGGATCTGGGGAAGACAGTATAATGTTCAAACACTTAAACTAGTGTCTTAAGGAGTAGAAAATGACTTAGGCTGGGGATTCCTTGGGGGTGGGGAGATATGACCTAAGAGAATGAAGTAACAGGGAGACATGTTTTTACTCGATATAAGCACAAAATATATGGAAATTGGCAAGGATGACATAACAAAGTAAAGGACAATCCATCCCAGAAGATATTTTTAAGGGTGGAGCAGATAAACATTTTCCAATGGACTGTAAAGGGAATCATGCATCAGGCAGGTGAATGGCCCCAAGCACTCCCAAGATATCTGTAATGTCCAACATTTTATATTTTTATAATTCTCCATGGGCCAGAGCACCCCCCCGAGACTTCAGTGTTAGGACTGTCAGACGCATCATTGCTGTGATTTTCCAAAGTGTAGAGGTGTCTGGGATGACAGAAACTGAGGCATGGAGGATAAAAATAACTAGATTGCTCTCGTTTAATTCCAGAGCTAATGCATATTATATGAGAACTCAACCTTCCTTTTGGATAACAGAAAATTTGCAGTTGCACCAGAGTGAACTGTGTGATGCAACTATATATACACGCACCAAATCTTTTCCTTTCCAGATTGTCTATAAAGATGGGCTTCTCTATGTCTATGCATCAAATGAAGAGAGCCGAAGTCAGTGGTTGAAAGCATTACAAAAAGGTAATTTAAAACGTCATAAAAGGGAGCCATCGGTTGAGTTCTCTTGAGGTTTGCTGGAGGAAGATAGGGCAGTAAAAGGACCTTTTGCTAAAAGAGAATCTCCTGATTTTCCTGCCAACCTCAGAGAACGTGCCTAGCTCATCCCCATCTTACTGGCTCATTGTGGCAGAGAGGAAGTGGGCGAGCGGTTCCGTCTCCAGCCCTGCGTGGAGCTGGCTACTGTGCCTTCCCAGCAGCTTGGAGGAAGCCAGGCCACCTGCTCTCTACCTGCCATGCTTCCTTTACCAGGGCAAAGCCTAGGTCCTCCTGTCCTTTGTACGTTCCCAGAAATTTATATCTAATACTTACTAAGCACTTAGCATTTGCCAACTACTTAGTCACGTACTCGTAAACCATTTTCTTATGTAATCCTCTTGAGAACTCCACAGAAAGGGGTAATATTATTCTCCATTTTTCAGGTAAGTGAAGTTCAAGAGACTTGGTAAATGTCACATACCAAATTACAGAGAACTCATAATTCACTTACCCAAACCCAACTTTCTAACCAGTAGAGCATAAACACTAGGTAAAACTGGTGGGTTAATGCAGCTTTTGTTCAGTGATTCTGAGGTTATCCTGCTAACAACCATTGGTAGGAGAGAAAGGGGAGAACTGTCATTAGTAGTTGGACACTACGATGTTTCTCCCAGCAGTTTTTGTACTTTAAGGTGGTGTGAGGATGATACTGAACTCAAGTGAATGCCTCCTTTGTTGCACTTCACATATTAAACTCCCAGATGGAGGACACTTTTATTTCATTTAAGTTTTAGGTTAGCGCTCTTTCTCAGCACACCTCAAATGACACCACTTTAGAAAACCGCCAACTCCATTTAAATGCAAACACATCCTTTTTTTTTACACATTGGGCTTACTGTTCCCTTTACATGAAAGGGTTTAGCAACCTGTGCTGTACGCTAGTCAAGTGTTCCCTTCCACCTGCCACCAGCTTGCTGAGGGGAGAAGGCAGTCTGTCTAAGAGTCAGACAACTTCGCACCCAAGTCCTGCTTTCCTGTGTCATCTAATGAAATGTAATGTCTATGGGTCCCAGTTTCCTGACCTGTAAAATGGGAGATGCCACTTCTTTTTTCCTAGGGGGTCAGGAGCCACAAAGGAGTGTTTCACAGGCAGAGGACAGTACCCCCTCTCGCTGTGGCTACAGTGGGGCCTCCAGGAGGCGTTCTAAGATGCAGTTTCCCAGTCGGTCCTCTTGGGGCATTTCCTGAGGGCAGTTGCTGTGTGGACACCTCCTGTGTGCAGCTATTGGTCATGCCATAGAGGCTTTTGCAGATCCTTCTGGAATTGTATAGGGTAGGCAGGTTTGGGTGAGCCATGGACAGCTCATGTGAGGGCATAAGGGGCACAGAAGAAGAGCAGAGAGAGCAGCAGTGAATCTTTCAGCCCCTCCTCATAAAACTCCGGAGATACCCTATCACTAGGGCGGCCATATGCACAGTAAGTGATCTCTATCAGCTAGTAATGCTTTGGGAGGCAGGGAAATAAACACCGAACAGTTGCTGGAACAAATACACATTTGTTCCTCTCGCACAGTGACAAGTCTACAGGTAAGCAGCTCGGAGAAGCCATAGGGGCTCAGGCCCTCCTAGCTTTCTGCTCTGCCCACCTTAGAGATGCTTGGAAAGGCTCTGAGTTTTTCCAGAAGCCCCCTGCAAACTTCTGCTCATGTCTCATTGGCCAGGACTGTCTCATGGCCATCTCTATGTGCAAGGGAGGCTGGAAGACCGTATCTGGCTTTTCCAGCCTCTGTGGTGGAAGATAGCAAAAGAGAAGGTGGGTGGGATCCACTGCCAGGTTGCAGGAAGCAAAAGAGAAGGAGGGTGGGATCAGCCACAAGAAAACAAAGAGGTTCCCTCCTTCAAATCCTGTCCCCTATGAAGTTTCACTCTGATATAAGGACCCTCCCCACTCCTGCCCACCACTGTCTTTTTGGTTCTATAACTTGGCTCAGGCATTATAAACTGAGGTGGACACTGGAAACAGAATTTTCTAGGTGATAACCTACAGTTGGGAAGCTTGGGCTGATTCAGGGGGGACCTAAGGACTGTCAGCTACCATGGTACTGAATTCAGCTGGCCACATGTGGAGAAAGTGTGTCCCTCTTCCAAAAATTCAAACTGAAGGGGGTTTGGCAGGGAAGCTGGCATCTGTGCATCAGGATGTAGTAGAAAAGCTTGGGGTTGAGTCTCAGATATGCTCTTTGCCAGGTTTGTGAACTTGAGCACGTTACACCACCTCTCTGCACTTCAGTTTTCCTAACTCTGTAAGAGCCATGATAATAATAGCTACCCCTACGGTCATTGAGTAGATTAATGAGATGGCCTACATTATAGGAAATACGTAAAGTCCTGTACACATGTTAATATGTGAGTTCCTCTTACAGTCATTAGTAAATAGCGGGAGTGTTGCAATGTGAACTTTTGGACTTAGTTGGAAAAGAATTAGTTACCCAGGAAACTAAATTCATACAGTAGGAAATAATAGGAATCATGGCACGCAGACACCAGGAACTTAGAGAGCAAGAAGGCAAGGCATGTGCCCAAGGAACAGCAGTGGCCCTTTGGGACCAAGGTCAGGAGCCTGTGTTTAGTAATCTTAACTCCTTTTGCTTTTTGTGACTTCTGTAATCATTTCCCGTTAATTCACATTACTGTTTAGTAAGGATTTTTTAAATCCCAGCATTTTCAGCTATGCTGAGCTGAGTTAAACTAAGGGAATGATAACCAAAAGGCCCACTCTTCACTAAACACCTACTCTGAGCCAAACACTGTACCAGATGCTTTACATACACTATTTCATATCCTCCCAGTGATCCAGCAAAGTAGTCATTATTATCTCTGCACACGTCCTTCAGTCAGGGCTGAAAAGGCGGAGAATTCTCCTGGGATCAGAAAAAGGCCTCCTTAAGATGAATATAAAATCAAGAAGGGAAGAGCTGAAGTTACACATAGAACCAATCCTCTCCACCTCGACACTCTTCTTGAACTATTTTCTACTAAGACCTCGTGGGTTTCTTTGCTGTATTTCGAGAGAGGCTAGCTGGTTGTAGCTACAGAATTACTTCCCAATATTAGAATTGCATTTCTTTGAAATGAACTTCACCCTATTCTCATGGTTCTTAAAAATAAGCACATATTCCTAGAAGGGGAACCCCATAAACCATTCATTCCTTAGCATAAGCAGGTCAAAGTCATGAAAAAGAAGGGATGAGGTACTGTTCAAGATCAAGAGCAACTAGATAAATAAACGCTACATGTGATTCTGGATTGGATTCTTGATCAGAAAAAGTAGATTATAAAGGGTATTATTGGAACAACTGGATGAATGTGAAATAAATTTTGATTATGAACATATATTGTTATATGTATATGTTACATATACTTATTATATATAACATATATAATAAGTGTTGAATATGAAATATATATTAAATAATAGTATTATACCAATATCAAATATCCTGAATTTGATCATTATATTATGGTTATATAAGGGAACATCCTTGTTAACAGGAGCTACATGCTGGAGTATTTATGGGTGATGTTATTTAGGTCATGATATCTGCAACTTACTCTCAAATGGTTAAGCAAAATAAAATGATGAAAAAAGTTTGAATAATGTGTGTGTACAGAGACAGAAAGAGATAAAGCAAATGTGGCAAACAGTGAAAAATTGGTGAATCTGGGTAAGGCATATATGGACATCATTGCACTAGTCTCACAACTCTTCTGTACGTGTGACATGTTCCAAATTAAAAAGTGGGGGGCAGTATATGTTTATTATAGCCTTCTTTCCTTCTTGCTAAGGTCTAGCCTTACCCTCCGCCTCCTTTCACCACAAGAGAACAGCATGTGCCACACAACCCACTTACTTCCTTACAGGTGTATCTGGAAAATTCTAAACACCAATAGCTGAACTGTATATGCATTTCCTACTAGTTGTTCTTTTTTAAAGACTGATGTAAGTTATTGTGCTGTTCACACTATGTACATGATTAGACTTTTGGGCTTATTAACTTCTGAGTGAAAGACATGTCCTCCGGGAACCATTGCTCTTACCCTGGTTGCTGGCCAAATGAGGTTTTCATTGTTCTGTGGTCACAGGGCTCACTGAATGTGTTTCTTGTCTTGGCCAACGTTTGCTCATGCTGTGTTTTCTTCCTGCCTGCTTCCCAGAGATAAGGGGCAACCCCCACCTGCTGATCAAGTACCACAGTGGGTTCTTCGCCGACGGGAAGTTCCTGTGCTGCCAGCAGAGCTGCAAGGCGGCCCCGGGATGTACTCTCTGGGAAGCATGTAATGTGACCCCTCTGCTGGGCTACACCCTGGGTGGACAGTGCCCCATTAGGCACACCTGCCAAATTCCAGAACAGTTCGCCAGCTCAGGAAGACAAGATGTGTCAGATTGGCAGGCACCCCGAAAATCTAGCCTCAAAGATGCAATCTGGCCAATGGAGTCTAATTCTCTAGGGTCAGCTGAGTCATGGTCATTAAAATAATAAGAATATGAACATCTGCCATTCTTTCATTTCATGAAGGATATTCCAATAAATTGGAATCATGAATCAAGAAAGCAGCTCTTTATTTCCTCCCGTAAATCTTCTTGGTTTAATTGAACTCCGAATGAGTAGAATGTGGTGAGCATAATCACCATGGTTCATAAACTAAAATAATAAACTAAAAAGACCAACATTCTTTTTAAAAATATGTCAAAGAATAACATTTAGGTAACACTTTTAATCCCCAGATATGTCAAAGTGATACATTTTAAAAGACATATTTAAAGTGGTTGGCCATTCTCTACAAGTTTTTGATTCCTTGACATCAGAGAAGATAGTGAAGGATTTGCTTTAAGTGCAATCAGATTCTATCCAGTTATATTCTTAAGGAAATCTGCCTGAGCCTTTATCTGGGCCCAGAGGAGGAAGCCCATCGCGCGGCTTTGAAGGGATAATGGAGGGAAAGAATTATGTTGTGTTCTGCGGGTGCCCTACGGAGTCCCGTTCCATCACCAGGATACTTCCATGAGAAAGTCTTATATATTTTCAGTTTATCATTGTTTAACAACATGAAGTTGTCAATAAATTCAAAATGAGAACATATACTAGTAACCGTTTTACCAGCCTGGACGCCCCCCAAAAATGCTTGGATACAGCTTTAAAGAACAGAATGAGATCAGCTGCAGGACAATATTCCATGAACTATAAAACATGGAGTATTGATATCCAATTGTCATATTAATCTCAATCTGGGAATTTTACAACTAAATCAATGAATAAATATTCATTGTGTTTTCCATCTCAATTAGATGACACAATGAACATTTTTTAATCTTGATTATATCATACTGCCCCTTTACACTCATGAGTTATAATGATTTAATGAACTACAGAATTTGCTTCCCTCCACTAGCAGGGCTGAAGAGTAATGTCTCCTTAATCATTACTCCTCTCTCCCAGTGACTCTGCCTACGGTCTGGCACCATTACCCAGCAGGCCAGACCCCAGCTCTGACCTTGCCTTAACTCCTTGGGAAGGGAGAGGAAAGGGCAGTCTTATTCTGTAGCTGGTGACATGGCATAACTATTAAAAGCCTGCCTAGGTCTTTAAATGGCCTTCTCTGCGTATCTCTCTGTGGCCTCTCTTCTTCCTCTAAGGACACCCGTGTTTGGATTTATGACCTGTCCTAATCCAGGGTAGAAATATTCCAATTTGGCTAATAAACCATCTGGCCATCCTACTTAAAAGGCACAGAATGGCTCTCTACTCACAGCCTGGACGTCTGTGTACTGGTGGACATGGAACAAGAAACCAATAATTATCACAAGAACAGGAAAAAAAAAAAAAAGCACGGCACAGGTCTGCTCACTTCTCAGTCAGCTCTGTGAGTGTCTTGTTCAAGCCTCTCAAGGAGGAATCTGATGTGGGTTCTGACCCTTACGGTCATAGCTACTACCCAAGACAAGATCTGTTACTCAGATACAAAGTGGAAATGTCGTATAAATGAAGAGTTTATGGGATTGACAGGAACTGGAAATTTTATCCATTTTGGGAGGATATTGGTAATCACTGGTGAAGGAGCAACAAAATCCCTCCAGATGTTGTGTCTAAATCATTTACTCTGGAGTGTTGCTCACACAGGCTGGTTTATTCTTTTGACTCATAACCCGGGGTGCTTTGCTTTGCTTAGCTTTAAGTTCCCTCTGATGTTGCTTGGTTTTCTTTTTCAGATGCTGATCTACATGTTGCACCCAACGAAGAAAAACACAGAGCTCCCACCTTCCCAGACAGAGTGGTAAGTCAACACTTACATTTCTTTCAGAGCCAGGATGTCAACACTTAGATTTCTTTCTTTCAAGTAAACCAAGAGTTTCCAGACTCAAGACTAGACAATAGGGGCTTCATTCAGACTACTCAGCAAAGAGAGAAAAGATGTGAGCTAGCATCAACAGCAATGACAGTGTCAAATAATAAATTCAAATATAGAACCATTTTCCCATTTTATACTTTTATACTTAATAACGGGGCCTTTTCATAACCTGCGAGCACCTAAATAGTCACCAAAATATGGGTGCATGTGGCAGCAGTCTTTACGATGGCATCACATGTAACATTCCTCTGTGACCACGGACACAGCCAAGCCTGCTTCCTATAGGTATCCTGCTGATGAAATGGGTCTCTGTAGGGCACACACAGCACAATTCTTTCCCTCTGTCCTTCGAATCACAGGGAGGTTCTTTAGTTCTCCAGTCTCTCTTAGAGGACATACATTTTCCCAATTACTAGCAGACATGAGAGCAGCCTCTAAATTGTCCTGTCCAGTGTTGTAATCACACGATTCCAAATGTCATTCTAAGTTAGAACTCCTTCCCAAAGGCAGGGTTGGCCTGCAGGGGAACAAACCAAACCTTGACGGCTCTGGTCAGTAAAACGGCACGTGGCTCGTTCATGATACAGGCTGCTCAGCTTCCTTGAGTTCATGGCCATAGTCTCCTGCTTCTAGGTTTCCCAGGCACATGTCAGCCTCCTCAGATGCCAAAGAAACAGAAAATGGCCTCCCAGTGGTTCCACGGAAGGTCACCTAAAAGGTAGAGAGGGTCTCCATCCAGGCGCCAGCTCTGTGGTGACTTGGATACTTATTTTTAGCTGCACACATCCACACACACTTCTCTCCTGCTATGTGGGTAAAAGCCATACACTTTTTGTGAACAAATATGAAGTACAAAAAGAAATCCATTACTGTACTGGGCTGAATCGTGTCCCCCAAATTTCACGCCCCCTGGGACGCTCAGAGATGAGACTACCCTGGATTAGGACAGGCCATAAATCCAAACAGTCCTTAGAAGAAGAAGAGAGGCCACAGAGAGATAAGCAGAGAAGGCCATTTAAAGACCTAGGCAGACAGGGCTGGAGCCCCAAAGCGGGAAGAGGCACACAAAGCTTCTCTCCTAGGGCTTTTAAAGACAGCATGGCCATGCAGCAACCTTCATTTGGGAATTCCGGCCTGCAGAACTTTGAGAGAACAAATCTCTGTTTTTTAAATCCACCCACCATGTACTAATCTGTTATGACAGCCAGAGGAAACTAAATGCAATTGTTAAGGTTTGGGGGTTTTATTTTGTTATCACTGGCATTGCTGTTTGGGTCTGGATGCATGCTCTAGTCCTGAAGCTTGAAAATTATGGCCTTGTGAAACACCTAAGCACAATGTCCAGAACAAGCAAATCGGTGGCGACAAAAGGTTGATTAGTGGTCGCCTGGCGCCAGTGTGGGATTGATAATGACTACAAGTGGGCACGAGGGATCTCATGGGAGTGATGGAAATGTGCTGAGACTCCATTGTGGTGACAGCTGCCCAACCTGATACATTTTCTAAAAGTCACTGACTTCTACATTAATAAAGGGTGAGTTCTATGGAATGTAAATCACATGCCAGTAAAATTTGTTTTAAGCAAATCTAAGAGCAGAGGATAATTTGGGAGCCAGAAACCATTGTATCTAGTCTCTGGCAAGGAATTCTTTGGCGAATGTGTTGAAAATTATCAGTCAGGCCAATCAGTAGCCAAGAGTTCCTAGGTCTGTTTTGATTAGAAGCAGCCTTAAGGGATCAGGGATCAGAGAGAGTATCAAGAAAAGCATAGTTTCCATTGCTTTGTTTTTACCAGAGCAGTTAGTAGAGGACTTACTTTACTGAGCTGAGGAAAATAAAAGTCCACTTTCTAGCCATTCTGTTCAGATTTCCACCATTGGGGGAATTTTCCACTGTGTTTATCTTTGGAGAAAACCACCTCAAAGCTCATAAAGAGCAGCGTCCTGTGTAACTAACATTTCCAGGACATCAATGCCCGAAAAAACAAAAGTAAAACAGTGTGAAAAATTAAATTCAGAGCTTATGTATTTTATGTGAATTTTTAATTGGAGTATAACATCACTTAGAAAAGTACACAGGTCCTAAGTGTTCAGCCTGATGAATTTTTACACATCTGTATAATCCCTACTCAGATTCAGAAACAACATCACAGAGCCCTGGGGTACCCTCCTGGTCCCTTTCGGTCACTACATCCCACCCAGAGTAATCACTAGCCTGATTTGTAACATCACAGATTATTTGCCTGGTTTCGAACTTTATATAAACAGAAACATAAAATGTGTAATCATTTATTCTGTTTTCTTTTGAGACTCCCCCATATTTTAGTACGTGATTGTAGTTTATTCTCATTGCTGTATGGAATTCCATTGTATTAGTTTCTTGTTGCAGCTGTAACAAATTACTGCAAATTTAATGACTTAAAGCACCACAAATTTATTCTTTTATTGTTCTGAAGTCTCAAATGGGTCCACACAGCTGTGTTCCTTCTGCAGGCTTTAGGGGAAAATCTATTTCCTTGGTTCCTGGCCCTTCCCTCCATCTTTAGAGCCAAAAGAGTACAATCTTCTTTCCTCTCCGATCTCTGTTTCCATCCTCACATCTTCTTCCTAATCTCTGACCTTCTTGTATGCTTCCAATAAGGGCCCCTTTGATTGCATTGGTCCTACTCCAATAATCCAGAATAATCTCCCCACCATAAGCTCCCACCATGTATGGTAACATATTCACAGGTTGCAGGGACTGGAACATGAATGTCTTTGGGGGATATTATTAAGCCTGCTACAAACCACAATATGTTTATTATTTTATCTTTTTAGCGAGCATTTAGGTAGTATCCAGCTTTTATCTAATTGAAATAATTCTGCTGTGAACACTTCTACCTATCTTTTGATTTCACTGTTGGGAATGTATATAGACTTTCTGGATCATAGGGTATGTGAACATCCAGCTTTAGCAGTGTCTGCAAATAGCTTTTCAATGTGGTTATGCCACTTCACACTCCAACCAGCAAAGTAGGAGAGTTCCAGTTGCTCCATATCTTTGCCAGTACTTAGTATTGCTTCTTTTCTTTCTCTTTTTTTTTCTTCCTTCTTTTTTTTTCTTTCTTTCTTCCTTCCCTCCCTCCTTCCTTCTTTCTAACTTAGGAGCTGATCTACCTTGGTTGTTAGTTCTCAGTACATGAATCTGTGCCTCACTGTGGTATTTTAAAACCTTTTGTCCTCCAAAGCTGAAGATTCCTCGAGCAGTTCCTATTTTCAAAATGGATGAACCATCTTCAAGTACCACTCTAGCCCAGTATGACAGTGACTCCAAGAAAAACTATGGCTTCCAGCCAAATGTCAATATGCAGTATATCCCAAGAGGAGACTGCCCTGACTGGTGGCAAGTAAGAAAACTGAAAAGGTAAACTTTGGCTTTTAGTCTGGCTGCCCAGCATGTAGTATAGACACTGCCCCACTACCTTGACCTTTGGCCTTGGCCGAGATAGGGCCAGCCTCCCCCAAAATGTTCGTGCTTGAGCCGGAAGCACTGGGGAACAGAGAAAACTTCCCATTCAGGTGATCCAATCTAATGATCAAAGTCATACTTGAGCATTTCCTCCCCTTCTCTTTCTCTCCCCTTTTCCCACAAATAACCCCACCTTCTCAGAATGCACACCATCACCTCCTGACAGGATTAGTCTGCCCACATTTTTGAGCCAAAAGATGCTACCTAAAGCTAGAACTGGAACTGCCTTACAGGCGGTACTTAAGCTGTGTATGTCTCTGGGGTACCAAGTTGACCCCACACTTGATGCTCAATAAAGATGGAATTGAATTGCAAGATGATGACAGAGACAGGGTCAAGTGATGGCCCTTCCTTATTGGCAACCTCAGATTTCCTCCATCACGATGCTCGCAATCTGACATCTTGCCTTATTATTAGCATCCCTATAGGGGTCCAGTGTCTGTCTTTCCCTGCAGAGGGTGCGGCCTGTATCTCTTTCCTTCACTCTCTTTTATATGTATTTTTGCCATCTTTATCATTTCTACTTAGAGGGCATGTCTCACTGTACCAATGATAAAGCCCCAGGGCCATATAGAACCAGAAAGAATGTAAGTGTATTCTAGTTGTTGTTTTCAGTAGAACAAGTCATGGTGCCTATAATCCAAGTGTATTAATCTCTCCCTGGAGCCTCAGGCGGCTGTTACATTTATTTTATTTACCTGCAGCCCTGTGTTCTTATGGAAGGAGACCAACAATAATCACAGATCTAAACAGAGTGGATGTCATGCCAACTTTGTGTCTGGTCCACTCGCTGCCAGAAGCCCCAGGGATTCCCTGAGGTGTGCATTGACATTGACAGAACAGTTTTCAAATAAGTCCTCAGCACTTTTGATTCACATGGGGCTTCTACAGAGCTACCAAACTATGGATTGCCATATCATATCTTTGTTTAAAATGTTATTTTGCTCCTTGTGGATGTTTTGCATTAATTTCATTATAAAAAATATTTCAATAAGACAATATTTAGCTTGATTACTGAGTTTTTGACACCCCCTTTGATTTTGCACCCATGATTTAGTCCCGAACCCTGGATTTTGCCTAGAATTTCAGAAAGCTAGTTATCTGAAATTGATTAATCACTCCTCAGCATTACATCTCTGAGTGGATTATGATGATTGCTAAAAGGTTGTCATGGAGCTTGCATTTTAAAAATGCAGCCATGATTGCTAAGTCATGTAAGAAGATAATACTTTTTCTCAACTTTCTGTCACTTGTGCTGTCTTTGCCTGAGCTGCTTTTTAATCTTTATATTTTCTGAGTAGCAAAATAATCCATGCTTCCATTAAGGCATTCAAATGTTGCAGACTATATATATTTGAATTACATATATTGCCATAAGTATACAATTCAAAAATCAGGTTCTCACCACGAGCCTTCTTTGCCATTTGTTCTCTTCACTTAACATCTTGGACACTTGGCCATTTGAATATGTAAGGATACACTTTTTAATTCTTTAAAACTTTTAACTTTGGTAAAACATAACATACAATTCATCATCTTAGTCACTTTTAAGTGTTAAGTACATACACATTGTTGTGCCACCTACCTGATTATTCTGCATGTCTACACAGAATTCCATTACATGATAAAACCTAAGAGATGCACTATTGATGGACGTTCCCCACGCGTTTTCAAAAACAACAAAAAGGCTCAACAAACTGCTTTGCCTTTTTAAATAAGAGTTTTCTTATGAAGAGATGAAATTAAAAAGCTCACGAGTGCAAGTCTCTTTGGGAAGGCAAAGCGGGAAGGCATTTTAGGGTGGAGGGCTTTCTCCAGGCATTCCTTCAAGTGGAGCCAGAGGAGCATTTCCTTGTTAAGGCAGCTTGTCTCTGTGAAGTGTGGTTTTGAAAAAAAGCCCTGGATGGGCCGGCAAACAGGAAATAGATCTACATTCTAAATCAAACGGCCTTCGGACTTAGAGAGGGTAACACTTCCTCATGCTCTACTTAATATCCAAAATAAAAGAGAGGAAGTGATGGGGACAGAGGGTGAGGAAAATCCTGCAGGTCCAGCTGTCTCCACATGGAGCTCAAAGTTCAGCCTTCTCAAGACTTTTAGTTGCAATCACAAAGAGCAAAGAGGAAAATGACCTATTTTATAATATGTAAGTGACAGTATGCTCACATATCTACAAGAAAATCAGGGCAAACCCAGTCAAGATACTTCATCAATCCAAGTCTTCTATTGTTTGGGGTTATTATGAGCCATTATGAACAATTCTCTTCTGAGAATACCATCAAACTACCGCTTTTTATCAGAGTGCCTGACAGGACGAAAATGTGAAAATAAGCCAGCAGCTGACATTTCTGAACTAAGTGAAATGTATGGGCCACAATGTGAAATACAGCTAAAACATACCCAGCAAAATTACTTTTGTCAGTTAACCCTCACAAATAAACAGAAATTTACTGGACGTGTTTTTTTCTGTAGCAGTGAAGATCCTGCAGGCAGTAACCAAAAAGATGTCATGGTAAATCAAATTCAGATACTTCTTTATGCCCAGGATCTGCTTCCATCTGCAGGAAAGCTGAACAAATTTGCAGTAATTCTGCAGCTAGACTTCACGTTTAAGATAAAATAAACCCAAAAAGTCCATGTAGTTTGCCCATAAGCTGGGCTGGATAAGAGACTTGGGGACCACAGGCTTCCGTCACACTGGTTCTGGCTCTCCATCATCCATGACAGACCCTGGTGTCAGCGTGAACACTAACATACATAGCTCTGGCATCTCTAGCAGGAGGAAGAACGACTTAGAACCAAATAGCTCTTCTCTAAGAATAGCTCTATGCACAAGCAGGGATTTATTTTCACCTTTATAGCACAGCTCTCCCTGAAGGCGCCTTTATCCATTTCATGAGCCTACTCTTCTGAAACAGGCAAAGAAGGAAATCCACGCACCCGGGGACCTCCTGTAGCAAAGAGTCATTTTCTTAGTACACTAGGGATGAGCTCAATTTGTGAGCAAGTCTCCTCACTTTTCTGACACCTTCCCACGTGCAAAAAGGCAAACCCCACAGCCTACGGTTCATTCATGTAGATGAGAGCAGGGTGGGATTTGATATTCTACCACCAGGCACTTGGGTTATTTCTTGGTGGATTTTTATTCATGTCGTTTCCTCCTTCTTATGGGGATTTCCTACGTTGAGCTCCTCTGAAGAGGAAGAAAACCTGGCTGACTATGAGTGAGTATCCCAAACCCTGTGTGTCCTCTAAAACTAGGCATGGATGTTTCTATTCTCTCCTTCCCCAAAGGCATCCAAACAGACGGCTCAGACTTGCTCAGGAGGCCTACCCCTCTGCTGCTCTGACATTGAAATGCAGAAATAGTTTTTTAAAACAAACAGAGCCAGGCCGCAGCAAAATTATGACGCAAAGTGTGTCTGTGTGTCAGGGTGGGGGAGGCTTATACACAGTCTCACCTCGCCTCTGCAGGCCTGTCTTTATTTCTGACCACCACTTTCTTCTACCTCCCACAGGCATATATCCTGAATTATTTTCCCTGAAGAATCTTTTGATCACCTATGATTAACTTAAAATATTAATAAGAAAACTATCAGTTAATATCTCAAATGTTAATTATGTCATATCAATAAGGGTACAGTTATTAAAGAGACTTTGAAACTTACCCAGCTCAACCCTCATCCTAATTTTACAAATGGGGAATCCCGAGGTCAAAAGAGGCCAAGTGGTTAGTCCAAAGCCAAGCAACGACTTATTAGGAAGCTATGTCTGGAACCCAGACCTCCAACTGATCTAAACCTCTTTGCACTTCATTAACCTGTGTACAGATGACACCTCCCCGCCTCACCTAATACACTTCTCTCCTCCTCAGGTATTACCTTCTAGCCAGAGGGTGCCCCGAGCTCCCACATCCATGCCCATCCCACCTCACACCCTGTTCATTTCCTTAGTGTGGCGTTTGGGCCTAAGCCAAAAGGCTGTGGACGCTGACCTCCCATGAGAAACAGCTCTGGGGCCTCTTGAGCTCCACATACAAAGTAGGATGTGATGTTCTTGGCTAGCTCAGTATAAAGGGCAATGTTTAAAGACAACACCTGGCTGCCCCACATCATCTTTTTCTCAGTTTGCTATAATTATTCCGGTTTTAATATAACCATAGACACTTACCTATTGCTTTCCTGCAAATACATATTTTTTGAAAGCATTTTCTTTGAAAATAGATGCCATAAAGTGTGCTTCTATCAAATTATTAAAATAAAATTACAGGGTTGAAAGGTGTTAGGTAAAATCGGGCCAAAATATTTGCTGGTCTGGTTAGTCACAGGCCGAAGAAGTCGTGCCCAGCAGGGCAGGCAGCGAGTTTTTAAAGAAGGTAGGGGGAGGGGGAGCACAGATTTACAGCGGCAAGAGGATTGGCTCGCCTAAGGCACCATTTCCAGGTTGGGAGCGGGCAGCAGCTGAGGATTTTGGCATGTCATCAGCGTCCAACATGCTCACCCCTCCCTCCGGTGCCTCCAGCCTTACAAAAGGCAGGAACTTTCATCCTTGGCAACTCAACGTTGCCATTGGAATACCCTTCATTGGTCTAATCTCTGGCTCTTATTCAAAATGGTGAAATGCGGGAGAACTTAGAGATCACTCAGAAGGAGGCCAAATACTCCTCAATGTCAGCCCATCTAAGGATGCAGAATGGCAGGCCCAGCCCTGAATCATTATTGGGTGGCAGAAACTCAAGAATCTATGTTTCTGAAAAGCTCTTCAGGGATTCCCTTGAACTGCCAGATTGGGGAACCCCTGATCTAGGCAACACCTCATTTTACAGATTAGAAGGCTGAGTGGCAAGTTATGCAATTAAAAATGATTAACTCTCAAATGTGGAATTCTTTCCCGTTACAGCTGGTTTGCAGGTAACATCTCCAGGTCGCAATCTGAGCAGTTACTGAGACAAAAGGTAAATAATCTAGTCTTTAACATAGCCTCTAAGAATCTCTTTCTATTGTTGGGCCCAGAGGGTAACACACTTCTCAGAGAAACCTGACTGCTGATTCTGAAGTCATCATAGTGGCAGCTATCCAGCCTGTGGCTTACGGGGCCCTTCGCACAGAGCCACAGCCTCTGTTTCCCTTACTACTGCTGTGCAATAAACCACTTCAAAATGCAGTGGTTTGTATGACCTCTCACCTCTCGCCACTCTGGGGACTCTGGGGATCAGCTGGGCCAACAGTCCTTCTGCGCATTTGCTTAGGGTCCCGCACGTGGCTGCACTGAGCTGGCGGGTTGGGTTTAGCAGAGGCAGTTGCAGGAAGAACACGGAGCTCTCCACGTGGCTAAGTCGGGCTTTCTCCTGGCGTGGAAGCTTTAAGGCAGTGGTTGAAGAGGACAAGCCCTGCAGTTCAGTGCAAGCAATTCCCGAGTCTCTACTTTTGTTAAATCTCCCATTGTCCAAGCAAGTCACACAGCCTAGCCCAGGGACACAAATACAGAGCGATGGTCTATTGGGGGCCATCCATGTGACAGTCTACCTCAGCACTGTCACTGCTCATTAGCACCTAAGCCAGAGTACAGCAGCCGTAATGCGGAATGAATCTACCTGACTTTGTTTCTAACTGGTATGCGATTACCAAGAGCAAAGGGTTTCGACCTACAAAAGTGACACTTTGATATAGTTCAACCTAATAAAATACACCAGTGTTTCTTTGAGCAGTACTAGTGAGAATATGATGATCTCCCTACCTATCTCAGTATTTTGTCACATTCAGAGTTTATTAGCAGCTCTTTTTAAATCTGAATCTGCTTAGAAGTAGCACAAGTCATTAAAAAGACAACTGAGTATAGAACTTGAATGATTTGTTCTGCATTCTTTGATTTTCTAAAACCTTCCGAGGGTATGGTATAGCGGTACGTGCTTTTACATTTTATTTTTGAAAATTAAAATATTAGTTTTAGGCAAATACAAAACAGGGAAAATGATCAGAGAGAGTCAAAAATTAACTGGCGAAGAAGAGTGTAAGCACACAGGGTGGATTTACAAAGAAATTGAGTGTGAAAGGGGGCAACCTAAGCAGTGGGTTCCCCTCTGTGCCAGCTGTGCGATAATCTGTACCATCCATGGCGTTTAAGTGGATCTAAAAGATTTATTTTCCTACCACCTACCAGGAAAACTAGTTTTCATGAATAATGAAAATGTTTTCTGTTCCTTCCACACTTTCCTTCCTTTTCAGGGAAAAGAAGGAGCATATATGGTTAGAAACTCCAGCCAGGCGGGAATGTACACTGTGTCCTTATTTAGTAAGGTTATGAAGTAAGTATGACATAGATTTATTCTTTGTCTTTTGTGTATGTTGTTTGAATATGCTGGCTATTCAGTCACATTTTGGGAGAAGACACCTTTAATCTCTGGAATTTGAGGTCAAAGTATTCCTCTTGAATGCGACCATTTATAGTTGCCTTTTTTTTTTTCCAACTTGCAAGGGGCTGGTCTCTGGGTGTTCCTCTCCTGCCCATCCCAGGTGGCAGCAGAGTGTCCAGGGCACAGCATGCCTTAGTCAACATTTCTTAAAGGAATTCTGGGTTATCCCCTTCAATTTGGTCCTAAGCCTAGAAAGAGAAAAATAGCAATGGAGCCTCTATAATCTTGGCCCTAGCCACCTGCTGAACTGAGACACCTACCCCAGCATCTGCTTTTTAGTAAGTCTTCCCCTACAGTGGCAGAATTAGCAGTTTGAATCAGCATAGCTTTGTTGCCAGAGAGCTTCTTTCTACGATGCTGTCCTCTTTGTGTGGTTAAGAGTTCGGCTTTGAAGCTGCCCTTCTGGGTACAAATCCTGACCCTACCATCTCAAACTTCCTATGTTTTGGAATAAGAATCTGGTCAAATCTTGATTAGGAAAATTTGAAAAACAGTATTGTTATGTGTACAACCCTCTTTTAATGGTTGGTTTGAATGACCCTCTGCTGTGGTGCTTTCTCCATGTGCCCTGCCCTGTGGTGCATATATGTGTTTTTGTAATAATTGATTTAAAAGTTATTTTGAGATTTTTTTTACAGGGTATCTACCCCCAGTTTGAGAGGACAGGATGTACCCTAAGAAGCCACCCAGCATTTTCCAATGGCCAGAAGCCATGTCTCCTGTGCATCTCATGTACTAGGTTGCACACCTGGATGTTGGCTAAAGTCAACCCAGTAAGACAAGGCAGAAGACTTGGTTCACTGAATATCAGAAGCTCTGTGGCCCTCTGGCCCTGCAGCTTCAGCCAAATCTGGTATCAGAAGTCCCCCTAGTCATGCTTCTTGACACCAGATTCATTTTTGAAGGTGACCAGGTAGAAAAATTAGCAAACAGATAAGCAATCAAATGATAATATTCCAAATCAGTGGATACAGAAGTCTCCTATGAAACACCATCAATGGACTTGAGTGGATTTCATGTTGAGATTGAGAGCAGATCAAAAATTTACAACAAGAAAGCACCGTTTCTGCTTTTTATAATTGCAGTTTTAACTAGGCTGGCATTACTGCAACACCAATTTGTTAATACTTTTATATGTGCCAAGCATAGTGCAAACTGATATATAAATAATCTCATGCAATTTTTATGACAACTAGAACAGCAAAGCCAGGATTCAAAGCCAATCTTTATAACAACCAGATGAGGTAGCTAGCACGCAGCAGAACTGGACTCAAAGCCCAGCTCTTGACCACCGTGCCATCCTCCAAAACGTAAGAGAGGCCTATTATTCCTGATATGTGTAAATCAATGTACATCAATTCACCACTATTTTCCAAAAGTAGAGCTGAAGGAGAGAGAATCATTTTATGTGGAGAAGTTAGAAGTTGACAAGAGAAGGTACAGGACATTCCCCACCCACTTCATCTTACATGCTGCACTCCCAAGAGCCTTGCTCTGCGGGAGAACGCCCACAATCCAATCACCTTCGCCTCCCTCATTATCAACTTCATGATTATCCTAAAGGAGAATTGATGCTCAGAATAACGGTCTGAAAACACGGCAGGCTCTCAGCCACCAAAGGAAGATTCCAGCTGTATACTTACATTTTATTGGCCACGAATTCTGTGTGTGCACCGAGGTTACACTGAGTTCAGAGAGGAACACTTTCCCATATCGCGAATTGCCATAGAAACACCAGATGTCAAGACCGAGAAACGCTGACTTCCTTCTCCAAAATGTGCAAACGCACCTAACATAATCACTTAACCGTTGTTTAATCAAGCTTCAATTGTGTATTAAAAACGTTCAACATTCTTTCTTCCTTACTAGTGATAAAAAAGGAACTGTCAAACATTACCATGTGCATACGAATCCTGAGAACAAATTGTACCTGGCAGAAAACTACTGCTTTGATTCCATTCCAATGCTTATTCACTATCATCAACACAATTCCGCAGGTAATTTACTTCAGCATTTCTTTTATGGGTTCTCATTGATAAATATAAATTTTCTTGGCTACTACTGATCCTCTTAATATTCTTAATTATATAGGGAACCATGAAAGTAGGGGAAAAAGGTCTCTCAAGCCCTATGCCTGCTGTGATTTTTAAGCTGCATTTCCTAGAATATAACATCATACACTCCATAATGCCAGGAAAAATGAACTTGAATGAGTTGAGTGGCTTAGAAGTAGAGGTTCTTGTTATAAAAATCTTTTCAGGTTTTTCTGCCTATAGAAAGAAGTAAGTTGATTGCGAAACTCAAACATGTAACTTCCATGGACAAGTTAGTGTCTATTCTGACTGAATTTTTTTCTATGCTGATACTAACACTTATTATTCATGATGTATTTAGAAATTATATATATGTATATACATTATATTCTTATAGATGAGATTCTATACATACTACTTTTCATCCCTTTATTCAATGTCTTAGCGATCTTTCCATGCAAATCATAGTGCTAACTTTGTTCTATTTAACAGCTACATAGAATTCTATCAGAGAATTACTTCACAATTTATTTGCCTAACCCTCTGTTGATTAGAGGTTGGATCACATACAATATTTTCACGTTACAATCTATGTTTCTGCACACAGTCCTGCTCCCACAGCTCTGAGCACCTCTCTGAGCATTTCTGTAGCCAAATTCCCTAGAAGTGGAATTTCTGAGATAATGCTTAAAAACATTAAAAATTTAGACATTGGCAAATGCTTTTCAGAAAGGTACTCTCCCACCAACAGCAATTTCTTCATCCTCACCAACACTGGGTACTATTACTCTTTTTAATTTTTGCCTAATTGGTGAAAATGTATATCAAACTCCCTTCTAAATGGAGGTGTTAACTAACCTTATTGTGATAATCATTTTGCAATATATACATGTATCAAATCATCTTATACACTTTACAGTTATGTATGTTATATGTCAATAATATCTCAATAAACCTAGGGAAAAAAAGAGAACTGAAAAAAAGAAAGAAATCCCATCTGAATGTCTTTTCTAAACTAGTGCCCTTTAGGGGCAGTGTGACTGGATGAATTTATAGCAGTAATTCGCTGTGTAAAAATAAAATAAAAATCAAAATAAAATAATTCGTAGAGTAAAAATAAGCTGTGGGCTCAGCATCAAATTTGTGCAACTCTGTCTGACCTGATTACATGCACATAGGTGAACTGGCTTCACTCCTGGCTTTGATTTTGGTTCTTGTATTTTTCCTTTGCCCCAATTTTCTCAATTGTTTATTTTAACATGTAGCACCTGAGAAGTATACTTTGAACAAGGTATTATATAGACACCTCCAAGTGGAATGACTCCATGCCAGAGAATGCAGGAAGAAAATATTAAAATGTTTATTTAGATTTGTCTTTTAAATCGCAGTCTCTTAAGTTTCCTATCTGTGAGTGTATTTTATGATTCACATAATGTATCGATACAGCAGCAATTGCATATATATACATTTTGGAGGAGTGTGCTTTTTTTGCCAATGAAAGTTGCAGGATTTAGAACATTTGGAGACCCCTCATATAAAAAGTAAATAAACATAGAAAAAGGAAGGAGAGAAAAAGGACACGTGACAGTTCACGAGACTTGGAAAATGTCACACACTTAAGGCAAGAAACATAAATATTTTTTAATGTGTTCTTTCAAGTCACTATACATACTCTATCTTAAACCAGCTTTACCATAATTTGATGTAAACAATTTAAAATGAGTTGGCCACTTGATGCAGTTTAGGAGTAGCTTCTGTTTTTTAAATGAAAGAGTCCATCAAGCAAGTAACTTCGATGGGATTTTTAAAAATCATATAAGGTAGTTTTACTCTTTAATTTTTGCTTTACATTGAGCTAATTATTCAAGTCAAGCAAATTAATACAACTACAAGGTGACTATGCACCACAGCCTCCTGAACTCTGTGCTTTTTTAGCTAGTCCAAAGAGAGCGTGAGCAAAGGCGTGAGCTGAGGCGGTGTGATGTCATGTCATGTGATGTGCTGCTGATTCCATTGCAGGCATGATCACACGGCTCCGCCACCCTGTGTCGACCAAGGCCAACAAGGTTCCGGACTCCGTGTCCCTGGGAAGTGGTATGGACACACCCTTGGGCTCTTATACTCCATTCCACTTTTGGTTAAAAAATATACATGTATATGTGTGTGTTGTGTGTGTATAATTAATTTACTGAAAAGAGAGTTAATACAGGAACGGGGTCCGTGTATAGATTGTGCCAGGGAGGGCTTCAGCTCTAACATATCGGTTCATTTTCTTGAAAAAAAAACTAAAGTAAAACCTTTCTGTCCTCCTAACCCAAATGAGTAACTCTCCCAGCATTGCCAAAAAGACTGTCAAATTTTTCCTCTTATTAGATCTAATCATCAGCCTCTGGAACCCCATTGCCTGTCCTTTCTTCCTCTGGGATTCTGTGTCCGCTCAGGGGAGCCAGTTTTCAACCTTCTGTATTTAGAATAATGACGTCCACTGAGATGGTAGTTCAATTTGCTTTATAAGAAAGTGTACCGATATTTTACCAAGCTAAGGGTATCAGGCCCATTTTGACACCAAGTCTTTCCAAGATGCCTCTGGTTAGCAGAGTGTTTTTCCTCTACTCTTTTCAATAACTGCAGCTGCTTCAAAAACAAGATTGTCCTGGTGGCATTATCCTGTGGCCTAATAGCTCAAAGACCCCATTACTAAGGGTTTTTTTTAAAGAGATCAGATTAAAACAAAAAGACTTGCTGTTCTTCATACTGTCAGTGTGAAACTCTCACTGGGGAGAAAATCCCTTGGGAAGCCTTCTCTTCTCGTCCTGAAGAGTGTCTGTCTTGCCTGATTAGGAATCTGGGAACTGAAAAGAGAAGAGATCAGCTTGTTGAAAGAGCTGGGGAGTGGCCAGTTCGGAGTGGTCCACCTGGGCAAGTGGAAGGGGCAGTACGATGTTGCTGTGAAGATGATCAGGGAGGGCTCCATGTCCGAAGACGAATTCTTCCAGGAGGCCCAGACCATGATGTAAGTTGCTTGGGAGGAGTGGCAGGTTAGCCCTCACCCCGGAGGACATTCATGCTAAGCGGCCTGTTCCTAACATCTGCAAGGCCTAGAGCAAGAGCCCACACATCAGATATAAATATTTAGAAGTTATTAATCAAGCCAACACACTAATAAATCAAATCAGTTCTTTTTCACTCCTACTGACAAATATACCTTCATACCAACCTGAAAAGCCATATTCAAATTTAGAATTTTCAAGACATTTTAGAGAAACCAGCCCTTGGCCCTTGGCCCCACCCCCCAACTCTGCTTTCTCCTGCCCTTCCTACCCCCCTCACCCCAGCTCTGCCCTGCACTGCACTGTGCTCAGTGCTATGGGCAGACAGAGCATTTGGGGCATCCAAACTTCCTCTGTGTCTCCCACAAACAGTGATCTGCTGGGTACTGACCTTGGTTAGGGGTAGGCACACCACCAGTATGGTTCACTCCTGGTGAGGACAGACCCAGAAGAGTCTGCATGGGTCCTGGAAGTGGCCTCAGGATTATGTGGACAGGAGATCCCAGAGTTCTGGTACCCCAAAGGTGATCCAGAAAGGGATGTATGGGTTCTCAGTGGGCATGTCTCCTTGGCCCTCTGGCCTCCTTGCCCTGTAGGAGGTACATGGTGGGGTGAGGGCGGAGTGGGCCCTATAAAGCACGTGCCCCTGAGGCTGGAGCCCCTAGAGGCCAGGACTGTGGCAATACTGAATATGAATGCCCTCCAATGTCCTTTTCCTTCCTGGTATCTTTATACAGTTTGGTGAAAAACTCTTTCTCACACTACCTCTTCCCTGATCTGATAAATGAAGCTGCCTTTCCCAGCGGCCTCTGCTCCAAGCACAGTCCTCAATTCTTGGCAGTGTGCTTGTGTTCTCTCTCTCTCATCCTTATAAATACGAAGAATTATTTTAAAGATTTAACCTCTTTTTGTTACAATGGTGAATCAGACTTTGAAGGGTGACAAAACATCCAGGTTTGCCTGGAACTGTCCTGGCTTTAGCACTAGAAGTCCGGTGCCCCAGGAATCCCCTCAGTCCCAGGCAAACAGGAATAGGTGGTCACCCAACTTTTATGGAACAAGTTGACATGATATGAAAAACAATGCTATAATAGGACTTTGGTCAAAGATAGTTGAAATCACAAATCCTAGCCTGCTATGGAGAAATAACAATTTAAAAAGTTTGACTTAAACACTTGTATGGTATTTACAGGCACCTCCCTGTATTTCTAAATATTAACACGTTCATTCCTCCTAAGAGGCCTATGAGGGTTGTACCATTGTTATCTTTACCTTATAGGAAACCAAAGCACAGAAAGGTTAAATAAGTTGCCCAAGGTCACCAAGCTAGTAAACGTGGCAAAGAGGCGATCCAAACCCAGGTAGACACGCCAGTGTCCCTTTCCTTAGCCATGCCTTTGTGGGGACCAAAGGTACTGAATCACCTTCACCCCAACTGCAGAACTGTTTGGAAGCAGAGGTCCTCTGTGATATAAGCCCTCGGCTGGGGCTGGCTTTCATGGGCATGCAACCTGCAGTCTAGAGGTCCCTGCCCTTAGAAAGGCCGCCCACTTGGTTTAATGCTGGGATGTCACCATCTTGAAAGTCTTCATAATTCTTAAACAAAGCTGCCTGCATTATTCATTCTGCACAGGTCCTTGAACATACTGCCTCTCGTTGATTGTACCGTCATAAAACTGCAGAGGGAGCCCTTAATGTCCTCCTCTCATAGGACAGAAAAACCCGGCAGAAATTCCCCTAGGCTCATGGTGTAACGCAGTGGCCTGGTCTCATTTTGGTAATCACACAGAATCATAAAAAGTCACTAACAAGTCACCTAGTCATAAAGAAAGAGATCAAACAGTACCATAAGCAGAAAGTGTTCAGTACTTTCTTCCAAAGGTAGATTATTACCTCCAAAGGTAATAATCAAACTAAGGCTTATCGTGCGGAAAGCATCAGTTGACAGGGTGTTCCCACCATGTGCTTCCTGATCAGCAGCTGAAATTGCTCAGGGAACAGTGCTTACTGGGTGATGGACCTTTGGCCCACAGCAAGCCTTCCCTCCGCAGGGAGCAATGCTGAGTACCACGCAGGTCTCTGGGACTGCTAAGAGATGCATAATTAAGCTCTTTGCCTTGAGTGACCTAAGGCATGTCCCTTTGGTGTAACTAAGAAGGAAGAAAGTAACTAAGTATTTAATAAATCCTCATTTATTTAAAAAGTTAAAAGTTGACATGTTAAATGTAGATTTACTTTCTACATTTGAACAATAGAGAATCATTCTATAAATTGATCAGAATGGATTGATTGCATAAGCACAAACTGATGAACACATCGTAATGGCTGAGTATCCATCTGTCATGACCGACCACAAGTGCTACAACATGTGGTTACTCTTTTCTAAATTTATTATTCAAATATTGTAACAATAATGTGAAATAAATTTTTTTTAAAAGAAAAATCAGGCCTAATCTCACTTCCCTAACAAGGCAGCTACTTTCATTTTACCTATGCCTTCCATATTCTGGTACTATTGTTTTTTTAGAATGAAATATTTAGACAGGAAAGTCAGAGGTTTGAAATGACTGTTCTTTGGGGGTAGCTTCCTCCAAATCGGTCATGGAAGTCCTCAAGATCACACAAGACCAAACAGGATTTCCAAGGCAACAGACCATTGCACCCCCGATTCTCAGTGGGAAAGGTGAACACAGTACACCACGAGTGCTGAATTGCAGCTGGCAGGGTCAGTGTCCAATACGTGGCCACATTTTTTACCTTCAAAGGCTTGTGCTCCCCAAACAAGAGCCTGATCTTTTCCCTCTCTTTTTATGTTCAAGTAGAAGAGGGGGAATTAAACATCTGAAAGTGATTCGTCCAGGACATCTGGAAAATGGAGTGTGGAAATTCAGTACTGAACTTTGAAAATCTGTTATTTCCAGGAAACTCAGCCATCCCAAGCTGGTGAAATTCTATGGAGTGTGTTCAGAGAGATACCCTATATGCATAGTGACTGAATATATAACCAATGGCTGCTTGCTTAACTACTTGAAGAGTCATGGAAAAGGACTTGAACCCTCCCAGCTCTTAGAAATGTGCTATGACGTTTGTGAAGGCATGGCCTTCTTGGAGAGGCACCAGTTCATACACAGGGACTTGGTAAGCAAAGCTTCTGGAAGCTCACAGAAAGGCAAGAAAGGAATGCACAGTTCCTGCCTCCCATGATAGGGCCTTTGGTCAGGGGAGGCGGGGCAGTCCTCATAAAAGAAAATGGAACAGAAAGACTTTGGTTAACTTAGTGTTTCCTGGAACCATTAAATCCATCTAAGTTGACCTTTACTCCAGGAAAGCTTTGTGCTAAAGCAGTTGTTTGGTACAATAACTGAAGAAAAAAAACCCAGAAGGAAATGAAATGTGTGTGGGTCTTTGGGTCAGGGTGGGAGTGTGGCATGTTCTGCCCCGTGTGCCCTGGTATTTATGTTCAGAGATTTCCTTGTGCTGAGCAGCAAGCATGCCATGCACACTCATCCAGTGCATTTGGTGGCTCCCAGCACAGCGTTGATGCCTTCAAAGCTCCTGTTAATGTGCCCTTTCCTGGCGGTGGAGAGGGAACTCCTAGAACTGATTTTTCCCTTCTTGTTGAGGCACTAACGTTCTCTGTAACATAAAACACCTTTCATGTTGTTTGCCAAGGATGGCTGCTTGGCTGCAAATACTTACGGGAGCACCTTTTCATTTGGAAATATTTTAAATCACAAAGGAGAAAAAGACAACTTCTAGACATTTGGGACTTTGATAAGGAATCTTTGATTTTGCTGAGAATTCTGCCAAAGACAAGGATCATGTCAGATTTGAATGTCAGAACATTCTTGGTCACTTTTACTAATTTGTAATTTTGATTTTCCTCCAAAGGCTGCTCGAAACTGCTTGGTAGACAGTGATCTCTCCGTGAAAGTATCTGACTTTGGAATGACGAGGTAAGCCAGTTCCAAACGGATGACCGATGAAAGAGATTTCTGTACCACCTCTGACTACCTATGAAACCCGTTTTACCTCATTTCAGCTATAAGATGGGATTATTCCTCAGCAGTTATCCAAAGTCCCTGATTAGTTTTCAACACCCTGATATTTTCTAAACTTATGAATAAATTCCATATCGCATCCTAAATATTTAAATATAACATGCTACAGCCAGATTATTTGGATAAATCTGTTATATATATATATGTTAACTCGATCCAGGCTCCTTTAGTCCTTTCTAGTTTCCTTCTTAATATATGTTCAACTAGGCAGAGCATTCACACTAGGAAAGATTTTGTTGTTAAATCATTAAATTTTCTGTATCACCAGGTAAGGTGTGAAAGAAGCCTCTGAGATTCTCTTGATGGCCATTCACCACTACTACATGATTTACAGAAAGTATTTTGTCAATATTGCAGTTTAAAAGAGTCTTCCATTTTCTTAATTCAGAATCCTCAGACTATTTAAGCCTCACAATTTTCCTGCTTTTACATGGGAAATGAAGACGTGTATGTTGGCCTTTCCATTTAACAAACATTGATTGAGTGCCTGCTAAATGCCTAGGTTTCGTGGGTGATACTGATGTAAATGTGATCATTCCTGCCCTCCAAATGCTCACAATTTCGTCCAGAGGGCAAGTGGATGTCCCTGAAATTGAGATAAAATACAGCTATAACGTTGTGCCGATACAGCATAAACACATAATTCTGAGGAGGAATAACAGTTTCAAAGACATCTAAAGAGTTGACCACGGCCAGCTCTATTTAGCAAACACGGCCCTAAAATACCATAGGAGGGTCTGTTTTTTTTTTTTTTTTTAAGTCTTCTCCAAAACTCAGTAGTAGGAAGTGTTCCTCTTCTGGGCCCCTCAGCACGGTCTAGGTGTCCCTGGAGCTGTGTGCTACCTGCCATCACTCCACCTGCCATGCACCGAGTCTCCTACGCTCACCCTCCAAGTGTGCAGCTCTCTCGAGCACACGACAGCAAGCTGCTCACAGCTGCTGAGGGCAGGGAGAAGCTCCCAGGACAAGGGCACTGATTCCCACTGCATTCCCGGAGCAGGAATCCCGGCAGTTGTGCCAGCATCCAGGGGCTATATGGTCAGGTTCTTTGCAACTTAGGAAAAGGGGGACACAACGTCCTCCTCTGATTACAGGATCCTGGAGGCCATGGACCAGGTCCTGTGGGTCAGGAAGCTCGTGGCCTCATCATTTGATGCCTGCGGCTTCACTTGGTCCTGATGATCTAAAGGAAGGTTTCAGCCATGAGCAGAACCCAGTCAGGGGTACCAGTATAGTTTCGGGCTGTCTGGTGGCACCTGAGGAGCTGAGCCCAGGGAGGAAAGTATGGAAGGTACTGTATGTAATCCAGAATGACTTACTATTACTCTCATTAATATTTCAAAGAATGATTCGCCAAACCAGCTTTTTCTGATATTTTAAATATAGTAAATATCTCTAATACATTTTGGTAGTAAAGTTTTCAAATTATATCCAAAATTTGTCTCCATAATGTTCATCTTCCTGTTTTCTTAAGAGTCATTATTTATTTGTTCTTTTGTGGGGATAAATATGTGGGGTTCCCCTCTATTATGTAAACATGTAATTATAAGAAACACAGCAATAGTGTATACAGTAAAAAGTAGAATCTGCTCCCCACCCCTTCATGTCATTTTCAGCACTAGAAGTACCACTGCTCACACACACGGTGGCTGGCCTGTCGTACCTTATTCCTAGGTAAACCCAGTCATCTTCACAAACGTGTACATTTACTGTTTGTTCCCACAAAAATGGAATCACATTATACACACCTGCTTGTCCACATAACCATGTACCACAGGCATCTTTTAGTTTTGGTAAATACAGTCTTAGCTCATTTTTAATGGCTGTATACTACTCTACTAATGTTCCACATTTTATTTAATCCCTCCTCAACATGTGGACATGGAGGTTGCTTCCATTGTTATTATTATAAACAAAAATATAGTCCATAGCCTTGAATATGCATTTAGTCTTGATATCCCCATGGGATATTGCTCTTCATCATGGTTTATAACCACAAAAGATTAGAAGCTACTTCCTTCCATGGTTGAACAAATTCTGTTGATCCGTGAGAGGGAAGACTATTCATTCCATACCCATGATGCTGCAGGAGAACATGGAAACAAATGGGCAAAATGTCCTTGGTATGCCATTAATGGAAAAATCCAAGCAAGCTGCCGTATGACAGACACCCAATTTTGTTCAAATTATACATAAGAAAAAAAGATCGGAAAGTACAAGCAAAAATGTATCTTGAATGATAGAATTACAGGTTATCTTTGGGTGAGATTCTGAGTGATTTTATTTTTACATTTCTGTGTTTTTCTGTATTTACCAAATATTTGGCATTCAGATTTTGGTATTGTCAAAGTTAGATATGATTTTTAAAGCTCACAAGCCATAAGCAACCTCCAGCCAAGGTCACACATTGAAAGGGCACAACAGATCTAGAGAACCGGGGCACCCAGTGGAGACTGGATGGCTTGATGGCCTTCATCAGCCTGTGCCCCCACGGAGCTGTGGCGGCCAGCAGGGGTCTTCCCATTTTGCACAGCCAAGTGGCTTAAGGTCTGTGTTGATTTTCCCCTGCAGGTATGTTCTTGATGACCAGTACGTCAGTTCAGTAGGAACAAAGTTTCCCGTCAAGTGGTCAGCCCCAGAGGTGTTTCACTACTTCAAATACAGCAGCAAGTCAGACGTATGGGCATTCGGTAAGAATGTGGCCACACAGGCCCCGGCCCCATTTCATAAGCTGGCTTCCACAACAGGAAACCACAAGAGCAGCAACATTTTTAGCAAAAGCCCTGAGCACTTACAAAATTTACCCAGATGGCCTGCGATAAGCAAGAGATTGAAGATCCTAATGACCTTGTCTTGGGTCCGTGTTAGGATGTCCGCCACATATTGTATAATTTGCATCTTCCTAGCACCTACTCATCAACTCATAGGAGATAGAAGCTCTTCCACGGAAGATTTCAAAGTTTTTAAAAAGGAGTCATGAAAAGCTAAATCCAAGTTTGCACAAAGTCTAAAACATTGAAGGGCTTACAATGAAGTCATCGACTTTCTGCAGGAAAGCAGCTGTGATAAGCATTCCCTTCTGAATTGACCGATTCTTTGGGCTTGCCTGGTATAAACACCAAGCTTTTGGGGCCCACACCAATTTCAGCTAGTGCCCTTGATAAAATTCCTCATTTAGAGTGGCAGTCAGCAAACTACAGACCGGGACCAAATCCAGTGGCCTGTTTCTGTAAATAGAGTTGGACTGGAGTACAGCCATGCCTATGCATCTGTGCATTGTCTCCGGCTGATTTTATGCTGCAACAGCAGAGGACACTAGCCAACACAGATACTGCATGACCCACAAACCCTAAAATACTTACTCTGTGGCCCTTCCCAGAAAAGGTTTGCTCACCCCAATTTTATTAAAACACCTACATATTTAGTACAAATAACTATCAATCCAGTAAAGGTAATGAGAAAAGCAAAACAATTCTTAAATTGACATTTTTATAGATTTTCTGATATTTTTCTACACTGGGGGCAACGTCCAGCCTGTTTACAATCACTGTTGCATGGATCCGGGAAAAAGAACCCAAATTATCATGAAGCTATGGAATCTATTAGATGCAGCTGAGACCTATTTCATGTCTGTCTTAAGTATAATTAAGCATAATTTGACTTTCTAGATGACATCCAAAAGACTGCCTGACAAAAGGAAAATTCAGTTTGCCATTTACTTTCCTATGTGACACAGTTTTTAAAAATAATTATCCCTTTTGTAAAACTGATCTTGTTCACTTAATAAAACTATCCAATGTACACAGAAAAAGGAAACACTGTGAAGATGGCATTTTGGTGAACACCTGATATCGCTTTGGGCTGATTAACTTGCCAAAATTAGTTTCAGTCTTCTGGTATCAAATGACAGGCCTTATGAAAGATGTTTTTTACAGTCAGTAGCCTCACTCAATAGTTACAGCTGCGTTTTGACCAAGCATTTGCATTTACCCAGCTTGCTTACCCCCCTTCTGCCCAGAACTTGGCTCCAGACACTTTGTTTCCAAAAACTAAATCCATTCTGAGTATTCAAAATGAACCAGGGCCTCTGAAAGCAAATCTCAAAGAGGGAATCCCACAGACAGTTTATGCAGTCATATTCTTGAGATACGCAAATAACCTTCCAAAGAGAGAATTGTGGAGGGAGCAACATGTATTCGGGTGGTTGTTTTAGCATGTTTGCTTAAAACAAAAATACTGCCACAACTTGTAATGTTGCCTTATTGTAAATATTTTACATAAACTCTAGCCCTAAAAGCCAAAGAAGTTTTGAAGTTAGTACTTCAGTTATGGTTCTAGAACAATTTTCTTCCTTTTTACATATGCCCGGTTCTTCAAGGTTTTTTTTTTTGTTTTTTTATTTTATTTTATTTTATTTTATTTTTTTTTCAAGGTTTTGAAGCTGGCTGACTTGAAATTTTCTGGCTTGGCCAGTGTGACAGCACAATGGCCACCATTTAAAGAGCATTTCAAATGTCCTTGTGCTCTTAAGCACTCTGCATGTTTTATCCTATTTAATCCTCAAGGCAACTCTATGACGTGCAAACATCCATATATTACAGACAGGGAACCTGAGCTGAGGAGAGTTAAGACAATTGCCCAGCCTGTAAACAGCAGAACTGGGCCTCAAAAGCCGCATCTGACTGATCCCAAATGCCACCCTCTTGACCACCATGACCAGAACTCAGTTTCTTAACCTGGACTCTGCAGTGCCCTGGATGGGCTTCAGGGGACTGGGAACAACCAGGAACCACACGCAGAAGTGCCATGCATTCACTTTCCCAAGGGAGAGCCCGTGCTTTTCTTTCAGATTCTCAAAAGGACACCTGACCCTCAAAATATTATGAACTATTGTGGCAATATGAAAAGGAGGAATGCTGCCAATGATTTTTTTTTCTTTTTTTTGAGAGGGCATCTCTCATATTTATTGATCAAATGGTTGTTAACAATAAAATTCTGTATAGGGGAGTCAATGCTCAATTCACAATCATTAATCCACCCCAAGCCTAATTTTCATCAGTCTCCAATCTTCTGAAACATAACGAACAAGTTCTTACATGGTGAACAAATTCTTACATAGTGAATAAGTTCTTACATGGTGAACAGTACAAGGGCAGTCATCACAGAAACTTTCAATTTTGATCACGCATTATGAACTATAAACAATCAGGTCAAATATGAATATTCGTTTGATTTTTATACTTGATTTATATGTGGATCCCACATTTCTCCCTTTATTATTATTTTTATTTTTAATAAAATGCTGAAGTGGTAGGTAGATGCAAGATAAAGGTAGAAAACATAGTTTAGTGTTGTAAGAGAGCAAATGTAGATGATCAGGTGTGTGCCTGTAGACTATGTGTTAATCCAAGCTAGACAAGGGCAATAAAACATTCACGGGTGCAGAAGATTTCTCTCAAAACAGGGGGGATGAGGTTCTAAGCCTCACCTGTTGATCCCCAATTTCTCACCTGATGGCCCCCCTGTGACTGTGCCTGTCTTAGGTTGTTCCTCCCTTGAGGAATCTTACCCGTCTCTGGCTAACCAGTCATCTTCTGGGGCCATACATACAGGGAAATGTAAAGTTGGTAAGTGAGAGAGAAGCCATATTGTTTGCAAAGGTTAGCTTTTTACTTCTTTGCAGATTTATGCCCTGTGGCTTCTAGGCCCAGCCTTTGTCTTGAGGTATCTTTACCACTTGGAGGAATTATGATACTCGGTAAATTCGATATGAGGCATGAATTCTATTTAAGGGTTGTAATTAGGGAGGAAGAAGAAAAGCTATAGAAGTAGCAGGTGAAAGAAAACATGGGAAGATTATTTCTTTGATATATCTTCTTGTAGAGTAACTTAAGCATGTATAGGTTTTAAACTACTAATTAAATTGCTGCCAAAGATTTTATCTTTAAATTTACCCTAAAAGGTAACTGGAGCATGCAATGACATTGTCGCACACAAATGCCAAGGCAGAGACATATGGCGAGGACCTCAGTCAGTGGCCCCTGAGGTTTGGAGCAGGTGGTTGTCACTGTGAGGTTGAACAAGGCCCCAGGCACCTCTCTGAAGCAGTTCAAGAATCCTGGTCCCAAGGAGGTGCCACTGCACCTGCCCTTGCCATTTCTCCATTTACCAGCAAGCAGGGTGCCTAGGTCTCAGGGAACATGGAGAAGAGGCCCAGGCTCCAGAAGTCATGGTACAGGCCCACCCTCCACATCCTGTCCTTTTTGCCAGGCCTCATTCCCTAGGGATTCCTCACTCCGAACCCTAGCCTTCCTGGCCTGGTGTGTGAAGCTCATTTGACAGACCCTACCTTCTGATATCTGTTCTCTTTCCTTTTCTTCTGCCGGCTGTCCCGTTGGTTCTCTGCAGGGATCCTGATGTGGGAAGTGTTCAGCCTGGGGAAGCAGCCCTACGACTTGTATGATAACTCCCAGGTAGTTGTGAAGGTCTCCCAGGGCCACAGGCTCTACCGGCCCCAGCTGGCATCAGACACCATCTACCAGATCATGTACAGCTGCTGGCATGAGGCAAGTGGAAGGTGGGCTAGGTGGATCCAGAGTGGTTGTGCAGCATGAGTGGGGAGGCAGTTTTGAGGGAGGGCACCTGCTGCAGAGACACTGAAATGGCCCCAAGACCCTGCCTCAGGTGTTCGGAATCTCAAACCAGCACTCCAGGGGCTGACAATCTACTAACTTCTGTCCAGCACTGCTCTAAGAACTTTATAAATATTAACTCATATCCAACAGGAAACACAATTTGAGGTAGGTACTATTATCACAGATAAAACCAACAAAAGAGGAAACAGGGACCTAGAGAGGTTAAGTGATTCACCCAAGGTCACACAGCTATTAAGAGGCAGGATGACTAGTGTCAGAGTCCCTGTTCTTAACCACAATGCTAAGGGTCTTTCCTCAAGTAGAAAACGTATAGCAGAGAACACGTGGCCACATACAGAGAACACATTATGGTCATGATTCCTTCCTCTCTTCCCACACCCCACAAATCCTGAATAAAAGCATTCCAGGCAGATAAAGAAAAAGGGTATCTTTTGGGGCCAACATGGAGCTGAAATTGCATGGAATTCATCTGCAAAGCATCTACTATTTGTAGAACTAAGGGGGATGCATGTTAAAGAAGTATGAGGCGCCATCTCTGTTCTCACTTAACTCACAGTACATACACACACACACACACACATGCACAGTGGGACTGAAAACACCAAGCAGTTTATCATTACACATGCAAAATAGAAACATAGATAAGTATGGGAAGAATTCAAAGCAGAGGGAGACCAGCTTCCCAAAAGCACTGATGTCTGAGACAGGTCAGGAAGTCTCGGCAGTGTCCATAGGTATGAGTGGAGACGTTGTCAAAGGGTGTCCACGTGAGACTGGCACAAGCAGAGGTGTGGAGGCCAGAATGAGCATGGTGTGCCTGGCTGTGCTTATTGTTGGATGGGCTGGAAATTGGTTTGGAAGAGTCGGTCTGGTCCAGATGCTGCAGACTGAATGGTGAGGAGAAGAGTGCAAGGTTTTCTTTTTACAGGCAATGGGGAGCCATCGAAGACTTTTGAGAGTGACATGATAATAGAGGACGTCTAATAGCAGTACTCTAAGAGCCCCCAGCTCATACTCACACCATTATATGGTACTGCTTCATTGACGTAGGGCCTAGTGCTGCATTGATGCATGCATTCATACCCTAGTAAAAGGCAGGCTGCTGTCATGTTTAAGCATGTGGGCTCTGGACCCCAAATGTCTGGGTTGAACACTAGCTGTGTGACCTTGTACAAGCTGCCTAACATCTCTGTGTTTCACTGTAAAGTAGTTCTTAACTGGTAGGATTACTGTGTGGATTGAACAGGTGGATATTATGAAGTCCTGAGCACAGTACCCGGTACACAGTATGTGTATGCTCTAAGTGTTTGTTGTTATATATTTCAGAGCATTTATGCACCAGACACTATGCTTGGTGCTATGAACAAATTGCTGCACAGGACTTAGAGAGTTCCTTATCTCTCCTGTTGGAGCTGAGGATCCCACTCTGGAAGAACTGCTGACTGCATCACATACGATTTTATCAGTTAGCCTGACATTATCTCCCAAAATATGGCGCCTCCTGAGTTCCCACCCTAGGGCACTGGCAACACTATAGAAGGCTGCCCTACCCGTTTTACCCTAGCTGTAGTGTCAAAGGTGCTGAGAGCCTCTGGCAGGGCTGGAGGATTAGACAGGGTCAGCTGACAGTGAGAGACCTGTCCCTGCCCACAGCCAGGCTGACTTGCCCTGTCACCTGTCGGATGGAGAAACTGGGTTGAAGCCCAGAAGCCCCCTGGCCCTCCCACTCTGGCTGCTGGCAAGGTGACTATGCCAGCAGATGCACAGGGGCCCCAAACAGCAGGGAACTGCCTTCTCCCCACAGTTGGCCCAGAAAAGTGTGTGCATCGCGGCAGAATCCATTGAGAGGCCTGCAGAGATAATCCCCAGGTGAAGGTTCTGCATGTAGTGAACATTTTCATTTGCCTAGCTACTTTTGCACAATTAAAAAAATGTATGAACTAGAGCATCATTTTGTTCAGTCTGGAACAGACTTCCTCATATTTTGGAGGAGATTGTATTTCATTTATATTTTTACCTGGGAACTCTGACATCTTTAGGATATTATTTTGTCCTAGTCAAGAACAAGCAATGTTTTCCTATGCGTTTCAACAGTGTTTTAAAGTTTTCCTCATCTGGGGGGTACATTTATGTTAGTATTTTATTTTGGTGGTGTGGCTCATGTAAATGGGCTTTTCTCTTCCATTCTATCTTCTAACTGGTTATTGTTCATATATATGAAGGCTATTGATCTTGTACGTTAGTTTTATATACTGCTCTTCTGGTATGTTCCTTTATCATTGGTTCTCTTGGTTCATCCAGGTATACAATCATCTCTTATGCAAATAAAGATACTTTTACTTTTTCTTCTCCAATTCTCAGGGCTCGAATTGTTTGCTCTTTAGTAGAAATGTCTGCAGAGTTTCCACATTTAAAAAGTTGCTAGCTTTGGGATGAGGCATAAATGTCTTATGTATTTTATTTGTAACCATAACTTTCATAAACTAAACCACTGGGGTTTTCTTTTATTTAGCTTCCTGAAAAGCGTCCCACATTTCAGCAACTCCTATCTTCCATTGAACCACTTCGGGAAAAAGATAAGCCTTGAAGAAGAAATTAGGAGATCTGATGAGGACAAATATAAATGTTGGCCACCATTTTCATTCTTTCAAAGGACAGTAGCAAGGCACGGACCATGTCATTTAGTTAGTTCTTAATAGTGTTCTGTGTGCTGTTTGTTATTTTATCTGGAAATGAACAAGGTATGAAACAAAAGATTTCCTTGGAATTTAGGTCAAATTAGTGATTTTGTTTATGCTGCTCTTAATATTACACTTCCCAGCCTATAGCAGAAGCACATTTTCTGATTGCAATACAGAGAGGGTGAGTACTATGTATAAAAAATTGAACGGAATTGGAAAATTATCTGTTGGATATTATTTTCTTTATGTCATCACTATCATGATAATTAAATATGCTACCAACAAATGCAGAAATGTGGACATTTGCCTTCATGTTTCAATGTTCTCAAACTTTAGCATGCAGGAAAATCAGATGAAGAGTTTATTGAAACACAGATTCCTTAGGAACTACCCCAGAGCTTCTGGTAGAGCAGGGCTGAGTTGCAGCCTGAGAGTTATTTTTAACAAGCTTCCAGATGTTCCTGCACAATCAGTCCGAACTGCCTCTAGGGGGCCACCTTGGGTAGTCGGGACCCCTTAGGTGGTCCATAATTCAATGCAAATGACACAGTTCTCTGATAATCCAGATTAGGACAATGACTATGTCATGTACACAAATATACAGCTAACTAAAGTTAAGTAATATTATTCAAGAATGTATTAAATATATTTTCATATATAAAAGATGCTAGGGTATAATTTGGTGCCTCTTTACTTAACATTAACCGTTATCAATTATCAGTTCTCGAACTCAGTATAACCCTGGTCTTATTTCTAGAATTGATTAGATTGCTGCTTTCTAATCATTTTAAATTCTTGAGTTTGGCACCCTGCGGCTTCTGACTAGTTTGGTAAGTGAAGTCTCTGTTTCAGTCTTCTATCTTGACACAAAGGTACAAAGTACTATTTTAGCTTCTAGTGGCTTTTGCTAAAAGGAACTTCAGCTTCGACACTGTTCCTGGGAACGCCCTCCTTTGCAGCCTGCTGCGGACCCATTGTTTTAATCTGTTGGAGTACCAGCGTCTCTTCTATAATGCCAACAAAGGAAAGAGAAAGGTTATGGGGAAAACACTATTAAATGAAAAGACCCCCTAATTAAGCCCTGCTGCTTTCCAGGAACAAGTTAATCTCCCCTAAGAGACCTCCACATCCTTTCTCACCCTACTTACTCTCTCAGCCCCCAGCTATTATCAACGATCCCTCTTGGTTATTTGTTTCTTGACATTTAAACACTGACTCCTTTATTTTCAGAAGAATTGACTTATGATAATAGTCTTCCATTTTTTTTACAGAGGTACACAAATCTCAGTTTATAAGGAAACCGAACTTTAAAAATAACCACTAGGGCATTTATACATTCAGCGAGCATTACCTAGCACCGACGATGCCATTCTTTCCCACCCGCGGGAAAAGAACAAGTAACACGACCCCTCCTCCTCAGGGGCCCAGAGTCAGGTCGGGGTGCACCGGGGCTGTTCCCTCTGATGCCGCCCACCAGGGGCCTGGGCCGCAGGTGCTACCCACCCAGAGAGTTCCCCTGCCCAAGCTGGGTCTTTCTGGTGTTCCTCTTAGAAGCGGTTTTCCTTTCTTCTCTTTATATATTTTAAATATAATCCTTTTTATAACAAAAGTAATACATACTTGTTGCAAAAAAGTTTAGACAATACAAAATCATCTACTATGAAAAGAGCTAAAGCCTTGATAAGATGCCTGGTTCCAGAAATCAAGTCAAGCAAGATTTTAAGATACTGGTTGCAGAGTATCAAAAACTCAGGAGGTGATGCTAGGAGGAGCTAAGGAAAGGAACTGTTCAGAGGCTTCTGAAATGCCATTTAACTGCTCAGTGGGGCTATCTAGCATTCATTGTCGTTTTAAACCAGGGGCGTGCCTACACTCTTGGAAGTGAAAAAAAAAGGTCATCTTTCCCTGACTTGTCTAACTGATCAACCATTAACATTAGCTCTGTAGAATATTTCAAAGACAAAGTTACTCTAACGTCATGCCGGTCACCACACAGAGTGAGTTGGTGGGTAGAGTTTGGAGATTTTAATCCATTTAACCTATTCTGAATCAGTCTTCAGGTATGAGCTCAGAACTGTGCTGGGGGCTCCGAGGTACTTAAAAACAGTATTAGGCTTGGTTTCTAACCTGATGGTGTTAGAACTCTTTCTAACACAACTCTTTCTAAAATGATTTTGTAGTTGTTCTGTACAATAAAGCAATCTGAGAAATTGGGATACATTCTAAGACATTTGGGAGGTCAAGGTCCCAGGGAGACAGCAGCTTCGTCCATGGAAATGAAAAGCAGACAGAATCCGCAATAACCCCAGCACGTAAGTACAGAAGAGACTACAGGAGTGCGTAAATCTAGTACATATTTATTAGTGTCTGCTCTGTGCCCAGCACTACTCACACTGCAGGTGAATACAAAAGGTTGAAGAGATCAGGTGCCCACTTAAGAGGGTGACATTCAGTTGGGCTTTCTATTCATTCCAGGGGTAGAGAACAATGGAAATGAGTTTCTATCAGGCTTGCTATGGGTGGTGGGGGAGGTGCTCACGGACGCCCCTGGCGCTAGTTTTACGTTGTCATGGAGATGATGATCAAGCAGCTTGGAAATGAGAAGGTGAAAGTCTGCTAACAGCTCTTTGGATTCTTCTCCCCTCTTTAGACCTGTTGCCCTAAAGAAGGCATGTTTCAGTTCAGTCACCACTGTGGGCAAATGACTCTAGTACTTAGGTTAGTTAATGGGAAGAGAGTGTGTCATCCTTCACACCTGAATTAGAGTGAACAGTGTGTGCCATTCATGATCTCTGCAGCTCCACCAGGTCACACACACCGTCCTTAAAGTGATTCCTTCAGCTTCCATACAAGCCTGGAACACTTGCTCCCACCAGAAATCCTTTTTTTCCCCCCACAACTCCAGCAACCCAACAGACATTTCTATTTCCATTACCCATGAACAGCCTGGGAGGCCAAAGTCACACTTTCTCTATTACTCTCAAATATAAACATCTCTTTTAGGAAACAGAAGAAAAGTCAAATCCCAAGGCAGAAATAAATACTGAAAGCAAGTGAAAATGCTCTCTCCTCAGGCATGTCTTCTTTGGACAACTTTTCCTGAACAGAGCCAGTGTTTTGCTATTTAATGACATCTTAATAATCTCATATTTTCTGTACTATGAAATGAACATTCACATACCATAAAATCACCTCAAGAGGAAATCAAATAGATTTTTCTAAAACGAAGTCTGAACATCATCAACATTTTGGAATCCTGGATTATTTTCTCCTTTACTCAAGTCTACAGAGGCATAAGGATTCTGTTCACTTCTTGCTTGATCTTTCCTGTGAAATAAAGTGAAGTCACCTTAATATAGTGATGTTAGAATGGCTCTGTCTCCTTGGAGCTCCACGGGGCCCAGGCATCTTTTACACCTTGGGATCAAATCACTGGGGTAACTCCTTTGCTATCAGAACCCTCTTAATGGACTATCAACACTGCAGCGCTTTGGATTCGCTTCTGTAGCCCAGCAAGTGGTTGGCACCATGGTTGCAGAGTGAGGAAGTCTAGTTAGAGGAGTATGAGCTCTGGGGTCAGGGTGGGATTGGGGAAGCAGGGGGCGGGGGTCTCTGGGCCTCGGTTTGCCCATTCAGAATATGATGGCAGTTATGTAAAGTCATTGAAGTAATGCTAGCAGAGCACTCACAGGACCTGGCATATAATCCACAATAAACATTAACCATTATGTTTAGGAACTATTTTGTTTTAGGAACTCAGCGGTCATTTAGCCAATCACCTCACTTTAAAGCACTTCCCTACTAAATTATCAACTTCCAAAGTGTGAAGATCATGGTAGGACAGCTTTGTAGTACAACCAGCTTTGAAAACAGGGCCTATATCGCAACCTGTTACTGACTAGCTGTATCAACTTGAGAAAGTTACTTGGCCTCTCTGAACCTCAGTTTTTTATTTACACGAAGATAATTACATATGTACATCACATGTTTTGCTGAGAACATTCATATATGAAAGTACTGAGAAGGGTAGCCAGTCTTATTTTCCTGTGTACCTTCTATTAACATGGTGCAGCAAGAAGGAGGTGCCCCCTAATAATTTATTTAATGACTTAACTTTGGAATAGTGTCTCATGTGCAAATTTCTACTATGTAGAAGAATGCTCTTCCAACTGTCATCACCTTGGGGGGCTTACTGAGATGCAGATTCTCCGATGCTAGGTCTCCAAGAAACTGATCATTTTGGCTGGCTTTGGGAAGGACACTTGGAGGCAAAGGGTGACAGGGAGACTGGATGTATCCTTTCATATTTTTAAAATTTTAGCCATATGAATATATCTATTCAATGTGTAATTTTTAAAATGAAGCTATTTGGGGGACTAAAACATTTCTATAGTGAAGAAAATTGAGCAAAATAGATTACTGCATGTAAAAATTCTATCACAAATGTGTTCAAACAGACCGAAGTGTGCATAGAGATTTGTTAGGTGCTATAAAATGTTATTAACCTTATTTACAGAAGTCCAGTGAAAGTAAATGATTTCTCAAGGTCAGAAAATAAAATTTAGTGGCAGAGCAAGAGTGGGAATCAGGTCTCCAATGATTTAAACCCTCAATGAACTTGGATCTTCAACTCAAGAACCAATCAGAGGCTGCCTGACTCATGAACTAAGGGGATGATACCAAGTCTGGGCTACCTGAGAAGGAATGAAGATGATCAGAGAGTAGTAGTTGGAAGCAGTTCTCAGAGTTCATTTTTGAAGGACTGTCCGGTTCAAGCCCATCACCAATCCAGTCTCTAGGGCCACTTCTAGACCCGGGGGGACTCATCAGTAAGGAATACCCCCAGCCGCCCACCCCTGCTAAGTCTGCAGGGCATCCTGGGAGTAGGGCAATCACGCTGTGGCCAGGATGGAGTTACCAGGGCATGCTAGCGAGCCCCAGGCTGGGCATCTATGGTGTGGTAGGGCTTCCTGGGAAGGCAAAATGCTGATATAATCTGGTAAATTTCTAAGGGATGCATCAGAATATTTAGGTGCAGAATTGTCCAAATGAGTAATTGGCTTGTACAACCTACCACTTATTGCGAATTCCCCAGTTAGTTTTCCCTCAATCTTTCTGTTTTAGGATAGGTAAGTCCAGGAAAGGTCACTTACTTCTTCCGATCTCTGATCCCGGTGAAGATGAGCACGACAATACCAACCACTACCACTCCCATCACAACCCCAAAAACAATCAGCCATATGGTGACAGGTGGTTGGTACGGGGGCTGCAGTGTCGGCTGGATACCCAGAAACTCCAGGCTGTTGTCATCCAGGCGGAAAGCATCATTGATACGGCTCCGGGATATCCTATTCCCAAAAGCAAAGCATTCAGGCAAAATGAAATTGTGTGTAATTACTTTTTCCTTATATCATTGTTCCCAAAAGGATCTGATAAGGCTCATCCTAAGAAGGTACATCAAAAACAGCAATGAAATCAAAGAAGATAACCAGGTCCAATGAAAGATATGCGTTTGATAATTATGCCTCTTTTGTATCTTGCATCTTAGATTAGATGTGGCAACAGCTTCACTGAAAAATTGGATGGCAAGTGTGGAAATGTACCAATGGTTGGCATTGGCTCATTTGTGGCTACTATGCTGTGAAGGCAGAAATAGCATACTTGGCAAGAATGTCCCTTTTGTAGGAATGTGCCTCCAATGGCTTCACACCCATCACATAATGCAAAAGAACAATTGGATACACTTCTTCTACAAATGTATCAGGTCTTATACCCAAGTGACAGTGGCATTTTCCAAATGAAAGGTTTTGACATTTGGAGGCAGGGAAGGGACATAGGAAAGGGGCCTTTGCCAATTTCTCCAGCACTGGGATGGGATATGGCTGGATTTTATAGGGGAAAAGAGGATGAAGATTATCTTTTAAAACAAAACAAAAACTAGTGAAATGAAGAATATTCTGGATTGAAAACCAGAGTGTCTGGCATCCCATCCTCCTCCTTGGGTTTAGTACAGGTCAGGAGGTGAGAGCCCTCCCAGAGAGGGAGAGAGGTCAAGGGGAATTAGCCTTGTGACCCCCGCCACCTCTGCCCAGCACTTCTCAGTTCTGCTTCCAGACATAACCAGCAGCTCAAGAGGGCCACCTAGTGAGCGTCCCTGTCGCAGTGGGTACCTTAAGCCGTTTTTGAATGACAAGGGGAACCATCTGCATCCATACTTGGCTGTGGCTGTTTTGGGACCCAGTTGAGGCAAACTGGGCACTGTTCCTTCTGAACACTCACTGTGCAGAGTCCCCCCCCCCCCTAGTGTGAAGGCTAACCAATGTCTGTGGAATCCTGTTCTTGCCTACCTCTTTTAGACCATGGTTAGTTAAATGAATCCTGCGTCAAAGTCCCTGACAGCATAGGATGCCAATGCCCGTCTCGGTCCCTTCGGCACTTACCATTTCCCAGGCATGCTGGCCAGACTTTCTGCAGCCAGTACCTGCTGCCTTTGCCTGAGAACGTTTTCAGGCCACAGATTCTGCCCTGCCTGCAGGCCAGGAATGCTGCAGGGTTAATGTCACCTGTGAGCAGTTCTCAACCAGTGACCGATCGGAGGTGGCAGATAAATATCCCAGCTCTGAGGGGACACTTGAGGTGCATTTTCCCCCCAGTCTCCTAGGTTTCCCCGGCAGACTGGAGCTTCAGTTGCCCACAGTGGTACCTTGCTCGATAGCATGTCGTTTATTAGCTTCTGTTCCCTGTTTCTCATCTGCGTTTCTCTTCACAGCTTCTTGAGATCACTTCCCAAATAAATTCCTCACACTCCCACCCTTGTCTCAGGGCCTGCATTGGAGGAGCCCAGATCAAGACCATTCCCTTGCTATGAGATCCTTTTAGAATGAAACCCTAAGTTTTTAAGATGAGGTGAAACACAGAAAAGCCTCTGAAGAGTGCCTGGCGCATGGTAAGAATACCTCAGTATCAGTTCCTGTGGCTGTCACATCTGTCAACCCCCTCGCCCTCACATAGTTTGTTTGAAAGTAAAATATCACCTGATGGCCTCTTCGACTTCAGCTCTGGGAATGACGGCAGACACATTTTTAGGTAAAGTGACGAAGAAGATGAAGGAAACCCTGGGTTTCAGGTCACTCACCCTCACGCACTCATCCCTGTGGAGAGAAGAGAAACGACTTCCCTGGTGGCACAGAGGACACAGTAGGGAGAGTGAAGACTTCCCTGCCAGTGAAGAGGAGGCGGCGGGGGAGGATCGCGGGGTAAAGCAGAGACTTGGGGCAGGGCAGACAGCGGAAGGATGTGATTGTCCAGAGCCTTCACGCTGCTGAAGCTTGGGAACCCAACTGCAGAGGCTGTGAGAGCATCTCGGCACTTGTGTCCTGCCCCCGTGTGAAAACCGTATTTTTTTCAGTGATGGGAAAATTTCAAACTGAAAGCACCAGGGGGATCAGCGAGGATTCACTGGTGACCCAGGATTCTGATAAACAGCCAGGACAGAGGTGGCGCTTACATCCTCCAGCCCCAGAGGCAAAACCTGTCATGTGACATTCGCATGACGGAGGATGACAAGGAGTGGGGGTCACAGCTGCCAGAGGGACCCTAATAAAACCGAAGGCAGAGCATGTGGCTCAGAGCCATTCTCACCGAGAAGGAAAGCGGGAGCCTTTGAGGGGCTTATGTGGCCTCTGAACTTCCTTCTCCCGCTCCAGCCCCAGGCCCCCCGCTGCCCTGGCCAGCGCCTCCTTCTCTCCCAGTAACAGGCTCTACCCCAGCCGCTCTGGCCTCCTTGCTGCTGCTCCTTCAAAAGGTGAGCGGTATTGCTTCTTCAAGATCTTTCCACCTGCTGCTTATCCCTCATGAAACGTGGCCCTTGCCGGCACTGCCGGCTCGCTCTCCTGCTTCGAGTGTTTTGATTAGCAATCTAAGTTCTTATTAAGGTGCCCCCTTCCCTCCCCTCCCATTTTCTCCTCAAATATTGGCGAGGTCTTTTCTGACCATTTCAGTTAAATTGACTTCTAGATACGCGCACACACACACCCCAGCGTACCCTAGCCCCTGTCCTGCTGTATTTTCCTCCCTAGCGCTTACTATAATCTAATTTTGTATTTCACTTATATATTTTGTTGATTGTCTATAACATACACACACGAAACACATACAGTAGAATAGAAGCTCAATGAGGGCAGAGATTTCTGCCTTTTTCTTTCAGCTAAGGATGGAAGAGAGCATTTGGGGTAGGGAAGGGGAGAAGAAAAGAGGAGAGAGGAGAGGAGAGGAGAGGAGAGGAGGAAATCTGAGGGGAGGGGAGGGGGCAGCTTAATAAGAACTTAGATCACAATTTACAAGTCAGAAAAATCACAATCATCCCTAAATAGAGGAACCCAAATTCCAGGATATTGAAGAAGCTTAAACGTTATAGGAGGTTTCTCTTAATTTCACTTGAATAAAAGTTTAAGCGTAGAATCTGCTCAGACCCAAGATTGTGGTAACTTGAAAGCACAGCAAATCGACTCACTCAAAAGGAATCGTCTGTTTTTTGACTTTTGAGAAATACTCTCTCATGGCATATGCAACAGATGACCGGAACAAGTACATTTCACTGTCGTTCCATTCATACTGCAAATTGAAAAGAGAAGCACTGCTCAGTAGGGATCAAAGGATACATTCAAAAGCAGGTATTCTACACGCATTGTTTTTAGATTTTTCTATTAGCCAAAGATTCTAGCTATTCATTAAGTCAGTGACCTCCAACTTGAGTGTGCGTCAGCATCACCCGGGGGGCCAGTCAGACCACTGAGTCCTGGGCCTGACCCTCAGAGCTTCTGATGCAGAAGGTCCTGGGATGAAACCAAAGGATCCGCCTCGCAAACAAGCTCCCAAGTGGTGCTAACGTGGGTCAGGCAGCCACGTTCTCAGAAGCGCTGTGTTCATTTACCCTTTTTCTTTAGTTTGATGTGAGCTGAAATAAAGACCCTGAGGACATGTTTAGAGATGGGAGTCACGCAAGTTATGCGTTCTGGTTAAAATGTCCATGTCTTGCAGACAAATATGCTGAGTTTTTACTATTTTTATAATAAGTTCTCACTCACGTATAAGTGTAAAAAAAAAAGAAACCAGGGTCAAAGGCAAAAATAAGTCTGTTAAGAACAAGGTAGCTTGTTCTTGTTTTTCAGGGCTAAACAAATGGCTGGTGTATTTGCAGTCTCTGAGAAACTTGTTAAAAGAAAATAAAAAGCATTCACTTTTTCCTCCAGTAGCTGGCAGTAGAGATCAATGAATGGCACAAATTTTTGCATCTCTCCTTTCCCTTTTAGGAAAAACTGACAAGATTTCACAAAAGAATTGCACATTAACTTCGCTTTGTATCACTCAGGTTTTAGAAAAAGTTGCTTTAATAGTAACAATAATAGTATTAACATTACTGTTGCTAATATTTTAGCTGCTGTTTTATATTTAAAAAAACTTAAAGACCGAGCTCTCAAAATAAGGCCAAATACCCAGTTGAACTTTACCATGAAATAGCTTGCAGTGGGCAGATATTGTGGTCCTGATGTGTAGGTGTGCTTACAGTATGGTCTGGTCTCATCAAAGCACCTGAGCTGGTGATCAGCCCTCAGAATAGTATCCCATCAAACTCTCTCAAGCCCATTTACCAACCCCTCACTGCAAGGAATGAGAATGTGGGACAAATGTCAAGAAAAAAGAAAATAAATGAAAAGGATCCTGATCTGCTAGATCCTTTCATTTCAAGTAATTAAGATTTATTAGGCCAATAAAGAGCTAATAAAAAGAAGACAGAAAGAGAAATAACCCCACAGATACTCAATGATTGCTAAGAAATAGGAACTTGAATGTTCAAAGTTTGCTAAGGGATGCACCTCCATTTTTATTCTTTCTTTTTTAAAGATCCATTTTTCACTCTTACTGAGTTGTTTATTTTTAGATGCCTTACTTATCTATGAAAATTACAGCTACTGTGGGGCCTTGGCCAATATTTAACTTCCCAGGAAAGCATCCCTGGGAAATACAAGTGACAGTGATAAGGGTGAATGGGTGGGGGACGGCCACGTGATATTTAAGATTGGATGTTTTCTCACTGATCTTCATATCTTCAAAGTAACCAGGAAAAAGTAGACATAACCAATCCTATATGGAATGTCCGACTAAAAATCCCAGAGTCTGGGGCTTGTAGTGTTGAAGAGAACCATGTGGCCTCTCTTTCAGACACACTGGAAATGGGCTTAGTGGCCATATAAGGAAATGCGTTACAAAGTAACGGGCATGCTATCTGGGATACTCACCGCTTTTTCCCCGAGAGCTGACTTAAGGCTTATCCTCACTTTGATGCTTTGGGCGGCATCTGATGAAACAGAAATCACAGACTGTTAGTTACAAATGACAGAACCGATCATGTGTGTTTACATCCTTCCCTCCCAAGATCCCACTGCAGTGATAGTGAAGGAATGTTTTAAAAGGTATAAACATGCTTTGGGAAAAGGAGAAGTATGGAGAGGGATAAGCGCTTTCCCAAGGGTCAGGAGTCCCGGGAGATCCAGAGGGGCGTGGGATTCAGGTGCAGCAGGGAGTGGAGAGAAGACAGGGACTGAAAATGAGGAGAAATGGAATTCAAGGCATGGTTAAGGCCACTGGGGGAACAGTTGACCCTCCTCCCCACCACGGTCTCACTTAGAGAGTCATTTGGAGGCTGCGTGGCTGCAGAACAAGAGGTAATCCAGGAAAGAGACAAGGACTCCAGGACGCACTGGATTCAACCCAGGAAAGCAGCAAAGGGGTGACCCAGGCTGACAACCGTGGCCAGATGGAGGCGGGCTGGGAGTCTCTAAGAGGGAAGAGTCTTTAGGACAGAATGAGACTGAAAAGAGTAGATAGGCTGGGGTAGTTGGAAAAGATGAATGCAATGCAGGTAGCAAATTAGGCATGTAGAAAAAGGCAGTAGACACGCCACAAACAAAAAGCCATGTAAGAAAGGGTATAAAATGCTACATTATGGCTCAGCAGGCATGATGATGTAAATATTGATCATTTCTTTACTAAACATTATGAAAAAAATTTATTAGGAGAATGAGAAAGGGAGGTGGAAGAGTAGGCGGAAGCACATGTCTAAAACTGACCAATAAAGACATATCAATATAAACGAATTGTTTAGCAAGATGAAAGTCACTGCCGGAAAGAAGAGGTAATAGCATTAAAATTGTTAAAAGGTATTTTGTCGTTGAAGAGCAGGATTCGAGTACAGTGAGTTGGGGACAGTTCAACTCTTTCATTTTAAATATGGGGCTAAAAAGCAGATTTGAGAGAGAGAGAATGTGTGTGTGCCAGTGAAGTAGTTTTCACCATGCCTGGTCCCTAGCAGGGGCTCAACAGATGTGCGTCCTCCCCACTGAAAAGGCAGCTGCCCCCACAGCACAGCCAGCCGCAGGGTCTGTGCAGAGGGAGAACGTGCTCTGCTGGGTCACGGCCCCATGACACGAGCCAGAGAGGCAGATGAGTGCAAGCAGAAAGGGAGCCACTCAAAATGTGTCAGTGGACTCACATGGACTCCAGTCGGTGTTCCATCCCACAAAGGAATTCTTGTTCTGCTCTTTCAGCCAGGTAAGCAAGGGCTCAAAGTAGTTGAGCAGTGGTCTGACATCCATGTTCTTGGTTCCCACAACACGTTCCAATGCTAAGGTCCAGGGTTTTGATTTTCCAAGGCTCAGCATTTGACTACATGAAAAAAAGGGAGGGTGGGTTCTGGGCCTTGTGAGAGGTCCACATTTACATGTCTGATCTATGGTATCTGCTCTTTGCCTCGGCTAAGTTTGCTGCCAGCAGATAAGAAAATAAGGTGGGTTAACAGCTGTATTCATCCTTCAATCTCTCCCCTTCCGATTACTATGAAGCGAGCTCTGTAGTTACGGCAGGGAGAGAGGAGATGGCCCGGACAAGGTCTAGGTTCCTGTGTGGCCACAAAATAAACATTTAATTTGTGGATAAGGACATTTTGAGGCCCCACATTTTCTTTTTAGAACAAAGAGATCAAATTCAAACCTAGGCATGGAATTGAGTAATGTTGGATAGAAGGAGAGATTCAACATTTTAAAGCATTTCTTACAGCAGCTTCTGCCCAGCTTCAGCAGAATTTGAGATATCGCATTTGTGCAGAGGACCTTCATGTTTAGCAGTCTGACAAAGGGCTTCTTGAAACTGGAACTGATAAATGGTCCTTGTGTAATATCTGTAAAGGAGACACAGAAACAAAAAAGCACTCCCAGGTTTAGGAACTGTGGTAGAGCGAGACATAGACTGGGCATGTATTCAAATTCTGAGGCCCTTGTAACCAAAGAGAGACTAGTTAAACCTCTTTCTCCAGTAAGACCCAAACATGAACCCTACAGATTCATCATAATCTGCTTTTATTTATGTATCAGCTGATTAAAAAGAGGCAGTATTGTTTTGTTAAATATTAGCTCACATTTGTATTGTGTTTTACAGAGTTAGAGCCTTTTCATATCAATGATGCCAACTGATTCTTATCGCAGGTCAACAATACCATTTCCATTTCCATATAAAAAAACAGAGGCTCAGCAAATTCAAGATCTGGGGCTAACAGGTGAAGAACACAGGATTTTTGACTTCAAGTTAAAAATGTTCTTTCTGTTACAATGATTCTGAACTCGGCCCATAACAAGAAGATAAGCAAAAATATTTTTATTCCTTCCCAGGATACAATAAATTCCTTGATGGTGGAGAAAAGATCTCATACAAGTTTTATGCAACCCAGTAAGTCGTGTTGAGTCGCACTGAATTGAAACTGATCATCTCTTTGGGAGTTCTAGCGGGGAGGTGGGTGGAGACAGAGAAATTATAGTCATCACTTCATAGATCCCTATTTCTTTGCCATTAGCACAGCTGTCCACAAACCCTAGGAGTTACACAGTGAGAAGGAAACTGTCATTTACCGGATGAATGAGTAATCATTAGCAACGTGGAACAGAGACGCAGGATCACAGTATGTCTCATCATGGGGCACAGGTTCCACCACCCCGACTATCTCTCGCCTTTGGTAGAAAGAGAGGAAACATTAGCCGTGGGTCACTCCTCTTGGGAAGGTATGGTCGGGGGCGCTGAGCGGGTTTCGTCAGCCAGTGATATTTATACTGGAATTGGTTGTCGGGGAAATAGAAACAGTGTGAAAAATTATAGAATAAAACCCATTATGTGGTTATCTCTTCCTTTTTAAATTCAGCCAGAATATAACATTGGAAAATAGCTGTATCTTCAAAATGCTAATTTAATAAAGTGCACAGCACGGGCCAAAATGTACAGTGAAAGTCCTGATAATTCCCCTTTGGCATCACACTTTATGTGTTCCTGGCAGACAGAATTTTCTAAAATTGAGATCTTGGTCATCTTCAAGGCTAGCTCAAATGTCCCCTCGTCTGAGGTCTGTCCTTGATCCCACCCCCCCATCCCCACCAGCACAGTGAACCCCTGCAGATCCCTTCACCTTCTCTAGCTGTATCCCCTTTTCCATTTCTCTCTCCATTTTTTAATCATTGACATACAGCTCTTCTTGCCCTGGATACTTGAACTCCTAGAGGGCGGTGCTGTGTCTTCATCATACGTACAGTTCGTGTCAACACGGGACCTAATGCTAAGGAAAGACTTCACGTCCATTTGTTGAGTGAGTGGAGTAATTCAGGCATTAATGAATCGTTTGAAGGGTCTGATTTCACGTGCCTTTAAAAATTAACTAAAAGAGATAAAAAATGAGTTCAATAAGGAAAAAGTGGGGGGACCATGTATCTGGCATTGTTTAAGCCTGACACATTTGTCCTTTTTGACTGTGGGACTCTTACAGACATGATTTCAGTAATACTCGAATGCCAGAAACAGTTACTGATGCTGCCTCCTTCCTCCCAAGTAGGATTTATGTTAACAGAGGGAATCTTGGCAGAAGAGTGGCACTGACTGACTTACAGATATGCGGCCAACTCTTACAGAGGGAGAGCTTCCCAACAGAAAGGAAAAGTAGGAAAAAACAAGGGCAGATAACTGACGGGGGGTGACGGACAGATGGTGGGGAGAAGATTTCTGTCTTTCTTCCTTTTTTCTCTCATCCTCCCTTCCTTCCCTTCCGTCTTCTTTTGTATTTCTTTCATCCAAAACCCATTTGTTTCTTTTCTTTTTTTTTAAGGGCAGAAATGTTTTATTTATTTATTTTCGAAGTAGTAACTGTTATAAATAAATGAACGCATGAATGAATGCAGGGCTGCATGGGAAGAAAAGGGGACATAGCCATCTAATATCCTAATACATTTCTTATGCAACTTTTACAAGATTTTGGATTGTCTTCATAGAGTAAAGGGATGAATAGCAACTCGTGTCTACTGCTCTTTCCCTGGAAAGGAAACCTCAGAAAAGTAGTAGCAATTTCACTGCTGTATTATATGGATCTGGAATATCCACTTAACTTCCCCTGAGCTTCAGACTTGAAGCATCCATTGTCTGAATTAATGACAATATTATCACATAGATCAAAATATGTTTATTTCATACGTGCATGTCGCACACCCTGTGCAAGGCACTTGGGATACACTGATGAGTAATGTAGTGCTGAAGCTCTTTGAAGGGACCACAGCCTGTTGCCTAAATGTGCTAGGCTCTCTCCAGCTTGGGATTCTCTCCGTCCCCTCTTCCTACACCTGACTAACTCGCACATCTCCCTCAGAGCTCAATGTGGGTGCCTTTCCTCATCCAACTGGCCTCAGCAAGCTGGGGATCTCCCCTTGGGATCTCACAGACTGCATGCGCTCCCATCACAACCCAACATGTGGCAGTGGCTTCATTTCCCACATCCCTCCATAGACCAAAAGGTCTTTGAAGTCAAATCAAGGAGAACCTCTGAAATGAGCACCATTGGATCCCCAGTGCCTTGCTGGAAATGTGGGGTTAATATTTTTGTTTAAAAAAATGGATAGAAGAATAAATAAAAATGAATAAATTGATCACTTCCTAAATAATACTGCAGTTCAGTGGGTGACCAAACACTTAAGAAGCTAGAAAATGAGAACTTGTCACGGGACCCTGCTTGGTGGGGGAGGGCAGAGCCACAAAGATGTTGTCTGAGGAGAAGGCACCCAAATGGAGACTTAAAGGATAAAGAGGGTATTAACGTACGCCTGCGCACAGGGGTGGCGTGTGCTGGCGCTCTCCTACCTGAATGTGCTTCTCCCTCTTTGTCACATATTTAAGCCCACATTGCCGGATTTCAGGATTGAGCTATTGAAATCCCAGGGTTTCTGACTATGAAGAATTCTCTGAGAGTTCCAATCCTTGCTGTTTTAGATTAGGATCTCACAGAAGCAGACCCTGAGACAAGGTCCTGAGAAATGATCCCAGAAAACATTGGCAAGAAAGTGAGACAGGAACAAAGGAAAGCAGCCCCAGGGAGGTTTGTTATCAAGCTCGTTACCATTGGGGGTAACTGAGCTTCATCCCAAGGGCCTCTAGGATCCAGTGGAGTGCACGCACTCAGAATCCTCCCACCTGAGGGCGAGAAAGAGGAGGTATTTATCCACCAATTCCCATCAGACACCGAGGGCTGGTGGGGTGGCATTCATTCCTCAATCCATTCTGCCGTATGAGGGTTCTAGAGACCTAGAGGAAGACCTTAGGCAATAAATTACAGATTCTGGCACAGTGCTTGTGTGTATGTGTGTGTGTGTGTGTGCAGGCCAGCCAAATGCTTTTAAACAGACAGCAAACTCATGAGAAAACATTTTACTGATCACACATTCATTGACTTACTTCATCTCCCACCACTTTTTCATCCACTGCTCTTTGGGAATTTGGCCACTAAAGACCATCCACCTCCACTTTTCTAACATGTAAGTAAATGGTAGAGTTCCAACAATTGTGAGTGCTTGTTTGAGTAGGAAATTTATTTCTGTTTCTGAAAGTAAAATGGAAAAGGATAAATATTACAATGAGGATGACAGTAGATATTTTGTGCCAGATGATTTCCCAATCTCAAGATATACCTACCATAAGGATGATTACATGAGAAAAATTGACAGTGGGCATCATAATATGTATATATTCACTTTCTCAGCTAAGGGATTTGGAGTAGACGAGGCCTTTTAGAACAGATAAAATGAACACACAAGTAACCCCTAATCCTCCTTTTTTACATTAGTTTTGTTTGCCTTCTGTAAATACCTTTTAGCAGAGCTAATGGGGGCTATTTCATCCACTTTGCCAATCATATTCTTTATTCTTGTAAGCTCCATGAAGGCAGTGGCTGTTAATGTCTTATTCAAGATTGGATACCTAGCCCCGTGTCTGCCACATGCCACCCTCTCTGAGTCTTTGTTAAATAAACAAATACTAAACAGATGTGGCCAAAGGCCAGTAAACCAGGGAGGAAAAACAAACAAACCAAAAAGAGCCTCTCCAGAGGAAACCAGGCACCGGATGAGCAGAAGTACAATGCACTTTAAATGTACTGACGGCTTCCTTACCTGAGCTGAAAAAATGGTTTAACAAATTATGTTATTCCTTCCATCGCATATTAGCGATGGGAAAAGGCAGTAGAGCGCATCTCTGGTGCACAGATGAAGCTCACTGAAATGTAAGCAGGGGGATATTATCTACTGGGTATGCCACCATATCTCTAGTGTCTAGAAAAATGCCTTGCACATGGTATGTGCTCAATAAATATTTTGGGAAAAAGAAGGGGAGAAGGGGGAGGGAGAGGGAGGGGAGAAGGAATGAAAGAATTTATTTGTTTAACATCATTCACAGACTGGGGCAGGGCCAAGGAAAGAAGCTGGAGTTTTTCAAACCAGTGGTTTAACCGTGTCTAGTACTATCTTCGTAATTCAATCATCTTTACCTCTGTCAAGGAATATCAAAAAAAGATATTAAAAATTGTCTGTTTATTTACTTAAGAATGATATTTTTTTTGATCATATGGTTGTTAACAACAATAAAATTCTATATAGGGGACTCAATGCACAGTCATTAATCAACCCCAAGCCTTTATATCTCAACAGTCTCCAATCTTCTGAAGCATAATGAACAAGTTCTTACATGGTGAACAAGTTCTTACATAGTGAATAAGTTTAAGAATGATATTTTAAAGCCAGGAAGCAGGTGTGGTCACCATGAACCCCTGTCCTCTGTTGCTCCCTTCATGGCAGGATGCGGCTCCCTGTCTATTACCTACCGGGTCTGTACTTCTAGTAACTCTTCCAGACATGGTAACGCTTTCCACTGACCTACTGTCAGGCCCTTATGGGGTCACTGAGGTCTGGAGCAGAAATCCAGGCAAAGTTAACTGCCCACACAAGGATAGAGCTCATGACCTTGACCTCACTGACCAACCATTCCAGCTAGGAGAGCTGATATCTATGTCCCAAGCAGCTAGACCCAGGGGAGAGAAATATACAGAGGAGAACAAGGCTTGTATCTAAGGGTCTTCCCTCTGCAAGGAAGAATCAAAAGGCTCGGCATCCTCACTGAAGAATCTGGATCCCAGGAACATTTGTCATGTTCCATCGAGTCCCACGAGCCAAAGAAAAAAAGGCTGGCTCAGGCAAAGATGTTGAAGGATAGCAGGGATCTGAGGGGATGTGACAGGGGCAAATTCATGCTTCAGCTGGTTGAACAAAATGCTTCAGTCCCTTCTAATCTTGATAGTCCATCACCTGCTCTTTAAGAACTGCCAAATTTCAAGTTATGCTTTGCTTTGCATATTATCATGGGAAAAATGTTAAGATTAGGGCCCTGGTTCCAGTTCTGCCATGTTTTTTGACCTTGGGCTAGTTACTTTCCCTGTCTTGTCTTCAGCTTGCTTCCTTTGCGGAATGGTTTTTAGAATTGGTTCCATGTCTAAGATTTTGGGAAGTTTTTACCTACAACCAGAGTGATTTAGTCAGAACTCTGACGCTAATTAGCTGAATGACTTTGGATAAGCCTTTTCAGTTCCAAGGACCTGTTTTAGCATCTTTTAAAAAAATTTTCCATTAGATGTTTCTCAGAGTACCAAGACCATTCATTCCGTTACTTTTCTTATGCTCTTTTCAAAGGCCCAAAACCACACGTTGCCTTGTCCTGATATATACTTAAACCATTTTTTTTTACCAATAGTAATTCCTAATTACCCATAAATACCTTATACTTCATGTGGCAAAAATTAAATATATCCTACACATGACAATGAATACTTTGCCCACATCAGAATCCCCCAAACAAGCCATGAAACAAGTGTCCATACCATTGTCTTCATAAAAGTCAGGAGGCAGAAGACCAATGTTTTTCAAATGCTTGGGTGTAGCTGCGGAAAGTGACATGATCTCCCCAACAGCCTCATGGAACCCTTCGTTAGCTCCGTTTCTTAGCAGGTAGGGCTGCATGGCATAGGCCATGTCATACTGGATGTGTCCCATCTCATGATGGGCTGTCAGGAAGTCATCCATTGTCACCTTTGTGCACATCTTGATTCTGCACAAAAATGGGCAAGATTAACATGAATCTCATTGAGTCACTTTTAATCATCACAGTAGAGTTGTATGGGATTTTGGTAGCAGGGGTCATCTTCCCAAGGTTTATGCACCAATGAATCTTGAGGACCTACCTTTTATGTCCTAGAAACTGTACTAGGTGCTCAACATAAGGTGAGGGGCAGGGCTGAATCCTGTTCTCTTGCTCACAGACTAAAAGAAGGAAAGATAAGCAGAGTCTTCTGCAAAAATGCTGAGGCAAGTATAAGTAATCCATAAACATGGCCTGGGCACAGTCACCTAGAAGCCCAAGAAGGACTCACAGGATGCCGGGAGCAAGCTGGACCTTGCCCAACATGCAGGACATTGCCAGGTAGATGGCAGCGAGGGCCAAGAGGTTGACATTCCTGGAAGTGCTCAGTGAGAAAGGCTTGAGAAAAATGTGGCATTCAGGACATGCCAACAGCTTGCTACAGCCGGGATAGAGAAGTAGTAGGTGAGGGGGCTGGAAACTGATATTTGGGGATCATTAGCATGTCAGTCAGTGAGCGGAGGCAATGCCCATGAAGCAGGTGTAGAGTGACAAGAAAAGAAGGCCAAAGACAAAGCCCTAGGAGGTCCCAGGACTACAGAGTGGAGAGAGGAAGGTGTCCCACAGGAGGTGGAGAGAGAAGTCAAAGTCCAGAAAGGATGACAACACAGAAGCCAGTGAAAAATAGCATTTCAAAGACAGCTCACAGGCCGTGCCTAATGTTGCTGTGGCCAGTGAAGTGAGGACTGCATGTACAGTTAGGTGGGTGTCCTTTCCAACACTGCAAGAGCATTTTCATTCGGGTGAGTGTAGGGGTCATACTTCAGTAGGTTCCCCAATTAATTTCCCTACCACTCTGACCATGTCATCCCCCTGATAAACACCTTTCAGGACTCTGCACTGCTCAAAAAAAAACCTCAATCCTTTATATGCCCCAATACCAGCTGCTTTTCTAACTTGGTTTTTCTCTCTTCTCTTTTGAAACAATTATAAAGATAGCTCCTGTTTATTTAATGTGCAGTGTATGTAAGATCTTGTGCTAGGAAACTTACATCCACTTATTCATTTCTAAGCCTCATTCTCGTACTGGAGTCAGTAAACTGCTTGGATGAACAAGGCTTTATTGGAACCCAGCCACACCCATTTGTTTGTGTATTGTCTATGGCTGTTTTCATGTCACAAGGGCAGGGCTGAGTAGTTGGAACAGAGACCCACAAGCCTAAGCTATCTAATAGCTGACGCTTTACAGAAAAGGACTGCCAGCCCCTGCTCTAGCAATACTGCTGGGGCTCTGCCCAGATATGCTTTACCACGCAGATCCACCGGCTCCCAGTTGCCTGAGTCATAGCTGTTAAAGGCCAACAGCTGCTTCCTCCTCTTCGCTGCCTTTGGCCAAATGGGAGGTGCCTCATCCAGGAGCTTCTGTCCCTGACACTATGGGGCAGTCCGCAGCCAATGACTAACGGAAGGCCAGCCTCTCGCCTCAAGGTGAGACCAACTCTGTGGTACAAATCATGCTCCAGAGAGCCCCGTGGGATCAGGCTGAGGCGAATCTCCTTACCTCTTCACCTACTTCTCCTGCCTACCCTGCTTCCTGCACTCCCCTTGGCCTGGAGGGCTCCCTCAATGAAGCGCTTGGACAAGAAGCTCCACCTCAAGCTGGGGAACCCAACCTAAGACACTCACATGCCTGCAACCTGGAAATCACTGTTCTACTTCACAGACAAGGAAACTGAAACCCAAGAAGGGTAAATACCTTGCCCAAGGTTGCCTAGTCATCAAGTGACACACCTGGAATTCAAAAGCCTGTGCTCATTCTGCAGTATCACCCAGACCTTTCTGCACACAGCCTTTATCCCAGCCTAAACCGCTGACTCTGGGTACACAGTACCGGGTCCTGCCTCTGCACTTGATCCTGCTCCCCTCTTGGCCGGTGTCCTCCTCCCAGCTCTGTATGTCCAAACCCTTTCTGCCTTTCTAACTCAATTCAAATGCCACCTGAAGAGCCCTGTCTGATCCTACCAGGTATGGTCAGCTCTCTTCCAATTCCCCATAGAGTGTTCTCTGTGTTTCTCTTACGACACGTACCGTTTTCCCTCTTTTGTCCCAGCTGATTTATTCACCTGTCCTGTCTCACTCAAAAGAAGGAAACATGGAGGGGAAGACTGATGTCTGATTCATACATCCATCTTTCATAAATCTTAGCACCAAAACTTTCCTAACGTGGGCCCCGCCGTACTAATGGCCATGCAACTCTAATGGGTGCATATTCTTTCAAATGAGGCAAACTGTCTAGAGGTTCAGGTTAGGGCCCACTGGCAGCCCCCCTTTCCTGGGAAAGCCTAGATGTGTTCTCATGGATTCCCAGCCTTCTTTAAGGAGAGTTCATGCATCTCTCCTGTGCTCAGAGAAGCAGAGAAGGAATCCTAATTCATCCTCATTCCTGCCCTCTATTGTCTCCCATTTTAGTACCAGCTGCTTAACTGTCAGTCTCAGTACCTGAAGTCGTGCTTCCCCAGGTCCCACGCTGTCGGGTGGCAGACCACTTTCCGGCCATCTCCTGGCTCAGTTAGCATGGAGTTTTCCCAGAATGTCTGAGTCATTTTAGGAAGGCCAACAGATACAAAGAACTTCTCAGCCTCCTTGAATATCCTGTTTGCATCCCAGGTCTGGAAAAAAAAAAAAGAACGGCATTAAATTCTAGCATTAAAATAACAGCATTCTTTCTGTTGGAGATATGCATATATATATATATATATATATATGCATAATCTTTCTGGAAGGCAATTTGGCAACATGTATGGACAGCTTTCAAAGTGTTTATACTCTTTGCCTCAGTAATCCTATCTCTAGGAAACTACCCTAGGAAATTCTCAGAAATTGGGTCAAAGAATTACATTTAAAATAATCTATCACTTTTTAAAATTGAAGTACATTTGACATATAACATTGTATAAATTTAAGGTATATAACATGTAGAAGAATTTTAATAGGAAAAAAAGTAGTACCACCACCAGAATGGCTAAATAAACAATGATGCCTTTGTGAAATGGAAGATCTAAATAAATGAGATTTATAAAGAATTTTTATTGATGTTTTTAATAACAATAGTAAGTGAAAAAGCAGACTATATAAACCACTTATATAGTATAATCTTATAAGAGTACAATGAGGAAATTCACAAAAATATTAACAGTAGACTGGATGTTGTCTTTACTCTTTGTATTCTAAGCATAAATATAAACAACCATAACCTCTTTGCTAAAACTATTCAACTCAAGCCAATGGGCACTGAGTGAATTCCTGCAAGGGGCAAGGCCCTGGCATTAGGCTCAGTGGAAGACGCAAGCAAAACGGTGGACATGAAGTCGTGGGCTTTGGGAACTAAAGAGGCCCACATGTGACCCAGCAGCCAGTGGGTATCAGGCCTTGGCTTCTCCATCTGTGGGAATCTGAACTTTCCGAATGTCCTGGAACTGGAGACGGGCCAAAGTAGGTGTCTGCCATCCAGCAAAGCCTGGGAGCCAGCGTTCCTGGAGCCGAAGAAGACTTCTTTGGAGATAAGGCCCACATCAGGCAAACTAAGCCTGCATAATTGGCAGATACTTCATAAATCACTTTTCATGACACAGAAAACTTCCTCTGATCTCCAAGACCAGTCAAGTCTGGTTTTCCTCCTATGTCAGCCTCGGAGATATGAAACAGGATATGACACTATGGATTCCTTTTTTATTATTGACTTTCGGAGGCTTACTGTCAGGCAATACTGGTATTAATGAGCATGGCATTCTTAAGCAGAATGAACATATACCAAAACAGAGTAGACTAGGAAGTATAGTTAACATCTGTTGAATGAAGATTGAATGAATAAAAAAACCAGACTGGAAATACCAGGAGTTCTGAGTTCAAACCTTAGCTGTCACTGACCATCTGTGACTTTGGCCAAATCATTTACTTGAGCCTCAGTTTCCTCACCTACAACATGGAACTATCACAATACCTGTCCTCCTGGTCCTACAGGTTTGTTGTAAAGATAGAATTGGGAGAGATGTGGGTGTAAAATGCTGCAGACTGGCCAAGGAGCTACAAAAAGGTGGAACTCTGTTGCTGCTCAACTGCGAAATGGAGCAGCAACAGCTACAGGAGTTTGGAGAGAGGCCCTCGCAGCTTCACGCTTTTATTCTGCTGTAGGCTTTTCCCCAGAGTCTGTTGTGTATGTGAAGATGCACATTGCATTGCTGCTTCCAGATTTAAAACTGTTAACAAGAAGAAGTCGGGCAATGCGTAAATAGTAAAGTAAATTGTGGTGCAACCATCTGAAGAAATTTTATACAGCCATTAGAAGTATGATTATGAATTCTACCCAGAAATGTAGAGTATTAGCAGAATAAAGAAAAATATACAATTATGACTGCATCACTAGAAGGGAACGCAGAGAAATTAAACAATTATACCAAGGAGATAACAAAAGGTGACTTAAAAATTGTTTTAAAGACTCTTGTAATATTTTTAACAATAATGATTTTTTTAAATAAGCAAAAATCTTCTAATGATATCACCTTTTTTAAATTATTTGCAGAGATTACTGTGGATTACTTAGCAATGACTAACTTTGGAAAGATTGATGCCCACCAGTTGCTATTTCCACTTAACGGAAAACCCAGGTCATCTCCACCTTTAAAATCTCTCAGCAAGATCAATACCACATCTGTTATTGAAGGTGCTTGACGTCACTGACATTGTAAACTACTTTCCCATAAAAAGCCAGCTACATAAGGGATAAATTTAAATTAGCTTGAATTTTTTTTATTGACATGGTTTCATATGCAAAAGATAAGAAAAGAAGGATGGCATAAATAGAAATGAAATCGAGGATTTAGATTCGGTTGTCAAGGCCTCTTTTTCCTACCTGGTTCACCATTGCATCAGTAACATCTATGTTTGGTTTCTGTCGAAAGGGAACCGTCAAAGGGTACAGATTTGTCCAAAATCTACCCCACATATCGCCTATTTAAAAAGAGATTTCGTTAATACATGACCAGGATACAGAAGCATAGGCCTGATTTTACACAGGGCATGAGGTGAAATACGTAAACAGACTGTACAGTGTTCTAGATTTAATCTAGTTTTCTGCCTCCTTCGCACTACCTCTTTTTCTTGTCTCTTATGTTAAATTTTCAATCCTCCCTCCTTTTTCTCTCTCCTCTAAAAGGTTATAATGGCAAGTGATTATGGGGTTACGCAACGCTTGTTAGGGAATCATCCCAGTTTCTGTCATTTGAAATTATAATTCAAAGGCACAGTTCATTAAATACATAGCACATCACAGCTATTATACATTAAAAACAGATTAATATAATCCACCATCCATGGGACAAAATACTACAAGTTAAGCTATTAGTAATCCCTAATATTGTTTTTCTAAAGGGGGACAGTTTAAGAAAGTGAGATGGTCAAGAGAGATCATATAGGAACATCATTCAGGAATCTCTACTAACTAGAAACTAAGTTCCACTTTTATTACTATACTATAGTAAAACACTTAACTGGGTGATTTTTTCAAACATTTCAAAAAAATGTTAAATTGGATTCCAAGGCCAGAGCCCCTAAAAGGGAAGATGAATCTAGAAAAAGTCAGTCTATTAGCAGGACCAGAATCCTAGCACCAAAGGAATGGGGCACCATAAGTACATGAATACTCTAATGGATTCAAGTTTTAAAAGATAAAATACAGTAGAGGTAAGTGTTAAGTCCTATGCTCAAATTTTTAAAGAAAAATCTATCCCCTATAAAAATATGTGATATGTGACATCAGGCTGAAACATAGTCCACATGTAGAAGACTGAAAGGGACCCAACAAACAGTGGGACATGACTCCTAAAATACTAAGGTGACCGTAAGGTAAATGAATAGAGGGATGGTGTCTAGAACAAAGGAAGCTGTAGTTCCATTTTTACTCCACATTGGTCAAACCTCATTGGGAGTAACTGTTCAGTTCTGAGCACAATATTTGAAGGACATCAACAAAGAATAGCTTGTCCAAAGGGGAGGAATTAGAAAAGTGAGATGTTAAAGAATGGTTGAAAATCCACGTAAGATATTAAATTTGAAAAAAGAAAACAGTGTACACATGATGATAGTAATAATATTCACGAAAATATACTGAGTACATACTCTTGTGCCAGGTACTATGCTGTGTTTTATGCAATGGTTGTTTACAAATATCTGGAAGGCCGTCTTGTAGAAGAAGAGTGGACATATTCTGGGTAACCTCATAACATGGAATTAGGTGGAATGAATAGAAGGCCTTGAAGGGGTGTTGATTAAGTTCCACATAGAACTTTCTTAAATTTGGTGCCATGTAGCACTAAGTTATTCTGTCTTGAGAGGAAGAAAGAGCCACAGCGCACCAGACGGGTTTAAGTAGAAACTGAATTACTGAAGAGCGTCAGCCAAAAACATTGTAGAGATTATTTATCTATTGCCTTAGAGTAAAAAGTCCCCACTGGTCCTCTGTGCGTATTCTCTCTTGCTGAGAGAGAGGCTTGGCTGTGGAGAAGAATTAGGTACCAGCAACTTGGTTGACTGTAGTAGGAATGCTATGTATGCTTGACATGAACCTTTCACACACATATATTTTATTTGGCCTCAGCTTCTGGAGTCGGGGAGAGGGGGAGGGGAGGATGGCCACTCTCCGGAGGGGAACTAGGAGGTTCAACAAAGGGCCCCAGATCCTGCACCGTCTGCCAAGGCTCTGTGGCAGAATCCAAAGTTCTTGGAAGGTGGAGTCTCCTCCTAAGCCTGGCATCTTGCTTTATGATGAAGACTTCATTCGTTACTCACATGGTACCAAACCAAGCACTTTCCAGCAAAAGTAATCAGTGCAGTTTAGAATGAGCTTATGAAGCTTTCAATCAGGCTGTATCTTAATTCTAGAAAGCCCTTCCCTCACCCCTGACCACCCCCAGCCTCCCGAGCTTTTTTCCTCTGACAATATGATGCTAAAATCCCAGACTGCACCTCAAGAGCTTAGCTAACCAACTTGAATAGTAAAGCTTATTTTCCCCCTTTCCACTCTCACTCGAACTTGCAGTTCTTTCTCTTAAATAACCCCTTTATCCTTTGGATTGTCGCCAACATAATAACTCCTTGTGTATACAATAAATAATGCAATAGAGAAGGATTTAAAATGGATTTTCTGTTGAAGAAAGTGCTTTCAAAATGTGATTTCTACAACTAACTTCATTCACAGTATTTTTTAAAAGTTTTATGTTGGGACTCACTCCAAAAGACAACTTTATTGATGGAAATAAAACCAAGAGCAAAGTACATAAAGAATTCGTGGAGTTTCTTACCAAGCAAATGGGCAGGAAGGCATCCAGTTGGGCTGATATGGGAAGGGTAGTTGTCCATCAGCTTTGCCCTCACATAAGCATGAAGATGTTCGTATAATGGTTTAATCTGAAGAGCCCAGGAAGAAAGTTTAAGACCAAGAGTAGCCTACTCCAGTTTCCAGTCACTAGCACTAAGTATAGGAGCTTCTTTATACCAGCAGAATTGCCCTAAATTCTCATTTCTTCTCCTCTCAAATATTCTGGAGAGTTTGAAAGCATTCGCTCTTCCCAGATATTGCTGGTCACTACTAGCTCCATGGCATAAAGCAATAAACACACCTGGACTTTGCAGGGCCCAAAACATAAGCAGATGCAAACAATATTCGTTTTTCAGATGCTACCTACTTCCTTTGTTCTTAGGCTGAAGGCTCATTTACAAGCCATAAAATGCTCCCATTTTTACATGTATAGTTCCATGAGTTTTAGTCAATTTATACTGTTGTAAAGCCATCATCACCACCCTATTTTAGAACATTTCCAGCACCCCAGAAAGTTTCCTTATGCCCATTTGCAGTCAAAACTACTCCCACCTCCAGCCCCAGGTAATTGCTGAACTGATTCCTGTGTCTACAGTTTTGACCATTTATCTTTTGCCTATATGGATATTTCATGTACATGAAATCATACACTACGGGGCATTTTGTGTCTGGCTTCCTTCACTTAGCATGTTTTTCGGTTCATCCGTCTTACTGCCTGTGTCAGTACTTCATTCCTTTGTACTGCTGAGCAGCATTTCATGGCAGGGACATCAGAACTTGCTTCATTTAGTATCTCATGGATAAAACTCGCCCGTGGAAGGGAGACTAGATTGTTTCCAGTTCGGGGTTATCATGAATAATGCTCTTGTGAACATTCGTGCGCTAGTCCTCGTATGGATACACATTTTCATTTCTTTCACATAAGTGCCTAAGAACGGGATACCTGAGTCACATGGCAAGCACGTGTTTGGCTTTTTCAGAAACTGCCCAACCATTTTCCAAAGGGGCTGCGCCCCAGTACGGTTCTGTCAGCAGCATGTCAGGGTTCTGGCATCTCCACAACCTCGCCACCACTTGGACTCGTCAGTCTTGTTAAATCACAGCCACTCTTGTGGGTGTGTAGTGGTTTGTAGTCATGACTTGAACTGGCATTTCCCTAATAACTCTTTACTTGCTCATTTGCCATTTGTAAAATTTCTTTGATGATGTACTTATTCAAATCTTTTGCTCAATTCGGTTGTGGGGGCTTGTCTGTCCTTCCATTTTGATGGCTCTGCACAACTATGCCTGCGACAGAGCCGCTTTGCCTGAGAAGTGGGAAGGCACGGGGGAAAGGGGGCATGTGAGGGTCAGGACGGAGGAGGGTAACACTGAGAGGGGTCCGCGGCACACTTCTATTCAGAGGCCTCTCCCCACCCTGTAAAGGCTCCCAGAGTCAAAGGTGAGGAAACAACACTAGCAGTTGTCCTGAGGAAGGAGGCAAGGCCTGCAGCCCTGCAGACAAAGGGGGACAGTGCCAGCGCCAGGCAGCTGGCAAAGACCATCCCCTCCTGTACTCGAAAAGACCATTCCTTCCTAGAATCTTTCCTTCTGACAGTCCTGCTATTGCTAATTGCTGGTCGGTGGCTGACCAGTTGGAAAGCAGAGCAGTTCTGATCATCTGGAGGAGCTGCCCTATTACTCTTTAAAATCTTGTCAGGCTCTAATAGCCCATGACTCTGGGGCCTGGGAATGGCTGACCAGGGCGGTAAGAACAAGCCAGAGTGCTTTTGGTGACATCCCTTCTTCCCGTGCGCTGCCTGCACCTGCCTCTGTGGACCGTTCCTCAGTTACCTGTGTAAAGATATGTTCCACATCTTCAATCAGGTGGTCGCGGCTATAGTTATAGCCATTGGCCCCCTCCGCTTCGTAATCTCCTCTCCAATAATCCCCGTAATCCTCATAATCTGTGTTGAGAAAGGAGAAGAACAGAATATAAGGGAAAGAGAGAGAGAAAGCATGAAATACATAGAATTAGCCTTGCTGGGAGGCTCAAAAACATCCAAAGATCTGTCACCTTTTTATTGCCCTTGTAAATTTCAGCTCAAAGGAATATAAATGAATATGAGCACTAAATAAAGTCTCTTAAGCACTTGCTTGTGCCAGAAATTTAAATCTATTATCTCTAATAAGCACAATAACTCTCCAAGGTTGTCGTTATTATAATAGCCACTATGAACCGCCTGCTCTTAGATAGTGACATCATTTGTCCAAGGTCACGCCAATCACTGGTAAACGCAGAGGCACATACCTCGTCCCCTAGCCCCGGTCTCTACTCGCTCCACAGGTCACTTTGCATCTTTAGCTTTAAAACATGTTTGCATCTGAATTTAAAAATTTTCATTTTGGTCTCACATTTTCAAATCTAACCCAACTCATCTTAGACATGGGCACAGTGGACCCATTCCAAATTATATGTAAGCCCAGCACATCTTTGTGTGCTCCGTGTAGTAGCTCATCAAGACACGTGAGCTTGTATTAGAGTATTAGCTAATAAAGTTTGCAAATACATTTTAATGATTTTTATTTTTACATGCACATTGGCAAAGAATGATCAGGAAGAAAAGGACAGAAATAAATATTTGGACGGAAGGACATGGCAATAAGCTACTGTCTCCAGCTTGCCTAGGGCTTGGGAAGATGCACTGAGGAGGCAGGGAAAGACATTTACAAAGAGCAGATGAATATAACTCTGCCTTACACAACCCCAGGAGGCAGTGAATCACCAAAGCATGAAGTTACTCATAACCCCCCCACTTCACCTCATTATTCAGGCAGGAGAATCAGGTAGGAGATATGGAAATTCCTCCCTGTATTAAGATTTTTATGAGCACATGATTCCAGCTATACTTAGAAATGCAGAAAATAATGGATTTCCTGCCTACATTAATCTGATTTGTTTTTTTCTTTCTGGGACAGCACCCTGAGGTAAACACACAAATGAGAAAGAACTGTGGTCAGATGGGAGTTTAGATGAGAGATGGTGTCTCTCTCTCTCATCATGTCTAACAAACAGAATCCCTACTCAGTTCCCAGACTACCTTGGGAACCCTCAGGAAGCTGTAGAATGTCAGCATACCTCTCCTTATTCCCTAGTAGTTTCTTCTTTAAGACAGGTACCCTGGATTGTTCAGCAGATGATCATTAACTTTGGGATACTCCTTATATCAAAGGGCAGCCTTGGTAATTCATGAGAAATAGCCCCATGGCCCCATAGAGAGCTGCAGGACCTCTGCAGACCGGCGAACTTACGGTTTGCTCTCGCCATCTCATTTTTCAGGACCACATACTCTTCATATAATGGCCTCAGCTGCTTGCCAACCTCAGACCTCCAGCCTTCCCAAGCCCAGAGCCTCTCATTGTAGTCTTTGCTACTTTCCATTATGTTATCCAGACCTGTTATTGCGAAGCATCCGAAGGGAAAGAAGTGTGCATTTGTAAGATTTTTATTTTGCAAACAATTATGTGAACTTTAAGGAATTAAAAGACTGGCAGACACGAAGATCATAAAGTTATTAAATGAAATCTCACAATTCATTAGTTTCCTCACCCTTATCATAGTTTCAAAATTTTTCTGCTGAGAAAATAAACTGCTGAAACCATTTAACTAGTAACTTAATTAAATTACTTGACTGCAACAGAATTTACAATGAGGTTTTGCCAGAAGTTAGAAGTTCATCTGTGTGCTCAACCACATATTTGGAATCTTATTATTTTGGATCATCCATCTGAAAGGCACAGTGTCATCATCTAATGTCCATCTCATTTTAAAAACTTAGAATAAAAAAGTAAATTTCACAGTCACTGTTCATAATTAATAGCCTACCTGGTTCAAGTAATGAGCACTCCTGTGGATTACCTGGGTTACAGACTTTCCCGGTGCTATAGATGGTGCTCATTGTATTTAGAATTGTGTTCAACTGCAAATTAAAGATAAGAAACAGTATTAAAAATGTAAAATATGTTAAAGAGAATGCTAAAGTAAAGATGTCCTTTTGGTCATGTAGTTTTTTTATGCCTCAAAATACAGCAGTTCACATCTTTGCCAAGTATCTTCCTGTATGTAGGGCAGGAATGTCTCATTTAAATTTTCCCAGTATTTATAGCACATAATAAATACATGTGGAGTCACTGAAATACGCAGGTCTATGAAAATCCCGAGAATGTCTCACACCTGCATGTGTGCAGAGAAGCACTCTTGCTGCCTCACTCAGAGCTAAGTGCACACTTCCTGAACATCTCCTATGTCCTACACTGACTATCCTGACACGAACAAGTCACCGTCCTCAAAGATCCCCTAGTCACTCAATACTAAGGCAGCCATGAAATCTCTAATTATATGATAGAGTGACAAGTATTACAACTGTCACCAAAAAGTGATGTGACACTATGGTGGGAGTGGCTACATTAATAACCAGGAGATTCAAGAATAGCTTCAAAGAGGAGGGGACATTAGAGGTGTGCCTTGGAAGAGAAGTAGGAATTGGTCAAGTAGAGAAGGGAGATAGAAGGCAGAGCCTAAAGGACGGAAGGAGGCTGGGCAGGACGAGGCTTTTCCAGGGAGTGATGACATGGGGAAGGACCCTGGAGTGGTGGCGCGGTTGAGGAGGTCGATGTGGGACTGGAGAGGTGAGCAGGAGCCAGATCACAAGGGACCTTTCATGTCATACTGAAGCATGTCAACTCTGCCCTGTAGGTAAAGGGGGGTAAAGGCAACAGGGTAAAGCAGTGCTGCTCAAAGTGTGGTCCACGGACCAGTGCAAGTCAGCATATGGCTTGCTTACATGCTGAGACAAGTACAGGAACTGAGGGGAAAGAAATTTATAAACTTTCAAAAATAATTTGATATTTCCATGACATGCAAGCGTGTGGTCAATGATTTAAGCAAGTATTGACCTTTGATGGATTGGTAGTAGAGGAAGAAAGGAAAGAAGAGAGGGAGAAAGGGAGGAAAGGGAGGGAAGGAGCTGGGGAGGGAAGAAGGAAGAAAGGAAGGACTGCTTCTCTCCCACAGATGATTTAGGAATTACCGGACAAAGGTGTTTCTTCTCCTATCTACCTCTTACACTACTCTTTCACTCAGCTACAAGAGTCATTCCCCTAAAACATGAAATAGATCTCATGTGTAAAACTTCAGCAAGATTCCATAGTCCAGAGGAATCAACCCAAATTCCTTACTATGGCACAAAACTCCACATGGCTTTCTCTACCTACTTTTTCAATCTCCTTTCCTTCCTCTGCACTGAATTCTTGCATCCTTGAGTGTCCCCTCATCCCATACACCTCAAGATCCTGCATGCATTTCAGTGGTTTTCAGTCCTGGCTGCTCATTACAATTATCTGGGATCTCTCAAAAATACCATGCAGAGATTCCACCTAGGCTAGATCAGGCTGTCCAGACTCCAAAAGGTTTTACATGGTGTCTTTGTATAAAGGATGAGGAAGCATGGAATGCATAAGATAATGTGCATTAATAACTAGTTAGATAATTGGAACCAAAGAATGCAGAATGATAACTATCATCTTATAGAAAGATACATGCCATATGGTCACATCTTTGTCCTTATCACAGTTTTTCTTTTTATAGATGCAGATTAAAAGTTCCAGAGGACAAGCAACTGAGAAAGAAGACTTTGATGTTAAATAGCCAAATATTTTAGATAAAGATATTTCAGTAGGTTAGATCAAGGGGCTGTAAACTATGACGTGCAGACCAAATCCTGCCTGCTGTCTGTTTCTGTAAAGTTTTATTGGAACACAGCCACACCCATTTGTTTATATATCAGCTATGGCTGATTTCCTGCTAAAACAGCAGAGTTGACTCATTGTGATAGAGACAGTATGGTCCACACAACCTAAAATATTAACTGTCTTTCCTTTTATAGAAAAAAGTCTCCTGACTCGTGAGCTAGAGAAATAGGATAAGAGATGTCATTTTAACAGGAGTGAGTATAGGCTTTCTTCAATTTGGACAAACTAAGAATAGAATTTTAAAAGGTAGCATTTTATAGCAACATTGGTGCAAGAGATTTGAAGACTTCATTGACACTGACATCGATATAAGCCAACCATGGAATCTGACTGTCAAAAAAATGAAACCAACCAAACAAAAACCTAATACAGTCCTAGACCATCTTAGATGTAGAGCACAGGGCATGAAATGTCTATTCCTGCTCACCTCCATGCAAACCAGAATCAACTCAGAGTGCTGTGTTTGGTCCAAGGACACTGACAAAATGAAGACAGCAACTAGCACTGGTTAAGGGACTCGAAACCACTGTATAGGGAAAAGGGAAAGTGGGTGGAGTGAAGGAGGTTTAGCCTAGAGAAAAACAATTCAACCAGTGGAAAAAAAATTTAGCTGCCTTCATTTATTTAAAGACTATTCTAAGAAAGAGCAATTTGGGTCCAGGAGGCAAAACACAGTGGAAGTAAAGCACATAGTGCTTATCGGAGGGAGGATCTTTCCATAAAAGAGACACCTTCACATGGAAGCCATGTGTTGGCAAGAGGTGAATCACCCATCCTTAGGGCGCTCTGAGCTGAGGTTGCTAGCCACTTGTCAAAGCACTTGCAGAGGAGAGTCAGGAATGAAAGGGGGAAGGACTGAACTGCATAAGGGGCTTTTCAAGCTTGGCACTGCTGGCATTTGGACCAGATAGTTCTCTGTTACTGGGGGGCTGTCTTGAGTACTGCAGGATGTTTAGCAGTGCCCCTACCCACTAGATGCCAGTAGCTTCCACTCCCTGCCCTCACCAGTTATGACAACCCAAAATATCTCCATTGTCAAACTCCCTGGGTCCCCTAGTTGAGAATACCCCTAGTTGAGAATCACTGACATAGACTAAGTGTATTCTTCAGGCTGCCTGGTCCTCAGGAAGGTGACCCCTGTATAGGGTGTCCATTTACAACACAGTGCCCAGACTATCCCAGTTTAACTCCATGGACATCCTAACATAATTATGACTAGTGTCTTCTTTCACTTTCAGAAGGGTTCCAGTTTGGACGATAAATTATGTGGTCACCCTACCTAGACCCAGAGCTCTTTCCAAAGTCAGCATTACTATCTTTGCAGATAAAGGAAGCAGCCATAGGTTATATCAATGTTTAATATTTCAGCTCTTAAGAGAAGTGCTAGAATGTTCACATACTCGTTGGTTCTTGTCTGCTGAGAGTGCTGATGACCCACTTAGCTGAAGGGCCTGCAATTGACGCTTGATTGTGTCATTCTGAATATTTTGTAGTTGATAATTTTTGGCAATCTTGGACTGTTCTTCATAAAAGGTGGACCATTTGGCCCCAGCAACATTCTGAAATGACAAAAAATAAAATTGAAGTCAGAATGGCACTGTTTGAACAGATGGAACAGAAGATAGGGTCCAAAGAACATCTGGTAGAACATCTAATGTTTCCTAAGTGGTTTAGTTCTCTACTTTGCTGAAGGTCAAGGCTTAGGTTAAGAGTGACCAGGTCACTCTTGGTCACTCTCTCTTTCTGGCCCAGGGCCTAAGTCTTCCCAAGGGCTCTGTCCCTAGAACTGGAAGTGAATTCTCACAGATGATTCACACTGTGGGGAATTTATAGCCTTAGTGCTGTGATGTGCATCAGTTGATTGAAGCTTCAAGGATGAATGCCCTAGAGGCAGAGCCCAGTAGAGCTCAGAGGAGGCTTAATGGCAATGCAGTTCCTTCGAGGTGATGGGAGCCATAGAAATGAGAACCAGTTTGCAGTAAGCTCCATGGTGCCATGACTTACCAGAGATTCTGATCTTAAAATATGTTCACCAAAGAAGGTTGCCTGGAATTTGGTAGCCATGGTGCTTTTCTACCAGCAAAAGAAACAGCAAGCAGGTGATGATGCCAGGACTCACTTGCTCCCCATCTTGAATATCAGTAGGCAAGTGGACATCTTCAGATTTCTCTAGTGCAGTCTTCTCTCAATGCACAAATACATTTCCATTTATCACAGACTGAAATGAGCTACTACTCTGTATATTGTACTTCTCTAGACCATATAGAAGAGGTAGCACATGAGACAAGTAACATCTCCATTCCTGGAGTAAGACACCTCGACTAGCTGTGTGACCTTGGGCAAATTACTTAGCCTCTCTGAGCCACAATTACCTTATCTATAAAATGAGGGTAATAATAGGGCTTACCTCAAAGGGTGTTGTAAGGATGAGAAGAATTAACCAACAATAGAATGCTTATCAGAGTGCCTGACACATCCTAACCATTCAAAAAAGCTAGGAATTTTATTTATAGACAAAAGGCCCTTGTCCTTAGGTTGCTTAGTTTTATCAGATAGATAAGGTATGCATCATGAATGTTTCATTAATTAAGCATAAGAGCATATAATGGTGTCTAACCTATGAGTGGGCCAAGCAGTTCCTGTTGTAGAAAAAGAGAGGCTCATGCAGCAACTAGAGTCTGCCAAGCCTTCATGGAAAAGGTGGGGCCTAAGACAGGCAGGAGTTAAAGTAGGTAGGAGTTAGATGGGTGTAGAATGCACTGCAAAATAATTTACCTCATTTGATCTTCTTAGCAACCTTGTAAGAAAGAAAATCATTCTATCTCCATTTTTCATATATGCATGAAAGGGCTGAGAGAAATACATAGTGGAGCTGGCAATCAACTTCCAGTATCTGGATCCTGGATCCTGGGGTGGACACACTCTAACCAGTAGAATATACCAAAGGCTACAAGATGTACATGTTTATGCTACATAAGATTGTAATTTTTATCTTTCTAGAAGATCCTATCTTCCTTGCTGACTTTGATGAAGCAAATCCATGTTATGTACTACGCTGTGGAAAGGGCCACTTGCTGAGGAATTGAGGATGGCCTCTGGCTGACATCTGGCAAGAAACTAAGGACCTCATTCCAGCAGCATACAAGGATCTGAATGCTGCCACTAAGCACATTAGCTTGGAAGTGGATTCATCCCCAGCTAAGCTTCAGATGAGACCACAGCTCTAGTCAGGACCTTGACTGCAACCTTATGAGACTGTGAGGCAGATCTAGCTAAGCTATGCCTGGACTTCTGAACCCACAGAAGCTGTGAGATAATAGATGTGTGTTGTTCTAAGCTGCTAAGCTTGTGGTAATTTTTAACACAATAGATACCTAGTACAGATCCCAAAGGCAAGACTCCAGGCATGATTCCATTTTCAGGCCAAGGAATTGTATTTTTATCCTGTGAATAATAGAGAGTCACTTAGGGGTTATAAGCAGACATGTGACGTGATGGAAATGGTACAAGCAATGACAACAATGGATCAGACAAGAGATAAAGAGAGTAGCGTGAGTGAAAATGGAAAATAATTTCTCTCTTTTTGAGCACACAAAACCCCTCAGGAACTACTTCTTAATTAGTCTTCACAAATGATCTTGTGAGGTCGTTGTGATTTTCTCCACTTCACAAATGAGAGAAATGACGCACAGAGTGGGTAAGTAACTTTCCCTATGCCACACAGCTAGTAATTGGAAAAACCAGGGCACCAACTCAGATACGTTTACATTGAAAGCTAATGCTCTTACCCATCAATGACAGATTATGTTGGACACATTCTAGTCTTCTAACATGAGTAAGTGGGAAGGAGGAAGCTATGGAAAAAGGAGTTTGGTCTAGAGCACAGACTTATCTATGCAGCCCACCACTTACCTCTAAATCCCTACCCTTCTTCATAACCAGGGTGATTTATTGTCAAGCAAAATCTCTGGTAAAACTTTGATACCAAATTATAGGAACAATTTTGTTCTCAACCTAATGTGGATACAACTCACAGTCCCCCAAAGGCCTCAGTCTTAGAATTTCTTTTATTATACTGCATATGGGAACTCTGAAGGTGTCTGTTTTATTTTATTTATACTCCCATACTACATGTTATATTTTCAATCACCAAAAAAATTACATTATGTTACCTTGAATGCTGACCCGTAAAAACACAGTGTTCCATCCCAAGCTATTCTTTTTCCAGAGCTCTAGGGACCTAAACTAGTTTTTTGTTAATTTCTTGGCTGACTGCTCTGGCACGGTACTCGTAGTGTGAATTCAGTTTCCACCCCTCTTACATAACTCAAATGTGAAACCTGAGTTGATCAAGTCTGTAGATCAGGACTCTGCCCACTATCTGTTTTGGTGAATAAAGTTTTATTGGAACATAGTCCAATAAAGGAACCCCCACTGATGTATTGTCTATGGGTGCTTTCGTGCTATAACAGTAGAGTTGAACAGAGGCCTTAGGATCCACAAAGCCTGAAATATTTACTCTCTGGCTTTTTGCACAAAAACGTATTCTGACCTTTGCCCTAGATCCATACCTTTACAAGAAATGCAGAGGACAAAAGGTCACGTTAAGCAATATTAAGGAGGCGCAATCAGCAAATCCAGAAAGTGGGAATTTCTATGGGACCAACAAGTCAATTCTCCACAAATAAACTACAAAAAAAAAACAAAGAAAGGGAGGGAAGGCAGGCAGGCAGTAAGGAAGGAAAAGAGGGAAGGACTAAATTAAAAGAGACTTAAAATACATTCATCGAAACAATTAGAAAGACAGGACCTTGATAGATCCAGATTCAAACAAACCAGCTGAAATGTTTTTAAAAAGAGACAGACAGTAGAGTGTATTTGAATACTGACTAGACATCTGGGGATAACTGAGGAATTCTTAGTACATCTTTGGCATAGTACTGTCATTAAAGTTTGTTTTAAAAATTCTTACTGTGAGAACTACGAGGTGAAATATTTACACATAAAACTATATGGTACTTGGGATTTCCTTCAAAATAATCCAATAAATGTGGGGTGGGCAGAAAAATAAAACAAGATTGGCCCAAGTGTTGATAACTGGTGAAGCTGGGTGATAGGTATAAGGAGATTCAGTACACTAGTCTCTTCTTTTATACTTGTTTGAAAATTTTCATGATAAGAAGTAAAGGAATACTGTTTGTCAATAAAAAGGGGCAAAGTAATGTTACATGCTACAACATGCGAAGTGAAAGGAGCCAGTTACAAAAGACCACCGATGATTGTTCAATTCCATTTATATAAAATGTTCAGAGTAGGCAAATCTAGAGACAGAAAGCAGATTAGTGGCTGCGGAGGGTGGGAAACGTGAGGAAAAGTGATTGCAAACGGGCGTGCGGTTTCTTTTTGGAGTGATGAAAACACTCTAAAATTAGATGGTTGTACAATTCTGTAAATATACTGAAAAGCATTGACTTGTATACTTTAAATTGATGAATTTTATGATGTGTAAATTATATCTCAATAAAGCTGCTGTTAAAAGCCCTCAATAGTAGAAGTAAAGAAAACCACCACCTTGTTCCCTATGTCCTCTGACTAGGTCTGAAACTGCCACAAAACTGCTGCCTACCAGAGCATTTAGCCACAATTAAACTAAAGCCCTTTCCCCCGGTTACCTGGCACACACCAGGAAGGGCAGCGTGTGCTGACCGCCAGGCCGCCTCCCTGGATGTAGTGCTTGCTTCTTGCATCCCAGTATTTTTACTTCGCATTAAAGGGCCCATGCTATTTGCAGTTGAGCCACACTTTGTGACTGATTCATACCCCTTCGTTTCTGGCCTTTGCTCTAATCATCCAGTGCAATTCAGAAGTGATAGCACATATGATCCCAAGGTAATTTCAACAAATGGCACTACACCTCACCCTAGAATGTGCCTTCTCAGCATCTGGGCGCTTAGCAGAACTGTGACTTGTCTCTGCAGCGATTATAACTCTCACACCAATAGCAAAATCTTATCATTCTCCCATGCTCACAAACATCAAGCAATAGCAAAATCTTATCATTCTCCCATGCTCACAGCATCAAGCACTCTTTGGTGGTTCTGTGCATTAATTCAGCCTTCACAGTGACCCTACGTGGCAGATATGAGTGTAATGTGCTTTTTTGCAGGCAAAAATACTGAGGTGCAGAGAGGTTCAATAATGAGCTCCAGTTCACCAGCTAGACTGTGGTGGAGCCAAGATTCACACCTTGGCAGTCTGGCTGCAGAGCTCGTAGGCCTGACGCTGGTCCAGCGTCACCCCCGCCTAGAGACTGTCCGCCTGAGCATGAAAACAAATACACGATACCCTCCAACAGAGATCAGATTTTAAAAAGTGAGGAAAAAACAACAATGAAGAGATGAAGAGAGGTAAGACCAAAATATCTCCGATGACCACTCTGAGCTGTCAAAATCTCCTGGAGTTCTTTGAGCTTTAGAAAAATTGAAAACATGCTCTTGCGGGAATTTCAAATGAGGCAGTTGGTCTCAGGTTTGATCTGTCCCGTGAAGGGCAGTAATTTAATTTAAACATGCCACCCACCAAGCATTTGAAGAAAATAAGCTTCTGAACTGTATTTTTGAAGGAACGTAAGGCTGTGCGAGTGGCACAAAAATCTTTGCTTAAGTAATGTTGCTCAGTTTCCAGCACTAAATGTGTGAGGAGACTTGCTGCTGAAGGATCTGTGAGAGAAGAAATTCCTACATCCTTGCATTTGTCAAACAAAGCATCTTGCTTTCCCAGAGCCTTCTGAGATTTGTCAGGACTGGTGTAACTACGGTTTTTCTTGGATGACTCTGGATGGATCCTGTGACCTTTGGAAGTCCCTTAGAGCTCTGTGACAATGAAGGAAGGAATTCCCAAGTCCAGCCTCACCAACCCATGGTTAGCTTAATTACTGGCTAGCTCTTTCACTAAGCCACCAGTTGCATTTTTCAGACTCTCTAAAATAATATATTTTAGATATTCCTGTTGACTCTGTAGGCTTGGGGAAATGCTTAACTCAATAATTTATGGCATTTCCACGAAATGCTTTGACATCCTAACTATGATGAGAATTGTGGTGGCAACTTTAAAGTATGTTCACTGGTTTCCAAAAATCTGGGCTGAGACCAGTGAATTTTTTTACAACAATTTTTCCAGATGAACTGCAGGGTCAATTAAGTTTAGTCATCCGGGACTCCAGAATCAGAAATACTGAAGCAAACATCCAACTTCACAGCTCAGAGCATTTCTATGATTTCCCTTTTCAGTTGTATGGACAGTAATCTAATCTAAGCAGCAACAAATCCCCTTATGCAGCCATGAGAACTCACCATCTTTTGGACATTCTCGTCGGTAATATTGGTGTTATAATTCCAAGAAGCAAGTGAACTTTGATAAGACAGCTCTTCAGCTTCAGAGTTAAACTTCTCCAAAAATGTCTTTGCCTCTTCGTCACTGGTGGACTGAGCAGCAGTTACAGCAACCAGGCTGAGGAGGAGCCAGGAAGAGCCTGACATCTTTCCCTGTGCGCCAAGATCCCATCCACTGAACAACTTTCCCTAGAGTAAAACCTCTTCATGAGTTTTTCTCTCTCATCAGCCTTTGAACTTGGGCTGGGCACTGAGCAGGGAAGACGGAAAAAAAAAAAAAGAAGAAGAAGGAGAAGGAGAAAAAACAGTAAACAATCTGCTGAACCAATATAAAGTTCATCCTGGACAGGACAGATATGTACACGGATCTTAGAATGATTTTTAAAGGAAATCAGATAAACAAATAAATGTTATTCATTAATCCTAGAGATTCACAGCTCTCCTAGCATTTCATAGCCAGATCAAAATTTGCACATTTGGTTAATATGTTCCTAAAAAGCTGTTAAAGATACACTGAAGGTGTTATAATTTTACAGTGACCAAAAGCAGCCTAGAATTAGGGTTCATGGGGGTGATGTTGGTACTTATATGTTTTCCAGAGAATTCCATTAAAAGTCAGTTATTGGGAGTGGGGAAAGGGGGAAAAAAAAAGGCTGGTGGTCGCTCCTTTCTTTTTATTTCAATCTCATATTTAGAGAAACTTTCTATTTGGGTAATTTTCCCTCCCTGTATAAATGATGTTGTCCTTGTCTTTTTGCAGGTCATTTTTTTTCCTGACAAATTTTCATTTTCGTGGCCATTTTTAAAATGAAAAGGTAACCCTCCGCTCCACAGATTCATTCTCCTCATGTGTCTTGGGAAAACTTTAAAAGGCTTGCTTTCAATTTCTTGGATGGCCATGTGAAACACCGGTTCTATAGCTGACTTCACCATGCGCCCTTCCCTTTCACTTACCTGTGCCAAACTCACTGGAGGTCACAGGAAATAAGAATGCCTCTGCGTGATGGGAGAGTCAAAGAGTGTGCATGTCACGTCTGGTCATGGGATCATGACCAAAACAATGGAGTCATGGCAACGTACAATTCAAAGAGAACTCCATGCTTATCCTGTGGAATCTCAGGAGCCACATCAGTGTCCTCACTCCCAGGGTGAGTATGACATAAAAGAGAGGAGCCACTTTAAATGGCAGGGCCCATGGGCCTGCTTGACAGTGATTATGAAACCGTCACACAGGGAAATCATTTCTTCACCCAGAAAAACAAGTCTTCCAGGCCCAGGTGAAATGGCAGTAACCAAGCCTTCTAGAAAAGTTTCCACCTCTTCCCTCTGTTCCAACGTTGCACATACTATTGTAGAACAGGAGAAAATAATTTTAAGTGACTGTTCAAAGTGATTTGCATTATAATACCTCATGTAAGCCTTACAACAAACCTAGAAGTATTTTGTGTCACCACTACACAGATTAAGAAACTGAGGCTCAGAGAACTTAAATAAATTGCCTCACTTAGCCAGTAACTGGTAGAGCCAGGACACAAATGCATGCCGAGTCCAGGCCTGTCCGTGGTCGTCACGGGTCTCGGAGCGGCAGCAAAGGTGTAGATAAAAGCAACGGAGGCCCTGCGCCTTCAGTGAACGTGATGGCTTGGTCCTGCCATGTCAAAGAGAGGTGGGTTCTTATTCCCCTCGATGTGAGTCAAAATAACACGATACTTCTAAGAAATAAAGTAATGGATAAATTTAGGTAATTATGGTAAAGAATGTTAAAAGGAAGCAAGACTCAGAAGGGATCAGTCCCTGTCAGTTAGGCTCCTCCCACACTGGGGGAAGCTGAGATCCGTTGGCTTCCAGAGAAGGGGCAACAGTGCATGAGGCTTTGCACAAAGAGCTGGAATGTTGCTTTAATGAAAGCTGAAACCAGCTCTACTCAGGTCACTTCTTGAAGGAAGCTCTTGCGTTTCGGAAAAAAAAACTGGGAGTAGTCCAACTTCAGTTCACTGAGGCAGAAAATCAGATTAATGTGATCAAATTGAAATGGAGAAAGCAGGATATGAACTCTGAAAACTAAAAATAGATGGACAAAAGAGCCTGAGGTAACAGGGAGGCAGGAAAATTCTGGAAGCCAAAACACTCCCAGAAGTGAGGGAAATAGGAGACTTGTCTGCACTAATTCTGTAGGAAAACTAGCTCATGAAGGCCAGCTGCAAGCAGTGACTGGATTGTTGGGATTTTTGTTCACTCTCCACTGAGAAGGTGCCGCTGTTCTGGGAGCAGCCCAGAAGCGCTCGCCCCTAGCCCATTCTGAGAATGGAAGGAATCCACCAAAGACACAGGGGATGCAACCCAAAAACATGGGCCTAAAGGAATGGGTTGTCTTGGAGAAACAATGGGGAGCCAGAAAAAACTAGGAGACTGGGGATGCAGGAAACCTCTTCCGTTTTTCAAAAAGGCTGGAGAGTGGATTTTGTAAGTGGTCGGTGGAAGACTTTGATCTTGACACCTGACAAAACTGTAAAACAATTTTTGGAGTGTGGTTTGCACTTGGAAAATATAAATATATATCTCTGATCCCAGATATATACTAGGGATTTTCTAGGAACAAGTCAGATGCTCCCTGCCTCATTTCCTTTCTGATAAAAAAATAAAATAGTAAAAAAAAAAAAATACAAGGACACAATGTATCTTCCATTTGGATAAGGGAGTAACAATATGTGAAGTTCTGGGACTAGATCTAAATGTCCCCAAAACAAACCATACAGTAGAAGATTAAGCAGTCCTCTGATCAACAACAGTTAAGGTCCAAAACAACAAGAATCTTGATTTAATAATTGTTTATTGGCTACGTACAATATGCCAGGCGCTATTCTCATGATGGGATATGCACTAACGACTAAGACAGGAAAAGTTCCTGTGGAAGTCATCTCATATGAGGTCTAGCAGAAGAAGGGAGCCCAGAGCTGGTGATAAATGCTATGACTTCGTGATAGGCAGGAAAGGAGGGTGGTGAATGACGGCGTTGGAATGAGAGGGTGACATTTGAGTGAAGACCCTAAGAAAAGAATGAGAGCCTGTGGTGATCTGGGGAAGACCGTTCCAGGCAGAGGGAACAGCAGGTACAAAGGGTACAGGCAGCGGGCAAGAACACCAGAGGTGTTCGTGGCTGGAGCCCAGAGCACGGGGAAAGTGGCTGGCAGTGAAGACGGACAGGAAGCTGGGGGCCGCCCCAAAGGGCCTTCCAGACCATTGCAGGGCTTCGGCTTTTACTCTGAGTAATGTGGGAAGACACTGGAGGGCTTCAAGCGCAGGAGTCATCTGGCAAAAGTTTTAATGGGCCCGCTCTGCTGATTAGAGAACAGACACCACAGGGTCAGGGTGGAGGCAGGAGACCAGTCAGGCGGCTATTAGAGCAGCCCACTCGGGCTGGCCGGATAAAAGCTTAATACGAGCTGTAAATTCCACTTGACTGCCCAACCAAAGGTAAATCCATCTTAGACTTTGCTAATAGAAGTTTCAGATGCAAAATAATTTAGGGAATCATGCCTATTTCACAGGGACAGAATTTTAGAGAGCACAGAGGAAAATAAACAAGAGGAGTAGATGGGTGTAAAATGATGTCATTTGAAGCCAAGCTCAGACATGGAAGAGAAGACAGGATGGACGGCTCTCCCCTGTTACGGGATTATCATTTAAAAGATGCAGGTATCAAAATGGATTTACCCTGCCACCTACCAGCTGTGTGACTTGAGGCAGAGAATATTCTCCCTGCACCTAATTTCCTTATTTCATAGCTAATGGTACTATTATACCCATTACATAGAGATGGTGTAAGTATTAAACGAATTAATACCTGAGCACACAGAGAAGAATGCTGAGAACCGAGTAATAAAAGCCCCTCAAAATGAGAGGGGCTGTGTAATAACTTGGGAACTTTGACAAGTGACGGAAAGGAGAGAACTGCCTGTAGTAGCTGCATAGGAAAACTGTCAAATTCCAAGAATAAGCAGGCCCACATAAGCACTGCTGAAATGTGCTGCTTTGATTACTCCAGTTTTGCATTTGTAAACCATTTAAGATAGGAATTTTTCTCAGATATATTCCATCCTAATCAGGATGTTGTCTGAACATTATTTTAAATGTCTTCCTTGGTCAGATGCCTCAGTGTCATCATCTATACATTGCTTACCGACTAGGCTACAAGGTGACAATGTCTTCAGGGCTTTACGTTAAATGGCTCCAAACAGTCTGCTGTCTCTGCAGGTTCTGAATTCATGTCAGTTTCTGAAGAATGTACCTCTAGTAGCTCTGCTCACCACAAATCCCCTCCGTGTTTCTGATGTGCTGTCTGCTAAAACCGACTGGGAAACCAGATAACCACAGAGTTCAATCAGAAAGCTCTCTCTTCATAGCCTCAGGCCTGAGGGTGAGTCTTCCCTCAGCTTGAGCAAAGTGGATAGACTTTGAGATCCTTATTTCCCTTACTGCTCAATTTTTTATATACTTCCAATTGAGTCATAAACGGGGAGCTTGCCAAATGGCTACAGTGGAAATGTTCTCTAGTTCTCCAAGTTGAGAGGATAACTTTGGTAAACTTCAGAGGAAAAAAAGGATGTTTCATGCAATTTCTTGTCTTAAACCAATAGAGCAATGCTTCTGACAGAAATAAGGGAGGATAGATATCATGAATAAAAAGATAGAGAAATTTAAAACTTCACATGGCCAAGAATTATTTGTGTTTAGTACAATTGGTTTTGACCACACATTTATCAAAGTGAATTTATGAGTACTTTCAGAAAATAAATAACCAGTTGACTTTTTAGCCCAAAGGAAAGCTAAAGCTCTTTCCTGTTTACATTTCTAGTTGAATAGCAGTCTTTTCTTCCTACAGATAGAGCAAAGATAATCTTCATTAACCAAAGTGATACATTTTTTCAAAAGACAGAGTTCAAATTTGTGAGGACAAACAGTGGATTCTGGAGAGGTTGTACTGATTATTCCTGGTCTGAATTTATGATATAGTACAGTGCTGGCCACTTATTTATTTCCACACACTGACTGTCCAAAATAGAGGGTAACTAACAGTGCAGTCACTAGTACATATATATCCAGGGTCTTAGAAGCAAAACCTGAGCCATTATCCTAAGTGAATCCATGGTAGAGTTTGACACTGGCATGACATGATCTCACATTTGAAAAGAATCACTGCCTGCTCTCTGGAGAACAGACTGCGCAGGGGCAAGACCCCAGGCAGAGATCTGTGAGGAGGCTGTGGCGATAACCAGGTGACAGATGATGGTGGCTTGTGGGTAGCTGTAGAGTTTGTGAGAAGATGGCTGCATTTAGAATACAATTGGAAAGTAAAGCTAACAGGGTTTGCTGGTGAACTGGATGTAAGTGGGAGAGAAAGTGAGAGTCAGGGATTGCTCCACGGTTTGGGCATGAACAACTGGAAGGATATCTGGATGGCTGACATCAGTTGAGGTGGGGAAGGTTGCAGGTAAAACAGCTTGGAGGGATTCTAGGAGTTCAGTCGAGTTTGTGGTATCAATTAGAAATCCATGTGAGGCTGTTAAGAAGGCAGTTAGATATACAAACCTGCACTTTGTTAGAGAGGTCAAGGAGAAAGATGTACATTTGAGTGTTATCATCTAGAGATGGTTAGTCAAATATGTCTTTTCATTAAGACGAAGAGGAAAATATCTTACTTCTTCAGGATCTCAGTGTGCTGGAAAGTATTATTTAGTCCACACTTCAGGGAAAATGGGATGGATAAATAAAAAGGCATTTGAAATAATCCCCACTAGAGGAGCATCTGCAGACTGAACAGGGAAGTGATCAAAGAAGTTGGATGAACTTGGCTAGGACATCACATTTCTTCACTGATTCACAGCAAAGTAGACACACCTCAGGATGGTTGAGCTGAAGTAAGGTGTAAATTCAGAGAATGCAGTTTACATGAGAAATAGTCAAAGTCAAGTGTCTCAGACCCAGTCCAGGTCAAGGCTGAAACAACGATGGACATTCAAAACATAGAAGACTCCTTTTGGAGCCAGATCCTGTCTCTCAGCCAGAGTCTGAGGGTGACTCAAGACTTTTACACTTTGATTAATACTTCCTAATTGGCTCTAAATATTTTAGAATAAGCCTTCATCCCTACTGGCCTCTACCTCAGTCTACAGATTGAGCATAAGAGCCATGTTTTCTGATCCAACTAGAAATGTGCAACACTAGCTGTCCTCTGGAGGTCCAGCAGGACCATCACTGTACCCTTCTCTCCTCATCTTCTAAGGGATGTGTCTGGTCTGGGCCATCAGTGGAGCTTGACCAAGGCTAGTTACTGCCTCCATCCCCAAGGGACTAGGACAGTTGGCTTTGACTAAGCAAGGTTTACATCTGATTCATGTTGGAGCATGGTAGACATCCAACTAAACTTGGCTTTGCCTTAAGGACGTAGGAGGGATGTCTTTCATATAGGTAGTATAGGGAGTGCTTGTTCTACCCACTGTAGAAGGGGCTGTTTTGGGGGACACTTTTTGCAGAGATTTCACTCCAACTATGAGTTTGGGTTTTTTTGAATTTCAGGCACAGAAAACAGAACTTCAAAAGCTTCCTGAATTATGCCTTGGTCTGGAGGGAGTTTCCATCTTAGTATCAATAGCATGCTGATGCCTTTACCCACTGACCATATATGATATAACCTGGTAAGAGTGGGAACAGGGAGAACACAGGCTTGATAGGAGAGGAGTGATATTTCCCCAAACTACTACCCAGTTTTTCCCCGGGGGATATAGTCTCCCTACCCCCACCCCCCACCCTGCCCAGTGTTAACTACTTACCCGATAAATGACGTGAATGAGAACATGCAAATCACGTAGAACACATAATCTCTGGTTCATACATCCTGTGTTGTTAGGAAATTTTACTCAGATGACACAAATAAAAGATTATATGAATAAACTCTGACTTGTAAAATTATAAAGCTTTTCATGACTTCAGAGAAATAGGAAGTCAGAGTGGGCCCGAGGAGTCAGGTAAGCTTTGTGAAGGAGATGAGACTGTGAATCATAGAAACTAAAACTACTACTCGTAGTAACAATAATAATATCTAAGCTTTGCTGGGTGTTTATTATGTGCCAGGCAGAGTCTAACTGCTTTATGTGTGTCCCCTCATTCCATCCTCACAACAAGTCTCTGAGGGGAGCAATCGCACCGTCCTCATTTTCTGGATGCAGAAACTGAGGCACAGAATCAAGATCACAAAGCTGGAAAGCAGTGGAACTGGGATTTGAACCTCAGCAGTCTGGCTTCAGGCCCAGATTCTTTGTGGTCAGAAAGGGCTTTTTGAAAGAATTCTTATCACAGGACTGGAAGGGAGGGACAGTAAAGGCCTGAGGGAACATAAACAGTGTGGCGGCCGGACAGCTTGAAAAGTGGTCCCAGGATGACATGAAACTTACATTAGTTACAAACAGACTCTCCTTGCACTTAAACCACATTTATCTTCATGATTTTCACTGAGGAGAGACCATTGGCACTCTACTCTGTCTTGTCAAAAAGCTATGTTATTCTCACTAGGATGAGAATGTTCAGGAATGGAGAGTAATTCGATAGCACAAATTCACAGATGACAACCTCAGGTGGCATGGTAGCAATTTTGTTCTCTTCAAAGCAAGTCTGTGTCAGCGCTAGAGAGCACCGGTTCTCAGCTACGGTGATTTTGCTTCCCAGGGAACATCTGGAGACATTTTTGGTTTTCACAACTTAGGGGAGGATGCTACTGCCTCTAGTGGAGGATGCTACTGCCTCAGGGCTGCTGCTAAACACTGTATGATGTACAAGACAGTCCCCATGAGAAAGAATTATTTGGCCCCAAATGCCAAGTGCTGAGGTTAAGGGGCCCTGATCTCAATAGTGCCATGAATGTAGTATGCTCAAGAACTAACATGTCTGATGATTCCACCTCCCTGCATCTCAATCAGAGCCAAGCAGAAGAATGAATGACCTACTCCCAGGAGCAAAGCTGCCAAGGCATTCAAGTGCAAAGTAGCTAATCCTGTTTAGACATGTACATGCATGCATATGCACTGGTCTCGATCACAATTAGGAGAAAGCAGGAAAAAATACAACTTAAAATATCAGTCCAAATAATTAGCCCTGGCTTGAACATCACAGGGGAGAGAATTAATACTTAAAGTAGTTACTGAATGCAGGGCACTGATGCATATCACCCTGCAGAGTGTTCACAACCACCTTTGTGGCAGTTGTTTCTTTTCAAAGACTCAGTAAAGTCAGCAACTAGCTCTATGTCACCCAGGAAGAGAGCTGGGATTTAACCTGTCAGTGTGTTTCCCATTTCAACCTCTGTCTCTTTCTATGGGATGTGGTGAATGTTCAAAAGAACTAGTAAGATTGTTGAAGAAGAAAGTAATTATTATTCTTAAAATAGGTGAAACTGATGTGGCATTTCTGCCTTCAAGTTTGTTGATGTCAATATGCAGGAGATATTATCCAGACAGCTCTGTCTCTCCCAAGAAAAGAACAGGAAGAAATGGGCTGAAAGGATACAGCGAAAAGCTCATGTTTAGTCCTAAGGGAGAAGCACTTGACAGCTGTAAACACTGATACAGTCTATTGAAGGGTATTTTGTAATCTTCATCTCTGGAGGGTTTCATAGGCTGCAGAGGGTTTGAATGTGGTCTTAACTGGGGGGAGGACATGGGTGGCCAGAGCTCCAGTCTAATGCTGCTCTGGGAAAAAGAAAAGAGAATGAAAAGGAATGAAGGAGGCCTGTGGGACTTCTAGGACACCATTAAGAGAAACAATGTATGTACCACTGGAGTCCCAGGAGAAGAGAGGCAGAAAAAGGCAGAAAGATTATTTAAGGAAATTATGGCTAACAACTTCCCAAACCTGAGGAGAGATATGGACATCCAACTGTAAATACAGATGCACCAAACATTGGAGCACCTAAACGTATTAAGCAAATACAGACCTGAAGGGAGAAATAGACATCAGTATAACAACAGTAGGGGATTTCAGTACCTCACTTTCAACAATGGATAGATAATCCAGACAGAAAATCAAGAAGGAAACATGGAATTTGAACCATGCTTTAGGTTAAGTGGACCTAGTAGATGTATACAGAATATTTCATCCAACAGAAATAGAATACACATTCTTTCCAAGTACACATGGAACATTCTCCAAGATAGATCATATGATAGGCCACAAAATAAGTCTTAGCAAATTTTAGAAGACTGAAATTATACCAAGTATCTCTTACAACCACAAAGGTATGAAATTAGAAATCAATAATAGGAGGAAAGCTGGAAAATTCACAAATATGTGAAAATTAAACAATGCACTCCTGAACAACCAATGTGTCAAAGAAAAAAATCCACAGGGAAATGAAAAAATACTTTGAAACCAATTAAAATAGAAAGACGACATACCAATATCTTTTAAAAGGCATTTTTCCAAGGAAGACATACAAATGGCCAACAGGTATGTGACAAGATGCACAACAGCACCAATCATCAAGGAATTGCGAATCCAAACCACCATGAAGTATCATTTCACACTCATTAGAATGGCTGGCATCAAAAAATCAAGAGATAACAAGTATTGGTATGGGTGAGGGGAAAAGGGAACCCTTGTTCACTGCTGGTGGGAATGTAAATTGGTAGAACCACTATGGAAATGAGTATGGAGGTTCCTCAAAAAATTAAAAAATACAACTACCAGATGATTCATCAATCTCACATTTGGGTATATACCCAAAGGAGATGAAAACAAGATCCTGAAGAGATGTCTGCTCTCTAGTGTTCACCGCGCCATTATTTACAACAGCCAAGATATGGAAATAAACTAAATGTCTGTCAATGGATGAATGGATAAAGAAGATGTGGTATAAGTTCTGGAAATGTAACGTACAGCATGGTGAGTATAGGTAATGCAGGATTGTTTATTTGAAAGCTGCTAAGAGAGTAGACTTTCTAAGTTCTTACCACAAAAAGAAACACTGCAACTATGTGAGGTGATGGATGTGTTAACTAACCTTATCCTCGTATGGGTTTGCAATATGCACATATACCGGAACATTATGTTGTATATTTTGAACTTACACAATGTTATATGTCGAATATATCTCGATGAAGCTGGGAAAAAAAGACACAGTATATGTATAATGGGATATTACTGGCCATGAGAAAGAAGTAAATCCTGCCATTTGTGACAACATGGATCAACCCTGAAAGCATTTTGCTAATTAAATAAGTCAACCGGAGAAAGACCTACACCATATGATCTCACTTACACGTGGTCTCTAGAAAAGCTGCACACTCAAAACCGAGAGTAGAATGGTGGGTACCAGGGGCTGATGGGGTAGAGAAAATGGAGAGATGCTGGTCAAAGGGTACAAACTTCCAGTTATAAGACAAATAAGTTCTGCAGATTTAATGTAAAACATAGTGATTATAGTTAATAACAGTGGCTTATATACTTGAAAGTTGCTAAGCGTGTAAATCCTAAGTGTTCTCACCACAAAAAAGAGATGATAAAGAAGCGGCATGCTGGAGGTGTTTGCTGACACTATGGCAGTGATCATTTTGAAGTAGAAAAGTATACCAAATCAACACAATGCACACCTCCAACTTCCACAGTGCTCCATGTCAATTATATCTCCATAAAGCTGGGACACAGACAAAACGAAAGGCGGCTCTGGGAATGAGTCCCAACCACAGCCCCACTGTGGCCCCTTCCCCACTCCCCTAAGCACCCTTACCCCCACCCCCAGTGTAAAGGCCTCGGTATAATAGGCAGCCAAGCACACCCCAATGACATCTCAGCCCGATCTGGTGGGTCCTCCTGGCTTTCATTTCCAACCCTCTCAGGACCCCATCTCTCCCGGCTGTTCATAATTTCAGTTTTGAGTGGTTAGATCTAGGTGGTAGACATGTGGGCATTCATTTATACTATTCCTCCAACTTTTTCTATGTATGACAATTCCTATACTACCAAACACAGGTGGGTGTCAGAGGCTGAGGACAGACTGGGCAGGGCCCTGTTAGCACTTTGAGGCTTTGGGTTCTGCCCTGAAAGAAATGGGCAGACGTGGGGAGGTTTGATATGACCTGACTTTCTGTGTTAACAGGATGTGTCAGGGTGTCCTTGCTCTGCTTAAGTCTGACTCCCTATAGGACGGGGCAAGCTGCAGTCCTGCTTCTGGTTTTCCCAGAGCCTCTACCCTGTGCCTGCACTGCCCCCAAGCAAAGCACAAATAGCAAAGGGCCGAAATCCAGGAATGGCCAATAAACGATTATCCGAAGTGCTACAGAAATTCTGAAGAAAAAATATCCTCATTTAAAAAAATTTTGTTGTGTGACAAATACATCAATCTTCTTAAGGGTCTGATTTCTCCCAGTGTCACTGCTCATGGTACTGTATTTGGTTTGGACCAGGAATAATCCTGGCCACCAGCCTGCACATGGCTCAGTCATGGGGTTTCGGGCACCTCAGTCCCCGCTCTCGTCCCCCATTGAGTTCACCTGACATGACCTGGATGACATGCTCAGGTTATCCAGGAAGGGGAGTTGATGACAAAGTACTTTTTAAGTAAGCTAAAAGTAAAACAATAATAATTAAAACATGAAAACTAAAAGAATCAGTTGCTATGAATCCTTTAACATAATGTATTAACATTTTTAAATGTTGTATGAATTTGGGGCAAGATATTTAAATTCACTTAGCCTCTACTTTTTTTGTTAAATAGGATTAGTAGTACTTATATTGAATGAAATAAATAATGAAAAACAGTAAAAATTAGTTAATAAAAGGAACCCTGTGAATAACTTCTATTCTTTATAAAAAGTGATACTGAAACTACTCAGCTTGGGTACATAACGAAAAGAAAAAAAGATTTCCTTAGGGAAAATATTTTACTATATGGATAAATACTTATATCCACAATGACAGAATCTCAGAAGTAGGGCGACCAATCTCTTGGGGAAGAAGCAGATCTGGCAGGGAGGTGGTGAAAGGGAACCCACAGACAGGTAAGGCACCTGTTGGGATTCTCAACACAAAGGACAAAAAGAACTACAGAACTCTGAGAAAAACTGCCAAGTATAGATTTCCAGCCCCCACAACACCCTTAATTCCCTGAAAAGACTCCAGTATAATCTTTGGGAAAGTTTTGTAACTGGCATTTTATTTGCTGACCTATTGGAATGTTCTCTGTCAAAGCTGTGCATTTGAAACTGTAACCTGAGGCTCTGTGCAATCACAAAATGAATCTTGGTGTTCCCTTTACAGCTAAGCAGATGATAATCTAGCAAGTAGATGCTATAACATGTGATGCAAATTTAATGTGAGCCTCAATCACCCTTGGAGTGATGAGGAAGATATTAACATTGGCAAACCTCTGTCACTTTTGAGCAAGCAGATTTTAGTTCTCACATTCATTGGTTTAAAGTTTCTTTAGGCCTTCCAAGAGCATGTTAGCTTACCTGAAATTGTGCTAAATAAAAGCCTAAAGGTTTTTTGTATGAATGAATTGTTCCACTGCTGGCTTGTGACCCTCCCCAGGGGACCTTTGAGTCTTTGCTTATAAGAGCCCTAAGCATGAAGAAATAGGATGGGTGATTCATCCCCACATACCTGGCAGACAAGTCACAGGCACCAGTCTTCAATGCAAGAGACTGTAAGTATCATTAGAATTTGGCCAAATGTACAAAGTTCTGCCATATGGACTAGTTAATTCAACAAAACAGCCTGTTCATCCAGTCAGATAGAACTTTTTAACTGAAATGATTGGGAGGCCAAGTGATTCAATAAATGCCAACTGGTTCAATGGTAGTCATAGAATCCAAACAGGAGTAATCATTTTAAAACATGATCTTCATTACCTAGTTGAGATGAAGTCACTACTGGGATTATTAGCTGAGTTACCGCAGGTTCTCTCTGTCTCTCTCTGTGTCTCTGTTTCCCCAGGATTACATCCTCTCGGGGAAAATGAGGATATTGTTGGAGCCAGAAGCAATCTGTACTTGGTAGTTTTTTCTTTGCATTTATACTAGCAGTTTTGTAGGTTTTTCAAAAATGTCTTTGTGCTACAAATTCAAATAGACATTTTATCTATATTCCTACCCACTATCTCCCTGCCAGACCTACATGGGGTTGTGTGTTTCCAGATGGGTAGGTAATCTATGTCTGAAATTCATTCAATGTAGGTATGAATATATATTCATATAATAAAATATTTCCCTTAAATAAAGCCTTCTATTCCTCTTTATGGCCTCAAGTTGAGCAGTCCCAATATCAATTTAAATAAATAAAACTTTATTCATTTACAGAGCACATTTTCTGTAATAATTGTGCTACTTTTTATTATTTCTTTCACTTTATTCTCACAATAACCCTTTGGGCAGATAAGGCAAGTGTTGGTTCCTTTTTAAAGTTAGTCTGGTTACAATAGATGGAGAAAAGTTACTTCACTGAATCGCTCCTTCCCACTTGTATGAATCCCTGCACACCTGGGGCCACTGGATTAGTAAGCGGTGGTGTTAGGGTTAGAACTCAGGCGTTAGGGTTAGAACTCTATAATATATAGAACCATATATTAATGTACTCCCAGCAGGATCTGAGGCAGCATCCTACCACCAAACACTCGAAGGTGTCTGCATTCAATAACATGAAGAGCATTAAGTAAAATACATAAAGATCACAAAGAGCATCATGTCTGTTCAGGTCAGGAATTGCCATCACATGGCTTTGAGAGTTGTAGACGAGGGACTGCGGACACGCACTGCTCCAGCCCTGGTGCTCTCTGCCATGGTGTGGAGCAACTGATCATGGAATATACAATGACTACTTGAACGTCTTTTCTCTTTCTTCCCAGGGCTTCTCTGGATAGCAGCAAACCTACTGGTCATCAGCAGACAGAACCATTAACCCAAGTATTTTCTCCACCACCTCCATGATGCACTTCAAGATGCAATTCTCTTCTTTCATCACTACTAAGAGAGTTCAACTGCACTTTACACAAATCACTCAATCTTTCACCTGCTTATTTCTTTCTCTTTCAACTTCTCTGGCTTCCTTAGGAGTGGTCAGAGCGAGGAAGAGGTGTAAAAGGATAGGGCCATATCACGGTAAGTCAAGAAGGGACAGTGTGTCAAGAGCGGAGCAGGGAGCCCCACACAGTAAAATGAGTCCAGAGATTTAGGAGGGTAAGTACCAAGAAGCTGTGACCTTGACAACCAGACACTCACTAGCGACTGCTCAGGGAGCAGCTTCCTCACAGTTAGGGGAATGGAAGCCAGATGCAAAGTTGGAAAATGAGGACATGGTGGTGAAGCCATGACAGTGAATACAGACCTCAATTGTACAGATTCTAATTAGCTAAGATCAATGACCTTTAAAGCTCTTCAGGAGTGTCTATAAATTCTTTTTACTAATTCTATGTACTTCTTTATTCTTCCATTAAAACCTGCTTTCCTCAAGTACTGACAACAAAATAGTCAAAGCTGGTTCTTATTCAATTGTTTTTGTTTTCGTTTGTATTCATTAAATTGCTGGCATTATAACAGTTTGTCTTCTAATATTTCACATCATGAATATACAATATTTCAGCTATATTATGGGTTAATGAACTCCTGTGAGCTCGCCTGAAAGCTGTTTTTCCATGTATGATGTATTTCGATAGGGAACATCTTTCCCGAATTCCAAAGAATTCACTAGCAAACTAACGGCTTGAACCATAGGAAAAACTGGCCATTACTGTAGGTCAAAAATGAATGCATAGCATCAGTTTCATCTGGTCCAACCTCATAAGTTTTCAAATGCAACCTTGGTACAAACTGAATGTGGCCACAATACTTCCAAGCTCACTAATTATGGTGAGCTATGAACTAATGGTTTAGGATGACAGATGGAGTCCAGGAGCAATTAAGACCTGAGTCTTAATTGAACCTTTGCTAAATTTGGCACATGAGGGCCACTGGTTCACTGTAGCAAGGCACGTGACCACAGCACCTTCTAGGTTTGCCTGCCCATGGGGGCCAGTGCTCACCTTTGTTCTTCGCCATGCTGGAGGGCTCTTGCTCCCCACTTTCCCATGGTCTTGGCTATGACCTAGCCCTGTTGTTCTGGGAACTTACTCTCAGGTTGGGTCAAAAAGAAATCAGACACTTGGAAAAAACTAGGATCACTCTTTCTCGGTCTGATTCAAAGTGTCTCCCTTCATCCAACACTCAACACCCATATTATTGTCATATAGTCACTAATTTCCAAAAATTACAAGCGACAGCAAGGAGTAACTATGGAAAAATTACACCTAGGCGCACAGCTGTCATTTCTTTACTGGCCAAACTGTCTGTGACTGCCCAGTACCACCAACTATTGTAACTCCGGTACCCTAATGTGTCCTCATAAAGAGGAGTCTCATGTTCTACTTTATGAATTAGCTCTGACCCTATACCCATAACTGATATAAAATGCTTTTTCAAACAATACTGTGAAAATAAAGAGCAAAATGACTCAGTGAATAACCAGAAATTTGCCATTCATTCATTCAAACCAAAATTTCCTCGAAGGGAATGATATTCTTAGTGACCATCTGAATCTTGTCATTAATATAATGAATATGCCCTTTCTAGGACATTCTCCCTCTGTTCCTATTTCCTGAACCTAGCATGATAGCTTACACACAGTGAACATTCAATCAGTTCTTGAAGCAGATAGGAAGAAAGGAAGGACAGATCTAGGAAGGGTAGTAGGGAAGAAGGGGGAAAACTGCTGTGCGTTTGCTTATGTAATTGAGGCAACTAGGCACGTGATTTCTATGAAGGAGAACATGTTTTATGAAATGAAATACTATGTTAAGGGGCTCCATGAATTTAAAATAACTGGGGATTTGATCTCTGAGGGATTTTTTAAACTTTTTTTCTTAACTTGTGTTCTCTCCTATTTATTCCTTATGCAAGAATGGTAAATGTGCACCTTTCACTTGGTGACATTCACATCTGGAATCTGATCATGGATCATTCTAAATGCCGGAACTCACTGCATTCTTTTATATAGCGATGTTTTGTACCTGTTAGTTCTTGTGGGAAGCGTGGAAGTTGAAACTACACCAAACAACCCAAAGGGTCCCTGCATTTACATGTCCTCTGTGAAACAAGTCCAGATATCACCATCCCCAATCATTTCTTCTGTCGTGACTTGGTTTTCAGATGCTTCTGGCTTTCCAGTTGCATTGTAGTTTTGTTAAGGACTAGGAGACGGGAATGACGTCTATATTTCCACTGGCTTTACACCATTTTATTTCCAGTACATATCACCTCACAATGTGTTCCCTTGCAGCACATTATGGGGTCATCAAATTAAAAGTGAAAGGCATGGTTGATGATTGACTGTTCTCTAAGTACCCAGATTGTTTGTCAAAGGCAGTAGGCAGGAGACATAAGCACCATTTTGCTGTTACAGTGAATGTCACGTTTACGGCGCATCTCTGCTAGCGTAGACAACCTCCCCAACAAGGATATTCAGTGAAGCAGATTTTTACATGTGGAATAAATGCCCTCTGCATCTGAATAAATAGACAGTGAAGAAAATGATCTGGTGATCAAATTGATTCACCCCCTGCCTTCAAAATAAGCCAACCTAGGAACAGTGTTTCTCAGCCTTCTTTACCCCAGTACTGAGACTTCTCAGACATCTTTTCCTAGTAGCTCACCCAGGAGATTTTAATGTCATGGATATGCTTTCTATCTGTTCAGGTCCTATATATAAACCATTTGGGTGGACTATAAGCCACTGTAATACCCTGGCTTTTTTCTGTCTACCAAGAACAATGTTCAGCCTCTTACGAGTGTGCCTTGGATCATGCTTGCTCACATTCAGACAAGGCTTCACCATGCCTACGTGCAAAGCTATTCCAGAGGATACAACTCAGGAGAAGATAAGATAGGACGTGGTTCTTTAGTAAATTATACATTACCCGCTGAGAAGGCAAATCTCATTCCTCTCCTGAAAATAATGAAGTCCTTGTAATATTAATAAAGCATCTGGTTCCAAAGTCAAAATGGTGTCCAAGCAAAAAAATCTCATCCTCACAAATACAAACTCCTCCGTGTACAGGCAGAGATGCCGGCTTTGCTCTCAGAAGGGATAAGACTACGCATTTGCGACAGCTACCATGTCATTTGCTTGATTATAGCCCATGTTTATTGAGCAGTTATTATGTAAACTTTCAGGTCTGTGAAGTCAGGGATTGTGTTCAAGTCTGCTCATCAGTGTAGTAAAGGAAAGAAAGAAGGAAGGGAGAAAAGAAGGGAAGGAACTACTCTAAGTGACCTGAACACTGCCTCTAAGAATATTGTATGTAGTGTGAAGATACAGATGTGTAAACAAATAAATAGTATAATCATTATCAATGCAAAAAGATGCATAGATATATGGTGAGGTTACAAAGCTGTAGTTGATTCTATCTGGTTAGACGTGGGACCAAGTGAAGTGGCTTCTGAAAATATGTATGGAGACAAGGCTGTCTGAGGACTTCCGTGGGCCCTAGGGTGCCTTGCCTTTGTCGTCTCCTGCCTCCACAGAAACACTTTGAGATGCAATGGCAGTGCAATGAGAAATTACATCAGTATCTGGACAGTCTAGGAGCACATAGCTGGGAGGTCCAGCAAGGACCTCCAAGAAGACAAGGTGTTTAAGGGAGAGAAACCCTAAGACAAGCTAGAAGAGTGGCTGAGAGGTTGGGAGCAGTGTGCCAGGCAGAAGGCACAACATGTTCAAAGGCCTGGAAGTGAGAGATCTATTATGACTGGCAAACAGGGAGACAAAGGGGAGAATGGCTGAGATAGGAAGTGAGGATCATACTACAGTGGACCCTGTGTTAAGGAGTCTGGCTTCATCCTAAAAAGAATAGGAAACCATTTAAAAGCTTCTATGTTAGGAACCAACTGGATCAGGTTTGCATTTTCGATGCTTATTCAGGCTGTGTTGCAACCAATGGGCTAGAGAGGGTGTGGGGGACATTCTGGGGGCCCACCAGGCTCCCTCTTCAGGGCCCATGTACCCAACCCCAGCTGCTGGCAATACCAGCTTTTGAAGGCTCACAGCTGAGCCCTTCAGTGGGCATTGCCCCCAGCCACAAGGCACTGCCTTTCCTGAAAGCAAAGCCTGCTGCAGAGAGCACCCATGGCCATGACCGACTAATGTGGGGGTACAAAGGCCCAGCTACTTTATCTCAGTCAGGGACAGGCCCAGCTCCTAAGCTCCCTGTAGGATCAGTGGGGCCCTCTGGTCATCCATGTTGCTGGTGACTTCTCCCTCTGTCTACACTCTTAGTTTCCTGTTGCTGCATATTATCACACACTTCATGGCTTAAAACACACACACACTTATCCTGTCTCACAATGTCCATTGGCCAGGAGTCTGGGCACAGCTTCACTGGGTTCTCTGCTCAGGCTGCAATCAAAGTGTTGGCCAGACTGCATTCTCATCTGGAGACTTGACTGGGCAAAAATCTGATTCCAAGCTCACTCCAATTGTCAACAGAATTCATTTCCTTGTGGTTGTAGGACTGAGGAGCCCAGTTTCTTGCTCACCGTTGGTTGGAGGTCATCTTCGGTGGTGAGAACCCACCAGCAATTCCTAGAGGCTGTTCATGGTTTCTTTCCTGTGGGCTTTCCCAGCATGGCCACTTATTTAATCAAGCCAGCACGGAGCATCTCTAGAAGTCTGCTGTCAAGAGAGACTCAGACATACTATAAAGTAATTACAGGCGTGACATTTCTCCCCTTTGTGTATTCTGTTCATTAGAAGAAATCACAGGTCCCGTCCTCACTCAGTGGAGAGGGGATTACACAAAGACAGGAACATCAGACGATGGCAGACACCTGAGTGTCTGTCTAGCTCAGTCGCCTTCCTCACTGCTTAGAGGTGTATCTCCTCAGAGCCCCCCCGAGTAAGCCTTCTGCATGCCACTACCCATCTTAGAGTCTGTGTCCAGGAAGAACGCTGGAGGCAGGGAAATGAGTTAGAGACTGTTGCTATAACATCAACACTGAGTGACAGCCCTGGCAGATGGGGCAGCAAACTTTCTTTTTATTAATAAATGTATAATAATTAATGTTAGAATTTAGAATGACACATGGTCTATCTGGAAGTAAAATCCAGTCTAAACACTACAAGGTATCCTGAAGCAAGGATACACACAGAAAAAATCATTCATTTCTAGGGCTATAGAGCAGAATAAACATAACTAGGAAAAATTAGGTTTACTATGCTCCACAGTGTGAAAATAAATCTCAGACCACAATCAGTCACATAATCAAAAAGAGATGATTAACACTTTATTAGGTTAGCAGAGGCTGTACTTTTGCAGATTGCAGAAATAGTCAACAAGCAGAGCTGCCCTAGAAGAGACGGATGGATAAGATACAATAACTGTTGGTAACAACAGGATAAAATTCCACCTTGTGCATCAACATGCCCATTTTCATCCATCCCGTTTACAATGATTACTTTTCATTCTTGCTTACTTAGTCATGTACAGAGTGATATAAATGATATTGAAAAGGATTCATTTTCAGTAATTTCTACACCATATTATAGGTATTTTCCACTAGAAAATTGTTTTTCCTTAGGTCTTCCAAGTGTGAAACATATATGTATATAATATATATATATATATATATATATATATATATTATATAGTAGCCTGGCCTTATCTCTGGCAATGCTGGAATACTAATGCATTTTTTAAATCAATAACTATAAACACCACATGATTACATTTACACACTGTGTTGTCAGAGAAATATTTTAGACTATTTTGAGTGGCTTATGGTTCCAAAGGTCTTCACGGGTGTAAAGGATTGCCTTTCATTGTCATACCCATTGAAAATTTCTTAAGAAAGAAGGATGATGAAACTAAATGTATAATCTGCCCTTGATAACGTGTGATACTCAGCAGTTGCAAAGAACAAGTGCTGAGTGTCTTGGGGAAGCAGAAGAGCAGCCCTTCAGAGAGGGGTGAGCCGCTCGTCCTCTGTCATGAAGGCGTCATTCCTGTGGCCTCCCTTCATGTCCAGGGAATCACAGGGCACGCCATTGCCAATTGTGATCGTGTTTTCACACTTATCTTCAGGGTCATGCACTTCAGTTGGTCCTTTGTTCTTCCTAAATGCACACAGAAAGAATGATTGGGATCTAGTGGAGAAAGCATGATCTTGGGTACAAACACGGAGAGCAGAAAAGGGGAGAGGGATCTTAGAATGGTGAAATAATTGATGATGATGTGTGTTTTCAAATACATGTCAAAGATCATAAAGAGCTGATGAGGTGAAAAGATGCTCTCGAGATAAGAAACCTGCATGGATGATACATACATATTTATCAGAACAAGTGATCTTATTTGGAATACTAAAATAAATGCATATAACTATGTATATGAATGAGTATACATGTATATTGGTATGAATATGTTTGTCTACACACACATACATTCACACACAAACTGTATGATGGAGTATAAAGAAAATTTATGGTAAATCGTCAAATTAAAAAGTTTAGCTCTAGAACTTTAAAATGGTAAGAAATTTCCCTCATAGGGTTTGACAACTTGTAGTCTGCCAATTTCTTAAAAATTTGAGAATCAGACTGAAATAAGATATCAAGAAGCAAAGTCTCAGCACTTTGCCGAAAGGAAGGGACCATTCTAAACTGCAGATATCACCGCTTGGCTCTACTCATTACAAAGTAGTTGTGTTCATTTATAAGTCAGGTTTTGGGGACTCAGAAAACACCTTACTAATTACAACTCACAGCTGTAATTCCAGGTCATTCCAAAAGCTCTGTATGACAGGATAAATTTTTGTGTTTCTCATTCTCAGGACTTTTGTAGATCCTGCTACCCAAGTGGTAACCAGACCCTTAATATTTCCTTGAGGTGAGGAATTCAAAGGTTCTGCCTGCCTTGTGAAAGATCAAGACACTGAGCCAATGATTCTTTACATCACAGAGGGAGGGGGTGAAAAGAGAGGCGGGTGACTCTAGGCAACCGGAGGAAGAGTTTCCCTGAGGCTTATCACAAGTTAGATGTTGGGGCACCATGGAAGCAGGATGGTCGGCACTGAGGCTCCCAGACTTGCCTAAGATCCTCTTCTCCCAGGAATCTGCGGAAACTCCAACAAGGCAAGCCTGAACAGATCATGTGGCTGGAATGCTGGGCATTAGAGTGGTGAACAGGATGGCCTCCCAGTGCTGTGGACGTCCCTGAGAACCTTGCTGGGTCTCTGGCAGGTAAGGAGGTAGGGAAGAGGCCCAGTGATGCCCGAGGTAGTTTCCTACTAGTCCCACATGAGAGTCCATCTGAATGTGCCTTAAAGAATACAGTGGAGAAGGCAGGGAAAGGAGAGATCTCTTGTCTGCACGAAATGACAACTAACATGGAGGGAGTAACGGAAACAGAAAATCATCACTGCAGTAATAATTGATTTTGATGGGGCTCATCAATGGATCCTCAACCACTGAGTGAGGGAACAGCACAGTCCCATGATCTCAGGGTAGCTCCCCCACAAGCAAAGCAATGGACTAATTTTAAAAAAGCATTTGTATTTTGTCAAGGGAGAATTTGGTGAACATCACCAACAATTAGAAAAACTGACAAGTGCCTCTGGATGTGATACACTGATATTGTGTGTGTGTGTGTGTGTGTGTGTGTGTGTGTGTGTGTGTGTGTTTAATTCATTTATTTATAAAATTCTGTGTCCCTGCCCTGTCACATTTTTACCTGAATGTCTCAGGAGCAACTAATGAGAAAAATCCAAATTTAAAGACATTTTGTAAAATAGTTGATCAGGACTCAGCACAGAGTAGACGACACTCAACTAATGTGCATAGCTGGATGGACAGACACATGGGTGACTGACTAGCTGGTTAGACAGAAAGATGTACGTATGGATGGACAGATCAATGAATGCACATCAGCGGCTGCCTGGCTGGATGATAAATTAATGGACTAGTGGACAGATGGTAGTTAGGTGACTGGACAAACAATTGGGTGGATGGACTGACGCCGTAGGCAAAGTTCCTTGGACAGTAGCTCAAGGTAGACCTTGAATGAGACCCACCACAAGAAAAGGAAGGAAAGGAAGGAAGGAGGGAAGGAAGGAAGGAAACACACACACACACACACACACACACGCACACACACACACACACACACGCGCGCGCGCACACACACGATACTTCTTATTTCCTATAATGTTATTTTTTCAAATGGATGGAAGGGAGTACTCATTTTCCTACCTTAGGAATTAGGAGTTAGTATAGATTTTGCCAGACTTCACTGATGGGTGATTAGATAATTTCTAATGGTTAGAGTTCCTAAAGAAAGGCCAAGTAGCATTCCAATACTGGAGACCCCACTGTCATCATTTGAAAGTATTTTGCCATTGTATATGCCAGTCTCAAATGTCACAGTGTGTCACTACAGGCCCAATGCTGGGTTGGAAGTTGGGGATGATAGTCCCAGAGACCTAGGGAAAGACAGGCTTCTGTGATTTTCCAGCCTCAGGGTGAAGACACTGCACTGGCCATTCCAAGCACTGGCCATCAGCCAGCAGCACAGGTTGGGGTGGGCACTGGAGTCTCTCGGGGTGAGGATTAGAGTACTTTGGCCCCTCCTCCTGGGGGCAGGGCCAGCGTTCCTTTCCATGTCCTCCAGAAAGCAAAAGCAGTTGACAGTCCATAACCAGCAGTCACATCACTTCCATTCTTAGTAGCCAACATTCATTCAATAACTGTGTTTTGAGTGTCTACAATAGTTAAGAAGAGACACAGTTCTTCTCCTAAAGTGAAAAGAAATGGTTGAATAAAAGGGAAAAACTCTAAATTCCCCTCATCCTTCCTCCCCTATTTATATGGATTATAAAAGGGGAGTGCTGTTTCAGTGGGGATAAAGCCCTAGTAACAAATGTATATTTATAAATTATCATCAAAAAATGTCTAGCTCATGCAATTTCCCCCCAGTCATGCCTCACTGGGCTTGGAGTGGATAAGAATTCTCCATAACAGTAAGCAGATTTTATAAACAGTCAAATCGTACCCTGAAATCTGTGTATATGAGTATGAAACCCATATTAGAAAAATCTCAGTGAATGAAGCATTCTGAAGGAGGCACTAAAACAGTGGTCTTCTGAGTAATGATGGCCAGCGTGTATTTGCCAGTGTCTGAAGTTAAAAAGAACATTTCTACAGAGTTAGAAGAAAAGCTGCAGAGTGCTGGCCACATACAGATCACTGCCAGGGATCCTGCCTGCCCCGCGCCCATCACAAAGGAAAAGCAACCCGTTGGGCAGCACAAGGGAAGGTGGAAGAACTAAAGGGGAAGGTGCACATGGCTGAGGACGAGTCTCTCTTCTCTAGGACGATTCCTCAACCAACAAGATTCTGAACAAGACGGCTGTGGAAACTTAGCAAACCCAATGGTGTCAGTGGCAAATCAGGTGCATATTGTTCTTTTGTGACCTTGGATCTGGTCGTTCACAGTCTTGGCATTGCTGGGATTCCCAAACTGCAGCGTCAGGAACTCGCTGGCCGATGGACACGATATGCAGATGACAGGTTACCTGACAGTAGTACAGCACTTTGGCACATTTCTCAGTGTGTCATAAACTGTAATCAACTGAGTCACTGCCTGCACATGGCTGTCACTAAAAATAAACCTAACTATCTTTCTGGATCATTCTGACTTGATATTCTCCTACAAATAGACATTATTTTCCCTGAAAAATAAAAATGAGTATTAATGACTTCCGCTGTTCCTGCGACATCAGGTGATTCGCTTCAGGAAAAGGACTTTTTCAAAGTGACTGGAGTGTTGAGGGTGGTTATCTCTCATCAATCCAGAGAAAAGAGTGGCAGAAGAAGGCAGAAAAGGGGTAGCAGGAGGCCCTCAGAGTGAGAGGCTGTTGAGGACCAGGGTTTGCACAAGAAAAGGTAGTGCCGGCTGAAAGCAGAAAGAGCATTACTCTCTCCCTTCAAACTAGATGGGGCTGAAAAGCCAAGGCCCAAGAATAAACCAAACAGCAGCAGAGGACAGGCAAATGTGATCTTAAAACAGGACAGAATCATTTGCAACAACATGGATGGAGCTAGAGGGTATTATGCTCAGTGAAATAAGCCAGGCGGAGAAGGACAAGTACCAAATGATTTCACTCATATGTGGAGCATAAGAACAAAGGAAAACTGAAGGAACAAAACAGCAGCAGAATCACAGAACCCAAGAATGGACTAACAGTTACCAAAGGGAAAGGGACTGGGCAGGATGGGTGGGAAGGGAGGGATAAGGGGGGATAAAAAAAGAAAGGGGGCATTACAATTAGCATGTATAGTGTGTGGGGGGGCACGGGGAGGGCTGTGCAACACAGAGAAGACAAGTAGCGATTCTACAGCATCTTACTATGTTGATGGACAGTGACTGTGAAGGGGTATATGGGGGGGACTTGGTGAGGGGGGAGCCTAGTAAACATAATGTTCTTCATGTATGTATTTGTATGTATGTAATCTACAATGTAATTGTAGATTAATGATACCAAAAAAAAACCAGGAAAGAATCAATTATCAGGGATTGGGACTGTCCTTCTCCTCAGTAGGGACTCCTGGGGAAAACAGGCAGCCTTGCTGGAATGATCTCAGGGAAAGTGGCAGCACACTGAGACCGGTGGGCTTTGGCATCAAACCTCTCTGGTTTTAAATACTGGTACCACTACCTTCTAACCATGAGATTACAGGCACATCACTTTTTATCTGCCATGTAGCAGCAATAATAATAATTAGTATGTATTACATGGCAGAAACCAGACTAAGTGCTTTGTATACATCATCTCATTTAATTGCCATTGCAGTATTATGTATATGATATTATTATCCCTGCTTTTCAAATGAAGGAGCTGAGATATAAATTATATAGAGCAACTTGTCTTTCAGAATGGAACGAGATTGATGGAAGGAGTGGACGTAGAACTCTATTTAATTACCCCAGGCTTCATTCAGAACACGTGTTTGATTCCTATTGAGTATGTACATTAAAGAACAGCAAAGAAGAACAGTTATTTGGTGTAACATTTCTGATTTCATTTAGACTGCTATTTTTGAGACAATTCACTTAATTAAGATTTTATAAGAATGCAAAGTTTCAGTATATGAAAATATTGGCTGAGCCCCATCCCCTTGTACGAAAAGCAAGATCTGTAGAAATCTAGTGCATTTCTATTTACTACTGACCTTTTAGGAATAGAATATAACCAGGGTTCTATGTCCTGAGTCCCTGACCTGTCTTTGATTACTACAAGATCACAATCTCCTTGCAGGCAAGGACCAATCATGTTATCCGTGTATGTGTCTTCCATGATACACACTACAGCTCCTACCACAGAATGGATGGTCAATAAAGGAATAAGATATTTTTACCTCTCTGAGCCTTGGCTTCTGGGAAGATGGATTTAGATCATTGTTAAGGTTCCTTCTTAAGACCCTAATATTATAACAGTCTCTTTATATGCAGTATTCATAAATCAATTCTATGTACATGCAGGTCTGAAATGGTGCTGTATCTGTGACTCCTTTTATAGCACAAAGTGCCACGTTACACAGAATTAGCACTTTGTAACTGCTTTCTGATGGTAGTGCTAGTAGCTCGTATTGATAAAGCACTTTCCACTGTAGAAAGCACTTGTGTATATTCTCTCCTTTGTCTTCTCATCATCATAACTATATAAGAAATTATATAAGAAATTATCATCTTCATTTGCCACACACGACCTGCTCAAGATCACTCAGCTAATAAATGCCAGGGCCTGGGACTAGACCCCAAAACCAAGAGTATTCATTCTACTAAAACACACATCATGTCAAAAACATCACCGTGGTGACCATCACGGCCGCTATCGTGCACCGTCACCGGCATCATCAAGCTGACCGAAGAGCTAGAACATCCACTTCCAGGCTGGGGCTGGACACAGACCTGACACAGGCATCGCTGCGAACTATACACAGCTCATCATGGTAGCCTTCCTATCCACTCAGCACCCCAACTGTTGCTCAAAAGTTCAAAAAAACAGCACTTTCCCAACTTTTTCCTTTCAGAAAATCTCTCATTTCCACAAACTGCTATTCTCAACTAGATGGTGATAGAGAAGCAGCCTTCTCAAATTATTACACAAGGAGGGGGCAGTTATAAAGGTGCACTGAAGCTGGCCGGCACAAGCTTTCAAGTGACCGTTAAGTACTCAGAAATTTCATACTTGAGTGGAAGTTGGCAAATGCTACAATTGGGGTATATAAATTTTTTATTTTTTAGAGAGCTGGTTAACCAGTTGACCACTATTATAGTAAACAGTAGGCCTAGTAAGATAATTTGCCTTCTAAAATAGGTGTTTGTTAACTAGTAAAATCCCAAGCAATGAGACACTGAACTGGAAAATTTTCTACAGTATGATAGCAACATCTGGATGGAAAAGAGACCCTTTCTCAGCATCCCTTAATCACAGAAATGACTTAAGCTGATCTTGGATAATAATAATAATTACTGTTTCTTTAGTGCATATTATATTCCAGGTACTTTATACACATTTATCTCATCCAATCTTCACGGAAGCCCTGTGAGATATTATCTCCCTATTACAGATGGAGAAACATAACTGTGGAAATTAGATGACTCAACCAAGGTCATTCAGCTAAAGGGGATATAGGTGGTATTTGAGTTCATCTAGTTTGGGCTCCAGTGACTTCATACTTGAACCTAGTGGCTCTGAATAATCACTGCAATGCTCCTCTTGACACAGCTAACAGAACTGCTAAAGCTTTACTTAAGAAACCTCCTCAAAAGTAGGTCTAACTACGGATATGTCTTAGATGACATTGGCACTCTTCTCCATAGAAGCAGAATGCTTACTTAGATGACCCCGGGGTCCCTCCTGGGCTTCGAAGCTTAAGATTTCATATCACACAACACTATGTGCATTATTATCTAACGTATGGATCAGACTGTTGAACAAATCTTTGTCTTCCTCAAGACTAAGGCCTTTAGAGGCAACACCTCTCTCTCCCATGATTACAAAGGCCTTTGCCACAACGATCAGGCTCCCCCCAGTTCAAAGTGCACCCTCTCCTCCCCTTTGAATATTTTGCCCAAGAGAAACCCAACACAGGCTGTATCAAACTTAAAACACAACAAATCAATTTATCTTCAGAAGGTTGTCATAACTGTCCTGACTATATTTGCTAATTATTGATGCTCTTTAGGTTTACACAAGAGATTTGTCCATCTGTCTTCCTCATGTGCACATGAGATGAATTTGTGAAAGCGAGATTATGACAATAGCCTCATTTCTCCCAGGCAACAGATGATGATGCCACACAACCAGTTATTATATTACTGTAGAATCTTCTCAGCAGGAGAAAGGTAGCTGATCCCAGCGCACACTTGCTCAAAGACCAGAAAGTGGCAGGACAATAAAGTGACAGTAACAGCTAACACTTACTGAATGCTCACTGTGGACCGGGCTCCACTCTGAGTACTCTACTGAATTAACTCTTTTTATCCCACCATATTCATTATTTCCCGTATACTTAGTTGTCACTCCAGCAAAGTTATCTATGCCCAGACAGCAAAGACTTAACCAACTTGACTCTAGCACCACAAAGCATATTTCCCTGAGCTTGGCTTCCTGACTCATGACCTGTGCTTCCTGATGTGCACACAGCTGATGGGTTATATACAAGAGCAGAATCCAGGAGAAAAAGACTTTGCGTCTAAGCAGTCTATCTCGAGAGTCCCCTCTCCTAACTCCTACTCTAGCTGTATCATACTCGTGAGAAAACTGGGAACCAAGGAGGTGAAGTGTATTTATAAAGGCTGCCATCATTAGAAGCCACAGAATCAGAGCACTTTTGGGGTGATACAAAACTTAAAAGTCTAAGGAGGTGAAAGAGCTGCACTCTGAAAACTATAAGACACTCATGAGAGAAATTAAGAAAGACACACAGAAATGGAAATCTAAAAAAACCTTAAAAATCTTAAACATGGGTATTCAAATATTACAGGAGAATATTTTTTTAATATTCAAAAAACAAAACAAATTATCAACTGGTATGAACACTCTTTACATCACATGTCATGCCAAGATGAAGAAAATCAAGCAAGTACAACTTGAACTTGATCTTAAGCTTACAGTTTAATTTTTATAAATAAATAAATCACATTTATCCCATAGCATTTCATTTATCATCTGTGACAAAAACTACAAAGCCCCCATATTTTAACTGATTACCTTCTGCTGGTAACCAGGATGGAACATATAGAAAGCAGTAAACCTCAGGAGAAACATTTAGTTGAATACACACTTCGCCAAACATGTCCCCCATGTACCATGTGACCACCAACCCTTTGGGAAACCAGTGCAGGTGCCCCCGTTTCTCACTCACCAGAATTCCTCTTCTTCACTGTTAGAAGCGAAAGTTTACGATGCAATGAAGTATCTAGGGAAGAGCTGACTCGCTCCACTTCCCTCTGGATCAGAGATACTGGGAAACCAAATTCTGTCCTCCTTTCATCATTCTGAGAAATCCTGTCTCCTCTCCTGCCCCCACCTTAGTGACTCCCCACCTGCTCTGTAATTCACTCTTGAAGTAACATTGGTAATTTAGGTGCAAAGTTTACAAGGGCCTCAGAATCCAGGCAGATGACCTGGAAAAGTGGGAATCTATATAGAAGCAGTTACGTTGGAAGCTCTCACACTAAGTGAAGTAGAATAAACTGGATAGTCATTAAAATGCATCACCTTCAGAGATTCTAGTTTAGAGGGCCTGTGGGAGGGCAAAGGAATCTACATTGTAAACAAGTGTTTCAGGTGATTCTGGTGCAGAGAGTGGATCTGAAGTCCACTTTGAGGAACACAGTTCTATGTAATATCATAGACACTAGAGAGACAAGCATCCATCAAAGCGCGGGAAATATAAACAGAGCAAAAATATGTGGCACAAGATGGCTGCAGGCACGGGACCAAGAGGCAGGCCAAGGAAGGAGGCATGGAAGGAAGGTGGGACTGCCGGCATTTGGAGGTAGATGACTGCGGAAGATTCACTCTGCCTGCCCGGCAAGTCTGTTTAGCTCTGCAGCTTATGAGGTCCTAACAAAGATGTTGAAATCAACTCTGGATATGAAACATTCATATGGTGTAGAACAGAAAGAAAGGAAGTAGTGGAAGGAGCTAGCTAAAGGAATTGGACTCTAAATGTCTCTAAAAACAAGAACATAAGTGATATTTTGAAAAATCACCAGTTTTCAAAGTTTCAGATTTAGGGCATTATCTTCAAATTTCAGGTAAAATTCTCTCCTTATTTTTCTGAATCATGAACAAATAAGATGATATTCTTTAAATTACTACCTTTCAATATCTTACCTTCTACGTTGTCGGATTCCTGATAAAACCAGTAGCGTGATTGCAACAATGACGATGCAGAATATCACACCAAATACAATAATCCAGATGGGCACAGATGGGTCAGTGGGAGGTGCAAGAGTGGAAGGAATTTGTAAAAATTCCAGAGTCTGGTCATTCAAAAAGAAGACACTGTTGATTCGGTTTCTATTCATTCTAAAATATAGTGATTAAAAACAAAACAAGACAGAAAAAAAATTAGAAACAGAAGGTACAGACCTCTGTCTCCATAATTCCCCCTATCTCTGTAAACAGAGCATCCCCATAGTAAGAGGCTTTAGGCTGACTAGACAGTTTGGGAAGGGCAATTGTGCTGTGGTATTCTTTGCATAAGCTGCAGTGCCGGCTGCCGGACAGATGCTTGTCTATGCATTACTGCCCCCCATTGGCACTGATGTCCCAGAAGTAACCAGAGTCCTGAGCTTCAGGCTCTGCCCACCAGGTTTTATTTCCTGAGCAGTAGCACCTACATTAAAATGACAGAACTCTGTGTAGACTGGCTTGCATAAATACCGATGGCCTGAAAAGTTTGTGAAAAGTGAGTGATAAACATGAGAAAAAAGAAAAACAGGAACAAAAACATGAAGCCAGGAGCAGCTGCAAATTCATCAATGTGATCTCTTTTTTTTTTTCCCATTAGTTCAAGAAATATTTGCTGAAAACTTACAAAGCAAGATACTGTGTTAGGTGCTGGAGATACAAAGTGAAATGAAAATACCAAGGAGCTTACAGTCTGGAAGGACGGCAGATCAGCCCCTCCACAGCCGCAGTGTGGCGCAAAATGCTCGGTGTGAATGACGCAAATATGGGCACAGTGGGAGCGCAGCCGAGGGGGAAGGACATCATAGCATGAAGTCAGGGCTGCTGAATGAGAAGGCAACTTTTCAGCTGTGTTTTAAGGAGCAAGTAGGGGTTCTTCAGACCAAAGTGTGTAGTGAGCACAGGAATGGAGACATGGTATTATTAATTGTTCAGTAAACTGCAAATAGTTCCATATGATTAAAGGAAATGGTGTTTTAGGAGTCTGAAAGTCTAGAAAAAAATACAAAGGTAAATGTGTGACTTCTCCTGGGGAAAACCTGCGTTTTGGGTGATGGTGGCAACTGGGGAGGGATTGCCCCAGACTCCTAAAACACCATTTCCTTTAATCATATGGAACTATTTGCAGTTTACTGAACAATTAATAATACCATGTCTCCATTCCTGTGCTCACTACACACTTTGGTCTGAAGAACCCCTACTTGCTCCTTAAAACACAGCTGAAAAGTTGCCTTCTCATTCAGCAGCCCTGACTTCATGCTATGACTTATTTGACTGAAACCAAATAAATGAATTTCTAACCAGAATTTACAAACTAGGTGAGGTAATTTCTTGCAGATATTATACGGCCTTTACTGAATTCCCACTGGACTGGCTGACTTCATCTACCTCCAGAGCAGCGCTGGAAAATAGAAATATCATATGAGCCTCATACGTGACTTAAACATTTCTAGGAGCTGCGTTTTTAAAAAAAAGGACAAAGAAAGAGTTGAAATTGATTCAAACAATATTTCTGCCCAATATATCTGAGAAAATATAATTTTAACATGTTATCAATATTGAGCTGGTTCGCAGTTTATTTTGTAGTAATTTTTTGAAACTCAGTGTGTACTTTACACTTAGAGCATATCTAACCTTGGACGAGCTACATTTCAAGTGCTTGCTAACCACATGTGGCTGGGGACTACTGGGTTGGATAGCCCAGGTCATGAACCTGACAGTAATGGTTTGAGAATCTCTGCAGACCAGCATCAAGCTATCAAGAAAGACTTCCTCGAGCAAATAAAAATCTGTGCTGAGGCATGATTATTCATGAATGTGAAGGACAGTTGCAGCCAGATCATCTACAGCAGGGGATAATTTCAACATACTTTTAATCAAACTATGGAATATTTTCTTTTCTCATACCTAATATTGATAATCTGGGAACACAAACCCTTCTGCAAAACAATAAACCACTACTGAGGTACAACTCAGAGTAGAAGGAGAAGTTGCTCTGTGTTCTCTGTCTGCCTACCCGGTTGGTTAACACTTCCCTGTTCTCTCACCTCTCAGGCTGACTAGAAATTGTGGCTCAGTACAGACTAAACCCACCACTGAAATCTCCAGTAAGTGTCAATCACCATGGATGTCTTCCAACCAAATTGGCCTCGAATAAGGCCAGGCCCTCATGACAGAGCTAAAATAGACATCTTCAAACTGGTCAGTCAGTCTCTCACCTAATTCCACTGGTGGGGACACTTTGCTAGAGAAGGGAAAAAAAACTACTGGATGTAGTAACAGTAAGCCTGAGTTCAGGCCTTCAGTTTTTATTTTTCTAGCATGGTGACCTCGGCAAATCAGTTAAATCTCCCTGAGCCTTGATTTCCTCATTTATAAATCAGGGATGATAGTAACTACTCAAAAATGACTGGTGTTGATATTAAGTGCTGCAGATGCATAAGAACATGCCTTGTGAATCAGAAAGTATTATACAAATATTAGGTAGAATTAGTATTTTTGCCCAACCACATAGATTCTTCAGCCTTGAAATTCCTATAACCTGCTCTGTAGGGTCCATCTCTTTTCTTCTCGCTCTATCCTTCCCCCCCCACCCCGGTATTGTTTCCTTTATTTTCCTACAATCCTGCTGAGCCCTGTCCATTCCCTGATAAATCCTCATCCTACTGGCCATCCTTACCCCCCAAATGGCTTCTCCTGCTAGAACCTCCAAAACAGACACTTTCCTGTGAACATGAAGATTCATCTACATCCTGAACCTTCACCCAGAGCACTGCCTCTCCCTCCTCACAGTAACTGAAGGCTGGTTTAACCACAGTGCCTTCATTTTCCTTGTAGTCCTCCCAGATCACAGGGCTTGCATAAAACCCTTGTCACGGGAAATACAATCTTCCTGATTCTTACTTCCCAAGTAGTGGGTCTTAACGCATCCTTAGGGGCAGAGCGCTGAAACAATTCCGTTCAAACCTTTTTGTTCATCAGGCTTAATCACTACCCGCTGGTACAGATGCTCAATGTCTTTGCTTCAGCTAAGTAAAGAGATGACTGCTCACACAAAAACCTTTGGCATTTGATTATATACGCGTTATCTTGAATGTTAATATTTTACAGAGAGCAAATGAGTTCCCTCACTAGATATTTCCCTTGGTAAACAGAACAATATGCATTTCAGTACTTGGGAGGAGTCCTTTGTGAGGAGAGTTCTGTGGTTTCAGTCTTTCTTTCTCAGGAAATAGTTTATTTCCTGCCTCATTCCTCATATACCTTTGCCACCAACATCAATCATGTGTGGGATGTGGAGTTCTGACCCACATAACGTGCACACTAATTGAAACAAACACACATTGACTCCTTCCACTTCTGTGAAGTAAAGAATACATTTCACATTTGAAAGGTTGTTATGACCAAGAGAGGAGTGGAACTGTGAGTTAAAACTATGTTAAAACTTGAAATGGGTTAAAAACTATTAGAGAATCTGGGAAGTGCACTGGACAATTTTCACCTTTTATTGTCTTTGAGTTATTTTGCAAATCTACAAATTGTAGAAAACGGATGAAATATAAAAGATTCTTGTGCACAGAAGACCAAGGAAACTGTGTCTGGTGGAACATGGTTGAGTACTGCCCAGTGCGAAGCCTGGGTGGGGCATCTCTTTGTAAATGAACATCACCATTCCTCCTTCACTGTATATGCGTGGTGCCTTGAAGTCTCCTTTGAACTGATTTTATCATTTTGTTAGTTCCCCCATTAATTAATAATAAAAGCCTTGATAGCATTTATTTTTAATTTGTATGACAGTCATGACATTGCCTTTTTCCTTTAAAACATATCTTTTAAAAGTAAAGACTGTATATTGACTAAAGAAGGTAAGTCCCTAGAGACCCAAGAAATGTGAATATTTTTCTTGGCTTCTAAATAAAAGTCAAAGGTATGATTTGTCCCTCAAAATGCCTCATACTTTTTAACTCATTTAATCTCTCAACAACTCTGAGAGAGGGGTGCCATCATGATTCCCATCTTATAGGTGATAAGAGGAAAGCAAAATGAGGGGAAGTAACTTGTCTGTATTCAAATAGTTAGCAAGAGACAAAACCAGAATTAAAAACCTAAGCATTCGGGCTCCAAGATCTGTGTGATGAACCATCACACAATAGGGCCACACAAAGTGCTCTTACCAAAAGATAACACTACTGAATGTTCTTAGCAAACATCAAAACCAGGGCTTCTCAAGCACAACATGATTGACATTTGGAGTCAAGTAATTCTTTGCTGTGAGGGTTGTCCTGTGTATAGTAGGATGGTTAGCAGCACCCCTAATTTCTGCCTACTTGATGTTGGTTGGCCTCCATCCCCCACCAATTGTGATATTGCCAAATGTCTCCTTGGAGGGAACACTGCCCTGGGAGGAAAAGCACAGATCTACACTGACCTCTAATACAAACTAACAAAGTGAAATCTTTGACATATTAATAAATGAGTCATTGTGAAGCAGAGTGAATTCTTCAAAAATCTATGAAAACAGTTGAATTAGTCAACAAGTTGATTCATCAGCACAAGACATATCTAGCGGTGATTACCTTATGGCTGACTGTATCTCAACAGCAGGAAGGGTGTGGTTTTTTGAAGGATCTGTAACCACAAACCAGAATGACACCCTCTGGGTAACGTTGCAAAGTAGAACATGGGGAATGCTGCAGATGATGGAAAGAAAAAAGACGTTTAAGGAAATACTGCCAGATTGCATTAGAACATCCAATCTAGTGTTACTACATCTAAAGATGCATCTTACCTAGGAATGAAAAGTCATGTCTACCATTATGAAGCTATGTCTTATTAAGAAGAATACAAAATAGGAAATTTGCTTTGTTGCAAAATCATATAATTAGGGATTATTCCTTAACTAAGAATCTACCAAATTAAAAAAGAATTTCTCAGTAGAGACCATTAGGGATCTCATTCTCCATCAGCATTAGCTAACAGCATGCATGCCTACTTGCCCAGCACGTGGCCTCTCTCTGAACTACAGAAGCCTTTTGTGTTTTAGTTCAAGCGTTCCACCTCTCAGACACAAAAGAAAAATCTGTTGCCCACTCTTGATCCAATCCTTGCTTGCTCTGTTGGCCACTGTTTCTGCTCCTTCCCACCTCTAGTATTAGGGCCAGCCCAATAACAGACCTCCAAACTGATATGCTATCAACAGTTTACCAGCAGCCTTTGAAAACTCTATTTGTAGTTACCTGATTTCCAACTGCAAATTGGAACTGTGTCTCATTCTGCTCTGTATACATGGATTACCAGTAGAAATGACAAGAAAGAAATGGCATTAGAGTTCAGACTGGGAATGATCTATATATGAATGTATGAAATATATGAAGGTTGGATTTTAGAGAGTTCACATTAACTCAATGTTTTTGGAGGTAAAACAGAAATGCTGAATAGCTTTCACCATTTCCTTATGAACAAAGCGGCAAACATTGATATTAGCAACCATTCCAGAAAAAAAAGAACACATCCCTTTAAAGGCTAGTAAAACTGAACTGATTAGCTTTCCTTAAAAAGCATCCTAGAGGAGTACTATGTTCATTTTACAATGACGCAAGAGAGTGCCTGCCCATCAATTTCCTGTACTTTTCGAGACCTGGTAGGAATGATTCCGTTTTCCCCCTTACATGTCAGGTACAAAAGGCAACGGCTCCTCGGCTCCTCTGGCCAGGGGCAACCCCCCTGGGCCCAGCAGTGCCAAGCAGGAGGGGCCCCTTGTTCAGAGGGCGCGCACGCCCCGGGACCGTCGCGAGCCCAGCGGGCGCTGACCTGGCGCGGGCAGGACCGCGTGCCCGGACGCCCTACGTGCAGTCCTTGCGCGGCGAAGCCGTGGAACGTCGGCACATCGGACCTTCGGAACGTCGGGAAGTAGAACAGTGCGCCCGCCTCACCGTCGCCATGGGACACTACCTGGGCAGAGCCTGGGTCCGACCATCGCCCACCGCCGGGCCCAGCCGTAGCTCTGCGTCCGCTCGCGACCGCTCCCCGCCGTCCCGCCCGGCTGGACCCGCAGCAGAGCCCGGAGGGGTGAGGCCCCCGACGCCCGAGGGCGCTGGCTCAGCAGGACGCTGGACCCCCGCCCCGCCAGACCGCCGCGGGGCGAGCCCTTGCCGGCCAGCGCAGGACTCTGGTTGGGAGCTGGCGCTGCTCCGCCCGCCGCCCCGGCGCACACGGAGCCACCACGCCCTGCAGGTCCCCCAGCCTGGGGACAGAGACGGCCTCTCCAGCGGCCCGCCCGCCAGGCGGTGCCCGCGCCAGGCCAAGGACATGGAGCTGAGGGCCCGCACCCCGCGCCAGGGCAGGAAAAGGAGCCTCAGCGGACCTCCCTGCCTCGAAGGCCACCACACCAACGGGTGGCGGCTGAGCCCGGAGCCTTCAGGTCCACGCGGACAGATGTAGGGGTACCGGCCTGCACATCCAGTCCCTGGCCTCTGGGAAGCCTCTGCTCCGGGCGCTGAGGAGTCCCTGCTGACACCACGACCACCTCCTGGCCCCTGCCCACCCTGGCCTCCCTCTCCACCCCAGGAGGCATCTCCCCTTTACCCGCCTTGCCCCTATCTGAAATAGAAACAGGAGGCAGTTTTCTGTTATACAGTTTGTCCGTGTCTTTTTTGGATAGAGTCACAGAGCGGGATCTCATCCACGGCATGGTCTCTCCCCGAGGCCCTGGGAACGCCTGGGGTCGATAACTGCGGTTGGCCGGCTGCCATCCTCTGCAGTGGAGAGGTGTAGCAGAATCCCTGGCCTCCCTGCTCTAGGTGCTGGTGGCATACCCCCATTGTGAAAATAAATAATATCTCCAGTCACTGCCAAATATTCCTGGGGTGCCGGGGGCGGGGGCGGAGGAGGGAGTACCTGTCAAAAAAAAAAAAAAAAAATCACACCGGTGGAGAACCTCTGAGGGACAGTGCCCTCTGCTGGCAGAAAAAATAGGACTGGGGTTCCGAAAATGGGAGGGGGGAGTTCTTAGCCACATCAAGATACAAAGGTGAGGACCATGAAGTGCTGAGTGCTTGCCAAAAACACTGCCCTCATTGTGTAGAATGCTGTGTGAATTATTCATGGTTTTGCCTTATCGATAACCAACCAGATCATGTAAATGTAAAAAAAATGATCTGCTTATTTACCCTCTTCTTGCTGGGAAACATTAAAAAGTTAATATCAAATGCTGCAAAGACAGAGAACGGGAGTCCCAGGCAGTACCGCGGTGTCGGGGGGTGGGGGGTGGGGCAGCCATCCGGTAGCAGCACTGGGGAGTGTTCCCTGGAACAAAGCGCGGCTTCCAGAAACTCACTGCGCGTGCAGACACACACACACACACACACAGACACACACACACACACACACACACACACACACACACACACACACACACATATCAGTGAGGCTGCGGGCAGCACTCTGTCAGAGCAGCGAGTTGGAGCAGCCAAAATGTCCACCAGGAGTGGACTGAGTGAAGCAAACACGGTACATGCTGTCAAGGGAATACTAGTCCACAGATTAAAGGGAACAAATAGGCCAATGGGCTCCTGGACTACTGGGCCGGATAATTCTGTGTGGGGGGTGGATGGCCTGTGCACTGGGGACTTGGAGCATCGAACCTGGCCTCTCTCGGCCACATGCATTAGGACCACCTCCAGCAGTGACAATCAGCAGTGTCTGCAGGTGCTCCCAAACATCCCGTGAAGGACACAATGACCTGCTCTTGCAAACTACTGAACTACAGCTCCATGTGTGTTACAGAAGGGTAAATCTCAACACACACTGTCAAAGGAAAAAGACGGAGTATTATGTGCAGCACATGACATATGCACAGATTAGACAAGTACAAAGCCGTATTGCTAGCATACTAGAGGCCAGAAACCAGGTAAGAGGTCATTTGGCCACTTGGCCTGTGTTGTTCATTCCAGCTCAAGCTTCTTTAAGTACTGTTCAAGCATGGATTTTATGGTATTTCCCTTCAGAGACTCAGAGAATATGCTACAAACTAAGCAAAGTCCCTCCTCCCAGAGATCTTGCTTTCTAAGGGGTCAGAGACAGAAGATACAAGGAAATAAATGTACACACTGGCAGGGGGGGGGAGAAGGGCTTTAAGAAAAGCAGCAGGAGGGATGTGCACACCTCCCTCAACACAGCTGGGCCCCCAAATGCTTTCCTGGCCCCATCCCCACGGAACTACTACGCTATCTCTTACTATGAATTCTAGTTCTTTTTTCAGTGTTTCCATTGGGCTGCAACTCATGCTTTACTGTAAAATCTCAGCAAATAAAATGAAAACATTTCATCTAGTTAGAAATGAAGATTTACCAAAATATTCAAATTGTTGCTGAAAACATTAAAGCAAAGATTTTTCAGTAGAGACACTTACTGTTAGATACAAAAAGTCCTGGACTGAAACTCTAAAAAATCAAGCTTTTACTTTGAAGTTGACTACCTGCCTTTTGCTAGACTTGAAGCAGGGCATTTCAGTCTACATGAGTTACTCGAAAGGACTTGAGAGCTCTGGGTGGCAGGGAGGGCATTGTGGTTGCCATTTTGCTGAGGAAATGCCTTGTTACACGTGACTGTCTTGAGCTTGCAACCACTACGATTACCAGTCATCCCTACCCTCTAAATGCCATGAAACTAGCAGTGACGGATGAAACCCCAAAGCACACCACATTTATACACGCTGCCTGTGCTATGTGGATGGAGTCAGTATCACAGCCAGGTGAGAAACACTTACAACTCTCTTCAACAGTATCAAGCTCAAAAACACAAAGGCAGACCAAGGTCATGAAAATCAAAGGAAGATGGAGAAACTGTCACAGATGAGATCAGACTAAAGAGGAGTAAACTTGGGACCAAAGGGTATTAGTTTGAACAAATGGAAATCTGAAAAATTCCATAGCTTGATGATATTGAACCAAGGTTAATTTCTTAATTTTGATGTATGTGTCATGGTAGTTTCACATGATAACACTAGGGAAACTGGTCAAGCGTCTAGAGCAGAGTTTCTCAACCGCAGCACTATCTACCCTGTAGGCTGGTGAACTCTTGCATGTGGGAGGCAATCTATTCTCCTCTCGCACGTAAAGCAGCATCCCTATTCTCCACACTGGATGCCAGTAGCACATCCATCTGTGAAAACCAAAAGGGCCTCCAGACATTTCCAAACATCCTTGGGAGCAGCAAAGGGACAAAATACCCCCAGGTTGAGGACCATCTGTACGTACACAGGATCCCTCTGTATTATCTCTGCAACTACCTGCTCAATATGTTTTTTCCAAATTAAATGTACACACACACACACACACACACACACACACACACACACACACACACACATGAATACAGGGGCAAAGCAGTTATTTTTAAAGTTGCCTGGGCACAGCAAAATGATCTACAAGGATAAAACAAGGCAATGGGTTAATAATAGTTCTTACAAGCTTCACTGAGAAAGCTGTAGCAGATACAAATGACTTCAAAGATAAGAAAGAGCCATATTTAAATACAAGACACTGGCATTCATCAGCGTGTAAGTGTGGTCTTAATAACTTTGTAAAATTGTAGATATTTTCTTATGTATTCAAAAATTCCAAATATCAGGATAGCTCCCGCTGTACTAGTGTCTTCAGAAGCACCATTTCCATCATTTCTCCAAGACTGATAGAAGCAAAACAGGTGACTAATTTCAGCTGCTTAGTCTTCTTCCACAGAAGAATACCAAGTATCCCACCTACAGAAGCATCTAACAAGAAAAATAAATGTGAGGTTTTAGCAAACAATAAAGGAACCTTGCACTCAAAAAATGCCAGCCATACAAATGTAATTGCAGAGATATATTCTGTTCAGAGACAGGCAGTTGGACTAGTAACGAGTGAACCACTTCCTAAAGCAGACAGGCTGTGGGGAGAGCTCCCCCTGCTTCTGGAGACAGCTGCAAGGCAAAGGCTGTAGATGGAGACACGCACGTGCCCCTGGGCTTTCTCCGTGTTTGGATGATGCTTTGAGAAATGAACTGATGTCCTTACTCCACCAAGAGTGAGAAACCGAGTCTCAACAGAAGGTAAAACCCAAGCAGTGGGGAGCTACTTCGATGGCCATTCGCACCATACCCCCAATGGTGTATCTCCCCATGGGACTAAGGTGGAATGGAGGAGAGATGGGTGGGGGGGCACTGTTTTCTTCTGTGCACTGTAGCCCAACAGACAGGCCGTGTCTATTTTGTAAAATTTAGCCAGGACATTAAGCGTGCTTCATTCACTGAGAACATATGTTTCCTGAGACCTAACACTGATTAGCCAATACGGTTAGGAAGAGAGTTCCTACTACAGGGACATTTAGTTCCATGACCTTGCCCATAAATGCCACGTGCTACTAAGTGAGACCCTTAAAGACCAAGGTCACAGTGTCTTGAGCCCACAAGAAGATTGCAAACCAAAGTAGAAGCAGGTAACTACTGAGATGCCAGAATGTGCACACAGGACTCCATGCCCTTTGAGAAAATAGACCTGGGACAATGGGGAGGGCAAAAGGCTCCTAGATGTCATGTGGCTTGTCCACAGTCTGTGTTAGAAGGGTCTCTGATCCCTGCCCTGATTTGAACTTCATCATCTCTAAGCAAAGAACACCTTTTGAAAACATTTTCAGCTGAGGGCCACCAAGGAGACTATCAAATAGTCTGTCCATCTGCAACACAAGACTTCCATGGGCCCTGGGATGGGAGGGCAGGGCGCCAGCCTTTGCTGCTGCCAGCCCCTGCATTCCTGAACCATGTGGGCACGGGGTAAGTGATGGCCAAATGAATGGGTGGGTGATGAATTAATAGAATGGAATAGTGAACTCCATTGTTTCTACTCACTGTTTCTGCATTATTCTAAGAGGGACACACTGAGAAATTAAATCAGGCCATGGCTATAACAATAGGAAAGGGAGGGAGGAATGGAGGGAGATTACTTCCCGAAAACTTTTCTACCCAATCACACATATTCAGACAACACAATAACCCTGAGAACTCTCCAGTATAAGAAGACCCTGAATGTAGCTTAGGTAGGGGCACCTAAGTGTAAGTGCAAATGTCAGGAATTGTAAGGAGAGAAAGTTAATGCTTAAATGGGAGTAACACGAAGACTGATTGTGCGGACTTCGGCAGTTCATTCACTTAGCAACCAAAGGACACAAATCCCTTCCAATTATAGGTGATGTACAAAGAGTGTGACTTCTTCCATGGTCTTTCCTCCAAATGGGACCACGCGGAATGTCCTCTAACATATGCACAAAATGCAAAATCAACCCGTAAGCACTTGTTGAGCTAAACATGTCTTTTAAAAGTATGTTCTGATGTAGTAAGTAAACTGAAATGCCTAAACCTTAAAAGCTCACATCACAAGAAAAATTCCATAACTATGTATGGTAATGGATGTTATGCAGACTTAGTGTGGTGATCACTTCACAATATATATAAATAATGAATCATTATACTGTATACCTGAGACCAAAATAAATAATGTGGCATGTCAATTATACCTCAGTAAAAGAGAGAGAAAGAGAGAAACTAAAATGCCATTAGTACCACTGAATAGAAAACCTACATTTTCAAGATTATAGATACCAAAGGGCTGATGGGATTATGTGAACTCACTGCAATAATCACTTTGTCCAACTGTTTTACAAAGTAATAGTATTTATACATATATGAATGGCTTCTTTCAGCAAATCACTAAACATGTAAAAGATTCCCACTCTCTTTCCTTAAGTGTGGGGAGCCCAGGTCTGATACTAATCTAAGAATTGGCTCCAGTGCCATTTCTCATCAATGGCGCAGGACAGGGCCGACTGCATCCAAGTGGTGGTAGGAATTGGGATTTTGGTTCTGGAAACCAAAGGACTAAATAGGCTGGCTGCTGTTTTACAAGCACAAGACTTTTAATCGCCTTACTATGGACACAACAGCCCGTTGTTCCTTTGTAGATCACGAGACTTATCCTTGAATAATTAGGCGGAAGAAGAAATCCATTGCATGCCCTGCACCATTTAACTAGGGAAGAAAATGCCACGCCTGAGTTAAGACTTCTAACTCTGTTGTTAAAATGGTACACAATCCTAAATGCCACTGTTTCCATAAACTAGGCAGATAAATTTCCTAGTTTAACTGGGAAATAGATTAAAGTTTAAATTTAGGTTGTATTTTCCTCAGAAACTCCTTTCAGTATTTAAAAACTCCTGAGAAAATACTTTACTAAATTGTACATAAACCTTACTGTAAACACTAGAAAATAGCTGCTTGCCATCTTCAGTCAAAGCTCTAAGAACACCTCAAGTAATCTGACCTAATGAAACCAGAACTTTCTATCATTTAAACGTTTCTACCCACTTCCCATTCTGCTTTTAAGAAAATCCAGGAAATAACAAGAAAACCACTTGATATAAGGATTTGTAAGTAATGATTTCAAAGGGATTGTCTCAGTTTCATGACATTTAGTCCATCTTCATGCAGTTTTTACCAGGGCCAGCTTCTTGGGTGCGGGCCCTGTGCTGTGCGGGATGGGGTCTTAGCCATCATATTAACCCCAGGGCTTAGCACATAGGTAGCTTTCCATGGAAGTTACTTAATTGTGTGGCTCCAACCCAGCAATGCAGTTCAGCGGGCTGCTTTCCTCACACCATTGCCTGTGGGTGCCATCAGCATTTTCTCCTTTACTCCTAACTGTCACTTTCCAGTCACTTCTACCTGTCAGAGGGCTCAGGACAGTCTAGCGGAAGCTGAGGTCACAGTGTCTTCCACCTCTGACGTCCACAGTGCTGCCCAAGGGCGTCCACTCCTGTGCTCTGCGAGCTCCACCCCTTCTTGCAGCCCACCCTGCCCTGGTCACCCCCAGCCTGCCTGTCACCTGGCCCTCTTTCAGGGACGGAGAGGAGAGGGGAGGGTGGGAAGAGCTGGAGGAGGGCCCGCCAAGCTCTCTCCTCAGCCAGGGCTCTCTGTGGCTCCCTCTCTCTGCTTGTGGTCCACATGTTCTCCATTCAGCGTGCACTCGCTGGGGACCTGTCTGGGGATGCCTGCACGGCATCTCCCCAATGTTGGTGATGCACCCTGGGCTGTTTCCTTCACCCCACCCCTGCTGGCGCACCTGCAGCCTGGCCCCACTGCCTTCGCTCTGCCCGCAGTTGGTCCTCAGCCCAAAGGCAGGGGCTGGTCCAGCTCCCGCTGCCGCCTCTGTCTGGCCCCAGGCCGAGTACACTCGGAATTTATTCTGCCCCAAACTGACACCAAAAAATCTCTGAAAGGCAGATTTGAAATCTGATGCTTCTGCCAAGCTACTGGTATCTCCATCCAACTGCCACACTCCAGAGAGGCTGCCTGTCTGCAAGGTTGTTTTAAGTCTCGTCTTGCTCTGCATGGTGCCCTTTCCCACAGGGGAAGCCTGTTCATGTAAAGAACAGCCTCCTTTAGGGCAGTGCGAGCGGAAGCGGGCCCAGCACTTGAACTGCATCTTAAACACATCCTGATTCATTAGGCAGCCTCATCACTCAGCCCCTGACAGCAGTGTTGCTGGGAGTCATACTGCCTAAGTGTTGACAGAAAAACTTTTGTTGACCCCTTATCTAGTCTCTCACTTTCCCATTTTTTCCACCTGGTACTGGCAACAAAAGCTTTTATGTATCTTGTGCACCCAATTCCAAGTAAAACACTTTTGCAAATAAACCAGGTCAGATACTAACAGGTTCATACCATGCCTGAGGTTGCAATTAAACATTCAAAAGTGAAGCTGACTCACAGAACCCAAGAAGGGACTAGCAGTTACCAAAGGGAAAGGGACTGGGGAGGGTGGGTGGGAAGGGAGGGAGAAGGGGAATAAGGGGCATTATGATTCGTACACATAATGTAGTGGTGGGGGGCACAGGGAAGGCAGTATAGCACAGAGAAGACAAGTAGTGACTCTATCGCATCTTACTACGCTGATGGACAGTGACTGTAATGGGGTATGTGGTGGGGACTTGATAATGGGGGGAATCTAGTAACCACAATGTTGCTCATGTGATTGCACATCAATGATACCCTAATAAAAATAAATAAGTAAAAATCAAAAGTGAATTCCTCAAAATTAAGCTGAAATGTTACATATTTAAATGGTCCTCTTTGCCAGGTCCTGAATCATTGTAGCATTAAGACAAAAGAATGAAGCACATAGGAGACCAAAACAAAAGGCTAGGCTAGAGGATAGGACTTTAATCAGCAGGCAAATTTCCTTTCTAATTAAAAAAGAAAATCCTGAAATGAGATCAATTCAGCTACTATGTCCCAGGCAGAGCTGAGCGGGGGGCACACGTTGCCACATCCTGGAGTAATACGCAAGAAGATATTTACCGCCTGTATGGTATGGCGCTTACCAGTCTCAATAGTGCTCATCTGCGAGCAGCTCGCACAGCCTTCCAGGTGTGAATGCGCACCAATGCAGGGCCTGATTCTGCACTTAGTATAGGGAGTAGCAGAGAAAAACGCCCGCTGTCTGACAGCAGAGCAGCTACTAAACAGTAGGGGACCCACTCCCAGGTTCTCTTTCCCACTCACCAATAAGATAGGTCATTTTACTTCTCAAGGAAAAGAGTGCAGTAGGGCAGAGACAGCGACCTAGGGTGTTACCTTAATCACAAATAAAGATGCAAGAAAACATCACAAATAGAGAAGATTCCTCTGTAAAAAGGGGTAAAAACGTAAAACTGCTAACAGCTGTACTAATGCATTTAAGAAAATAAACAAGGTGCTGTGGTAGATAGCAACAGGGGGTTGAACGTATTCATATTCATCTTCAAAATGAGTGTTATGGACTGATTGGTTCCCCTTCCCCCCAAATTCATATGTTGAAGCCCTAAGCACAAAGATGACTGTGTTTGGAGGCAGAGCCTATCAGGAGGAAATTACAGCCAAATGACATCATAAGGGTGGGGCCCTGATATGGTAGGATTAGTGTCCTCACAGAGAGGAGGCACCAGAGAGCACCTTCTTCTCCAGCCCCACTTTCCCCACTCAACAAAACAAGAGGGCACTGAGCACTCAGCATTGTGGTGGCGCCTGCAAGGCCGAGGAAGAGGCCTCAGCCTGAGCCCTGCCTCAACCTTGGACTTCTCAGCCTCCAGAACTGTGAGAAATAAATGTCTCTTGTTGCAGCCCCCCTAGCCTGTAGTTTTTTGTTACGGCAGCCTGAGCTGACTAATGCCATGAAAGTAGAGTTCTTTTCTGTATCTCCGTCTTCCTGGCTACAAGAGAAATTCTAGGTATACAGTAGAAATGTAGGAAGTTTATGCCATATGACTACAGTTTTTAAAATGTTTATCTTCAGAGTGGCTACTGAAAAGGAGCATTGTTGCAACATGATATAAACTGTAAGCTGAGCTAGGTTACAAAAGTTTTTTCAAGCATTGCATAAAAATATGGGTCCCTTTTTAAAACTAGGTCACCAAACTGTTTTCAAGATGGAGTTCTGAATGAATGCACTGTTTCAAATAATACTGCAAATAGTCAACTGAGATTTTTCACTGTTTACTTACTCTGTTGTTTCTCTGTTGTGAACTTTTCTCATGGAGAAAGCCACCATCGCTTTGAAGAGATACTCTTCATTTGTATCCCAGGTGTACTAAAAGAGAGGCAAAGCAGAAAATGTGAGAATAAAGGCATGGGATAAAGAAACGGTCCACCGGCACCAGAATCTAACTGTGGCCACAGTGGTTTTAGCCCCCTCTCCCTCTCCCTCTCCCTCTCACGCTCTTGCATCCTTCCCATACATTCAAGGCTGGAGACCGTGATAAATCATGTCCCATAATGTTAGGGTCGCGTTTCTTGGACATTCTATCATTCCCAGTGTGGCGCTGCTTTCTGTTGCATCTCTTCCTTCAGAACCTGCTGTAGTAGCTGCCGGTCAACAAACAGGGTGTGTGGACATCTCATCTTGGACACACACAGTCAGTTCCCTTCCTTTCTCTCTTCCCTCAAAAAATGAGCCCCCCGCTCACTTTCTTTCCTTTATTAACATTGGTATACTTTTCTTTTTATCTTTTTAGCTGGAAACTTGAGTGTATGTGCATGGTATGGGCTGAATAGTGTCCCTCCTGCAAATGACATGTTGAAGATTTTTCACTGTTTGCTTACTCTGTGAGTAAGTCCTAGTCCCCAGGACCTCAGACTGTAACCATGTTTGGAGATAGCATCTTACAGAGATGACTAAGTTAAGATGGGATCATTAGGATGGACCCTAATCCAATATGACTGGGGCCCTGGTAAGAAGAAGACAACTGGACAAAGACGTGTACAGAGGGGAAGACACAGGGAGAAGACAGCCATCTACAAGGCAAGGAGAGAGGCTGGGACAGACCTGCCCCTCACAGCCCTCAGAAGGAGCCACCCCCCGCCGACACACTGATCTTGGATTTCTACCCTCCAGAACAGAGGGGAAATTAATTCCTATCACTTAAGCCACCCAGTCTGTGCTACTTTTCACGGCAGCCTGAGCAAATGAATGTGGCTGGCCCCACATTTCAGGTGAGTAATCACGTAGAACAGGAGACAGTCACAAAGCAGGGTTTGTTGGTCTAACTCTAAATTCATGATTTCCTTCCCAGCATCCTGGGAAAGCCTGCAGTGTCTCCGTCAGTTTTCAATCTCTCACAGCTCACAGCGACTATTTCCAACCTCCCTCAGGCCCCCCCACATCCCAGTCGTCACCCTTGCCAGATGGTTGTTTCATATTCACAATTCAGAGGTACATCTCAAGCCATAAGGGGAAGCTCGCCCACCCTCCTACCACAGACCACGAGATGTCCTCCATGGGCACACATCCTATGCGTGCCCTCCCCGGACGGCCAGGTGTGTGTGGGGCTGCTCCTCCCACCGAGGGCGATCCCACCAACGCTATTAGGAAGGCTCCCTTTCTGCCTGTCCCAGGATCTAAGCCATACCAGTTTCCCTCCTCTCTTCTGTGTGCTGGACTCTGACTGGAGCCTGTCCATTGCCTTCAAACCACTCCCAAGTCTCTCCCATCAAGACAACAACACAAACAAATCACTTTACTCAATACTCCTCCACCCACCTGCTGCTGTCTCTCCCCATACCCCTCCCAGGCACAATGCTCAAGAAGGGGTCCACATGTCCATCTTTACTTGCTCCTGACCTGCCTCCATGTCCACTGTTCCACAGAAATGGCACTCCCTGAAGTTACCAATACCCTCCACACCCCTCAACCCAAAGAGTGCCTTTCAGCCTCACCGTGCTTGGCTTCTCAACAGCGTAGGCCACTCTTGAACACTCCTTTCACCTCAAGTACTCCCTTCCCTTTCGTGATACACCATTCCGCTGCATCTCCTCCTGCCCCTCTGCTCCTGTGAAGGCTCACCCTCTCCTACAAGGGCTTTCCTCTTGAGAACCTCTCAGTGCTAGGCTAGACCCTCTCTTCTTGTGGCTCTGTACTTTCTCCCTCAGCAACGTCATCTACTCCAGGCTTCCGTCATCACCTTAGTGCCAATGCATCTCACGCCTGCTTTGTCCTTGCCCATTTGTCCACAATGTGGCAAACTCAAGCAGTCCAAAATGAAGGCCATGTGTTCGTGTCCATACCTGGCTCCCTAACTCATAAATGGGCCACCAGCCATTCAGCTGCATAACCAGAAACAAAAGCTTCCTCCTTGAGCCCTCTGTTTCCCTTCCCTGTCATACACTCCCTGTGGCTCTCAAATCCCTTCCCTCCACCAACACGCTGGACTCCAGACAGGCAGCATTTCTCACCTGCGTTCCTCGAACCGCCTCCTTGGTGAGTGCCTCCTTCCGACTCTAGCCCAGCCCGCCCTCCACACTGGCCAGCATGGGCCAGACACAAGCTCTATCGTGACATCTCTTCCCCCAAACTCCCACCTGCTTAAAGGCAGTACCCAAACTCCGAGACACAGACCACACATTCTTCGGCTGACCCCTCCTTTCTCTTGACGTTCATGACATGCCCTGTTCTTCCTCCCTGCTCCAGTTCCAGGCAGCTCAGCTTTCCTTCCATCCCTCCCTCTCACCGAGTTCCTTCTTGTAATAAATAGCCTTTGCACACACTGTTCCCTCTACTCTTTATTCTCTTATTCCCTGATTCACTTCTACTCCTGCTTTAGACCCCACAGCAAATGCCAAGTACTGAGGCCTCTGCTGAGTCCCAAACCCTCATGTACTTCTCCTTCCTGTAATACTTATCCAGATGGCACATTTCCATTTGGTTTACTGATGCCTACTGGACAACCTATTTCCCCACTGCTATAAGCTCCATGAGGGCAGAAGCAAGCCTGCTTGCAGCTGCCATTGCATCCCCAGCACCCAGCATGGTGACTGCCCTCAGAGGATCCTGGGATAAGCGCCCCTACACACAGGTAGAGAGAGTGGATTCTGCTCAGCCTGCCTGCTTCAAATCTTATCTCTGCCACTGCTGACTTGAGATCCTGAGTAGGTCACTTACTTTCTCTGTCCCTTGGTCTTCTCATCTGCCCAGAGAGAATGTGAACACCCATACCACCTGCCTCCATGGGTTGTTGTGAGGGCTACATGAGCTGTGAGTAGAAGTGCCTGGAAAGGCTCAGTAGGAAAACAACCTGAGTTCTCTATAGATGCAGGCTGTTAAAATGCTTATTACTCAGCGAGTGAATAAAATGATATATTGGCGGATTGGTCTGCAAACAGAGCACATGCCTCTATAATTCTCTGGCGCTCTTTCACTCTTTCTAGCCTGAGGCATCTTAACATCACCTTCTATGCGGGAAGAACACTACAAACCACATTGAGATACTGGAATTAGATTGAAACAATGTCATCTTATTAATTGGACAGTCTTTGTGGTGCCTATAGCTATGTGAGTCCTGTGAGTATTTTTTTTACCTTCAATTTCATCAGCATATATTGCATGTTGTTGCTCTGATATTTGAAAAGAATTGAAGAAACATCATGTTAGAACTGGAAAATTTTTGTGCTGACAGACCTTACGCAGGTGGAACCAAAACTGAGGCTGGCAAAATCCAAACCGCTGCAGCAGTGAGGGACAGAGCCCAGGCCAGACACGACGGCCTGACTGGGGCCCTTTGCTCCGCTATGCTGGGTTGGAATGTTCAAGTTTGCTAAACTACGCCATGCAATACACGCTTCACATGTTTTCTGGCACATACTGCAGATTAAATACTTTAGGCAAAATCATTTTATTAACAATTTCTAACTCACGATAATTTCTTTTTCTTTTAAGAATAGATCAGATTTGAGGTCTTTAGAAGTAATCTATACAAGCTTAAGATAACTATGCAGAGAGGCTCATTAAGAAGGCACAGTGCTGCTAACAAAAGTCAAAATGAACATGCAGGTCCTCTACTTACTGCTTTCTCTCCCCGAGCTGTTCTGATACTAAGTCTCACTTTAAAAGCATTTTCTGCATCTGCCAGAAAGAAAAAAGAGAGAGCAGTGTGCGATGATAAAATCTGCCCAAATGGAGCCTGATAAATCCCAATATTTTTTTTAGGTAACTCAAACCAACAGAACACAGAACTGAAATTCAACTGCCCCCAAATACTCCTGAAAGGTTAACTGCAATCACCTTAGATGGTTTTAAATTCTCCTTCAAACTCATAAAACTGTCACAGGCTCAACTTGCAAACTACAACACTCTGCAGATTCAGAAACATAAAGAGGTCTCTCAGCCAGACTTGTCAATCATTTAGAAAACTGTTACTCGATTTTTAAGTTTCAAGGCTACGTACCTGGCTGACAGAGTTCAGCGTGAATAGCGGTGACCAGGAAAAAAAGCAGCCACAACATTCTTTCAGAGTGAAAAACACAAGGCAGACGGAGGGGGAAAAATCCACTCTCCACTTACAGCTGCCTTAGCCATTCTGTGACCGGGATTAGAGCAACAGAGAAGCAAGCCAGCCACCACCTAAAAGGTTTAACGATTAACCCCCATCATTTGGGTTAATACTCGGATAGAAGAAAGATACTTTGATACTCTTCTGTCACTTATTTACGAAAATCTATTTGGAGAACGGATTAGTTGTCTTTTCCAAACTCTACCTCCCAAGAACGTTTCCTGGGCTGACTCAAAGTCGGAATCCTGCCCCGCCCCTTCTGTTATTGGCTGCTTAAGTGCATGGTGGAAAGAACTGAGACCCCTCCGGAGCTGCTCCTTGCCGTGAACTGTCCATCTCTTCACGGCTAAAATACCTGGCTCACAGATAGGCTATCTTAATTTGGGACGCAAACATTGGTCCTTTCTATCTGGTGAACAAAGGGCGCCCTTCCACGAATGGCCGCCCCTGACTCTCACCCCTGCAGGCCAACCTCGGAGGAGAGCTGCCCATTCAGAGGGGATGGAAACGGGCTGTGTCCCTAGACGCAGGGGTGGCCATGCCGGCGCCCTGGAGCACACGAACTGGGACTGCAGCTGCTGGGAAACTGGACTTTTATTAATGTCTTTTGAGTAGCCACCTGTGGCTGGGGACTGCCCTGGTCCGAGCATCTACAGAACAGGAATTACGAGCTACTTACCACGAGCGAGGCTGGCTGGGTCCTTTCTCCGACCCCCAGACAGTACCTCCAAGTTGCTGTTGTTACACTCACGTCACACAGGAGGGAACTGAGCATCCGGTGTCTAAGGCACTGCTGGCAACGAGAGCAGTGGAATGGGTGGCACTCTGCCAGCCTGGCTGACTTACACTTGAGCCCCATCTGCACCACCCTGCACCCCACGGCGTCTGGGGTCATCACTGGTCACAGCTGACCTTGCAGCGAAATCTTGGAGATGCTCTGAGGATTGGGGTGGCGAGTGGAAGGCACTCTGTCCCACGCTGGGTGCTCGACGGGGGCCAGCAGAAGCCCTGGGCAGCTTGCCGTGAGGGCTCTCCTCTCGGCATGAATACGGTCCCCTAGTTCCACCCTGGTGCTTGGAAACCATGAACACAATCAGGGTGGGTGACCCTGATGTGAAAGAGAAAATCTGGATTTTTAAAGCAGCAGTGCGAAAAACAGCAGCAACGACACTTCCGTGACACTTTGGACGTCGTACCATTTCCTGTCCCAGTCGGGGTGACGTTGTGTCACAGATAGCCCGTTTCTGCTCGCTAACTCCAGCCGAGGCAGCTTCTCCTCCCCTCCTGGCCTTGGTGCAAGGGCTCAGTCAGAAGTTCTCCTAGAGGGAGAAGCAGCCAGACGTCAGCCCAGTGGTTCTAGAGATTTCACTGCTCAGCAAAACGGAAATTTCCCAAAAGGAAGAGCTTCCACATCTAACGCCTGAAAACAAAGCCAGACTAGATGAAGCTACCTTGAGGAATTTCAGACTAGATGAAGTCATCATGGGAAGGAAAAGCCAGTAGAGAGAGACTGTAACAGTAGATAGAAATTGTATCTTCTGGAGGATAAACCAGTAGAGGTTGTAGATGGAGATTTGCATCAAGAAGCAAAGCCTTGTTAGAGACACGGAAATCTGCGTCAGCTTTCCCTTTGGCTTAAACTTGGTAAAAGTAACATATATATATATACATATATATATATATATATATATATATATATTTCTCCATTTGCTTTTATTTAGTCTCCTGTGGGACCAGGATTGAAGGCAGGAACATACTGAACTGAACATAGTACAAGCCATTCCTTTGAAAAGAGAAAAATACCTTGAATTATGATTCTCAATGCTTGTTGTCTCATTTTAAAAAGATAAAAAGAATAATAGAAGTTCTACATAGAAAATACAGAGACAAAAAAAGATGAAAGTACAAAATATCTATACCACCACCAGCATGACCAAAGTTAATGTCTTAATAGTTGTCACATGCCTTCTTAGCTTCAGACCCACCTGTGTGTTCTTGTGTGAGGTCACTGTGTCACGGCAGCACCGTCAGAGCAGGGGGACCTAATGGTGGGAAGCACCTGGGCCCTTTCCTCCCTCACTCATGGGAGTGCTGCCCCTCCACAGGACCTGGTGACGTTCTGTAAATCTCATGTGTCTGTCATGAGATGAGTCTCCTTTTAGTTCTAACTCACTAAAAATTCTTTGTATCAATAATTGATGTTGAATTTTATTGACTGCCTTTTCAGCATTTATTAATATAATCCTAGAGTTTTTACCATTTGGTGAATTATATTAATGAATTTCTTTGCATTGATCCAAGCCAACGTAAGCTCAGTTTGATGATTTTTAACATACCTGTGGACTTCATTTTTCCTTAGGTTTCATTGTGGTTTTCCTTAGGTTTTAAAACCTATATTCATAGAAGAATATCACTTAGGTTCCTTTTCAAGGGCTTATTCTTGAGGTTTATTTTTTTCTGACCCTTATGTTACCATCTTGAAAATAGTAGAGAACAATTTCTAACATTATCTATGTTTCCAAATACTTACAAATGCAGAAGAAATAAAGATGTCGGAGTTGAAGAATCTGGACCCTACGTATTTGTGGGGAAGGGTTCATTCAAAATCTTCATTTCTTACATTGTCACTTATTGCAGGCTTCATATTTCTTTCTGAGTCCATTTTGGCTGTTTACAATTTCCAAGAAAATCATTAATTTCGTCAAGATTTTCCAGCATTTTCCTGGAGCTTAGACAGTATTTCCCATAAAATAACTATATTAGTTGCTGTGGTCCATTTATGCTTTCTAGTGCATACACTATATTTTTTCTTCATTTTCCATTATTCTTACCAGAAGTTTATCTATTTTCATTGTTGCTTAATCAAAGAACAAGATCTTGAATTTAATTTTCAATTCTTTTCTTTCTGCTTTCTGATTCACCAATCTTATTTACATTTATTAAGTCCTTACTCCCATTGGCATATACTGGTTTTCTTGTTCTTATTTATAATGCTTGAGTTGGCTAATAGGCTTATTTATTTGTAATCTTTCAGTTAATAAGGAAAATATCCGTGGCTATGAATGTTCCTTGGAGTACTCTTCTGGCCACATAAGAAGTACAGATGGACAGTGATCTCATTCTTAATTTCTAAATAGTCTATAATCACAGTTTTAGTTTTTCTGTACCCCAGTATTTGCTTAGAAACTTGACAATAGCAAAAGCAACAGATGCCAAAAATGGCATGATGAATAACTTTAACACATACTGTCAGATGAATAGAAAAAGTATGATAAATAAGACACACAGTCAGTAACTCTTACAAGGCAAGGATCACACAGAATGTGCTAACAATGATTTAATAACTAAAGACCTTGATAACTCATTAAAATAGGTGGGACACAACTATATAACATACTGTCTTTTTTTCTTGCACTTTTCAAAATCTTGTACAATCTTTATTTTCTATGCACAACGTTGTTTTAAACCTGCAGAGTATTCAAATCAAACTTGGTTCATACAATGCTCATTTCAGCAATTTCACCTATAGGAGCCTAAGAATTTATCAGCAACAGTGGTAATGAGGAGAAATAGAGCAGTTTCAGTTATTCCGAAAATGTTGCTATTTACTTCCAATGTTCAGAGTTTAGAGAACACAGATAAAAAGCTGAGATTAGTGTTGCCATGAGCAATACAAAAGGCACCGAGTCTCCCAAGACAGGAAAAAGAAATTGATTTCTCTGTGCTTTTTCATACTCTATAGTACTATTGAAAAGCAGTTTCTCAGCACGTAACTATTGATCTATTGCTCTCAGAGTAAATTAAATATGAGATCACACGCAAAGAAAACATGTGAGTCATTCTTTTGATTTCATGTGAGATGCCTATTAAAGTTCATCACAGTTGCAAAAGTACGTGGGGATATGTACGCGCCATTTACTGCAGTAAAATAAGAGGTAGGAAGGACCCATGCCACTTCTCAATTTTGACCCGGATTATTCGGTTTCATTATTACACACAATTTTATTAAACCTATAGCACCTAAATGTACTACAGTAAAGTATGAAACCATTTAAAATGTGATGTTACTCTGTACATTTTTATTGCTTTTTGAGAAATGCATCTGGCTGTGACACGTTAAAGAATCTAATAAAACCTTTAATCACTGAATATGGAAATCTTTTATAAGATAAATAGCCCTGCACTTTTAAAACTAGCATCTCAATTTTATTTAATACCACTCACTAATTTTGTAGAAGTCGTACATTTTTAATGAAATGTGATCCTTCACGGTTCAATTGGAATGAACTTGGTATATCTATGTAATAAACAATTTCAAGAGGTTTATAATAATTACCCCAATATCTTCAGATTAATTAGAGAGGTAACAAGCTGATTCTACTCTCTTGTATGCTATCATCAGGTAAAGATACATATGGGGATAAAAGATTTTTGCCTCTGTGCAAGCCTATTGTATGTTAACCCAGTGGTTCACAATCAGGGCAATTTTGCCCCCCAGAGAACATTTGGAAATAATCTGGGGGCATTTTATTACAACTGTAGGGGGCAGGGATAGCGAGTCCCATGGCATGGAATAGATTGATAGGCAGAGATGAGGGAGGCAGCTAAACATCTTGCAGCACACAGGACAGCCCCTTACAACAAAGAGTTATCCAACCCCAAATGTCAGTAGTGCTGAGGCCGAGGACCCCTGTCTAACCTAATGGTGCCACCTCCCTTGTGCAGGTGCTTTTAGGCAATGGACCATACGTTTCTTCCCAGTTTCCCAATACCCGAAACAGCAACTTTGGATCTAGCACATTGGAGACAATTATTTGGCACTGACACCTTGATAAATTGGCATCAGTACTTAGGTGTAAAAATAAGTGAGTCGGATGTCATATTCTGAGGCAAACCTCCGAGTTGTATGTGTAGTGGTTTTCTCGTTAAATGTTGAGGTACTGACCATCAGGTTCAGTCTCAACTGCTGCGTAGAAGCTTCTTCTTAGGGGTGCACAGTGGACTGTGAGTTCTCAACCTGGACACGTCAGTGTTAGACTGAAAGGAACAGTTCGCACTTATCTTTGTACAGTGCTGGTGCAAATGAGATTTATTTGGACTTGAGCCTTTCCTCTTCTAAAGCTGTTTTCCTCTTTGGTGACCACAGCATTCTGGTATACTCTAAGGAAGGACCCCTCCTCCGCCTTATTGTCACCATCAGCCTAACTTGTCAATTTTGTTCTCCTCTCTCTGTTTTCATTTATTACTCCCATTCTTCTTATTTGGGGTTGTTTCCATTAACACAACTGGTAAGTAAGAAGAAAGGACCATTTAAAGGCTTAAATAATGTTTCTCTAAAGAATACCATTTGATAAACCTGTGGGATACTGGTGAAATGACAGATCACTCTGTTACAGAAAACCGGTCCCTGTCACCAAAGTCGAATCACAAAACAAAATGACAAGGTTTTGAGGGAAGGAAAGGAATAGTTTATTAATCGGCCAGCAAATGAGGGAGTGGCAGGCTGGTGCCTTAAAAGGCTTAAAACCACTGTCCTCCCGAAGCACAAGCAGTCAGGGCTTTTAGAGGGAAGTCGAGGGAGAGAGGCTGTGCTTTTCACAGACACAGAGAGTAGCAAATTGCAAGGATCTAAGCTGACATTCTTGAACCGATTCAATTGCTTTTTGTGTCTCTTATCGGTTCCTCCTCTGATCTGATGAAGGGTTGAATCCAAAATATATAAAGAGCTCATGCACCTCAACAAACAAAAAGTGAATAATCCAATTAAAACATGGGCAGAGGAGCCAAACAGTTCTCCAAAGAAGAAATTCAGATGGCCAACAGACACATGAAAAGATGCTCCACATCACTAGTCATCAGAGAAATGCAAATTAAAACCACAATGAGATATCACCTCACACCAGTAAGGATGGCCACCATCCAAAAGACAAACAACAACAAATGTTGGTGAGGTCATGGAAAAAGGGGAACCCTCCTACGCTCCTGGTGGGAATGTAAATCAGTTCAACCATTGTGAAAAGCACTATAGAAGTTCCTCAAAAACCTCAAAATAAACTTACCATTTGACCCAGGAATTCCATTTCCAGGAATTTACCCTAAGAATGCAGCAGCCCAGTTTGAAAAAGGCAGATGCACACCTATGTTTATCACAGCACTATTTACAATTGCTAAGAAATGGAAGCAACTTAAGTGTCCATCAGTAGATGGATGGATAAAGAAGATGTGCTACATATACACAATGGAATATTATTCAGCCATAACAAGAAAACAAAGCCTACCACTTGCAACAACGTGGATGGAGCTAGAGGGTATTATGCTCAGTGAAATAAGCCAGGCGGAGAAAGGTGAGTACCAAATGATTTCACTCATCTGTGGAGTATAAGAGCAAAGAAAAACTGAAGGAACAAAACAGCAGCAGAATCACAGAACCCAAGAATGGACTATCAGTTACCAAAGGGAAAGGGACTGGGGAGGATGGGTGGGAAGGGAGGAATAAGGGGAAAAAGGGGCATTACAATTAGCACACTTAATGTAAGAGGTGGGCACGGGGAAGGCAGTATAGCACTGAGAAGACAAGTAGTGACTCTGTAGCATCTTACTACACTAATGGACAGTGACAGTAATGGGGTATGTGGTGGGGACTTGATGATGGGGGAATCTAGTAACCACAATGTTGCTCATATAAGTGTATATTAATGATACCAAAATAAAAAAAGAGCAGAATGCTCTGATTAAAAAATAAGGACAGGGTGTCATGTAATAAGAGGGTAGTCAGAATTTCACTAAAGAGGTGATAGCTGGGCCCCAGAACTAAAGATAATCGGAGCCAGCCTGAGCCCAGTGAGGGGAACTGACTTCTGAGGAGGAGGAGCCAGGGCGGAGGGGCTAAGGCTGGAAGCACTATCCACATTGCAGGGATGAATGACGCACCCCGCGGGCTGGAGGCAGAGGGCGGCACAAGCGCACAGCCAAAGCTGGGGTTGGTCCTGGGAATGAAAGCTCACAGCGAGCACGTCCTCCGTCTGGCTTCCGCAGGTGCTGCTCATCAGCCAGGGGTCCGCGACACCCGCATGTTCAGTACACATGGTGTGGAGGGTCACGGGGAGAACAGTGGAGCCCAGAGAAGGCACATAGTGGATCTGCGGCATCTTGCATGCATAATACTGTGCATAGACCATACATTAATGTACCCCCAGCGGGATCTGGGGCAGCATCCTTACCACCAAACACTCGAATGTGTCTGCATTCAATAACATGAAGAGCATTAAGTAAAATACATAAAGATCACAAAGAGCATCATGTCTGTTCAGGTCAGGAATTGCCATCACATGGCTTTGAGAGTTGTAGACGAGGGACTGCGGACACGCACTGCTCCAGCCCTGGTGCTCTCTGCCATGGTGTGGAGCAACTGATCATGGAATATACAATGACTACTTGAACGTCTTTTCTCTTTCTTCCCAGGGCTTCTCTGGATAGCAGCAAACCTACTGGTCATCAGCAGACAGAACCATTAACCCAAGTATTTTCTCCACCACCTCCATGATGCACTTCAAGATGCAATTCTCTTCTTTCATCACTACTAAGAGAGTTCAACTGCACTTTACACAAATCACTCAATCTTTCACCTGCTTATTTCTTTCTCTTTCAACTTCTCTGGCTTCCTTAGGAGTGGTCAGAGCGAGGAAGAGGTGTAAAAGGATAGGGCCATATCACAGGAAAGTCAAGAAGGGACAGTGTGTCAAGAGTGGAGCAGGGAGCCCCACACAGTAAAATGAGTCCAGAGATTTAGGAGGGTAAGTACCAAGAAGCTGTGACCTTGACAACCAGACACTCACTAGCGACTGCTCAGGGAGCAGCTTCCTCACAGTTAGGGGAATGGAAGCCGGATGCAAAGTTGGAAAATGAGGACATGGTGGTGAAGCCATGACAGTGAATACAGACCTCATTTGTACAGATTCTAGTTAGCTAAGATCAATGACCTTTAAAGCTCTTCAGAAGAGTCTATAAATTCTTTTTACTAATTCTATGTACTTATTTTTCCATTAAAACCTGCTTTCCTCAAGTACTGACAACAAAATACAGTCAAAGCTGGTTCTTATTAAATTGTTTTTGTTTGTTTTCATTAAATTGCTGGCATTGTAACAGTTTGTCTTCTAATATTTTACATCGTGAATATACAATATTTCAGCTATATTATGGGTTAATGAACTCCTGTGAGCTCACCTGAAAGCTGTCTTTCCATGTATGATGTATTTCGATAGGGAACATCTTTCCCGAATTCCAAAGAATTCACTAGCAAACTAACGGCTTGAACCATAGGAAAAACTGGCCATTACTGTAGGTCAAAAATGAATGCATAGCATCAGTTTCATCTGGTCCAACCTCATAAGTTTTCAAATGCAACCTTGGTACAAACTGAATGTGGCCACAATACTTCCAAGCTCACTAATTATGGTGAGCTATGAACTAATGGTTTAGGATGACAGATGGAGTCCAGGAGCAATTAAGACCTGAGTCTTAATTGAACTTTTGCTAAATTTGGCACATGAGGGCCACTGGTTCACTGTAGCAAGGCACGTGACCACAGCACCTTCTAGGTTTGCCTGCCCATGGGGGCCAGTGCTCACCTTTGTTCTTCGCCATGCTGGAGGGCTCTTGCTCCCCACTTTCCCATGGTCTTGGCTATGACCTAGCCCTGTTGTTCTGGGAACTTACTCTCAGGTTGGGTCAAAAAGAAATCAGACACTTGGAAAAAACTAGGATCACTCTTTCTCGGTCTGATTCAAAGTGTCTCCCTTCATCCAACACTCAACACCCATATTATTGTCATACAGTCACTAATTTCCAAAAACTACAAGCGACAGCAAGGAGTAACTATGGAAAAATTACACCTAGGTGCACAGCTGTCATTTCTTTACTGGCCAAACTGTCTGTGACTGCCCAGTACCACCAACTATTGTAACTCCGGTACCCTAATGTGTCCTCATAAAGAGGAGTCTCATGTTCTACTTTATGAATTAGCTCTGACCCTATACCCATAACTGATATAAAATGCTTTTTCAAACAATATTGTGAAAATAAAGAGCAAAATGACTCAGTGAATAACCAGAAATTTTCCATTCATTCATTCAAACCAAAATTTCCTCGAAGGGAATGATATTCTTAGTGACCATCTGAATCTTGTCATAAATATAATGAATACGCCCTTTCTAGGACATTCTCCCTCTGTTCCTATTTCCTGAACCTAGCATGATAGCTTTTACACAGAGTGGACATTCAATCAGTTCTTGAAGCAGATAGGAAGAAAGGAAGGACAGATCTAGGAAGGGTAGTAGGGAAGAAGGGGGAAAACTGCTGTGTGTTTGCTTATGTAATTGAGGCAACTAGGCATGTGATTTCTATGAAGGAGAACATTTTTTATGAAATGAAATATTATGTTAAGGGGCTCCGTGAATTTAAAATAACTGGGGATTTGATCTCTGAGGGATTTTTTAAACTTTTTTTCTTAACTTGTGTTCTCTCCTATTTATTCCTTATGCAGGAATGGTAAATGTGCACCTTTCGCTTGGTGACATTCACATCTGGAATCTGATCATGGATCATTCTAAATGCCGGAACTCACTGCATTCTTTTATATAGCGATGTTTTGTACCTGTTAGTTCTTGTGGGAAGCGTGGAAGTTGAAACTACACCAAACAACCCAAAGGGTCCCTGCATTTACATGTCCTCTGTGAAACAAGTCCAGATATCACCATCCCCAATCATTTCTTCTGTCGTGACTTGGTTTTCAGATGCTTCTGGCTTTCCAGTTGCATTGTAGTTTTGTTAAGGACTAGGAGACGGGAATGACGTCTATATTTCCACTGGCTTTACACCATTTTATTTCCAGTACATATCACCTCACAATGTGTTCCCTTGCAGCACATTATGGGATCATCAAATTAAAAGTGAAAGGCGTGGTTGATGATTGACTGTTCTCTAAGTATCCAGAGTGTTTGTCAAAGGCAGTAGGCAGGAGACATAAGCACCATTTTGCTGTTATAGTGAATGTCAGGTTTACGGCACATCTCTGCTAGCGTAGACAACCTCCCCAACAAGGATATTAAGTGAAGCAGATTTTTACAAGTGGAATAAATGCCCTCCACATCTGAATAAATAGACAGTGAAGAAAATGATCTGGTGATCAAATTGGTTCACCCCCTGCCTTCAAAATAAGCCAACCTAGGAACAGTGTTTCTCAGCCTTCTTTACACCAGTACTGAGACTTCTCAGACATCTTTTCCTAGTAGCTCACCCAGGAGATTTTAATGTCATGGATATGCTTTCTATCTGTTCAGGTCCTATATAAACCATTTGGGTGGACTATAAGCCACTGTAATACCCTGGCTTTTTTCTGTCTACCAAGAACAATGTTCAGCCTCTTACGAGTGTGCCTTGGATAATGCTTGCTCACATTTAGACAAGGCTTCACCATGCCTACGTGCAAAGCTATTCCAGAGGATACAACTCAGGAGAATGTAAGATAGGACGTGGTTCTTTAGTAAATCATACATTACCAGCTGAGAAGGCAAATCTCATTCCTCTCCTGAAAATAACGAAGTCCTAGTAATATTAATAAAGCATCTGGTTCCAAAGTCAAAATGGTGTCCAAGCAAAAAAATCTCATATTCCCAAAATCAAACTCCTCCGTGTACAGGGAGAGATTCAGGCTTTGCTCTCAGAAGGGATAAGACTAGGCATTTGCAAGAGCTACCATGCCATATGCTTGACTGTAGCCCACGTTTATTGAGCACTTATTATGTAAATTTCAGCTCTGTGAAGTCAGGGATTGTGTTCAAGTCTGCTCATCATTGTAGTAAATGAAAGAAAGAAGGAAGGGAGAAAAGAAGGGAAGGAACTACTCTAAGTGACCTGAACACTGCCTCTAAGAATATTGTATGTAGTGTGAAGATACAGATGTGTAAACAAATGAAACAGTATAATCATCATCAATGCTAAAAGATGCATAGATACGGTGAGGTTACAAAGCTGCAGTTGATTCTATCTGGTTAGAGGTGGGACGCAAGTGAAGTGGGTTCAGAAAGTATGTATGGAGACAAGGCTGTCTGAGGACTTCCATGGGCCCTAGGGTGCCTTGTCTTTGTGGTTTCCTGCCTCCACAGAAACACACTGAGATGCAGTGATAGTGCACTGACAAATGACATCAGTATCTGGACAGTCTAGGAGCACATAGCTGGGAGGTCCAGCAAGGACCTCCAGGAGGGCAAGGTGTTTAAGGGAGAGAAACTCTAAGGACAAGCTAGAAGAGTGGCTGAGAGGTTGGGAGCAGTGTGCCAGGCAGTAGGCACAGCATAGCCTTCTGGAAGTGAGAGATCTATTATGACTGGCAAACAGGGAGAGAAAGGGGAGAATGGCTGAGAGAGGAAGTGAGGATCATACTACAGTGGACCCTGTGTTAAGGAGTCTGGCTTCATCCTAAAAAGAATAGGAAACCATTTAAAAGCTTCTATGTTAGAAACCAACTGGATCAGGTTTGCATTTTGGATGTTTATTCAGGTTGTGTTGCAGCCAATGGGCTAGAGAGGGTGTGGGGGACATTCTGGGGGTCCACCGGGCTCCCTCTTCAGGGCCCATGTACCCAACCCCAGCTGCTGGGAATACCAGCTTTTGAAGGCTCACAGCTGAGCCCTTCAGTGGGCATTGCCCCCAGCCACAGGGCACTGCCTTTCCTGAGAGCAAAGCCTGCTACAGAGAGCACCCGTGGCCATGACCGACTAATGTGGGAGTACAAAGGCCCAGCTACTTTACCTCAGTCAGGGACAGGCCCAGCTCCTAAGCTCCCTGTAGGATCAGTGGGGCCCTCTGGTCATCCATGTTGCTGGTGACTTCTCCCTCTGTCTACACTCTTAGTTTCCTGTTGCTGCATATTATCACACACTTCATGGCTTAAAACACACACACACTTATCCTGTCTCACAATGTCCATCGGCCAGGAGTCTGGGCACAGCTTCACTGGGTCCTCTGCTCAGGCTGCAATCAAAGTGTTGGCCAGACTGCATTCTCATCTGGAGACTTGACTGGGCAAAAATCTGATTCCAAGCTCACTCCAATTGTCAACAGAATTCATTTCCTTGTGGTTGTAGGACTGAGGAGCCCAGTTTCTTGCTCACCGTTGGTTGGAGGTCGTCTTTGGTGGTGAGAACCCACCAGCAATTCATGGTTTCTTTCCTGTGGGCTTTCCCAGCACAGAGCATCTCTAGAAGTCTGCTGGCAAGAAAGACTCAGACATACTATAAAGTAATTACAGGTGTGACATTTCTTCCCTTTGCATATTCTGTTCATTAGAAGAAGTCACAGGTCCCGTCCTCACTCAGTGGAGAGGGGATTACACAAAGACAGGAACATCAGACGATGGCAGACACCGGAGTGTCTGTCTAGCTCAGTCGCCTTCCTCACTGCTTAGAGGTGTATCTCCTCAGAGCCCCCCCGAGTAAGCCTTCTGCATGCCACTACCCATCTTAGAGTCTGTGTCCAGGGAGAACGCTGGAGGCAGGGAAATGAGTTAGAGACTGTTGCTATAACATCAACGCTGAGTGACAGCCCTGGCAGATGGGGCAGCAAACTTTCTTTTTATTAATAAATGTATAATAATTAATGTTAGAATTTAGAATGACACATGGTCTATCTGGAAGTAAAACCCAGTCTAAACACTACAAGGTATCCTGAAGCAAGGATACACACACAGAAAATCATTCATTTCTAGGGCTATAGAGCAGAATAAACATAACCAGGAAAAATTAGGTTTACTATGTTTCACGGCGTGAAAATAAATCTCAGACCACAATCAGTCACATAATCAAAAAGAGATGATTAGCACTTTATTAGGTTAGCAGAGACTGTACTTTTGCAGATTGCAGAAATAGTCAACAAGCAGAGCTGCCCTAGAAGAGACAGATGGATAAGATTTAATAACTGTTGGTAATAACAGGATCAAATTCCACCTTGTGCATCAACATGCTCACTTTCATCCATCCTGTTTACAATGATTACTTTTCATTCTTGCTTACTTAGTCATGTACAGAGTGCTCTAAATGATATTCAAAAGGATTCATTTTCAGTAATTTCTACACCATATTATAGGTATTTTCCACTAGAAAATTGTTTTTCCTTAGGTCTTCCAAGTGTGAAACATATATGTATATATATATAGTAGCCTGGCCTTATCTCTGGCAATGCTGGAAACTAATGTATTTTTAAATCAATAACTATAAACACCACATGACTACATTTACACACTGTGTTGTCAGAGAAATATTTTAGACTATTTTGAGTGGCTTATGGTTCCAAGGGTCTTCACAGGTGTAAAGGATTGCCTTTCATTGTCATACCCATTGAAAATTTCTTAAGAAAGAAGGATGATGAAACTAAATGTATAATCTGCCCTTGATAACGTGTGATGCTCAGCAGTTGCAGAGAACAAGTGCTGAGTGTCTTGGGGAAGCAGAACAGCAGCCCTTCAGAGAGGGGTGAGCCGCTCGTCCTCTGTCATGAAGGCGTCATTCCTGTGGCCTCCCTTCATGTCCAGGGAATCGCAGGGCACGCCATTGCCAATTGTGATCGTGTTTTCACACTTATCTTCAGTGTCATGCACTTCAGTTGCTCCTTTGTTCTTTCTAAATGCACACAGAAAGAATGATTGGGATCTAGTGGAGAAAGCATGATCTTGGGTACAAACACGGAGAGCAGAAAAGGGGAGAGGGATCTTAGAATGGTGAAATAATTGATGATGATGTGTGTTTTCAAATACATGTCAAAGATCATAAAGAGCTGATGAGGTGAAAAGATGCTCTCGAGATAAGAAACCTGCATGGATGATACATACATATTTATCAGAACAAGTGATCTTATTTGGAATACTAAAATAAATGCATATAACTATGTATATGAATGAGTATACATGTATATTGGTATGAATATGTTTGTCTACACACACATACATTCACACACAAACTGTATGATGGAGTATAAAGAAAATTTATGGTAAATCGTCAAATTAAAAAGTTTAGCTCTAGAACTTTAAAATGGTAAGAAATTTCCCTCATAGGGTTTGACAACTTGTAGTCTGCCAATTTCTTAAAAATTTGAGAATCAGACTGAAATAAGATATCAAGAAGCAAAGTCTCAGCACTTTGCCGAAAGGAAGGGACCATTCTAAACTGCAGATATCACCGCTTGGCTCTACTCATTACAAAGTAGTTGTGTTCATTTATAAGTCAGGTTTTGGGGACTCAGAAAACACCTTACTAATTACAACTCACAGCTGTAATTCCAGGTCATTCCAAAAACTCTGTATGACAGGATAAATTTTTGTGTTTCTCATTCTCAGGACTTTTGTAGATCCTGCTACCCAAGTGGTAACCAGACCCTTAATATTTCCTTGGGGTGAGGAAATCTGTAACCTTGAATTCAAAGGTTCTGCCTGCCTTGTGAAAGACTAAGACACTGAGCCAATTATTCCTGACATCACAGAGGGAGGGGGAGAAAAGAGGGGCGGGTGCCTCTAGGCAACTGGAGGAAGAGTTTCCCTGAGGCTTATCACAAGTTAGATGTTGGGGCACCATGGAAGCAGGATGGTGGGCACTGAGGCTCCCAGACTTGTGTAAGATTCTCTTGTGCCAGGAATCTGCGGAAAGTCCAATGGGGCAGGCCTGAACAGATCATGTGGCTGGAGTGGTGGGCATTGGAGTGGTGAACAGGATTGACTCCCAGTGCTGTGGATGTCCCTTAGAACCTTGCTGGGTCTCTGGCAGGTAAGGAGGTAGGGAAGAGGCCCAGTGATGCCCGAGGTAGTTTCCTACTAGTCCCACATGAGAGTCCATCTGAATGTGTCTTAAAGAATACAGTGGAGAAGGCAGGGAAAGGAGAGATCTCTTGTCTGCATAAAATGACAACTAACATGGAGGGAGTAACAGAAACAGAAAATCATCACTGCAGTAATAATTGATTTTGATGGGGCTCATCAATGGATCCTCAACCACTGAGTGAGGGAACAGCACAGTCCCATGATCTCAGGGTAGCTCCCTCACAAGCAAAGCAATGGACTAATTTTAAAAAAGCATTTGTATTTTGTCAAGGGAGAATTTGGTGAACATCACCAACAATTAGAAAAACTGACAAGTGCCTCTGGATGTGATACACTGTATTGTGTGTGTGTGTGTGTGTGTGTGTGTGTGTGTATTTAATTCATTTATTTATAAAATTCTGTGTCCCTGCCCTGTCACATTTTTACCTGAATGTCTCAGGAGCAACTAATGAGAAAAATCCAAATTTAAAGACATTTTGTAAAATAGTTGATCAGGACTCAGCACAGAGTAGACGACACTCAACTAATGTGCATAGCTGGATGGACAGACACATGGGTGACTGACTAGCTGGTTAGACAGAAAGATGTACGTATGGATGGACAGATCAATGAATGCACATCAGCGGCTGCCTGGCTGGATGATAAATTAATGGACTAGTGGACAGATGGTAGTTAGGTGACTGGACAAACAATTGGGTGGATGGACTGATGCCGTAGGCAAAGTTCCTTGGACAGTAGCTCAAGGTAGACCTTGAATGAGACCCACCACAAGAAAAGGAAGGAAAGGAAGGAAGGAGGGAAACAAGGAAAGAAACACACACACACACACACACACACACACACACACACACACACACACGCACACACACGATACTTCTTATTTCCTATAATGTTATTTTTTCAAATGGATGGAAGGGAGTACTCATTTTCCTACCTTAGGAATTAGGAGTTAGTATAGATTTTGCCAGACTTCACTGATGGGTGATTAGATAATTTCTAATGGTTAGAGTTCCTAAAGAAAGGCCAAGTAGCATTCCAATACTGGAGACCCCACTGTCATCATTTGAAAGTATTTTGCCATTGCATATGCCAGTCTCAAATGTCACAGTGTGTCACTACAGGCCCAATGCTGGGTTGGAAGTTGGAGATGATAGTCCCAGAGACCTAGGAAAAGATAGGCTTCTGTGTTTTTCCAACCTGCCTGCCCGTCAATTTCCTGTACTTTTCGCGACCTGGTAGGAATGATTCCATTTTCCCCCTTACATGTCAGGTACAAAAGGCAACGGCTCCTCGGCTCCTCTGGCCAGAGACAACCCCCTGGGCCCAGCAGTGCCAAGCTTGTTCAGAGGGTGCAAGCGCCCCAGGACGGTCACGAGTCCGGCGGGTGCTGACCTGGCGCGGGCAGGACCGCGTGCCCGGACACCCCACGTGCTGTCCTTGAGCCGCAAAGCCAACGGTTAGCTGATCCCTGTGGGCCTCCGTCCGTGGAACGTCGGAACATTGGACCTTCCGAACGTCGGGAAGCTGAACAGTGCGCCCGCCGCACCGTCGCCATGGGACACTACCTGGGCAGTGCCTGGGCCCGACCATCGCCCGACGCCGGGCCAAGCCGCAGCTCTGTGTCCGCTCGCGACCAATCCCCGCCGTCTCTCCTGGCTGGGCCTGCACCAGAGCCCGGAGTGGTGAGGCCCCCGACGCCCGGAGGCGCTAGCTCCGCAGGCCGCCCGGCCCCCGCGCCGCAGCGAGCCCTTCCCGGCCGGCGCAGGACTCTGGTTGGGAGCTGGTGCACGCGGAGCCACGACGCCCTGCAGGTCCCCCAGCCAGGGGACAGAGACGGCCTCTCCAATGGCCCGCCCGACAAGCGGTACCCGCGCCAGGCCAAGGACACCGAGCTGAGGGCCCGCACCCCGCGCCAGGGCAGGAAAAGGAGCCTCAGCGCACCTCCCCGCCTCGAAGGCCACCACACCAAGGGGTGGCGGCTGAGCCCGGAGCCTTCAGGTCCGCGCGGACAGATGTAGGGGTACCTGCCTGCGCGTCCAGCCCCCGGCCTCTGGGAAGCCTCTGCTCCGGGCGCTGAGGAGCCCCTGCTGACACCACGACCACCTCCTGCCCCCTGCCCACCCTCCCCTCCCTCCCCACCCCAGGAGGCATCTCCCCTTTCCTCGCCTTGCCCCTATCTGAAATAGAAACAGGAGGCAGTTCTCTGTTACACAGTTTGTCCGTGTCTTTTTTGGATAGAGTCACAGAGTGGGATCTCATCCACGCCACGGTCTCTCCCCGAGGCCCTGGGAACGCCTGGGGTCGATAACTGCGGTTGGCTGGCTGCCGTCCTCTGCACTGGAGGGGTGTAGCAGAATCCCTGGCCTCCCTGCTCTAGGTGCTGGTGGCATACCCCCATTGTGAAAATAAATAATATCTCCAGTCACTGCCAAATATTCCTGGGGTGCCGGGGGCGGGGGCGGAGGAGGGAGTACCTGTCAAAAAAAAAAAATATCACACCGGTGGAGAACCTCTGAGGGACAGTGCCCTCTGCTGGCAGAAACAGTCAGACTCGGGCTCCGAAAATGGGGGTTGGGGGCGAGATTTGGCGCACATCAAGATACAAAGGTGAGCACCGTGAAGTGCTGTATGCTTGCCAAAAACATTGCCCCCATTGAGAAGAATGTTCTGGGTGTGAATCATTCATGGTTTCGCCTTATAGATAAACACATCATGTAAATGTAAAAAATATGATCTGCTTATTTAACACTCTTCGGGCTGGGAAACATTAAAAATTAATATAAAATGCTGTAAAGACAGAGAACGTGAGTCCCAGGCAGTACCGCGGTGTCGAAGGGGTGGGGGGGGGGCAGCAATCAGGGAGCAGCAATGGGGACTGTTCCCTGGAACAAAGCTCAGCTTGCAGAAACTCACTGCGCGCGCGCGCGCGCAGACAAGCACGCGTACGAACGCACACACACACACATCAGTGAGGCTGCGGGCAGCACTCTGTAGGAGCAGCGAGTTGGAGCAGCCTAAACGTCCACCAGGAGCGGACTGGATGAAGCAGACGCGGTATGTGCTGTCAAGGGAATACTAGTGCACAGATTAAAGGGAACAAATAGGCCAATAGGCTCCAGGGCTACTGGGCCGGATAATTCTGTGTGGGGGGTGGATGCTCTGTGGTGCACCTGGGACTTGGAGCATCGAACCTGGCCTCTCTCGGTCACATGCATTAGGACCACCTCCAGCAGTGACAATCAGCAGTGTCTGCAGATGCTCCCAAATATCCCCTGAAGGACACAATGACCTGCTCTTGCAAACTACTGAACTACAGCTACACGTGTGTTACAGAATGGCATATCTCAACACACACTGTCCAAGGGAAAAGATGGAGTATTATGTGCAGCACGTGCCATATGCACTAATTAGACAAGTACAAAGCGTTATCGCTCACATACGAGAGGAGGCCAGAAAACGGCTAAGAGGTCATTTGGCCACTTGGCCTGTGTTGTTCTTTCCAGCTCAAGCTTCTTTACATACTGTTCAAGCATGGATTTTATGGTATTTCCCTTCAGAGACTCAGAGAATATGCTACAAACTAAGCAAAGTCCCTCCTCCCAGAGATCTTGCTTTCTAAGGGGTCAGAGACAGAAGATACAAGGAAATAAATGTACACACTGGCAGGGGGGGGGGGAGAAGGGCTTTAAGAAAAGCAGCAGGAGGGATGCGCACACCTCCCTCAACACAGCTGGGGCCCCAAATGCTTTCCTGGCCCCATCACCACGGAACTACTACGCTATCTCTTACTATGAATTCTAGTTCTTTTTTCAGTGTTTCCATTGGGCTGCAACTCATGCTTTACTGTAATACCTCAGCAAATAAAATGAAAACATTTCGTCTAGTTAGAAATAAACATTTCCCAAAAGATTCAGATTGTTGCTGAAAACATTAAAGCAAAGATTTTCAGTAGAGACACTTAGTGTTAGATACAAAAAGTCCTGGACTGAAACTCTAAAAAACCAAGCTTTTCTTTGAAGTTGACTAACTGCCTTTTGCTAGACTTGAAGCAAGGCATTTCAGTCTACATGAGTTACTCGAAAGGACTTGAGAGCTCTGGGTGGCAGGGAGGGCACTGTGGTTGCCATTTTGCTGAGGAAATGCCTTGTTACACGGGACCGTCTTGAGCTTGCAACCACTACGATTACCAGTCATCCCTACCCTCTAAATGCCATGAAACTTGCAGTGACGGATCAAACCCCAAAGCACACCACATTTACACATGCTGCCTGTGTGCTATGTGGATGGAGTCAGTATCACAGCCAGGTGAGAAACATTTAAAACTCTCTTCAAAAGTATCAAGCTCAAAAACACAAAGGCAGACCAAGGTCATGAAAATCAAAGGAAGGTGGAGAAACTGTCACACATGGGATCAGACTAAAGAGGAGTAAACTCGGGACCAAAGGGTATTAGTTTGGACAAATGGAAATCTGAAAAATTCCATAGCTTAATGATATTGAAGCAAGGTTAATTTCTTAATTTTGATGTATGTGTCATGGTAATTTCACATGATAACACTAGGGAAACTGGTCAAGCGTCTAGAGCAGAGTTTCTCAACCGCAGCACTATCTACCCTGCAGGCTGGTGAACTCTTGCATGTGGGAGGCAATCTATTCTCCTCTGGCACGTAGAGCAGCATCCCTATTCTCCACACTGGATGCCAGTAGCACATCCAACTCTGAAAACCAAAAGGGCCTCCAGTCATTTCCAAACATCCTTGGGAGCAGCAAAGGGACAAAATCCCCCCAGGTTGAGGACCATCTTATGTACACAGGATCCCTCTGTATTATCTCTGCAACTACCTGCTCAATATGTTTTTTCCAGATTAAATGCACACACAGACACACACACACACATATGAATACAGGGGCAAAGCAGTTATTTTTAAAGTTGCCTGGAGAGAGCAAAGTGATCTACAAGGATAAAACAAGGCAATGGTTTAATTATAGTTCTTAGTAGCTTCACTGAGAAAGAGATAACAGATACAGATGACTTCAAAGATAAGAAAGAGCAGTATTCAAATACAAGACACTGGCATTCATCAGCATAAGTGTGGTCTTAATAATTTTGTACATCTCTCACTAATTTTGTAGAAGTCGTACATTTTTAATGAAATGTGATCCTTCATGGTTCAATTGGAATGTACTTGGTATATCTATGTGATAAACAATTTCAAGAGGTTTATAATAATTACCCCAATATCTTCAGATTAATTAGAGAGGTAACAAGCTGATTCTACTCTCTTGTATGCTATCATCAGGTAAAGATACATATGGGGATAAAAGATTTTTGCCTCTGTGCAAGCCTATTGTATGTTAACCCAGTGGTTCACAATCAGGGCAATTTTGCCCCCCAGAGAACATTTGGAAATAATCTGGGGGCATTTTATTACAACTGTAGGGGGCAGGGATAGCGAGTCCCATGGCATGGAATAGATTGATAGGCAGAGATGAGGGAGGCAGCTAAACATCTTGCAGCACACAGGACAGCCCCTTACCACAAAGAGTTATCCAACCCCAAATGTCAGTAGTGCTGAGGCCGAGGACCCCTGTCTAACCTAACGGTGCCACTTCCCTTGTGCAGGTGCTTTTAGGCAATGGACCATACGTTTCTTCCTAGTTTCCCAATACCCGAAACAGCAACTTTGGATCTAGCACATTGGAGACAATTATTTGGCACTGACACCTTGATAAATTGGCATCAGTACTTAGGTGTAAAAATAAGTGAGTCGGATGTCATATTCTGAGGCAAACCTCCGAGTTGTATGTGTAGTGGTTTTCTCGTTAAATGTTGAGGTACTGACCATCAGGTTCAGTCTCAACTGCTGCGTAGAAGCTTCTTCTTAGGGGTGCACAGTGGACTGTGAGTTCTCAACCTGGACACGTCAGTGTTAGACTGAAAGGAACAGTTCGCACTTATCTTTGTACAGTGCTGGTGCAAATGAGATTTATTTGGACTTGAGCCTTTCCTCTTCTAAAACTGTTTTCCTCTTTGGTGACCACAGCATTCTGGTATACTCTAAGGAAGGACCCCTCCTCCGCCTTATTGTCACCATCAGCCTAACTTGTCAATTTTGTTCTCCTCTCTCTGTTTTCATTTATTACTCCCATTCTTCTTATTTGGGGTTGTTTCCATTAACACAACTGGTAAGTAAGAAGAAAGGACCATTTAAAGGCTTAAATAATGTTCCTCTAAAGAATACCATTTGATAAACCTGTGGGATACTGGTGAAATGACAGATCACTCTGTTACAGAAAACCGGTCCCTGTCACCAAAGTCGAATCACAAAACAAAATGACAAGGTTTTGAGGGAAGGAAAGGAATAGTTTATTAATCGGCCAGCAAATGAGGGAGTGGCAGGCTGGTGCCTTAAAAGGCTTAAAACCACTGTCCTCCCGAAGCACAAGCAGTCAGGGCTTTTAGAGGGAAGTCGAGGGAGAGAGGCTGTGCTTTTCACAGACACAGAGAGTAGCAAATTGCAAGGATCTAAGCTGACATTCTTGAACCGATTCAATTGCTTTTTGTGTCTCTTATCGGTTCCTCCTCAGATCCGATGAAGGGTTGAATCCAAAATATATAAAGAGTTCACGCACCTCAACAAACAAAAAGCAAATAATCCAATTAAAACATGGGCAGAGGAGCTGAACAGTTCTCCAAAGAAGAAATTCAATTGGCCAACAGACACATGAATAGGGCATAAATCTACAAAGAAGTAAAAAGCTAACCTTTTCAAAGAATATTGCTTCTCTCTCACTTACCAACTTTACATTTCCCTGTATGGCCCCGGAAGATGGCTGGTTAGCCAGAGATGGGTAAGATTCCTCAAGGGAGGAGCAACCTAAGACAGGGAAAGTCGCAGGGGGGCCATCAGGTGAGAAATTGGGGATCAACAGAGGTGAGGCTTAGAACCTCATCCCCCCTGTTTTGAGAGAAATCTTCTGCATCCGTGGATGTTTTGCTGCCCTTGTCTAGCTCGGATTAATACTTAGTCTATAGGCACACACCTAATCATCTACATTTGCCCTCTTACAGCACTAAACTATGTTTTCTACCTTTATCTTGCATCTACCTACCACTTCAGCATTTTATTTTAAAAAAATAAATAAATAAGGGAGAAATGTGTGATTCACATATAAATGAAGTATAAAAATCAAATGAATATTCATATCTGACTTGATTGTTTATAGTTCATGATGCGTGATCAAAACCGAAAGTTTCTGTGATGACTGCCCTTGTACTGTTCACCATGTAAGAACTTATTCACTATGTAAAAACTTGTTCACCATGTAAGAACTTGTTCGTTATGCTTCAGAAGATTGGACACTGATGAGAATTAGGCTTGGGGTTGATTAATGATTGTGCATTGAGTCCCCTATACAGACTTTTATTGTTGTTAACAACCATTTGATCAATAAATATGAGAGATGCCCTCTCAAAAAAAAAAAAAAGAATAAGGACAGGGTGTCATGTAATAAGAGGGTAGTCAGAATTTCACTAAAGAGGTGATAGCTGGGCCCCAGACCTAAAGATAATCGGAGCCAGCCTGAGCCCAGTGAGGGGAACTGACTTCTGAGGAGGGGGGGCCAGGGCGGAGGGGCTAAGGCCAGAACGCACTGCCCACATTGCAGGGCTGAATGACACACCCCGCGGGCTGGAGGCAGAGGGCGGCACAAGCGCACAGCCAAAGCCGCAGTTGGTCCTGGAAATGAAAGCTCACAGCGAGCACATCCTCCATCTGGCTTCCGCAGGGGTAGTGCTGCTCATCAGCCAGGGGTCCGCGGCACCTGCATGAGGACCACACGTGTCCCTTTGCTCACTGAAACCATGGTCGGTGCAATGACTCTTTCTGATGACTGCATTTTTCCCATACAGGAAGAACCTTAAATGAGAGCTCGTTCATCAGAACACTTAACCATCTTCCGTTTTGAGGAAAGTGTGAGCAACTACGAAGAAATCATTTCAATCTGTATTTTCTTAAAATGGAGGAAGAGGAAGGGAGAACAAAAATGTGAGTTTATCTTTAGCTAAACAAACCCTTGGCAAAAGGTGGCTTTGTTAAGGGTACAGTGACCAAGAGGGGGGGGGATGGTCCAGGCCCTAAAGGAGGATGTAGGTGGGGGAAAGGAAACCTTCTAGAAGCTGAATTTGTGAACCCAGGGCAGAAAGTGATAGGGGCGTTATGGTCCTAAAAGAGCATTTCCCTGGGCTGTGCTTGCATGGGTGACAGAGGTGCTTCTGGGTGGTTCCTGAATGAGTGAGGAGGATTCAGTTGGAAGAGAGCATCTTAGGGGTCTGCTCATCATCTCCCATCCCCTAGATCCGCAGCAGACCCTCATGAACTGCTTTTGAAGGGTGTGAGTTCTCTTCAGATCCACAGTCTGAGGACCTCAGGGGAAGAGGTTACACGGTGGCTTTGTGCCAGGCATCTCTGAAATGGAAGCAGGGCCATTCATGGGCCTCCTAGTTTGTATTCCAATCAGATTATCCCAACACTGTACCAGTTCAAAAGTGTTTTCTATTTTAGTTTTTTGAGATCAAAAATTCTAGTTCCCTAAGGAAGGAGTTCGTTTCTACTGAGAAAAAATAAATAAGAACCTTGTGTTCCGATCTCTCCAGACGTAAGACAGTACTGGGTTATAGGAAGAAATAGGAGAAAAAGAACAAACACTCTGAGTGGGAGGAACCATGGCTTCTCAACCTTGGCATTGAGTTTTGGGGCCGGTAATTCTGTTGATGTTTAGCTGCATCCCTGGCCTGTACCCACTAGATGTCAGTAGCACCCTTCTGCGGTTGTAATAGTGAAAAATGTCCCCACACATTACCAGTTGTCTTCCAGGGGCAGAACCGCGAATCGCCGGTCTGCTCCCAGGAGAGCTCTGTGTCTACATGACTTTGCCAAAAACAAACAAACAAACAAGCAAGGCTAAGATTTTGGATGTCCAGCTTTCAGCAGCTACCCAAGTAAAAGAAGGATCTCTGTAACAGTAAACTAGAGGCAAGGAGGCAGGGTTCTGCCTTTTACGAAACAGGTGCTCAGGTGACCCTGTCCTGCACAGGGTGGGGAGGTGCCAGGGGGGTGATCCGGTAGCAGCTGCTTTGTCACTTTCTCAACTCCCTAGACTTACTCGTAGTGGTGCACTGAGGGGCAGAGGGTCATATTAATGATTTATGTGGATTCGTTTCTTGTAGTTTTCCTGTTGGTCTTGGTTCTACCCATCGGTGGTGCTTCTAAAGGGCAGAGGACCGGAGCCGCCACTCGTGCTCATAGGGTCTGTCCGCTGTGCGTAGATGTGTCACCACTCTCTCTGTGTTACCCGGCGTCTGCTGAGGCTCATCAGAGACTTGCCACGAAGACCTGGTGCCTGACTGTTTGGTAGAAACCTCAGCACCAGTGATGTCACTAGGGCCCGGGTGGGACAGACTGTGCCAGTACGTCTACTATGTGTCGCGGCTGTTCGTGTGACAGACCGAGCATTGCTAACGCTCTACCCGGGTTGTGCGGGATGGCTGGCCATTCCTCTGAGTTTCCTTCTGGGAGAGGCGGACTCATGGCGGGAGAGGTAAGACCACGTGGTACCCCGTAGGGCAGTCATCTCCCTGGTGCCCTTCCCTCAAACATCACTTCCCTGCGGCCGGTCACTAAGAGTTTGCGTCTGTCCTTAAATGCTCAGGGGTCTCTACGTTCCCCCATTTTCCTCTTTCTCCTCCATAGTGGGACAGTGTGGGGGAGGGATAATCATTTTCCCTCCCCCTTCTCGGTTCCTGGCTGAGGGACCCCGTAGTAAAAGACAGATGAACAGGAGGAAAACAAGAGTAACAACCCGCATGCCTCCGGTGTCCATGGGAGAGACTCAGGAAAGCTGAGGGGCTCCCTGCGTGGCCCAAGTCACCACCTTAAGTACCCTCTCCAGCTAAAGACCAAAGATGTTGGGGGTAGGTGTGCCCCTTACGGGAGGTCACCGGGAAAAGCGCAGGCAGCAAGGGGAGGTTGTTATGTTCTCCACTAATAAGAATTTCTAGAGGTTTAGAGTCCCCCTCCTCTTCTGGTGCAGAGAGAGAGAGACCCTTACACACGGAGATTGCCCTTACATGAGTGACTGTCTCTGACAAAAGGGTAACTTCTACTCATTTGCAGATGCCTCCTGTGTCTACTGGTTTTTTTTAATTTTTTAAATTACATCATTGATATACAGTCTTATGAAAGTTTCCCATAAAAACATTGTGGTTCCTACCTTCACCCATATTATCAAGTCTCCCCCCCCCCCCGATGCTCCATGGAAGTCCCTGTCCATCAGTGTAGTAAGATTGTCTGCTGTTTCTTAAAGATAATCAGCCTAAGATAATCATTATGCCAAGGAGGCGTATTTTGGGGTGGCATACAGGGCCCCTAGACCCTGAGCATCTTACGTGTATAGGTCAAACTGGGGTGAAATTACTCCTTTTCCTCCAGATAGATGGGAATTGTAGGGGCTGAGGGCAGGCCCCCCAAGATGTGCCACTTTGCCCTGTGGATTACGGCCAGAGAAAGCAGTGGAGGCCCAAAGAGTCAGGAAGAAGCTCTGACCTTCCCCCTAAATGCCTGAAAGGATTTAGGTGGAGGATCTGCTCCAGGAAGAGGGCTCTCACCACAGGAACCATGGTGTGAATCAGGATGGTAGATGGGGAGGAGGTCGGCAAGGTGTACTTGCTAAAATCCCTCTCTGCCGCACCGCTTCTGTGGAGCGCAGCAAACGTTTGTTCAGCAAACACTCCCTCCTTCTTTCATGCGCCTGTGAACTGCCTTCCTTCCCTTTTGAAGCCCGGAACCCCTGCCCCATCCTCCTCAGCTGAGGATGACATACAGATTTCATTTCCTCTGTCTTTGGAACCTCGTGTCTGTGGATTCTCTGCATATGTAAGTAAATTCAATTTTCTCCTGTTAATCTGTCTCATGTCAGTTTGATTCTTAGTCCAGCTAGAAGAACCTTGAAGGGTAGAGGAAAACTTGCCTCCCCAGCAGTATCTTCATTTTCCAAAATCCTAGAGGGTGCCCCCATCTCAGCTGGAAGCCTGTAGTACATTGTGTATAAGGATTCCAGAAATCTCCAGAAGTGCAAGCCCTATTATAGGATGCATGCTATGCAAGCCTTTATTTCCACTAGCCAACCATTTAAAAGCTTGCAGTGCTGAGTCAAACACTGGCTTTCCAAAAATTCTTCTTCCCATCTCCTTGGTTGAAGATAATTCCTTTATCTAAATCTTCTTTAATTTGTCTCGTTGTTGAAAACCAGTTTGGCAGGTGGGGCCCAGAAAATTCTAAGGAAGGGAAAGAAATGCCCCATCCACGCGATGCTAATCTCCATGTGTTGTACTCTTGTCACAGGATGGGGCACATGGTTGTGGTGAAATAGAAGGTGGGCTGAGCTGCTTGTTTGACAAGACAGCAGCAGACTGCTCCTCTGCAGGGTGCTCCCTGACCTGCCTTTGTCCCCTGCCCTAGTCAACCCGCATAGCCTCTTAAGGGGCTAATTCCTAAAACTTCCATTCCATCCGCCTCCACAGGCTCCACAGGCAGAACTGCCCAGTGTGGAACCCAGCTGATCGCACCGTGATGATAGCCCCGTGTGCTCTGTCCTAGTGCCCCCTCTCTGGGAGAGCGTGGAACTGGCCCCGACGGGTGAGCGCCAGTCGCCCATCTACATCCGGTGGAGGGACAGCACCTACGATCCTGGCTTGAAACCGCTCACCATCTCTTATGACCCCACCACCTGCCTCCATGTCTGGAATAACGGATACTTATTCCTTGTGGAATTTGAGGATTCTGCAGATAAATCAGGTGAGAGGCAGACTGGTGGGTTTTGTCTGGTGTTAAAGGGACAGTTGGGTGTCAGCACAGACCGAATCATACTGCCTCCATGGGAGCGGGCACCTTGTTTATTAGCAGCGGCATGGGACTCACTGGCTTCCTTTATCAGTGTATGAAAGAAGTCCCTCCCACTCTATGAATGTTTTCATTTATTAGTATAGGTAGTTTTTTTCCTTAATAACTATGAATATCTCTGTGAATGGATTTTATTACTGATACATAAGATTGGGTGTGAACTTAAAGTTTTGCCTAGAATTTATTTTATATGTATGCACTGAATGAGTACTAATTTTCCCTGCTTGCTGACTTTACAAGATACTTATATTACATAGTAATTCTATTTAATAAGATTTAACTGATCAGATTGCAATATCTTTGAAATGGGGTAAAGGGAAAATTCATGTGTTCATGAGGTTACAGTTTTAACACCTAGTTAAGACTAATTGACATGAGAAAAAAATGGAAACTTGTATTCTGTTATTTTGTTAATTCAACAGTGTTACCTAGTTTAAAAGAAACACTATTTTAAAACAGATTTTTAAATTCAGAAATACTGCTTTTGAATATTTTTTTAACCCACCCATATATAAACTAATCTGAACAATTTAAAAGTTTACCTGAAACTTTTTAGTATATGTTGAAAACAGATTGTAATTCTCTGCAGTTTTCTTTTTTCTGTTTCTTTTTCCAAACCAAATTTGATGGTATCAAATAATCCTAATTAGTCTGAAAGAAATACTTACTATTTGAAGTAGTATATTTAATAAGTGGTTATCACCCAGTGGCAATTTTACCACCTCTTCCTCCCCAGGGACTGGGGACAACTTGGCAATATCTGTAGGCATTTTTGGTGTCACACTCTAGTGGGGGTGTGACTGGTGTCTTGTGGGTCAAGGCCAGGAATGCTGTTAAAGATGCCACAATGGACAGGACATCATTAACCAAGAGTTCCCAAACTCAAGTAACAATAGAGGTAAGATTAATTTCCTCTCATGAATATGAGGAAATGAGTCTGTGAAAGTGTTCCTGAATGAAGTGAAAAGTGTAATATAAAACGTAATTCAGAGCATTCACCCCCATATTTATTCTGGCTCTAGGATCCTCAACTATATCTTGGTTTTCACTGTGTTTTCCTTGTGATGTTCTGATACTTAGACATGGCCCTCTGGCCCAGCTGTAAATAGATTGCTTTGTTTTCTTCCCTCTGACACACTTTCTGCTGTGACTCAGGAAGTACTCAAGTCTGTCCTTAGGGCTTTGGTCTATGTCTCCCATTTCCCTCTTTCTCTTCCATGGCAGGACAGGGCCCCCAAACCCTGAGCATCTTACTTACATTTCTCAAACTAAGAAGAAATTACTCCATTTCCTCCCAGATTCATTGGCATCTTCCTCAGTTTCTCCAAAACCCTAGAGTGTGCTTCCATCTCACCTGGTAGGCTATGACATTACATTATATGTAAGGATTCCAGAAACCCTCAAAACAGCAAGCTGCATTCCTGTGTTCCAAATGACCATCTTACTCTATGGTGACTTCTACTTGTCTTCCATAGAGCTCTACCATTATTCCCACCAGTGCTAGACCAATGGGCAGACCCAGTCTGTAGAACACCAGCCCTTATATGTTCACTCTGGGTGCATAGGAGTTCTTTCAACTCTGAATCCCGCCCAGGTCCCTGGCAACCTTCTTTCTGCTAAGGCTTCTAAATGTTGGTCAGCCTTCTAATGACTTGACAGTCTAGGGACTGTCTGTTGGCAATGTATCATTGCTTCCTTGAGTTGGAAATCTTAGGAGGTTGTTTTATTTGGTTTCTTAACCAAGTGAGTTAATCCCAAGATCATTCAAGGCAAAAAGCTTTCTGTTTTATTTTTCAGTCATTTTTTTTCTTATAAACCATAGATTACAGAATTCTTATTCACCCATTTGCCTGGGCAATCTCAGATGGAAAACAAATAACTGACATCTTCCTCATACAGCTCTTTAGATACCTCCAAACACAACTGATTAAATCACTCCTTGATGTTACCTTCCCTAGGGGAATTAGTCTCATATTGTTTTTAAAAATTATGCAAAAAAATTTGTAGAGAGGTTGCTAATTTTCTGCTCATTTTGTCAGGAGAGACCAAAATAGATAGCCGCTTTTCATTATGCTTTAATAATTATTTTCTTAAAGATACCATTAATCCTTAACAAATAGCTAACTTCCTCTATCTCTCTCTCTGTTTCCACATTTCAGTGACTGCCTCCTATTTCCTGCATATACTTCACTGCTATTTCCTCCATCCTTTTGTAAAATAATCAAAAGCATTGAAAGAGGAAGAAAGAGGAAATGAACATAGAAAAATAAAGAAAAAGTAAAAGAAAGCAAAGTCATCCTAGAAATGAAGAAAGGCAAGAAACAATTCTAATTCTAGAAAAAGACAGGATCTAATAAATATCAATGTTTATAAATTCCAAAAAAAATATAGGAAATGCTGATACCTTGTGCTTTATAAGAACTGGGGGATCAAGTGTGCAAGGAAAGGGGCTGGGGGATGGTATATGACAAAAACACATTACAGGGTGCAGCTGAAGCCATGCTTAGAGGGAAATGATAGATGAAGATGCCTACATTGGAGAAGAAACTTCTCAAATCAGTAACCTAGCTTTCCAACTTAAGAAGCTAGAAAGAGAAGAGCATAATAAACCTAAATCGAACTCACAGAAGGACGGAATAAAGAAGAGCAGAAACCAATGAAGTCAAAAGTTGGTTCTTTGGAAAGATGCACTAAGTTGACAAACCTTTAGCTAGGTGCACCAAGAAAAAAATAAGAGAAGACTCAAGTTACTAAAATCAGGAGTGAAAGAGGGGACATCACCACCTACCTTACAGAAACAAAATGGGTAATAAGAGAAGGTATGTGAGCATCTCATGCCCCTGGCCCCCCTGGATATTTTTGGCTGTTTGGCTCCCCATAATAGGATGCAGGTCATTGATTTTAATGAGCCCGTGAAGGACATAGAATGTTGTAAGGAAGGGCACTGAATTATGCCTGGGCTGAGTCCATGGATGATCCCTGTAAGTTATGATCTCCTCTGAAACGACTCTCACTGCCACTGTCATGAGGCATTAAAGAGAGGGAGAGATGAGTCCCGTTGTTCCCCTGAGTGGGCTTCCCACCCTCCGGCTTCACTTTCTTTCCATTTTTACGGGGCATCACCAGTGAACCTAGCAAGAATGCTTTCACCAACATTGTAAGTTGTCCCTCCCTATTTTTGGTCCTGCATTTACTCTTTTTGAGAGAACAATAATGATTTTAGTAAATTTACAGAGTGGTGCAACCATTAGTACAATCCAATTTTGGAACATTTCCATCACCCCACAGAGTTTCATGCCCATTTCCTGCCTCTATGTTTATTCATATGGGTCCCGTGTATTACCTTTCCCCTCATCACCCTGATCTCTGCTAGCTCTTCCACCTCCACATTAACAGCAGAACAAGGGTGTGAACATTACATTGATAGTTTACTCTAAGCCCAACTCTATGCTACTTGTTTTATATTTGTTAATCTAATTTTTGTATGTTTCATCCTTTCTCATCTTAGAAAACCAGAAGAACAAAATGTCAACAACCTCATATAAACAAGCATATGCTTATTTGATATATCTTATGACTGCTCTGCTTCCAGATTCATAAGCTCCTGTCTGCTTTCTCTGCCCTGTTCCTTGCCAGCCGTGCTTCCCCCTCAGCCTGGCATCTGCCCCACCTGACCCCACCCTTTTCCTCACTCTTGCTGAGGTTAGCAGTGATGTTTCAATAACAAACCCAACTGACACATCAGTCTGTATCTTTAGCTCCTGGTTTCATGGAGGATCTCCCAAGTGCCAAGCACTATGCAGGTGCTCAGAATAGAAAGCAGAGGAAGGGATGGCCCCTGCCTTAAAGTAGCTTGTAGTGTGGTGGGGAAACAAGCACTTGAAGAGAAGACACCCAGGCAGAGCGCTGAGAGCAATGAGGGATGTGTGCACATAGGGTCAGGTGGAGGTGCAAGGCATTGTTATGCTTGTATTAGGTGTTACTGGGTGTAAGGTTCAAGAAGGAGGTGGCAGACAAGCAAGTTCTGAGGTAGGCAAGACCTGACTCACAGTGAGTTCTGCAGACCGCTGTCAGAGGCAGGGAATCTGCGTGCAGCTCAGCTAGGGACTCTTGCTCTGCATTTCTTATTGGGCTGGAATCAGGGTGTCCGCGGTGGTTGGGGTCTCATCTCAAGGCTCCTCTGGCAGAGGATGCTCCTCCAAAGTCACTCTCATGGCTTTGGCAGGATTCAGTTTCTCTCAGGGCCACAGTTCCTTGCTGGCTGTTGGCCAGTGGCCACCCTCACTTCCTTGCCAAATGGGCCTTTCCATAGGGCAGCTCTCAATACAGCAACTGCTTCTCAAAATGGAGGTGTATAGCCAGAGAAATAGTGAGAATGAGCCAGGCTGGGAGAGCCTGAGAGAACTGACAGTGGTGGTGACTGAAGAAGTGGTGGGACCTTCCAAAGGGGGTGGCCACTTCTCCGATCCAGCCTGTTGGTGCCCAGTGGGAGTGTGCCCGACATTGCAGGGCATCTCATTCTCAAGTTCAGCTGGATGTGTGGATTTTTATGTGAAATCATCCAGCTTTAAATGTTGGCAACAAATCACAAAATGTGTTTAGTATTGTGTGGGCGAATCAAAACACACCTGGAGGCCAGGTCTGCTTCCCACCCTTGCAGCCACCTGTTGATGACATCTCCATTCTGCCTTGCTCATCATCTTTGGAGGAGACAGTAAGTGTCCAGGAAGTGTTGCCAGTGTTTTTCTGGGACAGAAGAGAAAAGAAGACCCTCCATGAAGCCTTTTCCTCTGCCCTCACTTAACTTGGGACCAGACCCTCAGTTTCATTCAACAGATCAGACTGAATATTTGTCAGTCATGTTCACAATTTCAAGTTGGCATAGAAAACCAAGAATCTGGGGGAGGATATTTTATTTTTATTTCAGTACACGTTAGTACCGCCCTATTAATTTAGTGAATTACATGGTATTATTCTCTGCATATTCCCTGCTCCTCAAAGAAAAGTGGTCATTGGTGTCTTCACTCGCCTCTTACAGAATCCCTTTTTTAGAAGAGGAAATTCTGTAAGATATTTTTGAAAACCCATAAGGTAGATCATTGCATGCCATATTCAGTGTATTTGGTCCTTGGAATTGGAATCATTGTACTCAATTAACATAAAATTCAACTAATGATGCAATAAATTCTAAAAATCATTAAGATAGATAAGATGGATGTTTTTCATGTTGTTGTATTGCTTTAACCATGGGCAGACATCTCCAGGGTCTGACTGGATGGAAGAAAGGAGGAACTAAATGTGCTTTATAGCAAATTCAAGCAAAGAAAAAAAAAGTCAGCACAACCCAAAGTCTGAGGAAGGGTGACTTTAAAAACTAATGTGTTGAGGTGGAGCCAAGATGGCAGCGAGAGTAGAACAGTGGAAATCTCCTCCCCAAACCACAGATATTTTTGAAAATACAACAAAGACAAGTCTTCCTAAAAGAGAGACCAGAAGACACAGGAGAACAGCCAGACTACATGCACACTTGCGAGAACCCAGTGCCTCGTGAAGGGGGTAAGATACAAGCCACGGCCTAGCAGGACCCAAGCACCCCACACCCCAGCTCCCAGCGGGAGGAGATGAGTCAGAGCAGGGAAGGAGAGGGAGCCCAGGACTGCTAAATAGCCAGCCCTAGCCATCCGCACCGGACCGCAGACACAGTGCATGCATGGGGTGCTGGATACTAGGGAAACAGGACAGTAAGAACTATGAGCAGGTCCCTGCAGCTGGCGAACCGGGGACAAAGAAAAGCAAGTGCCCTTTGGAAGTCTTAAAGGGACAAGGACCCCACGGCCGGACGGAAGCATCCTGGGACACTTAGCCCAGCAGCAGGGAACTCCGAGCACCCTAAACCCCTGGAGAGCAGGGCAGCTCAGAGGCCCCTCATGGACATAAACAGCCTCCCGGCCATTTCCTCTCCAATGCGGCTCCAACATATGGGAGCCGCAGCCCGAGGCAGGCCACGCACACAGCAACAGCTGAGATAAACTCCATAGTGGTGGGCAAGAATCAGAAGACCACTGCGCGCAGCTACCCAGCACAAGCCATGAGAGGTCGCTGTTCTCCCAGGAGAGGAAGGCCACAAACCAACAAGAAGGGACGTTCTTCCAGCCGTCACTCGTGCCAGCTCTGCAAACTATCTCTAGTGCCATGAAAAGGCAAAATTTGAAGCAAAGATCACAGAGTCACCATCTGAGAAGGAGACAGACCTAACCAGTCTTCCTGAAAAAGAATTCAAAATGAAAATCATAAACATGCTGACAGAGATGCAGAGAAATATACAAGAGCTAAGGGATGAAGTCCGGAGGGAGATTACAGACGTCTGTAAGGAGATTACAGAAGTGAAACAAACTCTGGAAGGATTTATAAGCAGAATGGATAAGATGCAAGAGGCTATTGATGGAATAGAAACCAGAGAGCAGGAATGCATAGAAGCAAACACAGAGAGATAAAAGGATCTCCAGGAATGAAACAATATTAAGAGAACTGTGTGACCAATCCAAAAGGAACAATATCCACATTATAGGGGTACCAGAAGAAGAAGAGAGAGAAAAAGGGATAGAAAGTGTCTTTGAAGAAATAATTACTGAAAACTTCCCCAAACTAGGGGAGGAAATAATCGATCAAACCATGGAAATACACAGAACTCCCAAGAGAAAGGAAACAAGGAGGACAACACCAAGACACATAATAATTAAAATGGCAAAGATCGAGGACAAGGACAGAGTTATAAAGGCAGCTAGAGAGAAGAAAAAGGGCACCTATAAAGGAAAACCCATCAGGCTATCATCAGACTTCTCAACAGAAACCTTACAGGCCAGAAGAGAATGTCATGATATATTTGATGCAATGAAACAGAAGGGGCCTTGAACCAAGAATACTGTATCCAGCAAGAATATCATTTAAATATGAAGGAGGGATTAAACAATTCCCAGACAAGCAAAAGTTGAGGGAATTTGCCTCCCACAAATCTCCTCTACAGGTATTCTAGAGAGACTATTCTAGATGGGAGCACTCCTAAGACTAAAGAGATGTCACCAGAGAAAATAAAATCACAGCAAAGAAAGCAGACCAACCAAATACTAACTAAAGACAAAAAATAAAATCAACTATCCACTAAAAGCATTTAAAGGAAACACGAAAGAGCACAGAATAAAACAACCAACATATGAAGAATGGAGGAGGAGGAATAAGAAGGGAGAGAAGAAAAGAATCTACAGACAGTGTATATAACAGCTCAATAAGTGAGCTAAGATAGGCAGTAAGATACTAAAGAAACTAACCTTGAACCTTTGGTAACCACGAATCTAAAGCCTGCAATGGCAATAAGTACATATCTTACAGAAGTCACCCTAAATGTAAATGGACTGAATGCACCAATCAAAAGACACAGAGTAATAGAATGGATAATAAAGAAAGTACCATCTATATGCTGCTTATAAGAAACTCACCTCAAACCAAAAGTCATGCACAGACTAAAAGTCAAGGGATGGAAAAACATATTTCACGCAAACAACAGAGAGAAGAAAGCAGGGGTTGCACTACTAGGATCAGACAAAATAGACTTCAAAACAAAGAAAGTAACAAGAGATAAAGAAGGACATTACATAATGATAAAGGGCTCAGTCCAACAAGAGGATATAACCATTATAAATATATATGCACCCAACACAGGAGACCCAGCATATGTGAAACAAATACTAACAGAACTAAAGGGGGAAATAGAAGGCAATGCATTCATTTTAGGAGAGTTCAACATGCCACTCATCCCAAAGGATAGAACCACTGGACAGAAAATTAGTAAGGACATGGAGGCACTGAACAACACAATAAAACAGATGGACCTAATAGACATCTATAGAACTCTACATCCAAAAGCAACAGGATACACATTCTTCTCAAGTGCACATGGAACATTCTCCAGAATAGACCACATACTAGGTCACAAAAAGAGCCTCAGTAAATTCCAAAATATTGAAATTCTACCAACCAACTTTTCAGACCACAAAGGTATAAAACTAGAAATAATATTCTACAAAGAAAACAAAAAGGCTCACAAACATCTGGAGGCTTAACAACATGCTCCTAAATAATCAATGGATCAACAAACAAATTAAAATAGAGATCAAGGAATATAGGGAAACAAATGAAAACAACAACACAAAGCCCCAACTTCTGTGGGACGCAGTGAAAGCAGTCTCAAGAGGAAAGTATATAGCAATCCAGGCACACTTAAAGAAGGAAGAAAAATCCCAAATGAATAGTCTAACATCACAATTATCGAAACTGGAAAAAGAAGAACAAATGAGGCCTAAAGTCAGCAGAAGGAGGGACATAATAAAGATCAGAGAAGGAATAAACAAAACTGAGAAGAATAAAACAATAGAAAAAATCGATGAAACCAAGAGCTGGTTCTTTGAGAAAATAAACAAAATAGATAAGCCTCTAGCCAGACTTATTAAGAGAAAAAGAGAATCAACACACATCAACAGAATCAGAAATTAGAATGGAAACATCACGACGGACCCCACAAAAATACAAAAGAATTATTAGAGAATACTATGAAAACCTATATGCTAACAAGCTGGAAAACCTAGAAGAAATGGACAACTTCCTAGAAAAATACAACCTTCCAAGACTGACCAAGGAAGAAACACAAAATCTAAACAAACCAATTACCACCAAAGAAATTGAAGCAGTAATCAAAAAACTACTGAAGAAAAAAAACCCTGGGCCAGATGGATTTACCTCGGAATTTTATCAGACATACAGAGAAGATATAATACCCATTCTCCTTAAAGTTTTCCAAAAAATAGAAGAGGAGGGGATACTCCCAAACTCATTCTATAAAGCCAACATGACCCTAATACCAAAACCAGACCCCACCAAAAAAGAAAACTACAGACCAATATCCCTGATGAACATAGATGCAAAAATACTCAACAAAATATTAGCAAACTGAATTCAAAAATACATCAAGAGGATCATACACCATGACCAACTGGGATTCATCCCAGGGATGCAAGGATGGTACAACATTCGAAAATCCATCAACATCATCCACCACATCAACAAAAAGGACAAAAACCACATCATCATCTCCATAGATGCTGAAAAAGCATTTGACAAAATTCAACATCCATTCATGATAAAAAGTCTCAACAAAATGGGCATAGAGGACAAGTAACTCAACATAATAAAGGCCATATATGATAAAACCACAGCCAACATCATACTGAACAGTGAAAAGCTGAAAGCTTTTCCTCTGAGATTGGGTACAAGACAGGGATGCCCACTCTCCCCACTGTTATTCAACATAGCTCTGGAGGTCCTAGCCATGGCAATTAGACAAAACTAAGAAATACAAGGAATCCAAATTGGTAAAGAAGAAGTTAAACTGTCACTATTTGAAGATGACATGATATTGTACATAAAAAACCCTAAAGACTCCACTCCAAAACGACTAGCACTAATGTCGGAATTCAGCAAAGTTGCAGGATACAAAATTAACACACAGAAATCTGTGGCTTTCCTATACACTAACAATGAACTAATACAAAGAGAAATCAGGAAAACAATTCCATTCACAATTGCATCAAAAAGAATAAAATACTTAGGAATAAACCTTACCAAAGAAGTGAAAGACCTGTACCCTGAAAACTATAAGACACTCTTAAGAGAAATTAAAGAGGACAGTAACAAATGGAAACTCATCCCATGCTCTTGGCTAGGAAGAATTAATATCGTCAAAATGGCCATCCTGCCCAAAGCAATATACAGATTTGATGCAATCCCTATCAAATTACCAGCAACATTCTTCAACGAACTGGAACAAATAGTTCAAAAATTCATATGGAAACACCAAAGACACTGAATAGCCAAAGCAGTCCTGAGAAGGAAGAATAAAGTGGGGGGCATCTTGCTCCCCAACTTCAAGCTCTACTACAAAGCCACAGTAATCAAGACAGTTTGGTACTGGCACAAGAACAGAGCCACAGACCAGTGGAACAAAATAGAGACCACAGATATTAACCCAAACATATATGGTCAATTAATATTTGATAAAGGAGCCATGGACATACAATGGGGAAATGACAGTCTATTCAACAGATGGTGCTGGGAAAACTGGACAGCTACATGTAAGAGAATGAAGATGGATCACTGTCTAACCCCATACCCAAAAGTAAATTTGAAATGAATCAAAGACCTGAATGTAAGTCATGAAACCATAAAACTCTTAGAAAAAAACATAGGCAAAATCTCTTGGACATAAACATAAGGGACTTCTTCATAAACATATCTCCCTGGGCAAGGGAAACAAAGGCAAAAATGAACACGTGGGACTCTATCAAGCTGAAAAGCTTTTATACAGCAAAGGACACCATCAATAGAACAAAACAGTACCCATCAGTATGGGAGAATATATTCATAAATGACAAATCAGATAAAGGGTTGACATCCAAAATATATAAAGAGCTCACACACCTCAACAAACAAAAAACAAATAATCCAATTAAAAAATGGGCAGAGGAGCTGAACAGACAGTTCTCCAAAGAAGAAATTCAGATGGCCAACAGACACATGAAAAGATGCTCCACATCCCTGGTCATCAGAGAAATGCAAATCAAAACTACAGTGAGATATCACCTCACACCAGTAAGGATCGCCACCATCCAGAAGACAAACAACAACAAATGTTGGCGAGGTTGTGGAGAAAGGGGAACCCTCCTACACTGCTGGTGGGAATGTAAATTAGTTCAACCATTGTGGAAAGCAGTATGGAGGTTCCTCAAAAAGCTCAATATAGAAATACCATTTGACCCAGGAATTCCACTTCTAGGAATTTACCCTAAGAATGCAGCAGCCCAGTTTGAAAAAGACAGACACACCCCTATGTTTATCAGAGCACTATTTACAATAGCCAAGAATTGGAAGCAACCTAAATGTCCATCAATAGATGAATGGATAAATAAGATGTGGTACATATACACAATGGAATATTATTCAGCCATAAGAAGAAAACAAATCCTACCATTTGCAACAACATGGATGGAGCTAGAGGGTATTATGCTCAGTGAAATAAGCCAGGCAGAGAAAGACAAGTACCAAATGATTTTACTCATATGTGGAGTATAAGAACAAAGGAAAACTGAAGGAGCAAAACAGCAGCAGACTCTCAAAACCCAAGAATGGACTAACGGTTACCAAAGGGACAGGGACTGGCAGGAGGGGTGGGAAAGGAGGGATAAGGGCAGGGAAAAAGATAGGGGGCCTTACAATTAGCATGTGTAAGTTGGGGCGTGCATAGGGATTTATGTGCAACACAGAGAAGACAAGTAGTGAGTCTTCAGCATCTTACTATGCTGATGGACAGTGACTGTAATGGGGTTTGTAGGGGTGGACTTGGTGAAGGGGGAGTCTAGTGACCATAATGTTCTTCATGTAATTGTAGATTAATGATAATAAAATGAATTAAAAAGAATGTTAACTGTCATCTATAATCTTAGTTGTCTGTAATGTTACTACTCAGTCTTACTAACCTTTGTCAATATAAATATATGTAATTTTTTTAACAAAATGGAATCATTGTGTATATATGGTTTTGCTGCTCCTTTTCGTCAGTGATGTGTGGAACGTTTTACAGATAATAAACATTATCTTCAATATCTTTAATGATTATGTACTAGTCCATTTTATAGATGAAATGTAACTTACTATTGGTACTTGTGCTGTTTGTAATCTTTGGAATTAGCCAAATAAAAACAGACTGGAACTCCTTGGACACGTTCCTAATGAATGAGGCTGTATGTGCCATTTGTGAGTACAGTTACTGTGTTGGGCACTTGCCCCTGGCCACGGTCCTGCCTCTGTGGCTCTACTTGGCCTGAAGTCTTTGATCCAAACAAATTTTCACGTGTTTACCTACTGTGCCTCAGGCTGACCTCTGCATAGCTACAGTGCCCTGACGGAGTGAAGAGGAATGTTGTGAACAGATTTTCCAGCTGGCTTAAGGTCAAGTGTTCCATAACAGAGTTGTTCAGAAAGCCAAGGGGCTATTGATTGATGCTATGGCAATTTTAGAGAACAAGCCCTTGATTTAGGGTTGATCCTTTTATATTGAGCTGCGCTGTCCAATATGTCAGCCACTAGCCACACTTGGTCATTTAAATCTAAATCTAAATACACTAAAATCAAAGTTAAATTAAGAATTCACTCCCTTAGCTGCACTGGCCACATTTCAACTGCTCAGTAACCCTATGTGGCTTGGGGCTACCATAATGAATCATGCAGAGGACATTTCCATCATCGCAGAAAGTTCTATTGGACGGTACTGGGGGGCATCCCTCTGCCTGTTTAGACATCCACATGCATTGCCTTGCCCACAATGCCCAGGTGTGGTGAGCAATCAAGAATACATTGTTAATGGGTCAGTTAAATCTTGAAAGAACAAAATGTTTTTCATGTTGGTACTGTATGCATCAGGCCTTTATTATCCTGTAGTCTAGCTCTTTTGCCTTCTTAAAGATGAGGTTCCTGAGAATTAAAGATGAAGTAACTCATCCTTGGCAAAAGGCTAATATGTGGGGGCAAGGCCTTTAACCCCCAACCCCCCATTTTTGGTTCCTAAGTGTCCTGCTGGTTTTACTGCTTCCTGCTACTCTCCTCTTTGGTGAAGGCATTCTTACCCAGAAATAAGTTCTTCTGTATCCAATTTTAGACAGATGTTTCATAGTTGAAAAAAATGAACGTAATTTATTCATGAAGTAAAGTTGTTATTACATTGAAATTATTTATGCTTCCTGATTCTATTTCTAGCTTGAGCAATTTTGGACCTTGCTTTTCACTTCTGAGGGGAGGAAAAAGAAAAGGATGGTGGACAACTTCCATCCCCTTCAGCCCCTCATGAATCGCACTGTCTGCTCATCTTTCCATCACGATTATGTACTGAATATACAAGCAAAACCCAAGCCATCAACAAGCCAGGTGATCCCCAAGTGGCATTTTGCTTTAATACATGCAAACTTTTTAAAAGTTATTAACTGGACTATCCCAAACACGTGCATTTAAGAGTAATTATAGATGTGCATTTCTCGGTATGGCAGTGCTCCTTCAGTCTTTGAGGAAAGCCTTTTGGTAAACTAATTGTTCCTTCTATTAATAATGGTGTTTTATCACTGAGGCAGCAACTAGAGACACAAGTTTCTCTTACAGCAACTTGTTGGTAATTGCAATGTCTTTTTATGTCTGACAGTTTTGACCTATATTTTTATGTTTATCAATTAGTTATAACTATAGAGTTCTAAGTAGGGACAATAATCAAATTATTTAACAACTGGTAAGGCACAGACACTGACCATCAGAATGCACGCCTTTCAGAAACAGCACCCAGGCCCAGACTGGTACTTCCTGGCTGAACATTGGCAATGGTTTTGGGTATATTTCGTTGCAAAACATGAATGTGTTTCTTTTATAAAGCCTTCTCAATGAGTAAATTTGCCCCCATCTTTAGTTGTCATTACTAGACATGATATGCCTACTGACTTACTATCAATTTATGATACAGAAAAAATATTTTGTAATCCTAAGAAAACAGGATCAACTTATATCCGGAAATCCTTTTGCAAGTACCTAAAGATCAGATATTTTTAAGGTTTGATAATGTAGAAAGTATATGCAGAACATTTTAAAGAAAATGCTTGAAGAGTCTAGAACTTAAAATTCTTTCATGATATATCACAGAAATATTTTTCAAAAGACTAGTAATATAATATAATAGTCTATAGTTTCTAGTATTATTTTATATTGCTTATGCATTATTTCACAAAATATGGTAATATTTTCTACAGCGACAGAGCTATCCTGACTGCTATTTAAGATGGTCTGAACTTTATTTCATTAGCTGAGGTTCTATACAAGGTAGGTGATCAATATAAATCCCCTGATAAATACAGTGGTTTATAAGACTGTTGCTACAGTAATAGAGGAAGTTGTCAGATAAGCCAAAATCTAGATAATTCTACGTATTCTGAGGGATCCATGCCACTGTTGCCCTTATTTGTAAATATCTTGGCTAATATAGGATAATTGCCTATAAGTCTGTGTCCAAACTCAATATTCCATTTACTAGTTGTTTATCTTTCATTAATATACTAGTCATCTCTCCAAGAATGAACTAGTGGTTACCAAAGGGGAGGAGTGTGGGAGGGTGGGTGGGGAGGGAGGGAGAAGGGGTCTGAGGGGTATTATGTTTAGTACACATGGTGTGGGGGATCACGGGGAGAACAGTGTATTACAGAGAAGGGACTTAGTGGATCTCTGGCAACTTGCTGCACTGATGGACAGTGACTGCATTGGGGTGTGGGTGGGGACTGGATAATATGGGTAAATGTAGTAACCATGTTTTTTCATATGAAACCTTCATAAGAGTATATATCAATCATACCTAATAAAAAATTTAAAATATATATATATATATATATATATATATATATACACTAGTCATTTGGTCTGCAATATAGGGTTGGATGAATATACTGAAAACTACTGAGCTGTACACTGAAAAAAGTTAAGATGTTAAGATGGCAAATTTTACCACAACTAAAAAAAATCCAATAGAAAAAAAAAGTTAGGTTTGAAGTTGTATGTGTAAGTTTGGGGGATATATCTGCTTTTAAAAAAGGATGGGGGTGAAGGCATTTGCTCTTAAAGGGAAGCACACATGCCCTAGGAGATGAATTCTTAAGAAGATAAATGTAGGGGGAAAAAGTTTGTTACCTTTACATAACTGATCTGTTTCAAACCACAGTTATCATTAAAAGGGTAAACACACAGCATATCCAGGGTACGCAGGCTTCCCTCCCAGGCCTCTTGCAAGCTCTTGGTGCAAAATTCTCTTGCAGCAAGTCTTCCGTGTTGGAGTGAAAACCAATGTACAGAACGCCCAACTTGCCCTTGTATCTTTTTCTTTTTTTTTGCCCTTGTATCTTAAGAGATACAAAGGATGTGTGCATTTGCCACTCACAATTTACTTATACCCGGTGTTCTGGTGTAATTATTAACAGCACCCTCACCCGTGTGTTGGTTTGCATGATAAATTCTTGGTCACCTCTGCTGAGGCTATGAAAACTGCCTTGGGGGTGTGACTTCTTCCCTGTCTTAGTCATATGGCCCTCAGCGGGGTGCTGTAGATCCCCTGCTACTGACATACCCTAACAAGAAAGTGTTTGTGTCTTTTATGCCTCCAGAAGTGTTTACTTGTAACTTCCGTGACATGAATGGGGAAAATGGGCTTGAGGTCTGTCCAGGAGCATGAGAAAGAATTTTGTCTTAAAATTGCTACTTACCCACTATTTACAATAGCCAAGAAATGGAAGCAACCTAAGTGTCCATTAGTAGATGAATGGATAAAGAAGATGTGGTACATATACACAATGGAATATTATTCAGCCATAAGAAGAAGACAAATCCTACCATTTGCAACAACATGGATGGAGCTAGAGGGTATTATGCTCAGTGAAATAAGCCAGGCAGAGAAAGACAAGTACCAAATGATTTCACTCATATGTGGAGTATAAGAACAAAGAAAAACTGAAGGAACAAAATAGCAGCACAATCACAGAACCCAAGAATGGACTAACAGTTACCAAAGGGAAAGAGACTGGGGAGGATGGGTGGGAAGGGAGAGATAAGGGTGGGAAAAAAGAAAGGGGGCATTATGATTAGCATGTGTAATGTGGGGGGGGGCACGGGGAGGGCTGTGCAACACAGAAGACAAGTAGTGATTCTACAGCATCTTACTACGCTGATGCACAGTGACTGTAATGGGGCTTGTGGGGGGGGGACTTGGTGATGGGGTGAGTCTAGTAAACATAACGTTCCTCATGTAATTGTAGATTAATGATACCAAAATAAAAAAATTGCTGCTTATCTTCATTAAGTAATATAATAAAACCCTTTCTTTACAATATAAGTGTTTGTTGAATGACTTTTTCTTCCTATTAGCTTTTTTGAGTATGTAAGATGTCTGTAAAATTAGTAAGACATCCTTTGCCATGTAGATCAGAAAGTGACTGGAGAACTCCAAAGGGATTTATTAGAGAAGCAGGAATGGAAGGAACCACCCAGTACTCCTCACTCACCTCTTTCTGTCCAACCAATGCACAATTTGCTGATATCACTGGTAGGGCAAGCTGCTAGCTGCTTTCTACTTTTCCAGGGCTACCTGAGTTGGGGAAAATTTGGCTATTCTAAAACCAGGCACCCACCTCAAAGACATTTAAGAAGATGCCATTCCTTTGTTTGCTAGGGGACACATTCTTTTGGCACACATGATATTTAGCAAAACTACGGGATTGTAATCACTTTAGGTATCTTCTGTCTCACTAGAAGAATCAACATTGTTTACTTGATATCTATTCTACATTTTTTATTGCCTTTTTAATTAAATTTTTTTGGTTCCTTCATGTAAAACAATTGATTAAAAATAGATATAGTTCATTTAAGCAAATAAGCTCTAATTTTACCACATGATTAGTAGGTATAAACAATACTGGCTACCTTGCAAATAAATAGTAAAACATTCTTGTTGTTAGGTACTCAATGTTTGTGTTTCCCCAAAACTCCTATGTTGAAACCTAACCTCCAGTGTGATGGTATCAGGAGGTGGGGCTTTCAGCAGGTACACAGGTCATGAGGGTAGAGTCCTTATGAGGGGTCCAGTGGCCTTATAAAAAGACCCCAGAGAGCTTCCTCACTCCGTCTACCATGTAAAGATACAGTGAGAAGACGACCATCTATGAATCAGTAAGGAGGTACTCACCAGACACTGAATCTGCTGGCACCTTGATCTTGGACTTCCCAACCTCCAAAACTGTGAGAAAGAAATTGCTGTTGTTTACAAGCCTGTCTTTGACATATTGTTATGGCACCCAAATGGACTATGACACTTGTCACCATGTGCATTTTGAGTCCTACTTTTTTAATTCAATTACTCTTCAGAAATGGTACTTTGATTTGGGTTCTAGGTGGGGATGACAGCTCTGCCACTATTTCTTCTCAAGCCACAAGCAGTTGAGCTTATCACTAGACAAAAGAATCAAGTAATAAGAATGATCACTGGATAGTTCTTCCTCCAAAGAGAACTTTTATCAGTTGTATAAACATAGATTTGCATGCATTTGTATATTAATGTGCATTCATAAGTATTTTATCTTACTATTTTGGGTTATAAGTGTAATCTGGAAAATATTTAAAGCCCTTGGCTTAGCAATGAGGGTTAGAGAGTACTTGAGACCTGACTTTAAGTCTGTGAATAAATTTGTAAACAAATTAATTGAAAGAGTGCCAACCTGGCATTCAGAGAGTACTTTTTCCTTGCTCTCCCTTTGTGCTTGTAATAAATGAAATATACATCTTTGGATCATTCTTTAGTCATTTTATAGTAACTAAGACTTGTACTTAGTAACGGCATTATCTATTACATCACAGCTATGAGTAAAATATTTTCTTTAACTTATTAAAGATAATCAGCTATTTTCTACTGACAACATAAAATAAAAATTTAGGCATTTCCCATGGGGGGAATAAACAGAAATATACATATTTGAGAATAAGTAGATATTGTATTTCAGGCACCAAGAAAAACAGAAAATACATGTAATGTTGCAAAATAAGGATAACTGTTCTAGTTATGAGACCATCATAGTAGAATGTATCTTTACATTGAATTTTTACATACCTTATTTTTATCTTATGATTTATTGAATTTAAATGATGGTGACTATACTTTGGAAATGGAATTGGGTTTAAACTTGCAGGGGACGACCTTTGCCTTCCCCCATGTCTGAACGCAGCATGGGGAAGCACCAGCTTGAGAACGACTGGCACAGTCCTTGGAAGTTATCTGCCCACAACAACATATCTTGTCCTCAAAGACGAGCCAAGACACCTCACGCCGAAAATAGGGAGACCTTGAGGAAGTGTGAAAACACCGCTCCTGCTTATTAGGCAGCTTCTAAGAAAATCAACAAGATGTTCTGGCCTGTCCCCCCTGAGAAGGGAAAGATGGTTATAGCACTTGGCTGAGGTCTGAGAAAGGCAGTATAAAAATAAAGGTGCTGCGCCACAACGGGGCTGCAGCCATTGTCTGTCTGTGTTGTCCTGTGTTTTTTGTTCTCCCATTTCACCCGAGAAAACACTAAACGAGGGGCACACTACAAAACTAACTTCTGTAATGAAATTAACTTGACCAATTCAAGCTTGTTCATAAAAATGAATTCAGTGATTAACTGTTAAAGATAAATGTTTAACTCCTGTAAAAGGAGATTGACATTCATTTTCAAATCAACATAAAATAAAATCTGAGTCTGAATTCTTTTTTAATTAGGAGTATCTTCCTAGAAGACATTACTTACTGTTCTGACATGAAAGTCTGGTCTGATTTGTAAGAAATGGAACAGCAACCCAAACACTGATGCTTTCAGAATGGCGGCAATTCTCAGCATAAGTTCTGGTCACAGGAACCAGCAAAATTGGTGATTTGCACAGCTACACTTTGTGCCACTTGGCATTATATATAGTTAGGGGCTATAACTGCCAAGTGTCCACCTTTAGGGAGTTTAAGATACAGTGCAAGAAGCAGACTTGTGAAGGCAACATAGTACAATATAGTGTGTTAGATGTTATAAAAGGTGATGAAATACCCATGCTGGGAGCACACACAGGGCAAGTATTTAACTCACTCTTGAGGGGATCAGGGAGTTTTCACACTGATGATGATGATGGTGATATAATATCTTGGGGACACTAACTATTGCCGGGCACTATGCTAACATATGGCATGCATTTGGGAACTATTATTACTATTTTGATTTTTGCAGATGAGAAAACTGAAGACTAGACATTAAGGAATTTGCTCAAGATCAGAGAGCCAGGGTTTGAGTTTCCCAGTCCATCCCACTTCAAAGCCTATGTCCCTAATTACTGGTGCACTGAGCTGGACAAAGTTACCTTGGAGGTATGTTACTCCAAGTGTCTCTGTAAGGGAGTAGGGCAAGGCAAGGCTTTATGCAGAGTTTGGGCTTCTGCGGAATGATTCCAAGGAGGTGCTAGGGGAAGCAGGGAATAAGTTTAGCAATTGCATAGCTCAGTAATTTTGGTTTGGAGGAGTGACGAACAAACTAGGCCAGGAAGTTACCCAATCACTCAAAAGATGGTAATTGTTCATCATTTTGCAGCTGCAACATGTCTTTGGGAAAACATTTTTCTTAGTCTTGTTCCTAGCCTTGTATGTCTACATCACAGTCTGATTATTAGCAGACCTGGTTTTAGTTTCTCAGTCCCTACTTTTATTGCCCCTGTTTAATTCCCTATCACCTCTGACCTAGATTGTGATATTCCAGCTTTATCCTTTATATTGCAAACCAGCATAATTTACCCAAAACACAAATACGTTCACGACAAGGCTCAACTCCAAAGTTTTCAATGGTTCCCTGTTATGTACGGAACGTAATTACAGCTTTTTAGCATGGCATAATAGGCCCTCCTGCATTACGTAGCCCCAGCCCACCTCTACCGCTGTATTCCTGGAAACTCTGGAAGCACCCTTTAAATATGATGGCCAAAATGCTTGCGGTTTTTGGCAGATTCCACATAATTTCACCGCCCACTCAGCGCCTTTGCTTTGCTAATTTACCTGCATTTCCATTCCTACCCTTCTCCATACGTGTAAAGGCCACCTTCCCTCAAAACTCAACTCAGGCATCAGAAAGCTCTCCCTGAATCCCCAGGTGGACTATGTTAAGTAAACTTAGTTGCCATTCTGTCTTATCTATGTATTAGCCCTTCTCTGCCTCTTAGATTGTAAATTCCCTGGGATCAGCGCTTGCCTCTTCGCAATCCCCGAATTTGATTTATCTGTAGGAATCGGGAGAACCGACAAGCCGGCCGGTGGGCGTGAATGGAGCGGAGGCTCGAGCTTTGTCTGAGGCGATGATAGGTGGAGCCGCGGGAGGAGGCGGAGCCTGGATACGGGGGACTGAGAGGCCAGGCGGGCAGCCGTGAGACAGAGGCCTGGTGAATGGCTGAAGACAAAAGAGCGACACAGGTGATTTTAAACTCCCGGCCACAAGACACCCCACTATGGTGTGGGGGAAAGCTAGTGATAAGGCAGTAGGGAAGCGCCAGGAAGGAAGAATTACTTCCAGGACCAGGTAGGAATGTTAGGAAGGAGATATTTATTTGCGAAGTGTTTTGGAAGACGAGCCACTTACCGAATCCTCACCCTGCTGTCTACGGTCCGCCGGGCCAGAGGAACGCCACCCGCCCAAACCGGAAGGCTGTGCGACATCTGCGCCTGCGCGCTCTTTGTTACGCTCCCCATTTTAGTCCATTACCCTGAGAGTCGCAGCGTTACTGAAATGGAAGTCCTCGGGGCGATTCCAGAGAAACCGAGGTAAGCTGGGCTGAGGGAGCTGAACGGGCGAGAAGAGGGGACCGAGCGGGCCGAGGCTGGGCGAGTGGAGGGCGTGCGGGCAGAAAAACGGACCAAGCAAGCGAGCCGCCGCAGGAGGAGAAGCCCTGCGCGGGGCGTGCCCGCGACTGTCACGGCGCTCGGGGGCGAGGACAGAAATGGGGGGCGGGATGGAGATGACCTGCAGTCTGCGTGTGGAGTGGCGCGGCGATGGTAAGTGTACGTTCTGTAACTAAAGCACGGGAAGCAAGATTGCACTCCCGAGCCCCCGAGCTGTTTCCTGTCACTGGGCGGCGAGGAGAGGGGGGCCCCGGCAGTGGTGCCAGGGCGGCCCGTGACGCTGCTGTGTGCCTGTGGCTCCATCTTACAGCCGCAGAAAGTACAGGGCCGCCTTGAAGAAGGAGAAACGAAGGAGACGTCGGCAGGAACTCGCCCGATTGAGGGACTCAGGTAATGGACTCCTCCACGTCTTTTCCATGTATGAAATTGTTCTCCCCACTCCCTTGATAACTTGAAGCCCCAGCGTCAGGACGCAGCCAAGTACTTATTCTGATTTTTAAAAATATTGCTGTGACTACTGCATCCCAAGTAAAGGTATATTAGACCCCTTTCAGAAACAGTGTTAACGCGCCGTAGAGGGAAACGCACGGTGAATCATCGCCCACTGGTTATATGTTAGTATTAATGAAATATCTAACATTATAGGTGCAGGCATGAATTAGAGCCGCTAGCACAGCCCTTGCACATGATAAGTGTGTGCTGAATATTTTTCTTTGTAAAATCAGCAGGAGTCGAGGGTTTGGGACTTAGGCAAGTTTCTCTCAAACTTGAGTAATGTAAGACGCCCCTTTGTGGACTCATTACTAATATATTATTTTATTACATGTAAGCATAAAACTAGTTATGAAATTCTTATTTGTAAAACAACATATTTACAAGTTATAAAACCAAGTGAAATTACATATCCAGTGAAATTCTAATCTATGTTAATGTAACAATAGGGAGAATGTGAAACAGTTGGTACTGATGGAATTTGGAATGCTCCTGCTATTGCCCTGTGGTTATCACTTTTTATTTCTATTAAAATACTGCGGTGCCCTTGTACTGTTCACCATGTAAGAACTTACTCACTATGTAAGAATTTGTTCACCATGTAAGAACTTGTTCGTTATGCTTCAGAAGATCGGAGACTGACGAGAATTAGGCTTGGGGTGGATTAATGATTGTGCACTGAGTCCTCTATACAGAATTTTATTGTTAACAACCATTTGATCAATAAATATGAGAGATGCCCTCTCAAAAAAAAAAAAAATACTGCGGAACCTTCATCTGACAGTAGTGTCATTTGGCCTTCCCATGGTGAAATCTAGCCTTTATATATTAAACCTGCCTGCTTGATACATGAAATAAGTGCTACTCAGTTATAAAATTACATACTAGTTATAAATGCAGATGTAAGCAATGAAATCACACAGCAGTACTGGGTTGTAATGGTTGCCGTGCAGATTATGCAGAATATGCAAATTAAATTATACTAGACAAATTATTTTTCTTTTTTGAGGTATAATTGACCTACAGCATAACATTAATTTCAGGTGTACAACAGAATGATTCACTATTTGTATATATTGTGAAATGTATCATAGATAATTTTTGAAGACCACAAACTGTGGTCTCAAGTAACTAGGATTCTTGGGCCTTGAGAAATATAGCCAGAGAGGTTTTATTTACCACTGGAGTGGCCCAGTAATTATTTTAGTAGCGATACTTGGAATATTTAGAGAATATTTAGAATGGAGGGTGCACTTTGTTTACCTGCATCTCTCTTTTATTGAAAGCTGGTCCACTGGATAAAGCATGAAGGATAAAAGGAAAAACAGAGTAGGTTGGAGTTACTGATGCCCTTGGTGTTCTCCCCCAACCCTTCTTAAAGATCTCAGCTACTTTGTTCCCTTAACCTTTTTTCTCTAACATACCTATTTTTTTAAGACTCTTCCTCTTGTTCTTTGTTTTAAATTCCTACAGCTGTTGCTTGTGTTGCATTGATTTTTTTCACCCTTTGACTTTGCATAGTGTGTTCAGAGCGAGTCTTAGTGGAGAGACAGGTGGATCCTGGCCTTTGGCAGTTTAATCAGTTGAAAGATGCAGTCACTGATCTGCTCAGGATTGTATGGCTAGCGGCAGATTCAAGACTAAGCACTTATCTCTGGATGACAGCTCCAACTTTTGCCCACTCCAAGTCACAATTCTTTACTTGGTGCTTCATGAATACTGTGGCCTACCAGACACTGCTGTTCATTGTAGCACTCACTGGATGGGCAGACATTCCCCAGAAGGCTAGACTATAGGGATATTCTGTAAGAATTGCTGTAAGAGTGAGTTAGAAAATGATAGATGGAAATTTCTGGAATATTGACCTCTCAGTTATAGGTAGCCTCTTTAGCACCAGTTCTACTTGAAATAACCTGAAATGAACTGCTTTGTCAGAAATTAAGGTAACATTAAGTATAAAAAGCAGGATGCAAACATATAGCATGATTCCATATATAGTTAGATGTATAATACAGTGAGATATACTGTACTTACGTGTATCCTTGCATATAATTTAGTTGTACAGGTAGAGAAAATCCTGCACCCAAAACTGTTAGTCATCATCTCTGTGGAGGGTGTGAGCTTGATTTGAGGGAGGATGGGGCTTGGGTGAGTCAGGCAACAGATAGTTTTGAGCATCAGCTGCGTCCACGCGGTGTCTAGCCTATGGGTGTACCTCTGTAAGTCAGTCAGTAATAGCCTCTGTACAGAGTTCTCTGGAAGGCCCTTTACATTTATTAGATCATTTAATTATTTGAATAATGAGATATTATTCTATGTGAGTTAGAACTTATCCTGTAATTTTTTTTTTACCTATTTTAATTTCAGGTGCTGAAATAATAAAGTTTACTTGCTTAAGAAAAGTAAATAGTTGTAATTATCTAGGACTGAGTGTGCTTTTGGTTAGATGTATACTTAATATATAGGACATGTGCAAAATTGTTTTAAGTCTGAGATCTTGTTACATTTCCTTAAGATTGCTTGTTTTCCTCATTTTCTCAAATATAAATTCTGAATAAGCGATGATATGTTTTTATTATATTAAAAATTATTCTCCCATGTCTTTATTTTCAAAATGTTCTAATATACAGAAAGTTGAAAAAATGGTACAATAAACATCCATGAACCCTTCACCTGGATTTGCCCATTGTTAACATCTTGCCTTACTTTCTCCTCTATCTTTAGATACATACATAGAAGTTTTTTCTTAACCCTTTTTGGGTCAGTTGCAGATATCATGACTCCTCACCCCTAAATACTTCAGTTTGCATCTCCCAAGAATAAGGACCGCAACACAAACATGCACCCAAGTAAAGGAACAGTAATTCAATGGTATGATTCACAGGCCATATTTAAACTTTCCCAAACCAAGGTAGATTATTTTGAGAAGTTCAAATCATTTGTCTTGTGGAATGCCCTGCATTCTGGATTTCTCTGCTCCTGATTAGCCTCAGGTTACACTGTTTATGGCAAAATAATACAAAGCTGATACTGTTTCTCTCTCATTACATATATTAGGGGACTTGTAATGTCAGGTTGTTTCACTCTTGGTGATGTTAACTGTGGTTAAAGTGTTGCCAATCATGAGGGTTTACTAATGGGTGTAATTGATAAATCACTGTTTTGTATACTTGAGCCAATATAATATTGTCTATCAACTATACTTCAATTAAAAAAAGAAGGGTTGCCGATCAGATAGCTCCATTGTAAAGAATGTTTCTCCCTTTATAATAGCTACTCCCTTGGGATGATATTTTAGATGTGTAAATATCCTCTTCCTAACAAGCTTTCATCCAGTGTTTTTAGCATCTTAGTCTGAACTGTCTTATAGTGGGTGTTGCAAAAGTGATAACTTTGCTACTGAAGTTTTTCTACATTTTTAGTTGCCATTCTTCTGCAAATATGAATGTGCTATCCCACACCCCACCATCTTTTAGAGTATTGCAATGAAGCCACTGATTAATTTTTTTAATTTAATGTGTTTTCTACTACCTTTCTTGTTCTTTTTTTTAAATTTTGGTATCATTAATCTACATTTAAATGAAGAACATTGTGTTTACTAGACTACCCCCTTCAACAAGTCCCCCCCACAAACCCCATTACAGTAACTGTCCATCAGCATAGTAAGATGCTGTAGAATCACTACTTGTCTTCTCTGTGTTGCACAGCCCTCCCCGTGCCCCCTCCCCACTACACATGCTAATTGTAATGCCCCCTTTCTTTTTCCCCACCCTTATCCCTCCCTTCCCACCGATCTTCCCCAGTCCCTTTCCCTTTGTTAACTGTTAGTCCATTCTTGGGTTCTATGATTGTGCTGCTGTTTTGTTCCTTCAGTTTTTCTTTGTTCTTATACTCCACATATGAGTGAAATCATTTGGTATTTGTCTTTCTCCACCTGGCTTATTTCACTGAGCATAATACCCTGTAGCTCCATCCATGTTGTTGCGAATGGTAGGATTTCTTTTCTTCTTATTGGCTGAATAAAATTCCTTTGTATATATGTACCACATCTTTATCCATTCATCTACTGATGGACACTTGGGTTGCTTCCATTTCTTGGCTATTGTAAATAGTGCTATGATAAACATAGGGGTGCATCTGTCTTTTTCAAACTGGAGTGCTGCATCCTTAGGGTAAATTCCTAGAAGTGGAACTCCTGGGTCAAAGGGTATTTCTATTTTGAGCTTTTTGAGGAACCTCCATATTGCTTTCCACAATGGTTGAACTAATTTACATTCCCACCAGCAGTGTAGGAGGGTTCCCCTTTCTCCACAACCTCGCCAACATTTGTTGTTGTTTGTCTTTTGGATGGTAGCCATCCTTACTGGTGTGAGGTGATATCTCACTGTGGTTTTAACTTGCATTTCTCTGATGACCAGGGATGTGGAGCATCTTTTCATGTGTCTGTTGGCCATCTGAATTTCTTCTTTGGAGAACTGTCTGTTCAGCTCCTCTGCCCATTTCTTAATTGGATTATTTGCTGTTTGTTTGTTGAGGTGTGTGAGCTCTTTATATATTTTCGATGTCAACCCTTTATCTGATTTGTCGTTTATGAATATATTCTCCCATACTGATGGGTACCGTTTTGTTCTATTGATGGTGTCCTTTGCTGTATAAAAGCTTTTCAGCTTGATATAGTCCCACATGTTCGTTTTTCCTTTTGTTTCCCTTGCCCGGGGAGATATGTTCATGAAGAAGTTGCTCATGTTTATGTCCAAGAGATTTTTCCCTATGTTTTTTTCTAAGAGTTTTATGGTTTCATGACTTACATTCAGGTCTTTGATCCATTTCAAATTTACTTTTGTGTATGGGGTTAGACAGTGATCCAGTTTCATTCTCTTACATATAGCTGTCCAGTTTTCCCAGCACCATCTGTTGAAGAGACTGTCATTTCCCCATTGTATGTCCATGGCTCCCTTATCATATATTAATTGACCACATATGTTTGGGTTAATATCTGTGGTCTCTATTCTGTTCAACTGGTCTGTGGCTCTGTTCTTGTGCCAGTACCAAATTGTCTTGATTACTGTGGCTTTGTAGTAGAGCTTGAAGTTGGGGAGCAAGATCCCCCCCACTTTATTCTTCCTTCTCAGGATTGCTTTGGCTTTTCAGGGTCTTTGGTGTTTCCATATGAATTTTTGAACTTTTTGTTCCAGGTCGTTGAAGAATGCTGTTGGTAATTTGATAGGGATTACATTGAATCTCTATATTGCTTTGGGCAGGATGGCCATTTTGACGATATTAATTTTTCCTAGCCAAGAGCATGGGATGAGTTTCCATTTGTTACTGTCCTCTTTAATTTCTCTTAAGAGTGTCTTATAGTTTTCAGGGTATAGGTCTTTCACTTCCTTGGTTACGTTTATTCCTAGGTATTTTATTCTTTTTGATGCAATTGTGAATGGAATTGTTTTCCTGATTTCTCTTTGTATTAGTTCATTGTTAGTGTATAGGAAAGACACAGATTTCTGTGTGTTAATTTTGTATCCTGCAACTTTGCTGAATTCTGACATTAGTGCTAGTCGTTTTGGAGTGGAGTCTTTAGGGTTTTTTATGTACAATATCATGTCATCTTCAAATAGTGATAGTTTAACAACTTCTTTACCAATCTGGATTCCTTGTATTTCTTTGTTTTGTCTAATTGCCATGGCTAGGACCTCCAGTACTATGTTGAATGACAGTGGGGAGAGTGGGCATCCCTGTCTTGTTCCCGATCTCAGAGGAAAAGCTTTCAGCTCCTCGCTATTCAGTATGACACTGGCTGTGGTTTTATCATATATGGCCTTTATTATGTTGAGTTACTTGCCCTCTATGCTCATTTTGTTGAGAGTTTTTATCATGAATGGATGTTATATCTTGTCGAATGCTTTTTCAGCGTCTATGGAGATGATCATGTGGTTTTTGTCCTTTTTTTTGAAGTGGTGGATGATGTTGATGGATTTTCGAATGTTGTACCACCATTGCATTCCTGGGATGAATCCCACTTGGTCATGGTGTATGATCCTTTTGATGTATTTTGAATTCAGTTTGCTAATATTTTGAGTATTTTTGCATCTATGTTCCTCAGGGATATTGGTCTTTATTTTTCTTTTTTAGTGGGGACTTTGCCTGGTTTTGGTATTAGGGTGATGCTGGCTTCATAGAATGAGTTTAGGAGTGTTCCTCTTCTATTTTTTGGAAAACTTTAAGGAGAATGGGTATTATATCTTCTCTGTATGTATGATTAAATTCCGAGGTAAATCCATCTGGCCCAGGGGTTTTGTTCTTGGAAAGTTTTTTGAATACCGATTCAGTTTCTTTGCTGGTAATTGGTTTGTTTAGATTTTCTGTTTCTTCCTTGGTCAGTCTTGGAAGGTTGTATTTTTCTAGGAAGCTGTCCATTTCTCCTAGGTTTTCCTGCTTGTTAGCATATAGGTTTCCATAGTATTCTCTAATAATTCTCTGTATTTCTGTGGTGTCCATCACGATTTTTCCTTTCTCATTGTGTGTTGATTCTCTTTTTCTCTTAATAAGTCTGGCGAGAGGCTTATCTATTTTGTTTGTTTTTTTTCTGAAAGAACCAGCTCTTGGTTTCATTGATTTTTTTCTATTGTTTTATTCTTCTCAGTTTTATTCATTTCTTCTCTGATCTTTATTATGTCCCTCTTTCTGCTGACTTTAGGCCTCATTTGTTCTTCTTTTTCCAGTTTCGATAATTGTGACGTTAGACTATTCATTTGGGATTGTTCTTCCTTCTTTAAATATGCTTGAATTGCTATATACTTTCCTCTTAAGACTGCTTTTGCTGCATCCCACAGAAGTTGGGGCTTTGTGTTGTTGTTGTCATTTGTTTCCATATATTGCTTATTCTCTATTTTAATTTGGTCTTTGATCCATTGATTATTTAGGAGCATGCTGTTAAGCCTCCATGTGTTTGTGAGCCTTTTTGTTTTGTTTGTAAAATTTATTTCTAGTTTTATACGTTTGTGGTCTGAAAAGTTGGTTGGCAGAATTTCAATCTTCTTGAATTTACTGAGGCTGTTTTTGTGGGCTAGTATGTGGTCTATTCTGGAGAATGTTCCATGTGCACTGAGAAGAATGTGTATCCTGTTGCTTTTGGATGTAGAGTTCTATAAAATGTCTATTAGGTCCATCTGTTCTAGTGTGTTGTTCAGTGCCTCTGTGTCCTTACTTATTTTCTGTCTGGTAGATCTATCTTTTGGGGTGAGTGGTGTGTTGACGTCTCCTAAAATGAGTGCATTGCATTGAATTTCCTCCTTTAATTCTGTTAGTATTTGTTTCACATATACTGGTGCTCCTGTGTTGGGTGCATATATATTTATAATGGTTATATCCTCTTGTTGGACTGAGCCCTTTATCATTATGTAATGTCCTTCTTTATCTTTTTACTTTCTTTGAAGTCTATTTTGTCTGATACTAGTACTGCAACACCTGCTTTTTTCTCCCTGTTGTTTGCATGAAATATCTTTTTCCATCCCTTGACTTTTAGTCTGTGCATGTCTTTGGCTTTGAAGTGAGTCTCTTGTAAGCAGCATATAGATGGTCTTGCTTTTTTATCCATTCTATTCCTCTGTGTCTTTTGCTTGGTGCATTCAGTCCATTTACATTTGGGGTGATTATTGAAAGATATGTACTTATCGCTATTGTAGGCTTTAGATTCGTGGTTACCAAAGGTTCAAAGTTAGCTTCTTTAGTATCTTCCTGTCTTACTTAACTCGCTTATTGAGGTATTATAAACACTGTCTGATGTTTCTTTATTTCTCTCCCTTCTTATTCCTCCTCCTCCATTCTTTATATGTTGGGTATTTTATTCTGTGCTCTTTTGTGTTTCCTTTGCCTGCTTTCATGGGTAGTTGATTTTATTTTTTGCTTTTAGTTAGTATTTGGTTGGTCTTCTTTCTTTGCTGTGATTTTATTTTCTCTGGTGACATCTATTTATCCTTAGGAGTGCTCCCATCTAGAGCAGTCCCTCTAAAATACCCTGAAGAGGTGTAGTCTGGCTGTTGTCCTGTATCTTCTGGTCTCTCTTTTAAGAATAGTTGTATTTGTTGTATTTTCAAAAATATGTATGGGTTTAGGAGGAGATTTCCACTGCTCTACTCATGCCGCCATCTTGGCTTCTCCCCCCCATTATTGTTCTTGATGCTTAGATTAAAGCAGGTTGGGGTGGCTGTAGCCCTTATTATTAGAAAGCTTTAAAGACAGGTTTGTACCATAATTGTAAAGATTAAAGATTTTATCTTTTTTTTCCTGAATTATTGACCAAGGTTTTCTAATGCTCAGATAGTTTAACAAAGCATTTAAACTCCCTCAGGACTCTCACAGAAGGAAGAAGAGGATGATGATGCTTTTATTGAACAACAACTAGAAGAAGAGAAGCTGTTGGAGATGGAGAGGTCAGCACTGACTGAAACATTTCTCATGAACCCAGTTATTTTATTTGAATACTATAAGTCTTTACAAACTAGTATGGGTCTTCTTTGTAAAATATTGTACAAAATAGTTCTTATTTATTCATCTGTAAATATTTGAGTATGTATAGCGATAATGTTTTATTCATTTATTTATTTATTTATTTATTTTGGTATGGTTAATGTGCAGTTACTTGAACAACATTATGGTTACTAGACTCCCTCTATTATCAAGTCCCCCCCCCACATACCCCATTATAGTCACTGTCCATCAGCATAGTAAGATGCTATAGAATCATTACTTGTCTTCTCTGTATATATTGCCTTTGCCGTGTTCCCTCCGCCTGCTATATTATCTGTGCTAATTGTAATGCCCCTTTTTCCTCATCCCTCCCTTCCCACCCATCCTCCCCTGTCCCTTTCCCTTTGGTAACTGTTAGTCCATTCTTTGGTTCTGTGAGTCTGCTGCTGTTTTTTTCCTTCAGTTTTTGCTTTGTTCTTATACTCCACAGATGTGTGAAATCATTTGGTACTTGTCTTTCTCCGCCTGGCTTATTTCACTGAGCATAATCCCCTCTAGCTCCATCCATGTTGTTGCAAATGGTAGGATTTCTTTTCTTCTTATGGCTGAATAATATTCCATTGTGTATATATACGACATCTTCTTTATCTGTTCATCTACTGATGGACACTTAGGTTGATTCCATTTCTAGGCTATTGTAAATAGTGCTGCGATAAACATAGGGGTGCATCTGTCTTTTTCAAACTGGGCTCCTGCATTCTTAGGGTAAATTCCTAGGATTGAAATTTCTGAGTCAAATGGTATTTCTATTTTGAGTTTTTTGAGGAACCTCCATACTGCTTTCCACAATGGTTGAACTAATTTACATTCCCAGCAGCAGTGTAGGAGGGTTCCCCTTTCTCCACAACCTCGCCAACATTTGTTGTTGTTTGTCTTTTGGATGTTGGCCATCCTAACGGATGTGAGGTGATATCTCATCGTGGCTTTTATTTGCATCTCCCTGATGATTAGGGATGTGGAGCATCTTTTCATGTGCCTGTTGGCCATCTGAATTTCTTTTTTGGAGAAGTGTCTGTTCAGCTCCTCTGCCCATTTTTTAAGTGGTTATTTGCTTTTTGTTTTTTGAGGTGTGTGATCTCTTTGTACAAAATATTTCTTATAAAATACCCTGGATAAACTATTTAAATTTCTACCTGATGGACTAAAAGAAGAAGATGTCACCCTTTTTTAAAATGAAAGTATTTTTCACTTTTATTGCTAATTTGTAAATATTTTTGAGAAGCCAAAAGAAAAAGTCCAAATAATTAAGTGTAAAAGGTGAAACGGATTCAGTGAACTCAGCACACTCAAAGAAAGCCACTGTTAAGAAGTTAAGAAAGTAGAGGTATACTATACATGTGTATTTCTATGATGGGATGATATTTATACATATTTTTATATATATATATTTTTGCTGAAATACATGTATTTGTTGATTAAGAGACCTAATTCAACCATTTCAATGGCAACATAGTATCCATTGTATGGATGTAGCATTATTTATTCTTTGTTCATAATTTATAGTTCTCTATTGATGGACGTTCAGTTCATTTACTATTAAGTGACATTCACTTACAATTATTAATTTACTATTACTAGCCTATTTTTTCTTATTAATTTACATTCAAGTTTTTTATTATTATATGAAAAGCTACAATGAGCATCCATTCTTATATATCCTTGGTAATTGTCATATTATTTCCTTAGGAAAATGCCTAGAAATGAAATTGCTGAGATGAACGGATAAGTACATGTAAAATGTAGATGGCTGTATAGAAGGGACATGCCAGTTTGCAGCCCTTCCAACAGTGAATCAAGGTGCCCGTGTCCCCGTGCCTTCACTCACACGAGGCATCAATTTTTAAAAGTCCCATAGGGAAAAGTTGTTTTATTTTATTAATTACGATTTCTTAAATCTTGCACCTTTCCCCTTTGGGATACATTTTCTAAGTTGTGTAAGCAGTATTATTACTTGATTAAGGATATTAATCCTTTATCTGTCATATGTGTGATGCATATTTTTCTCATTTGCCGTCAGTCCTAAGTTAGCTTATGGCATTGCTTACCACCGTTTGATTTTCATGTCATCGGCTTTCATCATGATATCTGGCCTCATAGACTTAAAAAGACCCCCCCCATCCAAGATGATGAAAATATTCTATTTTTTTTCTTAGTATATTTTTTGTGGTTTTTTTTTAAGTGGTACACAATAATGTGAATGTCTTAATGCTATTCAACTGTACATTTAAAATGGTTAAAATTAGAAATTTTATGGTATGTATATTTTGCCACAATAAAAAAATGTTTTAAAAGGAGATAAAAAGTTCATAGACTCTCTAGATGTTTAGTGTGTTCGCTGGAAATGTTGCTTGTTGTACTTAATTCCTGTTGTCTACCTAAGCACATAAATAGGTGGAATCAGCCAAATGCTAAAGACATGTCGTAGTGATTGAGAACATGGAGTGAGATTCAGCCAGATCTGTGTTCTAGTCCTGATCCTGCTACTTACTTGCCGTGTTCAAGTTGCTTTATGTAAGCTTCAATTTCCTTGTCTTAAATATGAAGATAAAATCATGGTACCTACCTCATAGAATTGAGATTAACTTAAGTTAACGTAGTGTTGTCAGACAGGAGGTGCTGTAATAACTGGCTGTGCTTATTATAGACTTCTGTTATGAAGATGATATAATAGTATGAAATAGGGAAGTAATTTTTTGTTTGCCCATTTATTTGAGATGCTTCTTTTAAATCACATATATGTATCTTTGTGTTCCTTTGATTTTTGTTTATTCCTTTATGAGTTGCATAATACTGTATTGTTGAAAAGCAGGAAAATTAATTATGTGGAGATTCTCATGGCTTTAAAGCAGATGTATAGTATCAAAGATAAATAAAGCCAGACATTAAAGTGGTGAGAATGGATTTTATTTCATTACTCCTGACAGTAGGGGAAAGAGCTCAGCTCCATTGCAATTTGTGCAGAGGCAGTTTGGACCTTTAAAAGGAGAACAAGGAAGGCGGACTGCAGAGGCTCAGTAGAATCAGAAAAGTGAAAAAGTACAAAAGGGTTGATGAGTGTAAATGTAACTAGGTCTGCTGTGTTTGTTACTGGCAGTTAGGGAAGTTAGGGTTCTAACCTCCCACAGAGACTGGGGAGAATCATTCTAACTAATGATTACCTTTCCAAGGAATGGCTCAGCTCATTGAGAGAGTTGCTTCTGAATTGTAAGAGACACATGTTCACATTAATGAGCCTTTTGTAGTTAATTTCCTAAGGGAAGGCAGGGGCCTATCATCAGGTATTGGCTAGAGTAAGTAGTCCACTTTCCTGGCAGTACTGAGCTCTCTTAGGCATTTTGATGTGTGTGTTGGGGAGGTATGGGGTCACCTAGGGACATAGAAGCCATGCTAGAGTTTGGTCAAGTCATCTTAGTGTAGGGGATTGATAAAGTTATGTGCCCAGAGTTTGACAGTTCTCAGTAGTATGTTCAACTTATTTAATTTTAAAGTTTGTTACATTTTCCTTTTTTGAGGTCTTAGATTTATATGTACTTTGGTTCAGTTTATATACAATTAATAGGATTCTCAGAAGATTCATAAATCAGAGTTATGCACACTGAAACACCTACATATACCCTATAACATGCACGGGAACATTAACATGCAATATGCGAGGCTCTATCATGGCTAAAAGATGTGTTCCTGGAATCCGTGGTTGGAAATGGCATATATTTTCCCTTCGAGTGTTTGACATTGTGGTTAGGTCCTCAAGCTCGACATAAAACCTTAGTTAACTCCTAATGTTGCTAAAGTACTAGAGAACAATTTTCTGATATTTCAGTTCTCTTTTATAAATTTAGTGGGAAAATGCAATCTAGTTTTTCGACACTCAATTTGCTAATAAATTTCTGACATTAATCCATCTTTAAATTAGAAACTTGTGATATGAGCTAAGACACTTGCCATCTTAAGATAATATTATTCTTTAAAATTGGTCATTTTTAAAAATAGACACCTGCCATTTATTTTTATAACTCATCATCTTAATGTCTGTAGCTTTATTTTAAAGACATGATCATGACATAGTTTTATTTTCCTTCTTTCAGCAGTTTAGGTACTTGGGGCAAACCACAGAGGTCTCAACTTTATGGAGTAGCAGTCCAAAAGTTTATGGCAGTTTTTCATAGTGCCAAAGTCCTGTAATTGCCACTTTAAAAATGCATAGACTAGGAGGGGTAGTACTTTCTGAATATGAAAAGCTAGATGTCACTTTGAAACTTGTTACTCATTTTATTGGCACCTAAACATCACTATGGTCAACCTAGAGGGAAACTTGTAGTGTCATTGTTTTATTTAAAGATGTCACAGCTATGAAATGTAGAAGTGGTGATTTTAAGCCATAACCCTCAAGGAAGATATTTGCTGAAATGTGCTTTTCCAAGATGGCTACTCATATCTTCTGGTCCTCTTTCTAGGAATTATCCTTCATGATAGTTTAGTTATTCCCAAACATGTCATTTTGCTATCAAATATATGTGTGTGTGTGTGTATGTATGTGTACTCTAATGCCCATTTATTTGATTACATCATGACACTGATAGGCAAAAATTGCATGAGGAGTGGTTGCTTCGGGAGCAGAAGGCACAAGAAGAATTCAGAATAAAGAAAGAAATGGAAGACACAGCTAGAAAGCGGCAGGAAGAACAAGAGGTATAGTATTAATCAGATAACCAGGTAACGAGTTAGTGAATCAAAACAACTCTGATTAAGAGTTACGTATCTTGAACTTAAAAGCAGGTATCATCCATTTTACTGATGCTGTTAACCTTTTTCATTTACTTGCTCTACATCCTAAATGTTTTTCAAAAGTGAGTGAAAAAAAAATCACCTTCTCTTTTTTTCTATGCCCTGTAAAGAGAAAGTTAAAGGAAGAATGGGAAGAACAGCAGAGAAAAGAGAGAGAAGAGGAGGAGCAGAAGCTACAGGAGAAGAAGGAAAGACAGGTGATTCTCACTGCAGGGGTAAATGCCCAGTGAGCAGTTGTGGTGTGTGCAGGGGCTGGGGAATAAGCTATAGGCATATCAGGGTTTGGGCATCTTCTTTTGTTTAGAAAGAGTCATGTTTTGCATATAGATACACTATAGTGTCCTTAACAGTGTTCTTCTTTGCATCTGTGCTGTGGCAGATACCTTAAGGCTTTTCTTCAACTCTACCTATCTTACACTTTATACCAGACAAAACCGTTTTTGTAAAGGTCAGACAGTAAAGACTGTAGGCTGTTTGATCTGTATGGTCTCTGTGGCAAACGTCCGACTCTGCCAGTGTGCTAATGCAAGCAGCCATAGAAGATAGGTAAATGACTCATTTTACTTAGAAAAACAGGCAGCTGGTCCCTGCTTTATACTATATACCACTCTAGAGCAAATGGTGTTTTTCTGAGCTTCTGTTGTATATTGGTTGACTTACTTAGAGAATATTATTTTGTATAGTTTCCACATTTTAGTTCATGAGACACTTAACTGCTTATGACATGTCATAAAGAATTGATTGAAGAAAATCAGGAACTCAAATATTGAGGAATTAGAAAATTTTTTTTGTTATTAAATCTTCCTTTCCAGTTTGGGCTATAAAGGTAATTGTAGCTAATACACAGTTGCCCATCAAAAAAGGAATCTGTACGGCATACATCTTGCAGGATCTTTTAAAGATTGCTTTGGTATATTTTGCTGCTGTTCTTTAACAGTGTATTTATTTCAAAGATATCGCAGCTCATCTTTCCTTGACTGATTCATTAGGATGTTTTCTATAATATTGCTAAGTTAGACTAGCATAATTGGGTAATCACTTTATAATGGGGAAAAGTGATTTGTTGACATCTTAGTCATGACGGGGTAGAAACAGCCTCTGTGACCTTTATATTTTGTGTCTCAAGCCATCAGTTAATTTCTGAGCAAATTTTAAACACCTTTACTTGAGTGCTGCTTTCCAGATGAAGCAAGACCACGCTAGGTTTTTAGGGGGCAGGAAAATTGTTTGGAGCTTATCATTTTTTATAGCGAGTCATCCATTCCCGTTTTAACAGTGGAATGTTCTTCAAGTGAGGTCTTTCTCGCATCAGACAAAAGCTAAGGCTTCTTTTAAAAACCCAAGGCTTTTGTTTCAAAGGAACTCTAGTGAGACAGGAACAGATAAAATGAGGTAGATTCTAAGCATATGTAAAGGGCTGTGCAGTCTGTTTCTGCTGTGTGCTAGCTACTTTTCTAGTGAACAGAGATAAGAGCTGCAGAAAAGACAGTCTCTGCTCTCCCTGAGTTAGTTTTGTAGATGCGGGAGTCAGGTGCCAAGTGCGCAGAGAAGCTCATGTTAAGTACTATAGGATCAGTGCTGGGAAGCAAGCAAGCAGTGAGCCTGTGGTGGAGTGATGGGGGTACGGAGTGCTGCTTTAGATTGCCTGCCCAAGGAAGACTTCCCCAGGAGCCCTGTTTGAGCTGCCACCTGACGGGAAGATCTCAGAAGGAGGGGTCCAGGCAGAGGGGTCCAGGGAGCAGGGAGGGGCCTGAGCTTGGAGCTGGAAGAAGGTCAGTGTGCCTGAATCCTAAAGACCAGAGGCGAGCGCAGCAAGGACTGGGGAGGAATCCAGGAAGGGTGGCAGGGCCAGAGCATGCCAGCCTCCTGCGTAGGTAGGAAGGAAGGAAGGAGGAGTTTGGGTTTTATGTGAAGTTTAATGGGAAGTTATTGAAGGCTTTTTAAGCTGGGAATGACTTCATCTACTATATATTTACCTTTAACAGTTCATTCTAACTTTTGTATGAAGAATGGAGGCAGGTGTTGAGTGCTGATCAAGGAGGCGATAGTGGAGTGGAGTGACCAGGTAGAAGCTGCTGTTGTGGATAGGATATGATTGTACTGGGGATGAGTGGAGGGCTTAATAAAGATAAGTACACAGATTTGGGGTATGTTGCTACCACAGGACTGTAGCTAATAGATCGAATGGATGGGGAGGGGAACTCAAGTCCCACTTTCAGGTTTTCAGTCTGAACAGTTTGGCAGATGGCAGCACCAGTGACAGATACGGGGCATCTAGGTGGGTGGGGGCAGGGAAGAGCTGGAGTTCCGTTGGGGGCACACTGAGTGACCAAGCACCCTTCTGTGATCAGGTAGAGTTCTTAAGTAAGCAGCTAGACAGACGAGTCTTTTAGGTAATGCTTTAAGGGTCTAGGGAAGAAAGTCTGTCCAACATAATTTAAAATTTGTTTAAATGACAATGAGGTCAAAATTTACTGGCATATTGCAGGACTTCCACTGTCTTACTGAGAATTTTGAGATTCTTCATCAATCCTAATTACACTGTTCATGTCATAATTTAGCTTCTGTTGCATCAGTATGAGGTTTCACTGCATTTTATATTCACCTCATCTTCACAGCTAGAATGTGATATCTTTGCTCAAAAGTACTAAATAGTACTGTTGCTGAAACTATTATAAGATTATGTTTTGTGATGCAAGCTACTAAATGTCCTATTTGAATAAAAATTCTCAGCTCTATATCCTTTGAACACTTTTCAGGAGATGTGTGCTGTATAGACAGCAAATTAGACCCTAAAGTCTTTTGTATGTGTGGATTTGGTTTTTTTTTTCACTTGTTACACTTGAGATTCTTAACCAGAGAAAACCAGATGTGACTTACCTGACTTCCAGGTTTTCATTAGTCCTGTGTTTGCATCATTTGTAGGAAGCTGTGCAGAAGATGTTGGAGCAGGCTGAAAATGAGGTATTTTCAAAACCTTTCATTAAGAATTTGAGACCAGCGAACACTTCTTTAAAAACAGTTCTTCAGTCATGTCAATTTTGTGGTAAGCTATTTAGGTCACGTTTGAGTAACAGAATCACATTTGGGGCTCTGTGACTTAAACAGCAACAACAGAAGTTTATTGAACAAAAGCAAGTTATATTGAGTTACTCCTGTGGACCATACTTGTTATAGTTCTCAAAGTGTACATAAGCAACCTCACAGGCTGTTACCCCAAAACAGACAGTTTAATTTGCTGCCAAGTGGGCATGTTAGAGTGCTTTAACCCATTTCAGAATGGATGCCCAGGAGAGAGACCTTGGTGACTGCTCCTGGTAGCCAGAGGGCAGTGACTGGGAGCCAAGAGGGAGATACAATTTGTGTCTCAAGACAGTTGTTTGGACAGTCTTGATTGCTTGTTACAACCTGAATGTGTATATTCTTAAGTGAATCCATTTTTATTTTAGGCCAAAATATTTGAATACCTTTTAAACATTGAATTCTTCATGGATTGTTACACCACCAGTAAAGTCATGGTTATTTTCAACAGTTGGAAAATGGTACCACATGGCAAAACCCAGAACCACCCACGGACTTCATAATGGAGAAAGATCGAGCCAATTGTCCATTCTACAGTAAAACAGGAGCTTGTAGATTTGGAGATAGGTAACTAATTCTGCTTTATCATGTCAGAATTAAATGAATCAAAATGTTGAGGTGTTACAGTCCTCTGTTTTGGGAGCTGTGCGGGCTTGAGTTGGAAGTACTGACAGGCACTGGTACCACAGCTTTAGATACCACAGCTTGAGTTGGAAGTACCATAGGCACAGCTTTAGACTGCCTCCCCAGATATTTTGTCTTAGCTGACTTTTCAGTAGGGGTTGTAGGCCTAGCCTTCAATATACTCAGATTGCACGGACTGTCTCCACACCAAGTGGGGATTTTCTCTAGACGGGGACTTTGGCTCTCTTCTAAAACTCATAAATACTCAATGTGACACCCTGAGACCTAGAGCCAAGTTCATTCAGATGTAATAATCCCATGAGCAGAATTTTAGCCTCATTAAGTTGGTTCTTTGTTTAATTCTGTATATGCTTCACACCCGTAAAGTTCTGATTCACTGCTAACACTGCCAGGCAGGTTGAATCCTTGCTCTTTGTGCTGTCAGTAGCTATCCTTGGGAAGACGGACCTCGTTATAAGGTCTTTAACTAAATAAGAGGGTCCAAAATAGAAAAGTTTGGAAAATAGAAAGTTATACATGAATGAACTCTGATTGCACATCTCTGAGCTGGGCATGGTGTGTGGGGCATTCTGCATGCATTACCTCACCAGGCACAGAGATGGTTAGTACAATGGTTAAACATTTAATCATTTTAGGGCCATTGTTTTTTTCCAATGTTTGCCTGGTTCTTAAGCTTTTTTCTTCCCAAGTTCTGGGATTGATTTTTTTTTCCTCCCTAAAAATTTTGTCTCGAACAATTTGTTAACTAGAAAACTAATTAGGAAAATTTTCATGATAGGGAACCTTGAGCTATATTTTTTCTCATTTTATTTTAGGAGAAGGAAGTAAATAAGAAAGTAAACTCATAAAAATGAATTTTTAAAAAATCAGGTACAGCCTGGTCCCATTTAAACTATGAAAAGAAAATTGTTCTTCATAATGGTTAGCCTGCTTCCTTAAATAAAAATACAATTACATTTATCATACCATATATTGAATAGGCACAAGACTGTATGTATATCTTGGATCCTGTCTTACCAGCCATGTGACTGGGGTCAGTGCATCTCACAAAGAAGGCCTCAGCTTCCTTCATTTGCAAACTGGGGAAAATACTAGCTCTGACTATCCTAATAGATTGTAAGGATCAGAGGAAATAATAGAAAAGTGCCACCCAAACTATGAAATGCTGTACACATATGGGATTGGACTGTTCCATTAGCTCAAAACTCTTAGATGATCCTATAAGCATTGATCATATAGAAGCAGGGTTGTATCGTTCTCACTCTCCTGCATCCCACATATGACTCTGTGCCTGTTACCACAGTCTCTCATGCCAGTGGGCTTTCTTTTTCTCTTTGCTTTCACATGTATAACGCTTTGTGAACTTCCTCAAAAAGACAGCTGAATGGCATATGAACTTGGAAATAATTCCCAACTTTACATTTTAATGGGAGTCCATATATTGCTCAGTCTTAGAACAGTTTTGTTAAGTGTTGAAATTTGACATCTGGATGGAGTTCAGTGTCTTACAATTAAGTTGAAACAAAGTTACTTGAGTCTTTATCTAAAAGTTTAAAGCAAGCTTTTTATATGTAGTTTCTAACAAATGGACTACTGAATTTGTTTTTCTTTCTTATGCAGGTGTTCACGTAAACACAATTTCCCAGCCTCGAGTCCCACACTTCTTATTAAAAGCATGTTTACAACATTTGGGATGGAGCAGTGCAGAAGGGACGACTATGACCCCGATGCAAGCCTGGAGTACAGTGAAGAGGAAACCTACCAGCAGTTCCTGGACTTCTACGCTGATGTGCTCCCCGAGTTCAGGAACGTGGGGAAAGTGATCCAGTTCAAGGTGGGCATGCACAGCGTGCATGAAGGGGGAACCGGTTCTCTTCTTATGAAGGCTCCCAGTGGGACAGGAGGGCACGGGCCCAGGCAAGCGCCAAACGTTCCTTCCTTCTCTCTCCCTTTCTACCATCCTCCATTGCCACTGTGGTAGCATGAGGTCAGAACTATGTGCAAGTGTATTTCCTAGATGTTAGGGTCTAGGTTGGGAAGGATCTTCTATGGCATCAGTGCCTTTGCAGTCTACCTCTTTTCCAGCCTGTGGATCTTCTGCATGAGGTCCTCGCAGTGCGGCACCCACCACTCCAGTTACTCCACTCACCCACTTTGTCATTGTGTTTGTTGACGGTGCCTGCTTGCAGCTTCCACCCAAGGTGCATGGTCCTTCTGGAGCTACCCAATGCCTCAAGCATTCCTTGAGGCAAAGTTCAGGGTAATTGTTGGTGCTCCTGGGGCCCAGTCATTGAATCCTGACAGTGAAGCCTCTTTGTGATTTGATCAGATTCAAACCCGAATGATTTTGTTATGTTGGGGTAGGGAAAATGTCCTATAATTTGGAAAAAGAAAGGAGTGAAATTGTGGATTTTTTTTCCTGCTAGTTGGAAATGACAGGGGAAAGTTGGAATAGCCAAGGACAGAGCCACTCCTCATCAGCAGCACTCATGAAATGCAAGGCTATATTTCTATCCGATTTCAAAATTCTTAAAAATTCGCTTAAAGTTGCTCTTTCCCCTTTGTTTCTGTTGCATGCGTCTTCTGGTCTCTGCACCACTCCTTAGCACAACCAGTGCACACTGAAGTGGGTGCACCCGGCCACACATGACAGGGTACCGTGGTAGAGGTGCCACTGAGGAGCCAGCGGGCTCTAACTAGCCTTGTGCTCTTGAACCTGTCACTTAACCTCTGCCTGCCTCTTCCTCCCAAAAGTAAGAGAACTGAACTACATCCAGTGTGATGGGGTCCCTACATCATACTGCTTCCATGAAGTTAGTGGTAGAGCTGCTTTGAAAACTGCAGACTGGTTAGTGGAAATTCCACCATTACCTGCAACAGGCTGCCCCACTGACTATGGCATACTTCTTTTCTTTTATTCAGAATTCTATCAGCCAAGCTCATGCTAATCACATTGGCAGTTATAAATGGAAAGCTGTTTAGTAAATGTGTAGTAGGAACGCTTCCAGAGCATTGAATTCATCATGGAAAGTTAATAACCACTTGAGAACCACTAGATTCTAGGGTCCATGGTGCAGCTGACATGGCCTCCCAGGGCCTTCTAGTCTTCCTGCAAAGGGTGGTGGTATAAACTGAGTATGGACCCTGCCTCTTTTTGGATACACTAATGAAAAATTCAGGGACAAGTTTGTAAAATTAGTCATTTTGAAAATAAAAGTGAAACATTGGTATGAATACTTGAGGACCTTTTTATATCATTATGTAAAAACAGATTTGTCATTGAAGGCAAATGATCAGATATTCAAAAACCTAACTAGTAATAAGAATGGTGCATATTAAAATGAAATATTCACACCTATCAGGTAAAAAATTATAAATTCTTTTAATGTGGCGAGGATGTGTGAATTAGTAAACCACTTCAGACAGCAGTTAGTCAGAACCTAGTGAAGTTGAAGGCACGTGTGGCCTACAGACCAGCACACACTTCCTGGTCATGCACCCTGGAGAGACCCTCACACCCAGAGACATGTTCACGAGCACTGGACATGCAAGCACTGGAAGCGGCTTGGATGCCCATCACGAGAGGAGTGGATGAATGAATTGGATAATTTGATATATTCAGCACGGGGTAGTTAAAAAGGAGTCAGGTTTACATGATTATATCTTGAAAAAAGAATGTGGAATAAATACTATTTATATAAAATGATAAAATGTACAAAAAGTACTATATATTAATATATATACAGATTTTGTGTACATGTGTATACCTGTATATACATAATGGATATGCCTATACATAACATTATATGGCCCACATATGATGTGTGTTGATGCCTGTGTGTGGAGGTGGATATGTGTGTGTATGTGTGTGTGTAGATAGGAGTGTGTGTGCACGTGTGTATGGACTATGATGGAAGAGGGAGAAGAGGCTGGAAGGGCTTCAACTGGGTCTTTAATTAGTTTTACATATTTAAACATTGTCAGTCAAAAATAGAAAATGTAAGTGTTCACCTCTGGGTGATGTACATATGGGTTGATTTCTGTTCCCTTTATTTTTATGCACATGTGAAACACTTCCTATCTATAAAGACACCCAAGCTGGTCAGCGGGGCTCAGTCGTTGGGGCCTACAGTGCTGCTGTGTGCTGAAGTATGCCAGAAGTAGGCGGGGAGGGGTTCTGGACTTTGCCATCTTCGGTCAACAACTACTTTTGGCAATGTTCACCTGGACAAAGTGCATTTGATGACTGGGGTTTGTTTTCCTTAATTTCTCTTTGTGATAGAATTCTTCATTGCTCCTTAGGTCAGCTGCAACTTGGAACCTCACCTGAGGGGCAATGTGTATGTTCAATATCAGTTGTGAGTATTCTGAACATAAACATCCTCATGTTTTTTTTTTGTTTTTTTGGTTTTTTTTGGTATCATTAATCTACAATTACATGAGGAACATTATGTTTACTAGGCTCCCCCCTTCACCAAGTCGTCCTCATGTTTTGATATAGTGTTGGGACTGTGTTGACATCTGAGGTTTCACCACTGAATATATAGCTTTCACATGCATGGCATTTTTTAAAAAGTAAATGTTAAGAGCTGATACCAAAATATAGAAGGGATTTTAAAATAATGCATTTGTATTTCATTCTTTGTGTACTTACATAGTTTAGAATCTTTTACAATATAGTCTTTTTTTTTTTTTTTGCTCATGTAATTTTATTAATTCTACTAAAAACTGGAAAGGGATACCTAGCAGAGAATGGAAGAGTGTAAATCAAAAGAGTCAGGAGCTGAAGCCCATGTAATGTCAGTGTGCATCTGGCCCACAAAGAGAGCGGTTAGTGGACCATTTCTGCTGGTCTTGATGTTTGTCTGGGCTGTGCTGTGGCTAATGGGTTAAATTAGCCATTGTAATAAGAACAGCAGTCCTAGCTGAGAAAGATGAGACTCTGACAATGGAAAACACTTCTGCATTTTTAATGGTCCGGTCTTTTAGGGTTTAAGAAGCTGTGACTCAAGCCAATTCCCATGCATCAGAACCTCTCCGAGGGTTAGTAAAAGGGCTCCTGAATAAATTCTTAACTTCAGGAGCTTGAATGCTCTAATGGGCACTCAATAGAAAAGTAGTGAGTGGACTGGTGGAGGGGGGGGGGTCCTACAATAAACTAAAGTGTTAATTAACAAAAAGACTAGTCTTCATAGTAGAGAGTCACTGTAAAGTGCATCCTTTTATTTGTGGTTTAAAGGGAAGAAGAATGCCAAGCAGCCTTTTCTCTGTTTAATGGACGATGGTATGCAGGACGGCAGCTTCAGTGCGAATTCTGCCCAGTGACCCGATGGAAAATGGCAATTTGCGGTAAAATACAGCATGATGATTTTTACCCCAGTTCACCATTATATAATGGGACATTGTTATGGAAAAACAGTGTTCTTGCCTCATGCAGTAGATGATGAGTGCAGATCCTTAGATAAACGACATGACATTTCCGATCTGTAACAGACCTTGCAGGTCACTTTATGGATGAGACTGAGGTCCCGATGTATCAGAATAGAATCAGAGCTGGAATCCCTTCTTCTCATCTTCAGGCCTGGGCTCTGAAAGTTCAGGAAGCCTAAGAACTTGTGCCTGTGGGAGGCCATCTTCTCGCTGTCCCCGCTTCAGAGGTGTTTTCTATTCATTGGCTCGTCTCGCTTGATCTGTCTGGGTTTCTCCCCCTTCATTATCCCTAATGAATCTTCTGTCATTTTTGCCGCTTAAAACATTACCTATATAACATGTCCTGCTTTACTTGAAATACATGCTTTTGGGCAGTGGAGATTGATTATAGTTGTGGGGTCTGGTAAGGGCACATTCAGTCCAACTGACTCATGGGACAGCGGCCACTGAATCAGGAAATGAGTCAGTCCCTTGAGCAGCCAGCACTTTTGAAGGACCTGGTTATTTTTCCTCTGAGATGGGCTTAATGCAAATGCTTTCTGTTGAAATACCCAGGAGGCAAAAATGGAACTGTCCATGCCTGGGTTGGGGTGAAGGGTGCAGCACTTCCCTTAACCTTTGCTTTGCACTCACCTCCTCAAAACCTTGTACCTAAAACTCTAATTTGTAAAGTAAATCTTTGGCAACCTGGTGTTAATGGATGCTGTCACTAAAACCACTTACTGAAGGAAAAAACCCTCAGACTTTCTTGCTTTGGAAAAGCAGAACTATTATGCCTTGTTTGAAGTTTGGGGGGCTGAGATATGGAACTGTTTTCTCCATAAAAGCAGTGACTTCTGTCAGTCCTGGAATCCAGTGTAATTTCATTGAGGTGCTTCGGAGTGTGACTCTGACTCCTCCAGAGCAGGAGACTGTTTTACGTGTTTGTTTCTAAATAACACTTTGTTATTTTCCCTAGTAACTAACAAGGTTGAGCATGATTTTGTGTCCTATTATTGGTCCTTTGCATATGTTCTTTGGAGAGATGTCTGTTCAGCCACTTTGCCCATTTTTAATTAGGTTGTCTTTTTATTACTGGGTTATAAGTGTTCTTGATATATTCTACAGACAAGTCCCTTCCTGTGGTTATGATTTATAAGTATTTTCTCTATTGTGTGGGTTGTCTTTTCATATGGATGGTGTCCTTTGAAGCGCAAAAGTTTTTAATTTTGATGAAATCCCGTTTATCTTTGCTTGTGCTTTTGGTGTCATATCTAAGAAGACATTGCCCAGCCCAGGGTCACAAGGATTTTAGTTGTATGTTTTCCTCAAAGAGTTTTATAGTAAGTTTCATTTCTTACATTAAAGACCCATTTTGACTTTTTGTGTAAGTGTGTGGTGTGGAGGTATTTCACTTTTAACTGTTTTCCGTATTTGGGGCATTTCCTGCTTTAAAAAAAGTTTGAAAACTCCAGAAGGATCTCTTAAGCTCAAATAGGTTTCACCTTTGACAATAATCTTCCCTATTAAAAGCAGTTGGTAAATTTATTAAAGCATTAGGCCAGTGTTTATCATTTCTTAAAGTGTGAAGAAAATATAGAATCCTCAACTTATAAAGGCTTGCTGTCTTGGCCAGTGGTTCTCTCCAGCCACCACCGTGCCCTCCACAGGGACTCCAAGGGCTGGCTCTTCAGTGTTAATGAGGCACTGCACTGTCGTCGATCATTGGGATGGTGAAACCCTAGAAAAAATGTCACTATCTGTACAGTTGCACTCCCCACCATAATCCAGGAGGAGAATGGGATTGTCTGGTTATTTAAAACTTCTCAGTGCCATTTGTTAGCATGCTTGAGCACTTTTCAAATTCTGTGGACCAAAACCATGACATTAATTTATGTAATCCCTTTTAAATAATTCACAGGAGAAAATAGTTCTGTCATTCCTGACCATCAGACATGTACCTTCTGAAAAGAATAAAGTACCAGTAATAAATGCTGTTCCCTCACTGTGCCATTGCAGGTTTATTTGAAATACAACAATGTCCAAGAGGAAAACACTGCAACTTTCTTCATGTGTTCAGAAACCCCAACAATGAATTCTGGGAGGCTAATAGAGACATCTACCTGTCTCCAGATCGGACGGCCTCCTCCTTTGGGAAGAACTCGGAAAAGAGAGAGAGGCCAGGCCGCCACGATGAATACTCCAGCAGGCCAAGGCGGAGGAGGAGCCCCAGTACAGCCCATTGCTACCTAAGAAACGGGGAACTGGAGAGGAAAAGGAGGAGGAATCACAGGACGACGAAATCCCACAAACACACCTCACAGAGTCACAGAAGGCACAGGTCCCAAAGTAGAGGAAGGAAAAGGGACCGCAGTCAGCGTTACGGCAGCCAGAGCCAGAGCTCCTCCAGGTCCAGGAGTCATGGTGGGAGGAGGTCAGGTAGTAGGGACAGAACCATTCATAGTCCCAAATCCAAAATAAACCTATTTTGTTCTTAAATGATTATATGTATCTTACTGTGGCTGCTGCATAATTGAGTAAAGGGTTCTGAGCCCAAATGGGTTAAACAGGTCTGGCAGAACCCTGGGTAGTCTGGAACCTTATTTACTTTAACTCTCTGATAAAACATAAAATGTATACATTACATGAAAATCACTTGTAATCCTAACCCTCAAAGATAACCAGTTGACACTGGAGTGTGGTGCATTAGCTGTTTTTCTTCTTATAGGTGTGTACTTTTTACAAAGATCAATTGTGGCTGCAAATGAATGTGTTTTTCCCCACAAAACATTGTCATATTCTAAGCCTTGTTCCTGTGTTTTTACTCACTGTATAATGTGGATCTATCAATTTATTTAATCATATCCGTACTGTTGGAGTTTTAAGTTATTTTTAACTTCACTATTAAAGAATCCTATGCTATAAATAATCCTGTGGTAGATTTCCTGACATACTTTCACACTTTTCTGATCATTTCCTTAGGATGAATTACATCAAGGTATATGAATGCTGAAGTATTTCCACATTGCCTTCCACAAAGATGAGAAAAAATTTATCAAATTTTGCCATTCTCACAACACCCAGTTACTTTAATCTTTGCCAATTTTGTAAATTTTAGGTTCAATTGTCCATTCCTATTGGCTAAACCAAACGCTTTTTTCTGCATTTAATGGCCATTAAATTTGGTAACTGACCCTTTAATAATCTATTGGATTTTTCTACATGTAAAAGCTGAAGTTTTACTTTAAAATTCACTTTCTCCATTTTAATGTACTGTAGGGTAGAGTTCGTTTTCCTCCTCCCTCCTACCACATGTTCAGCTGGAGGTTTTCCATAAGGGTATTCACTTTTTAATGTGTTGCAGTTTCTTACATAAATTATTTCTGTCATTGTCAGGAACATTAGGGTCATTGCTACTGAGTATGTTTAGTGTTAAGGCAATTTTGATAAAAAGAAAAATGTGGTCAGAGAACCTTCTGTTCTTAAAAGGCTTAGGGCAAAGTACTGCTCTTAGATTTCAGATCATAAAAAAAGATGCTCTCATGCTTCCTTATAAATTTTTTATTTTCTTAGCTGCTTTTCCATTGACTTACTGGGTATCTTGAATTTCAAAGTATGTGGCATTTGGCAACTTGAGATTTGGAAGTAAGGACTTAAGCACAAAATACTGAAGGTCATGAAATACGAAAAATTTCTTGATTGGGATTTGAATGATGTCTATTGAAAATGAGGGTTCTTTAATCTGTAGTCTATAAAAAGAAAAGATGTGGTCCAGAATACATTTTAATGATTTGTTCCCAACTTTAAATGCCTTTTTATACTAAAAAAAATGATTGTCTGTAATTATCTAATTGATTCACTAACAATAATTGTCACTAAATTCAGAATTTTTCAATACTTTCCTAAGTACAGTCAAGATAAACACGTGGTAAATATGTGGTAGTCAAAGCTGTGCAGTCTTAATAGATCATGGAGGAAAACTAGGTCAGCACCAGCTTGTGCTGAGGCAGATGTGCCAGTGACGGACCCTGTGCCAATGGGCAGTGTGGTATGGAGGGCAGTTCTTAAACCACTGACTGGCTCATTATCCTGACCAATGTCCAGCTTGAACTTTATTAATGCTTTTTAAACTTAACACCCGAATACTATTTGATTCAAAAATTCCAACTTCACATTGTCAGCAGAAGCCCATATGCCTGTTTTCCGTGAAAAAAAAAAACAGCTGTGCTAGAAGCTCTTGAACTTTCCAAGTACCTTTTTTTTTTTAGACTAACAACTTGATCTGACGGTAGATTCCTCATTCTTAAATATCCTCATTGTAGTATGTAATGCTTCCCGTCTGTATTAATAGCAAGTGCCTTAACTATCATAAAGCCAAAGCTTTGATTTGCTGTATGTATTAGGCAGTAGTTTGCACCTGCTGCTCTGTTTCAGTGGTGCACTAACACCTCCGGTTCATGAGTAGGGGGGACTTCAGTTAATTTGGAGTATTTTGATTCACCTGCAGTAATCCGAGTTGCTCATTCAGAAAGTAGAAAAGTCAACTGCATCATGGTTTTAATAGCGTTTATTGATTTAAAATAAATGTGTAGATAAGCTCTCAGAAGCATGGAATCCACATTGTTTTTTAATGAGCTTGAAGTACATTAAGACTCCTTAAATCTTCCACCATTTATCTTGTGTGCTTTTAACCACATTTAAATGGAGGTGATTTTCATTTTACTGAAAAAAAAAAATCCTTCAGCAGCTCTCCATAGTTTGACAAACTTTAGGGAAGAGATAAAAACACACTACAGTGGTGTACGTTGAACATTTATTACAACTAATTGGTGATGTGATAAGACAATGCTCACATGGCCTGAATACTGGTCAAAATCACAACAAAGCTTAATTCAGCCCAGCAGTTACAAATTAAAGTGTAAACCGTGAAGACATGTTTACGTACATATAAGTGTGTATAAAAGTGACACTGAATCAACTGTATAGCTGTAAAAAATACAGGACCCACTAATGCCATTTTACCTCATTCAACTTTCACTTTTACATGAAAGGTGCCTTTTTATTTGTATAAGACTTCTGACAACTAGGCAGTGCCACGGAGGGAAAGGAAGCTGCCCTGAAGTTTGCAGCACTTCTAGGTGGAGGGGAGCAAAATAAATTTGGCTGTAATAAGCACCCCAGTAGGAATATTCATGCTTTAAACAATGACTTATGCAATACTTTGTGAAAAGATTAACACATTTTCTGCAAGATACTGTTATGAAGAATTCCTGGTAAGTCAACATTCCCATTTATTTGGGGGCATCAAACAATCCAACTGACTAAATGATTATGACCACAAAAAATTTATCTCAGGTGTCAAATGTTCCTGGGCCTTAAAAGTAAGATGCTTGTTATCAAACAGTAGATCTCCATCCTTTGTATCAGGTTTGGAATGCCTAAGAAATTAATTTTTGATGTGAAACAGCATCATTCCAATTTAGTCACTTGTGTATTCCCTTTAAGGTATGTAATTTCCAATAAGGGTATTTGGTATAAAATTTTAAAATTTCAACATTAAGTTAAACTTTCATTTGATATGTGACATGTCAATTCCCTTTATTTTCACATATACTGAAATGTATCTGTTTTTGCTTTCATAAAACCAGGTTTCACATAATTTAAGATTCCTTTGCCAAAGACAGTAATCAAAGTGTACTGCCTGATTGTAATTCTTACTGCAACACATAATCAGATTAAAAGAAACAGATCTACAAACTTCAAAATATCCAGAAAAAGTACCTCTTTTTCTGCATCATTCTAATTCATATTTAAGTCCCTTAAATTGATGACTTGATTAACCAAAGTTCCCTTTAAAAGAAAAATATTGTGGAGGCCTGAATGAAGCAGCTTAGCAAAACAGTAATACTGATTAAATACATCATCTTATACCATTAGCTAACATGGACATGAAGGCAGTGATCATCTACAGTGTGAAATGCCACAAGAAGTCATCAACAAAGGAGGAGAGTTATGTCAGTCCAATTTCTTCAAGAACACTACGTGGGGTTTCAGCTTCCTGTGGAAGGAAAATGTGAGACTCTGGTAAGCAGATCTGGGGAGGCTTGAGAATGTGAAATGGACACAGAAGGATGTGCAAGTTTCACAGAAAAAGGCCAACAGTTCAGTGGTTTAGGCAAAGTCTACTATTTAGAGCTGGTGGTTATTTAGGGCTTTATACCTCAAAATATGGGAGAACATAGAAGGGTATTTTCAGCATGCATTAAATACCTATTGATTACCTACCTACCAATGTGCTGGGCCACCATTGCTGTAACACAAAAGGCAGTCAAACCCACTAGCTACTGAATAATCTACAAGAAAAGTAAGTTACCTTAGTGTTGAAATTGAAAACCTCCCCAAAATAAAAAGCAGAAAGCCCTCACCCCCCCACCTGTGTTCTCCTGATTCTTCATATAATTGTTTTATGTGTTTTGGGGGTCACATGTATTTATAAAAATGACTTCCTTTCCAAGTTTTTACTGTTCTTGACTTAACTATCTCCAGGGCACCCAATGGCTTTGGTGGAAGCAACACAGAGAATGCTCTGGGACAAAAGGCAATTTTGCCCATTAACAACCAGTACTTATTTAAAATAAAGGCATATCTAGAAAAAAATAAGAAAATTTTCCAGTGTGGTTGATTTCGCACATCACAAAATATAAAGGACCAAGTAGGTCAAATTTCAGGTATTACTAGCAACAATTTTGTAATTAAGAGACATTCTATATTTCATGAAACTATAGTATGGAAAACAATGTAATTTTTAGTATCCAGTAATAACTTACTTTTGCATCCTAATTGTGGTACAGCACAAAACAAGGAAAAGAAAAGTTGCATTAAACCACAAATCCATACATTAGATTTAACTGCACGTAAAGCACTACATGGAATAACCTTAAGAAAATTAAACTTATGGTCTTAAGTTTCCTTATTTGGAAAACATGGCTCAGCACTTACCTTCATATGTAGAGATTAAGGGTTACGACTTCGTGCCTGATTTATAGACAGTGCTCAAAAAGCCTCAGGTGATTACCATTACAAAACTGAAATCAAATTATTTGGTATTTCGTACTGAAGTGCTATAAACCAACTATGTGTATGAAGTTCATATGATGACCTTTTAGGATGTTTGTGTATTCATGAAAGCTGGGTAAAAATCAGCTTTGGTGATGTTTTTCTATGCAGTGTTCTTGTCTCCAAGAACAGAACCTCAACCTAACCAGGCTATAAATCTAATTATATATGGAAGATAAGAATACAAACCATGGGAGATGACAATCAGCCAAATACAGAATGGAGGAAATTCTACAGCATAGGTGACTCAGTTAAAAAAAAGAAATGGCAAGGAGGAAAAAAGCTGGGACATTGTTAAAGATTGAGACTTATGAGACATTCGCCAGATATAACCTAAACCCTGTTTGAAATCTGATTCTGACAAATTGACTATAGAAATGCACTTTTCAGACAGTTAGGAAAAATTAAACCAGGAATAAGACATTAGAAATAGCTTTTTGGGTGTGTGGTACTTATTAGGGATACATACTGAAAATACTGAAGATGAAGATAGGGTGATAGGGCTTGCTCTAAAATATTGGGTGTGGGGGTGATGACTGATGAAAATCAGCGTTACAAGTGTTGAGGTGATGGTTGTTGAAATCGAGTGATGTGCATGGGACGGTTCCTTATATTCTTCCTTATATGTCTGTTTTCATGATATAGCTTTTAAAGAAAGTCTAATGGAAATGATGCAACACTCTCAAGAGTAGTAAGCCCATCTTTATGTTTAGCCTTAAACACTAAATGCACTGAAAGACTGACATCTGAATCACATACATATTAAACAATTTTCAAGTTAACTGTTTACATTTAATGTTAAAAACATCATACAACCTTTTGTGTATTAAAGGATGACTACAATGAATTCTGTACAGATAAGATTTTTAGCTTATCCATGTAAAAGTGTCCCCCATCCTATTCCCTGGAGCTGGTCAGATTTCCCCTATGTACTCATTGCCTGCAATCGTCTATAGCATTTCTAGAAGAGAACCATGCTGCTTATCAAATATGCATTATATAAAATACTTGCCCTTTCTAAAAGGCCTAGTTTCAAAGAAATCATTTACACACTTTCTTTGAGGCTTGTACAAACAGTGCTTTTTTTTTTTTTTTTTTACAAATTGTGTTTATAATATAAAGTGTAACTTCCACGTATTGACACTGAAATTATAGCTCAATTAACCTAGCAAACTATGATCTAAGTCAAAGTCATAGAAAGTAGAACAGTAGTTACCAAGGGCTGAAGGAACCAGTATGGGAAGTTGTTTAATGGGTATAGAGTTTCAGTTCTGTAAGATGAAAAAATTCTGGAGATCTGTTGCACAATAATGTGAATATGCCTAATGCCACCGAACTGTACACTTAAAATGGTTATTAAGATGGTCAATTTAATGTTATGTGTTTTTTACCACACTTAAAAAGATTACCTGGAAAAACTAAAACAGAAAATACATTATCTGTCAAAAGGGATTGAGAAGAAAAAAGTCATTCACATGAGACAAAGTACATGCAATATTTTTATTTTAGGCATGCAAAGAAAGCTATTTCAGAATCTCCTAATTTAAAGCAAGCAGCTGTATACAGATAAAAGAAGCAACATCTTATTATAGCTCAGCACACAGCATCCAAAGCAAACAGGCCTGAGACAATGCACATTCCTGCAGCATTAAAACCAGATGAACAACATAATGCAAGGCAGGGGGGGAAGATAAAGGAAAAAATGGAAATGAAGGACTACTGTTTCCCAGTGCTTTCAATGTATGATGCTAAACTTCTCATTTGAAAGCTCATCTAGGTGCTTCAAATGTAATGCAGTACAGCAAGAATGATTAAGAATGGAAACAACCGATCTGAAGACCTAATACACAATTTTCAAAGGTTTTCTTTCAGTGGTAAACCAGTATGAGCATCTTTTGAATTTACTGTTTTATGATAGCTTACTCAAGTCAGGCTTTGAACTCTCTAGATATGAATTATTTGGCACTTTCCTTTTATAATAAAATATGTTGCATGTTTTATTAAAAGCATATACAATAATGATCAATATTAAACATTTTAATATTCACAAATGTAAAAACAATAGTTAACAAATACTTGTACTTAAATGAAGAACTTATAAAACCCTAACAAGTAAAATATTACTATTTAAACTGAATACTGGAATTTTAACTATATAAACTCAGTATTAATACTTTGAAAAGGTTATTTACTATTGAGCAATAGATATTGAAGAGACTTCTGATTTGGCTTTCTCACAGCTCTTAAAGGGATTGTTCAATATTATTATAGCACAAGTGTGATTCAATAAATAAGACATTACACATTTCTTAAAAACTGAATGGTTTACCTTAAATACAATAGTATAGATTTTTACTTTCTTGTACTATTTCCAAATAGCCTTTTCTTTTAATGTGATACATTAGAACACATAAGCTCATATAGACTATACTATAGGCACATTAGTTTCTCCCGCCAAATCCCCAACATTTGATGACCAAAGCACACTATATATTATGATACTGCTTATTTCCGCCTAGCATTTCAGCTGTATTTTCTTTGGTAAGCATTTTAACGATTGCTAGGTTTTCCTCTTACAAGATTAATCACAGATAGTTTATAATGACATGTATGTGTTTAAGATTAAATATTAGAACATTCATAGTTCATATTTTTTCAAGAAGAACTTACACCAGTTGTGAGCAGGAATATACTATATCAAGATCACATATAAAATGAAAATAAAGCAGAAGAGGAATGAGAACAGGAAAAAAATTATAATTGTAAAGGTATTGGTTCTGAAATGTTCTATTATTATTATTATACAAGATAATCAGTCACCAAGCTGAGGATATTTTTCTTTCATAAGTATATCAGCTCTCTATTTCCTCTGGGAAATTCTGCATACACGATGAGTAGTAGTCATTTAATACACAGGGACATTAAAATATTCATGACGTGGCTACAAAAGAAATGCATATATTCTTACACACAGCATAAAAGCTGACATAGACACAATCAGATTTCTAGAATGTTCAGTGCACAGTAAAGAAAACCGAAACTTAAATTTTTGTTTCTGTCCTTTGGTTTATGGCTGAATGTTTAACTTCTAAACAATGCCCAGAAGTTCAGACTCATCCTTTTTAACTTAACTGTATACAATAATAAAAATGATGGGCTATGTACTTCAAAATCCTAGAGCACTCTATTTGCTAAAAATACACTGAAAGGATTTTTATCTGGTCAATACTGAGTTAACTGAAAACTCAATTAGAATACTCCTTCCTGACAGTGTTCATTAGAATTTTATTGCACAAAATAAAGGAATTTAATCCCTTAATGAAAATCATTACATCCTAAAGTGACCATAAACTCTTTCACAGATCCTAAAGGAAAATCTTTCCCAAAAGAAAGTGGAAAAGAAGTCACCCATTTGGTATTTTTAAGTAGCAATAGAGGTTTTTAACGGTTCACTTAGTTTAGAAAAAATTCCAAAGACTATGCCTTTGAGACAAAGCATATTACTTTAAGTAATCCTTAAAATAGATTTTAAAGAACTCTGTCCAGATTTATTAAACATTTATGCCTATAAATGTATATAAAAAGACGTTTTCACACCAAGGTAGTATGAGTTAAGGTTTGAAACTGACTCTACAGTGCCCAGAGATGGATTTCTAGGGACTCCAAGAATCCCTGAAACTGGAGTTAAAATTATGTACCGACTTTCCTGAGAAGAGCACCTACAATCCTTCAGCCTCTCAAAGGGATTATACCCCTGCTGAAAGGCTTGTGACTCAAAAGAGTTTAAAACTGCTTATTTGAGCACTTTTAAAATATCCTCCTTTTAAGGTTTATTCAACTTGGCACTTTAAAATGTTAGGCTACTAAGTCATGCAGACTGTTTCAATAAAATATGTAATAGATCCCTTATATAATACTGAATACAAAAAAGTATCTGAGGATAAATGCCAGTTAAATTTTAATCCCCAGTTAATTCTTAAAACAGTTTAAAGATAGTTGTCTTTTTTCCCCCACTCAGAATATAGTCCCCACTTTGTTTTATCTTTTTATAGAAACTCTCATTTTCATGGAGTTCTATTTCCGTATCAATGGCATTAGTGTTTCATAGTATTTAACCATCTTTTGTCAATGAACCTCTGAACCTATTTCAATATTCTCTGTGTAAAAAGATAAATTATAAGTCCCAATGACGGATCATTACAAGAGCAAAATTCCCTATATCAGTTAAATAATTGGGATTATCCCTTAGGATTTAATGTACTTAGATTTTTCAGTAGTGCTATGATATAAGTAACAAACTCGACAAAAGTAGAATTACAAACTGAATTCACATGTCCTACTACATTTTGATGCACATCAGTCCTTCTGCACGTATTCTAGTATGCTTTCTTACAACCAAAGAAACTCATGCTGTGATATATATCCTGTTTTCTGGAGAAAAGAAAAAGAAAAGTTTAAGTCTGCCAACCTTTCACCTGAAAAATACTAGTTCTTTGAACCTTTGTATTAGAGTTTTTAATCTTTTTGTTTTCTCTTAATTTTATATAATACACATACAAACCAACAATGGAAAGCTTATGCCAACTGAAAGAGAGAAAGGTATTTTCCCAAGTAGGGCTGAGCACACCACTGCTGTCATCCCTAGAGGAGACTTACTATTGAAAGACAACAAACAATTCTCAAACGTGATAACCCCAGGCATTTCTGACAGACTACCTTTAGAAAAGGAAAGGGTTGGTGATAATCCAAACTATTCTTTACAGCAAATGATCCATACTGTACTTAAACAAGAATTTAGCACCCATCAATTGTTTATTCTTTATAGAGAAAAAACCCTCTTGAAAAAAAATCCCTCAGTGACAAAAGAAACACTAAAATGCACGGAAACAACTATTTTTTTTATCACTTTTAAATTGCTGTTAACACATTTTAAGTAATTTCCCAGTTTAGACTACGAGGGTCTGAAAAGGTCATGCTATAAAATAAATGCCTTAGTGACCACTTAACATTTAAGGCTGATTTTTAGCTAAATAATAGGTATGCCCATAATTAACCAAGTTATTTTTTCCTATACAGTGAAAATATTATAGTGGATTAAATATAACTACAGTACTCTGGGCCCTCACAGCACCAGGACATCTTACAAATTCAGACTTGGGGAGGATGAGAGTCAAGCCATAGCGCATAAGAACTAGTGCAGAACTAGACCTACTATCTGCTTTTGCTACCAGCAAACTTGAGTTTCTTTATACACTAAATCATCAGTAGGAATAATTCAGAATGAAAATAGAAAAAAATATTTAATCCAGTTGTAGTACACAAACACAAACCACAAGTTACCCTGAGTAGAGATTCTTCAGAGCCTTATTTTCTGAATAAAGGTTGGACATTGTGTTCAATCTGAAACAGGCCTTCAATCCTGGGCGATCCTTTTGCTCATTACTGACTGGCTCCCCATTAAGTCTATTCCAAACTCCTCAACATTTTACTCATACTGCCTACCTCTTTTCTTTCTCCTCAGTCCCCAGCTTTCCTTTAGATGATGTGGTTTCTCAATTTCGCTCACCTGACTCATGAGGAAGGAAACTACAGCTTCACCTCAGTATCTCCTCCTCACAAAGGCAGAAGACTCCTCTGGCCTGAGACAGGTGCTTGATTCCCTTCCCACTCACCCTCCCCATATACTTTTCACTATTTTGTTCCTGTTTTTCATCACTCTCTGCATTAGCTCCTGCTCCTTAGTATATGTGCACATTCAACTATCCTCCACACTGAGAGTACTCTTTCTCTTAAGCCCTTATGAATTACCTTAAAAATTCCCATATTTTCACCATACTAGGCTGATGACTCAAAAGTATAATGATCTGGAAATCTGTAACAAAAACTGGTAAGCTAGCCATTATCTGAAGGCTTAGGTCTTGTTGAGATGAGAACTGGCTAACTAGTAGTACTGGGTCCAAAATTGAAAACCTAGTCTCCTGATTTCCTCTTTCTAATACACAATGTGGTCAAAGAGAAAATAATTTACATGTACTGAAAAATAAATATAAATGAAAAATATAAATAAGCGTAACTTTATGTTAACTGCTCTAGTTTTTCTTGTAAAGGGGTTTCACTTATTCCTTGCACTACAAAGTAGCACCCTTTGTCCTTCATGTTCTAGAATACAATGGTACCTTTATTGCCTCTCACTGGATTCTGTGGCAAAGTCCTTACTCTCAACTCTGGAACCCTATTCCTTGTGCTGAAGACCAAAGGGCCAGAATATCCAAACCCACTATGATCTAATTTTAGCAAAGAATAAAAGAGAAGAATTGAAAGCACTTCATAAGGTACCTTATAGATGACTGGGCTCACGCAGAGTCAGTCTTACTTCACAAGCAATTGTGAGGTGCTAGGGAAGTCGAATATTTTTTCTTACATGAGTTAGCCATTAGTGGCAAGAGCAATTATGGTTGCTCAAAAGATGGTTAGTGTCTAACACAGCCACGAGCAGCAAGTGCTTCATTTTACATGCTGAAACTTTATTGTTAGCAAACTCTAATTTTACTTGAGAGAAACACAATGTATACTCCTCTTCCATTCATGCAGCAGCATTCTGTCATTTAAAAAATTTATATATTAAAAGTTTTACACTTACATACTTATAATACATGTTTGCTTTACACTTCTGGAAAAGGAGAGGGAACTTCAAACACTTTGAGCTAATACTGTTAATATTCTGCTCCTAGATCTCTTCTCACTTGATATACCTTGAGTATCTTTCCATTATCATTCCATACATAGATGGTGATCTTATTTCTTTTACAGCTAGGTTAACAGTTTCATATATGGTTGTAATATAATTTCCTTAACCTATTTCCCATTGATGGACATTTGGGTAAATTCCAATGGCTTAAGATACTGAGTGTGTGTCTTTGTGCATCTGTGTTACTTCTGTTGGATAAAATTCCCTGAAGTGTAACTGATGGGTCAAAAGGTGTACACTTGTAATTGTTAATAGATATCACCAAAAAAATCCTCCAAAATGGAATACATGTTTAAGTAGATGTTTAATACACTGAGCTATACTGTACTTATGTGTATCCTTGCACATATTTGGTTGTATAGGTAGAGAAAATCCTGCATCCCAAACTGTTAGTCATCAACTCTGTGAAGGGCGTGAGTTTGATTTGAGGGAGGATAGGAGTTGGGTGAGTCAGACAACAGTACTTTTTAAAGAGAAAAATCACCACCCATAGCAAGGAATATTGCACTTTGCAGCCAGTCCTAGGCTCATACAACCGATTTAGATCAGGATCAGCATTGAAAAAAAGAAGAACATAATAGAAAATATGAGATTATAAAACAAGAAATAAAAACATTACTTAAAATATTTTTTTGGTTTATGTATATGTAACTTGATATAAAAATATATTTATTGCTGTAGGATCTTGTCAAATACTTTTGAAAATCAGATTCAAAGTTACTGAATATTTTCAGTTATCCCAACTTTTCATTATTACAAACAGCACAGAGTAGCACGAGCTGGCTCAAAATTAGTTAAAATACACAGCAAAGGGGAAATCCTCAACACTCTGAAAAGCAGACAGGAAAGAGCTCAAAAAACATAAACATACAGCAAAATGGTTACAACCTGGAAACCAGTGACCAAGGACACTGGCCAAACTGTTTCTTATTAAAAGTAAAATGAATGTTCTGCCTTCTATTTTTTTCTGTATCTGCCCTCATGTATGTTCCATTTTAATCATTAAATGTAACCAAATTTCACTTATCCAGAATTTGCTCTGGTAGACCTCACGCAAGTTTACTTTTATAAAAAATTAAAATATGCTGGCATAAAACACTACAGCCTTGTTAACTTTTAACCCAATTTAAAAGAAAAAGATTTTGGCTAAAGGTTTTAACATAAATAGTGGTAATTACAAAGAACTATAGTAGTTTGTCTTATTAAACCAAATCCTTAGAGGATTTATATCCAAATACTTTCTGCTGTTAAATGATTATTATATATATTTGAAAGCACCTTACTGCTTTAAAACAATGTAAGATATTGAGTCTGACTAGCATGCCCAAATACTAATTAGCAAGATTTTAACTTTAAAAAACCCCAAAACTTCATTATTAAAAGGTGTATTATTAAAAACTTCAGTAAGTACTTATTTACTTAAAATAAATTTAAGTTACAAAAGATTTTTTATAAGAAATCACTTTTTCTCCTAAGATTCTTACCTTTCCATCTTTCTGCAGTCCAACAGATTACTTCCACAAAGATGTTGTGAAGAACTAAGATACATCATCATGCAGCCCCAGCACTAAAATCAATTTTAGCAGCACTAATTCTCCATAGAGAGAATTCTCCACTTTCTCTACTTTCTAGACAAGTCCAATTAATACTGCAAATCCAGTGAATCTATTCATAAAGTGGATCATCTCAAAGTAGAAGCAAATTCATGAGTGTAATGCTTGCTTTTGGTACCTCACTTTTTCTTTTCTCAGATTACTTTAGTGAGAAACAATACCAACAGCAAACAAAGCTCAAAAGGAAAAACTCCCACAAATTTCAAAATGATGCTGTTAGTATAAAAAAGAAAGATTGACACATCTCAAAGCGCTGACCAACACCATCATGCATCTACTGCTGAGGGTTAAAGCCCAATGCCCAGTATTTATTTATTTGATCTTCATGGATCAAGCAAGGACTTGAAATCATCTCACGTGCAAACAGTCTTTGCATAACACCCCATTTTATCCATGCCACAAAAATGGTAAATTTAGTAGTTACCAATAAATAAGTTGGGGCTCAAAAGGACTAAAGCCTTAGACTGCTCTTTATCATAAGATATCCTCAGACAAACCTCCCCATTCTTCATTCTGGCTCTATAAAATTAAGGAGTAGAGAAAAACTGGTTAAGTGCCTGACCTTATAAAGAAAATGCACTCTGTATTTCCTTACTCATTATATGCAGGTTTAAAAAAGAAATCCAAGTGTACCAACTCTACTATGCCACCCCGCCAAAAAAAATCTAGCTTAAAATAGGTATATAACTGTTGGTGGCGGGAGATGTTCCAAGTATTGCAAAGAATGACAATTTAGTAATCTCAGCATGTTGTACTTGAGCAATTTAAGAATCGAGTTAAGTACCAGTGGCATGTTAAGAAAATATGCTTTAAATTCCTACAGACATTAAGAATTGGATAATGCACCAATTTTCCTGGATTTTATTCAATCTAATTATATATACATACAACTAAATACTGAAAGGAATGAACAGTTCAGTTTAGAAATGTCAAAATCGAACCCTTTGCTTACCAAGTAATTAAGTAAAATAAACTTTTTAAATCACAATGTCCAATTTTTAGCTATTATTATTCAAATACATGTTTATGTTGTGTTGTTACCAACTATAATATGCTAATAGAAAATCTACTTTATCCACTGACTGTTTGCCCTGTTTGCCTATCAAATGAAGGTTTACCTAAACAAACTTCATGATGTTTATACAAATTGGGCAAAAGGTAAATTTTAAAGAAATTTTTCTGAAGAAAATAAACAATCTCAGGGATAGAAATGTATATTCGCAAATGTAAGGACCAAAAGCATTTTGTGGTTTGCATATATTTTTAAGCCAACAGATATTTTCATTATACATGCAAAGTCATCTTTGGTATTTAGAAATAATCAGTTCGAGTGAAAGACCTGACACCAAATAGAAAAATCACCATATATGAAAAACTAGACTAAAATCAATTAATTAGAACTTCTAAAAATTTAAGGATACATTTAGTAAAGTGTCTTTACAACTATACTTACAATTTTGGAAACAAAATAATTTCATGACATTGACTAAGTGAATACTATAGCCCAAATTATAAGACCAGAAAAGCTACTATATAGGTCAAGGAGTTTTGTTAACTCCAAGAAATTATTTGAAAAATATTATTTATATTTCCAATTTAAAAATTCCAACTATTGATAATGTGGCCAATGAAACTTTCTAATCTAAAAAGTAAAAGATGGCATCAGTCTTAGGAAATCTACTCTGTTAAATACAGAAAAACCGTGAGATTTACTCATTTCTTTACTATATTACTGAGAAACACAGAAGTTAGTATCTAAAACAGAATGTTTACAATATACATACCAAGACAATACATGAACAGACTGGGGCAGAGGGTGAGGGAGGAAGCACAGGTTAAGATTTCACACAGCTCTGGAGTCTAGCCAATCTGAATTTGGAATTCTGGTTTTGCTGATGGCTGCAGCTGGTACCAGTCACTGGAACCTCACTGAGCCTCTACTTCCTCATTTGTTAAAAAGGCTGGCATGCCCTTTCTCAGGGTGTCCCTGAGGATTAGTACAGGATGCCTCACATCTCAGTGCTCAACAGCATTAGTTATCATCGTAGTTCTTTTTCATTGTTATAGTATCCTGAACATGTTCTCATTACTGACAATAATACACTAATAGGAAATCTTTATCCATCAACTGTCTGCCCTGTTTGCCTACAAAATGGAGGCCTACACAAACTACATGACATTTATTCAAATCAGGTAAAAGGGAAATTTTAATGAAATTTAGCACTTTGTGTAATGTTTTTTCATCTTACCCCACCATGTATTTTATGAATGTATTATTTAAACACTCTCCCAGAGATGTAAGCATTCATCATGCATGAACATATAAATTAATTTGTTTTAGGAAAGAAGCATCTTATCATCCCTGGATTTCTTATGATAGGATGTGGGTGAATAACCTGAATAACATGTTAATTTGTTAAGTTCAACAAAATAACCTGAAGCCTTACTGCCCATGCAGACTTTAGCTTGGTTTCATAAATGCCTTAACCGACAATGTATTATAACTCACTCTAAATTCAGAATGGACCAGTCACCTTCTGCCTCCTCAAGACCTGAATGGCTAAATTAAGTCAGACCACTGACTAGAAAATGTCTTATTTGGCTTATTTGTACAAAACAATATATAGGTAGACACAGATGAGAAAAAGGGCCAAAGCTGTCTTCTAAAGACAAGGAACTGTAATTTACAGTAGTTAACTTTTTTTTAAATACAGTGAGGTGGGGTAAGGAGAATTTTACGTGGAACCATAGATATCCTATGCTTCCCCTCTCCATTCCTACTTTCCCCTAATACATAAAAATAATACTCCAAAAAAAGGGGAGATATTACTTGCTATTAAAATACTTCAATAGGGAAATACATGCACACACACACAATCACAGATAAATGTAGACCTGTTATAACAATTTTATTCCCTAGTACATTAAATATTCAATACATGCTATAAAGTAAACATAGCATATGTGCCATATTCTAAAGTCTATGGCAATTTCCCAGTAGAGTTTAAAAAACAATCTAGACACAAAGAATTATCAGTGCCCTAAACATTAGTCTCCAAAAAAAATATTAAAATTAAAAGCTAACTTCAGTAACTTTAGAAATGTTTTAAAGCAAATGTAATTAATCAGGAAATGATGAACTTGGAGGAAATATGAGAATCTGATATAACAGAATATAGTTCCATAGTAATTAAATATGAAAGTGATAAGGGAGGGGGCAAATATAAAAGATTCCCAATTCCTGATTCTGGTTTTGACCTAATTTTCAGAAAAGTCCAATTAGTGAACAGCAAAATAAAGAGGTACTAACTTTAAAACCAATTTTATGAAAATAGAGTATAAGCTTGTGGTCAACAGACCAGATGTTAAAAATAAAAAAAATCTCCCCCATGACATGTTTGCAATCAATTAATAAAAACTATGGCCAACCACACACGTGGAAAAGGGGCTGTGCTTGTATCACTACAGAACAGCGGATGGTATCAGGGCTGCCAAAAAAATACTTCACTTTGCAGGCACCTTAACCACTGCTTTGTTATCTCAAGATCATTAAATGTACGATGCATTGTCTCATATTTAATATATGTATGCTCCGGATGATGTCATACCAATTTTGAGCAATCCCTACAACCAACCGAGTCAGTTACTAATGTAGAGGGATTACCCAGACGTCCCTCAACCTCCCTATAGAGGCCAGTGGTTAGTTATAATGGAGAAAAAGAGATTTACTCTTCTTCCCTTAGTTCACATGTCTGTTATAACAAATGCTAAAAAAAAAATGAATTTAATGCCTTCTTTAATTTAAAAAAAGACAATTCCTTAATGAAAACACACATTTTTTATATTGACTTCTTATGCTATAAGCTTCCTATTTAGTGAAAACCACATTTATTGCTAAAGTATAATTCAACTTGTTACCTGAATTAAGGTATCATTAAATTTTTAGATAAAGGTAGCCTTATCTAGAAATTGAAGATACAGGAGCATCAATTATACAATTAACCTAAGACAACTGTGGAACTTGGGCAGTTAGGCAGGGAAGTGGTTTTTAATGACTGTGGTGACAAGAGTCAAGACAAGAATTGACGAACATGGTTTGTTATTAAAGAGCAAAGAGAAATAAAATACTTTTTAGTTTGTTTGCTAACACAAAACTAGACAGGGTTCTACAAAAAGTGTAACTTGTAACAGTATCATTTGCTTGGCTATTAGCTACATTTGCACTTGATATATGAGGTGAAATTATGCACCAATTTGGAATGAAAATGCCCTAATTTCAGAGTCAACTCCTGATATTCCACTAATGATAAAAGAGGTTGTGTTAAGTACTCAAAACAATGGATGAAGAGTTCTCAAATTATTGTTATTTTTGATAAATCTTTTCCCCTCTTAAAACAGTCTATCCTCCAAAGGTTTAGACTAGTGTTTTGAGGTCCAAAAATGGGCCGTCAATACAACAGGCCATCTCCAAAGTAAATGATCCATCCATAGATAACTGAGATGATGTGATGGACGCATATTCCAATCAATTAACTGCACATAGACACTACATGCCAAGCATGCTTCAGAGTAACTTCTGAAACTCTAAGAATGAGGCAAGTTGACTGAGACTTCCCTAGCCAGAGCAAAACATGCTTGTCAAGAAAACTCCAAGAAGCTTACCTCCTGCAGTAGATCAGCCTGCTCAATGGCTTTAAGGACATTTTTCTTGGATGTTTCCTGAACTTCCCCTCCCAAAAGAAATTCATCCAAAATAAAATAAGCCTTCTCAAAATTAAAGATGATATCAAGTTCACACACCTGAAAAGCAAAAAAAAAAGGGAAAAAAAGTTAAACTGAAAAAAGCAAAAGATACCCATCCACTATCAAATAGTAAATGAAATCTGACCACAGTGAATCAATCTTCTTTCTAAAAATGGCAATCTTGCTAACTAAACATCACTGATTTAGTCAGCTTAATTTTCCAATCTCAAGTACTTGAAAAACACAATGCCTACAAACTAAGTACCTGACTCTGCAAGTTCCCAACAGGGGCAACTCAGCAATTTTCTACTCATGAAAACTGATATTTCAAAATGAGTATTTACTGGCTAATTATTAACTGCTAACCAAATCTAAATTCTATACTAAGCACTTCCAGAATATTAATCTTTGCAGTTGGACTCCTTTCTACGTCAGTATTTTAAACCTCATTCTCTCATAATTAAGTGAGTAGGTCTGTGAGGTCAAGCAATTCTGGCAGTTAACTGACTAGGCACACTGATAAGAAAGAGTCATTTCTTCCCTCTCCCATAGTTACTTTCAAATTGTAGAATACCCAAGATAAGCAAATAATAAACTTAACTATAGAAAAGATTTTTTAAAAATACTAAGGCATTCAATTTCCTGAAATAAAATATTACTCACACTGCCAAAATACTTGTCAAGTAATTCCACATAACGATGAATTATTTCCAGGGTAATTAGTTCATTGTCCTGATCCTCAATAGCACAGCAAAAATACAGGCTAGCATATCTGTAACAAAAAACATTTGTGGAAAAAAATTGCACCCTATTGTTTTCTAAATTTATTTTCGTATCTTATTGAGAAAGACCCCATGCTTATGTAGTTTATTTCCTCTTTGATAGCATTACAGATTATTTCCCTCCTATATTACAAAATAATAAATGCATATAAAAGAAATTTTGAAAAGAACAGGCAAGCAAAAAAGAAAAAATTACTCAAGCACACCACCTAGAAAGAGTAGCTTATTTTGTTCTTTTTTCCTTTTAGACTCCTTTCTATGAATATATCCTAAAATATAGCTGACCCAGGCTGTTCTCAAGTTTACCTAATGAAAACAAAATACATTGTGTGGCTAATTCAAACTACAAGTAAACAGGGATGAAGATAAACTCTCCAACTGAAAGACTTATTGAAGATATTGTCAATATGAAGTCAACATTCTGCAACATTTTATACACAGAGAATACACAGAGAAGAACACAACTCACAAATGCACAGCTCCATGAGTTTTCAAAGTGAACCCACCTTTGTACGAGCACCTGGATCAAGAAACAGAATTAATGAAACCCTGAAACTGCCCTCTCTAGCCCCTCCAGGTCACAACCTCTCACCCCCATGGGTAACTACTATCTTGACTTGTTTTTGAAACAAGCACAGACTTGTTTTTAAAAAAGAAGGTTTCTAGGATTGTGGAATGAACCCCAAAAAAGAACAACAGTTCCAAGTTATTACAAATTAGTTAGAGGAAGAGAACAGGGGAAGCTGAGACTTGTCCTCAAAATTTCCAAGTTCCACAGGTTTAGATTAAAGTTTATTTACCCATGAAGGAGCAGTAAGGTTGGAAAACTCCTATTCTCCTCCAAATTGAGATCCTAGCACATGGGACTGCATTATACCGGACCCAAGGAAGCCAAAACTTAACATACGACTTTGAGGTAGAACAAACAATGACCAAGTCCTTTGAGGAGGATTAAAAAAGCATTTTCAGAGGCCTAAAGGCCTAAAGGCCTCTGAAAAGAAACAAAATAAAGACCTAAGACATTCTAAACAAGTCTGTTAAGACTGTAGTTTTCACTGAGGAGCATTTAAGTGATTGTAAGAAAAACAATAGGCAATTATTGCCCATAGCACTAATGTAGAATAATATACACATAGTCTCAGTTTTAGAATTCAATGAATTCCTGCTCTTCAGTATGAGAATAACTAGCATTTACATAACACTATTAATTTCAGTCTTAGCAAAAACATTTCATCGTACTTGATCTTTCCCACAACAAGCACCATGACCCTGATAACAGAAGAGAAAACAACTACAAAACAAAAAACAAGGCCCAAGAGTACATGTCCTGCCCAGTGGTTGCACTGGACAAGAAATCTGTCTTCAGCCCTTAACTCCAGGCCTTCTTACATTCCATCACACCAACTTTACTGTCACACACAGCATTACTTTTTCCCAAGTCCACCCTACCTGACTTCTCCACTCAGTAAGTCATTTAAAATCGAGGATCTCCTGCAGTCTTAAGAGAGGAGGTATTCAAATATGCTCATTTATTATCAAGAAGACCACCACGAAGGGCATGACCTCCTAACAAAGTGCTTCCTCTTTCCCAGCATTACCCTACATTTTTGTTTATCTGTTTACAAGGCAATAAGCTATTCCAACTCTCCATCCTTCCTAACCCGTGCCTACCAAACAGTTTTGAATTTGGGGAAATTGATACAAATCACAAATAAGATTCTTTGAATTAAGAAAACTAAAGATTAAAGGGACTGACATTAAAAATAGATAAAAAACAGATATGACTAGCTGACATGAGTAATTTATTTAATATAAGGTTAATTAGAACCTTATTAATTCTAATTAATTAGTAATTAGAATTACTAATTTCAGGTAAAATTACATTTACTCTTAATTTCAAGATTTTTTCAGTGCTATGGTTAAGCAATCTAACTATGCTTGCACCATTCTCATTCCTTATCCACAGTACTGCCTCTTTACTTACAAATACACTTAAACACTAGTCAAAGGTCCTAAACTGTATGAACCATGTGGAAATACCAACTTAAGTATCACCAGCACTGATGTGTCTAAGCACTAATCAGTAATACTGGAAAAAAAAAAAGCCCGAAATATTATCTAAATTTGCTTTCACTCACAATGTGGAAAAAGCTATCAAATTAAATGAATTCTTTGTTGTAGGTAAACAACTAGCGATCATGATTATAAGAAGGGACCTCTTTCCTGAAAGCTTAGGGAATAAACAAGACACTCTAAGAATAACAGGTAACATTCACTGAGTCCTTATTCTGAGTGAGGCACTAAATGTTAGCTAAGCCTTTTACATATTCTACCATTTTAATCTTCCCAACAACCCTTCCAGAGGGGTACAGTTATTGCTTGCATTTATAGGAGGCCCAGGCTTAACTGAGTAACCTCCTGCTGAACAGTGATTTGACTCCAGAGCCCAAGTTTTAATAAAACTATAGCCAAGAACTTTATTAAATAAAGTAATCCTGCACCTGGCAAAAATTAAGACTTATTTAAAGCAGTATTTTAAGAGCTCTGAAAAATGAACAGAAATAAAAATTGTTATACTGATTTAGTAAAAGATTACCAAGAGAACCTGAAGTATACTCCCTATTTTTAGAGAACCAAATGGTTTTTTAAAAATTCAATAATGAACTCATTTTGTTCTCTTAGTGACTATTTATAAGTCCAAATCTAAAGTAAAATTAATAATAGACTAGTAAGAAGAAAAGTATGTTTGGTTATTTTTAGTAGACTGGATTAAAGCTTACTCTAATTACTGGCACTCAGAGAACAACTCAAAGTGCCTATTCTAATATTCAAAACACATGACTTTTCTGCAGTTAGCTAAATATCAACTGACTGTGGATGACCACAAGTAACCTGTCCTCAGTACCCACTGGTACATCATTAAAAATTATTTTGTTAGCAAAGAAAATCAATACAGTACTCTTTGACAAATTCTCAAACTAGTAATATGGAGATGTATGTATTTTTACATTAATTTTAAGACTTTAATCCAGTGGTGCTTCTGTAATATGCTACACAAAATAGGAATCAAAAAAGCAGTGTTCTGTCTCCACAGTATCTTCAAGAGAATTTATTTTAGAGATTAGGGAACAAAGGCAAAATGACTTGTTCAAAGTCACAAAACTAGCTAATGGCACAAACTGAACAGAACTCAAATCCCAGATTTTCATTCTACTTTTTCAGCTATATTATCTTTACTCTCCAACTCCCTCCCCAAGAGGGGGAAATGTTCTGTGAAATGCTCAGCATTAAAAATGTAGGTAAGACAACTTGGATCACTTGCTGATATGAACAGTAAAAATGATAGTTTAGAATTTCTCAGGAACTAAGGGGTAATTTTTTGCTTAAAAGGTCTTAGGGGGGACTACGGGAAAAATATCACCTGTTTATCAACAAAAAATATGTTAAGTATAATAGATGAGGTTTTCAGTATAAAATGGGCAGATGATTAGAAAAACTGATTATAAATCTTAACTTTTATATGTGAATTTTATCTCAATAAAGCTGTTAGTTTTTAAGTGCACTTTTATTTATAGGAGCTTGATGAAAGTATGAGTCGGGTTAGATTACCTTTATAGCCTTTAAAAGCAAATGCGTTGGCCCAACATGGGTGGGCTGAATGCTGTGTGAGTGGCATTTAACAGGCTATTGCTACAGCAATCTCAATTCCTGGGATTGATTCCCTTGCTGGTATCTTCCTCCTCCACACGGGGGACTCCTTCCCTTATCTAGAAATAAGTTTAACTCTCATACCTTTTTTTAACCCTTTCCCCCTTCTTGTCTATGGATAGTTACCACCTCTTCTGTCCTTCATAGCAAAGCTCCCCAAATAGTCTGCATTTGCTGTTTTAAACGTCTCCACCTCTTCACACTTCACCCCATTTCTTCAAGAGTACTGTCTCTATTCATCCACTGCAAATGTTCTGACAAAGGGCATTTTATGAAATGCTCATGGTAAAATCTCTTAGATTCTTTCTTCACTTTAATTGAACTTTATGCAACATCGAGTACTGGTGACCTAATTTTTGAAACTCTCTCCCCTTCCCTGACCCTACATTTACCCGCTCCCCTTTGCCTGTGGCTTGAATGTTGGTGCTCTAACACTTTATGCCTAATTTGCCCCTAGACTTCCATGCCTATGCCCGCCCTGAGAAAACTAGTCATCTCAAAGTCAACTTTTCCACTAGCTGACATTTACCTTGTCAGCTGAACCAGAAATGTGGAATCACTGCCCTCCCCTCTTCTAGCAGCAACCAAGTCTAAAACTTACCTCAGTAGCAGCTCTTCCTACCCCGCTGAGCACCCAGCCCCGTCTTCCTTCAGGCTCTCATTGTAATGCACTCTCCTAACAGATCTCCCTGATGCAAGCTGCAGCCCTCTTCCCACCCATTCTCCAATTAAAGGATTTTAAGAAACGCAAATCTGATTTTTTAAATCTCTGTTTAATACCTCAGCCTCCTCAATTAAGATTTGAGTTCTAGCCCCAATGTCCGCACTAACTAGTGTATGACCTTGGGCAAGTCACTTCAAACAAATTCTCATTTTTATAAAACTGAAATCTGATCAACAGTAGCAGTTTTCAAACTCAGGAACAATTTCCTATGCAGAGGATAGAGGCCAAGTGAGCAAAGGATACAGGGTCCCATTCCTGCCTTCACAACAGCATCTCCCCTTCCACTTGTTTCATTTATGGTTCTATCCTTGGAGCAAAAAGCTTTTTTAAAAAATTACTTGACTAGGTAATTCTAAGATACCTCCCAGCTCTAAAATGTTATGCTTTTTCTCAACAAGTACTAAACACCAAACACTGGATACAAAGATGACTACATTCATTCCTTGTAAAAAGGAGTCTGACATTTTAAAAATTCTCAATGTCCAATGTCTCCAATGCTTCCTCTGCCATCTCCCCCACAAAAACCCCATCCATACTTGGAGTGGAATAAAAGGAAGCTGAAATAAAACCTAGACTTCTCTTCAACCCTCCTTGCAGCCCATACTGTCAGTTCCCTGCAGTTTCCCCACAGAAGAGAATTTTTTATATGCAGAAATGCTCTTATCTTAAATACAGTAAATTATTTGTAAAGGAATAGAAATGAGGGGAAAAACAAAGTATTATATTTATTTTAATCTGATTTGAACAAGCTTGAGAAACTTATAAGTTTCAGACATTAATAAAGATGTATAGCATTTTTTAAAAAGCTTAGTGTTCAAAGCCAATTAGTAGGCATTTTGCAACATCAAAAATTTTTTCATCTCTTGATGAAGTTATCTATCAGATCTAATCACACCCCCACCACAGCAACAAGTATACTTCAAGTAAATAAACAGTACTAACAAAGAGATCCTGTATACATACAGAATTTTAACACATCTATAGGAACTGAAACGATCTGTGTATGCATCTACGGTGTTTATAAGACTCTAAATTGGATAAAAGAATATGTCAATCATTAGTCATTACTTTATAGATTTTTGGGGATAAGGGAAAATGCTTGTTGAAATTCAGAGAATTACTCACATAATTTAAAATACTGATCCCTATTTCCCCCTGCAAATAAATGAATTCATTGCATTTTCTAAGACGATTAAGCAGAAATAATCATTTATGCGTTTAATTATGTTAACAATTTAATTCGTTTTAAAACAACTTTCCTAATGTTATCTTTTTACCTGGGTGATCAATCAAAACAGCAGTTATTTAAAAAATACAAAGCTTTCACTCAAACCTTTATTAATCATTATTTGTAAATGTCATCTCTCAAAAGTCTGCAATTTCCAAATTATAAATGACCAAACATTTGATTCTACTTCACCTTCCTTATAAATAAAAATTATACCTTTTGTAAACAATCTTCAGATCTCTCCACTCAAGAAAGCTGCACATTTTAGGTTTCCGTGCTAAAACGGTTTGAACAAGTTCTCTTGTGATCTTTTTCTTCTCTTTGTCTGATAGTGGGACATACCATTTCTGCAGTCGGAGCTTTCCCTGACGACTAAAAAGCAACATAAACTGCATCTGTTAAGATAAATAGATCCACGATTACATGCAAATCTTTGATTCAATAAAATTAAGATGACATATTTCAGAGAAGCTTGGGAGGGTAGGGTGTTTAACTGACAAATGACTAGTAGCAATCAATATTTCTATGCTGGTCAAAATAGCAGGAAATTCATGTAGAAAGATCTTTTCACCAGATGCAACTCTTCCCCACCCTACCTTGTTCCATATAAGTTTGGAAAAGAGTATGTGAGGAAAAAAAGGAAAACCGGTAGTAAGTTGGAGTGAAAATTTTGAGAAAGATTAACTCTTGCAATAAGAAACTGTTGTCTACCTGAGCTATGCATTCCATGTTCTATATGCATCAAGAGTACTCTTGACATCAACTGGCTTAGGTACAAAGAGACCTACTATTTTTCGCCTTGAAGCTGTTCTAGTGCCGACCTGAATTACTTGTAGACAGACAGCTACTACTTAGAATGCCGTCTCCAGTTTATGCTTACATATTTTAAACAAAAGCTTAATTATATTATTACTAATGTACTATACTATTGTTAAATATTAATATTAACCCAAAAAATCCCATAAACGCATTCTTAATAAACGCTTAATTTTTAAGTATCTCTCTTCATCTCAGTTTTAAAAATTCCAACATAAATACCCACACAATAAAGTGAGTTAATGTAGTATTATGAAAGAATATATACTTTAAAAAAGCTAAAATAAGAGCTACACACACGTAGAGACATTACACAAAATACTTCATTTAAAACAAATAGCATCTACACATGGAGTGGATGCTAAATTCTAGTGTATTTTACACTTGAAACTATTTTGTATATATTTATTGGGAATGTGCAAATCTGTTGATTAGTCTACATGTTCAATTTTCAAAGAAAACTAATAATTCAACTGGTCTCAACTGCAAACAGATGAGCATTGTTTCTAGAAAGGTAATTTAGAAGTAGAATTCAGACAAGTATTATTTTCTTTTAACAGGTTAAGTTTCTTTAATAGTGCTACTGCAAGTAAGACTGCAGCCTGCTTCTTCATATCCACCACACCATCTTGAATTTGAAGATGGGGTGGGGGAATTTACACAACCAATTTAAAATGGACCCTAAATTTCGCAACGAATTTATTGTCGCTTTTTGTACTAATCAAACCGGCATTAACAAGATATTTAAAATTTATGACGCGGCAGTTTAACTTAAAATGGGCTTATATACCTCACTTAAAACGCCTCATTAGCACAAAATAAACGAACAATATTCGTGATGTCAAAGTGCCTTCCATACAAGTCCTGTTAAGATAGCGGCATCCTAAGGGGACAACTAGTAAAGCATCAACTGGACGTTAAATGCAAACCCGCTACCAGAACTTGGAAAATAATAGACCGTTATTCCAGGAGCTTGGTGACCAGCAGGGGTGGGTTTGCTTTTGAAAGGAGTAGGGCATAAGGCTGGCTGTAGCAGGGTCCTGTATCCTCTCCCTACCACTTTACAGGACGAATAAACAATTCACACTCTTTAAATTATGTACTGACATGGGACGATACCCAGTTGCAAAGCACAAGTATTCCTTCCCTCCTGTTAACAGCCAGTGCTTTGATTTTGCCGCAAATCACAGGGCAACTCAATTCCTCGAGACTGGCATTAACAACAATGGGTTCCGCTGAGGAGCGGGCTCAGGGCCAGCGATCCTCGGTCCGGCCGTCTCCGATGCCTCCCCACCGCCCCACGGCGCCGCACTCCATCACTGACCGAGCCCAGGCGAAGTGACAGGCAAGGAGCGGGGCAGACAATGGCATCCGCCGCCGCGCAGGGGGCGCCCAGGGTCCTCGGCCGATGCCGCCCCCGGCCGCGGGCCCCTCCCGAACACGCCCCGCAAAACTTGAGGTGATAACGCGAACCACAGGTGCAGCGGGGCCGCCGCGGCAGCCGGGACTGGCCCCTGCATCCCGGGACGCGGCGCGGAATGGGGAGAGGGGCGCGGACGCGGAGAGAAGTGAGTTGCGGGGAGCGGCGCCCCCGGGCGGGCGGCCGGGCGCGGGGTGGGATCGTAGGGGCGCGCGCGGGGCGGCGAAGGGCGCGCCCAAACCTCTTTCCCGGCTCCCCGTCCCCGTCCTCCTCGTTTGCGCCCCGGGACTTACGGCGGCCGCGGGCCGCGGGCGCGGCGGGGCTCGGCCGGCGGCGGCGGAGGAGGCTGAGGGGAAGCCCCTGCCGCGGAGCTGAAGGGAAGCCGTGTTTTTGCGAGGAGCGGTGCCGGTTGGCTGAAGGCGGACTTAGGCAGCGAGGGGAGGGCAAGTCGACAGGCCCCGCCCCGAGGGCCGGCCGAGGGAGGAGCCGGGGCTGCGGCGAGCAGAGGGGCGGGCTAAACGACGCGCGGGAAGCAGCTCGGGCAGTCGCCAACCGCACAGGCGGCAGAGTAAGTGACCGCAGAGTCCAAGGAAGCCGATTGGCTGCGTCTGTACAGAGAGGGTTGGTCCGGACCGGAAGCCAGGCCACGTGACCCGGAAGCGGCCTCCGCGGGGGCCGGCGCGCTTGCGCAGTCCTGTGTGTGCCTCCGGGACTCGCTCAGGCGTCTGTCCTGGCTGTTCAGTGGCGTGAGGGCAGTCCTTGATGGTGCCCTTTGTCGACCCCGCTATGCGGGGCAGGGAAGGTCTGGACCGCGAAGAGCCAAGTTCGAGCTCCGATAACTCTCCGTGCCCCAAGAGAATGATGATGGTGAGGGGAAAGGGAGAATGCTGAAACTCTGGGGCAAAGAAGGCAGGCCTGTCGTGGAGCTCGTGCTCGAGTTCATAGGGCCTTACTTTTGCAATTATGCAGCCTCACAACTGCCCGGCATCCGGCCCCTCCTTCCTAGCGGACTGCTGCAGCCGTAGATACCTTTTGCCTCAAACTGCAAGTGTCTCCTCCCTGGGCTTCCCTCGCCCATCAGTGTTGCGGACCTGATCAGTTGCTGTCCGAGATCCCGCTTCCTTCACACGGAGTCGCCCCTCCTCTCCCACCTGTCACAGCCACTTGGGTTTCAGTTCAGCCTTGCGGACGACTTGTTCTGCCTGGTATGCCCTTCCTCTCAAATGCCATGGAGCCTCACCCTCAAACCCTGTAAGAACGAATCCCTCTTTAACCCACATGCCCATCAGTCTCGATTTAGCACATCTGAAGTTTTATTTATTTTGCATCTCCACGTGTCCGTTAGCCTCTAATTAGCATATCTTGAATTTATTCATTTTGTATCCCAACCTAGTTCGCTGCCTGGCATATAACAAGTAATAAATGGGAGTGGATGGATAAGGACTACAAAATGACAGATTTGTTAGGAGCCATAGTGCGAGTACTGTGCCTAGCACCTAATAGATGTCCATATTTTTTGTGAATGAAAAGAATGTATGAATCATCTTGTCCGACTCATCTTTTTAAGATGAGGAAAGGGGAGTCCCACGGGATTAGGTGACCTTGCTTGAACAGCCACGGGTTTCTCCTGTCGAATGCTATTCATTACCCCAGTCACCTAGGTTCTCACAAAGGAAGCTGGAAAATTGCTTTCGTTGAGCTATGCCCTTTTCGCAGAGGTTCCCAAACACAGTCGCCAGAATTTTTTAATGGTCCAAAGTGAAAAATAAATGCTACATTTTTCATGAAGCCAAATATTCATTTAAAGGAATCCTTTATTAGGGGTTCTGGTTTTTTTCGTGTTGAAGTGTTTATAAAACTGAGTATGTAAAAAGGATTTGGGGCATTTTTTATGCCTTTTTTGGCAAAATTAAAATGTATGATACTTTTAAGGACTACTGTGCTGCTTGGAAAATTTCCTATTACCATGTATGATTAATGTATACTGGAATATTAAAGAAATGATCAACACAAAGCACAGAGCTGACTTTCTGTAGATCTTTAGGCCTGTACCCAAATTTCTCTCTGTTCCCCAACCAGTCATAACCCAAAGGCACATGCTAATGTCCCATTTCTCCCTTACTACACAAAACAGATGCCATTAGGCAGTACATAGATTTAATGCTATGCCATGAAAACTCGCCCTCTGAATCCTCTGAATGCTGCTTTTCTTTTTCTCCTGTACAAAACACATACCCTGAGGTAACCACCTCCAGTTCAAACTCATTAGTTATATTCCTAATGTTGGTCTGAGGTTCTGAAAATGAGGACAGGAGACTTGCTGATGACATATTGGCAGTCTCTGGTTTTCCTAGCCAAGAAAAGATGGGGGTTGGGGGTGGACAGGGAAGGGAATTATGGGAAAAATAATTAGCAGCTGAAAGCAGCTATTACATAATCTTGGCTGCTTATTAATTTAGCAGAGGGAATGGCTTATTAAATCCTAATAGCAACAGCACAACTGCAAACAACCTAGCAATTAACAGTGCAGGGCCCATTATTTTGTTAATATGTTCCCTTCTTTTGGCAAGTGTATAAGAACAAAATTTGTAGAAGCAGATGGTCTTTTTCAGTACATTATAGAGGGTTTACTCCCCGGTCTTCGTATTAAGTGCTAATTGTGCGTTCACCATGAAAGACAAAAGAAGCATTGTTACTGTCTTTGTTAGTAATTAAGTGATTGACTTGGATTCCCACAATTCCCAAAATGTGGGCTTTTTTATATGCACGTTGTAACTTCACCTGTCATGTTAAAAGGGTAACTTTTGTAATCCTCTGCTTTTGTTCTCTGGGTGGTCCTGATTTCTTGTGGTTAATGATAGCAACAAAAAGTATTTTTTATGAAAAATTAAACATCAGGTTTTGCACTTTGTATTTTGAAACAGGAGACATTTATTACAAAACCATTAGTCATGGAGCAAGAACATGGTTTCATGGTGTAAGGCTGCCTGAGTTTCCCAGGTATCAATGGCTCAGGTAGATGAAGGAACAGTCGACAAAGTCACAAGAGAGAAGAACAGACTTATCCTTATGTAGGAAAGATAACCGTGTCCCAAGTGTGCAAAAGGGGAAGAACTGAAGAATTTCTGGTAATTTGCCTTTTCTTTTATTTATTTTTTATTGAGATATAGTTGATATGTAACATTCATCCCAGGTGTACAGCATAATGATTAGATATTTTTATATATTACAGAAAGATCACAATAATTCCAGTTACCATTACTGGTTTCTTCAGAAAAAGAAGTGTCTAGCCTAGCTTTCATTTATGCTAAATGGAAGAGGTGAGGGGGAAAGAGATTTACCTCCTAACAATAAAGTTTTGAGACTTTTTGTATAATCTTTTCAAAGTTTTCAAAAACAGTTTTAGTTTCATTAAATGTGTGATGGCCATATGTTTTTATCTCCTCTCCCTCTCAAAATGCCATCAAATGAAGAAAAGAAAGGAATGTTTAAAATATATACTCACATGGGCAATAAGAGGGGACATTAGCATGAAGATGTCAAAGAGGATAACAGGATACCCTGTCAGCTGGCTCACATTAAACACAACTTGAGTAAGAATTGTAATATGTTTATTTATATTAAGACTATAGAGGAGCAGAAGTGAGGATATGTTGAAATAATGCTGACTTCTCATGCACTAAGAGGAAGGAAATAGTTAAAATCTAAGAAATAATAAAAATTCTTATATTAAGAATTATAAAAGAAATAGAATTATTCACATATTCTTTAGATACCAAGAAGTAAATTCCAGAAGCAATGATGATTTTCTTTCCAGGGATAGAATCTTGAGGAAGGATGTAATAAAGGTTATTCTTACATTTTATTATAGTACAGGTTTTACTTAGATAATTTTTTGAAAATATTGTAATGAAGTAGATAAAAACTCTTCTGTTAGTGCCAGCACTATATAATGGGCTTGTACAGCATTCCATAAGCCAGGCTATACCTTATTTAGATATTGTTAAATGAAAATGCCTTGTAATGGAATTCAGTACTGAATAAGTATAGATCACAGTAAGTGTAAAAGCGATGCTTAGAGTTTGTGAATTTGCATCTCCAAAGATAAAGTTGTTCCAAGGAGAAAATTGGCCTAAAATAGTGAGTATTTGGGAACCAAATCATTTCAAATAGAGCTGTCACTGCCAAAGTCCTCAACAGTGAAATAAAGAGAAATTTGGAACATATGCTCTTTCTTGAAGACTGTTTCCATAGCCTTGAATAAGAGGAGCCAAGATGGCGGTGTAAGTAGAGCAGTGGAAATCTCCTCCCAAAACCATATATATTTTTGAAAGTACAACAAATACAACTATCCCTAAAAGAGAGACCGGAAGGTACAGGACAACATCCAGGCTACATCCACACCTGCGAGAACCCAGCACCTCATGAAGGGGTTAAGATACAAGCCCCGGCCTGGCAGGACCCCAGTGCCCCTCACCCCAGCTCCCAGCGGGAGGAGAGGAGTCAGAGTGGGGAGAGAGAGGGAGCCCAGGACTGCTAAAAACCCAGCCCTAGCCATCTGCACTGGGAGCGCAGACACACAGTGCATGGGGTGCTGAATACTAAGGAAACAGGACAGTAAAACCTGCGAGTGGGTCCCCGCAGCCAGCGCCCTTGGGACAAAGAAAAGTGAGTGCTTTTTGAAAGTCTTAAAGGGACAGGGACCCCACAGCTGGACGGAAGTGTCCTGGGACACTTAGCCTGCAGCTGGGAATCCCAGGAAACTCCAGGCACCCTAATCCCCTGGGCAGCAGTGTAGCTTGGAGGCCCCTCATGGTAATAAACAGCCTCACGCCCGTTTCCCCTCTGACGCAGCTTTGCCATAGTGGAGCAGCAGCCTGAGGCTGGCCATGCCCACAGCAGCAGGGCAGAGCTTCTTTCACAGCAGCCAGGCAAGAATTAGAAACCCCGTCTGCATGCAGCAGCCCAGCACAAACCTCTAGGGGTCGCCGTTCTCCCAGGAAAGGAAGCCCATAAACCGGCAAGAAGGGACATTCTCCCAGCCGACACACGCGACAGCTCCCCACAACTACCTCTATTGCCATGAAAAGGCAGAAGAATGTGATACAGACCAGACTAACCCAGACATCCTCCCCTGAGAAGGAACCTGGGTAGATAGACCTGACCAATCTCCCTGAAAAACAATTCAAAATAAAGGTCATAACCATGCTGACGGATCTTCAGAGAAATACACAAGAGCTAAGGGATGAAGTCCGGAGGGAGATTACAGAAATAAAACAATCTCTGGAAGGATTTAAGAGCAGACTGGATGAGGTGCAAGAGGCCGTTAATGGAATAGAAATCAGAGAACAGGAACACAGAGAAGCTGACGCAGAGAGAGAGAAAAGGATCTCCAGGAATGAAAGAATATTAAGAGAACTGTGTGACTAATACAAACGGACCAATATTCAAAGTATAGGGGTAACAGAAGAAGAAGAGAGAGAAAAAGGGACAGAAAGTGTCTTCAAAGAAATAATTGCTGAAAACTTCCCCAAACTGGGGGAGGAAATAGTTGCTCAGACCATGGAAGCACACAGAACTCCCAACAGAAGGGACCCAAGGAGGACAACACCAAGACACATAACAATTAAAATAGCAAAGATCAAGGACAAGGACAGAGTTTTAAAGGCAGCTAGAGAGAGGAAAAAGGTCACCTACAAAGGAAAACCCATCAGGCTATCATCAGACTTCTCAACAGACACCTTACAGGCCAGAAGAGAATGGCATGATATATTTAATGCAATGAAACAGAAGGGCCTTGAACAAAGAATACTGTATCCAGCACGATTACCATTTAAATATGAAGGAGGGATTAAACAATTCCCAGACAAGCAAAAGTTGAGGGAATTTGCTTCCCACAAACCACCTCTACAGGGTATTATAGAGGGACTGCTCTAGATGGGAGCACTCCTAAGACTAAATAGATGTCACCAGAGAAAATAAAATGACAGCAAAGAAGGCAGACCAACCAAATACTAACTAAAGGCAAAAAATAAAATCAACTACCCACTAAAGCAGTCAAAGGAAACACAAAAGAGCACAGAATAAAACAACCAACATATAAAGAATGGAGGAGGAGGAATAAGAAGGGAGAGAAATAAAGAATCACCAGACAGTGTTTATAATAGCCCAATAAGCGAGTTAAGTTAGACAGTAAGATATTAAAGAAGCTAACCTTGAACCTTTGGTAACCATGAACCTAAAGCCTGCAATGGCAATAAGTACATATCTTTCAATAATCACCCTAAATGTAAATGGACTAAATGGACCAATCAAAAGACACAGAGTAATAGAATGGATAAAAAAGCAAGACCCATCTATATGCTGCTTACAAGAGACCCACCTCAAACCCAAAGACATGCACAGACTAAAAGTCAAGGGATGGAAAAAGATATTTCATGCAAACAACAGGGAGAAAAAAGCAGGTGTTGCAGTAACGTATCAGACAAAATAGACTTCAAAACAAAGAAAGTAACAAGAGATAAAGAAGGACATTACATAATGATAAAGGGGTCAGTTCAACAAGAGAATATAACCATTATAAATATATATGCACCCTATACAGGAGCACCAACATGTGTGAAACAAATACTAACAGAACTAAAGGAGGAAATAGAATGCAATGCATTCATTTTAGGACTTCAACACGCCACTCAATGCAAAGGATAGATCCACCAGACAGAAAATAAGTAAGGATACAGAGGCACTGTACAACACACTAGAACAGATGGACCTAATAGACATCTATAGAACTCTACATTCAAAAGCAACAGGGTACACATTCTTCTCAAGTGCACCTGGAACATTCTCCAGAATAGACCACATACTAGGCCACAAAAAGAGCCTCAGTAAATTCTAAAACATTGAAATTCTACCAAGAAACTTTTCAGACCACAAAGGAATAAAACTAGAACTAAATTGTACAAAGAAAGCAAAAAGGCCCACGAACACATGGAGGCTTAACAACATGCTCCTAAATAATCAATGGATCAACAACCAAATTAAAATAGAGATCAAGCAATATATGGAAATAAATGACAACAACAACACAAAGCTCCAACTTCTGTGGGACGCAGCAAAAGCAGTCTCAAGAGGAAAGTATATAGCAATCCAGGCATACTTAAAGAAGGAAGAACAGTCCCTAATGAATAGTCTAATGTCACAGTTATTGAAATTGGAAAAAGAATAACAAATGAGCCCTAAAGTTAGCAGAAGGAGGGATATAATAAAGATCAGAGAAGAAATAAATAAAATTGAGAAGAATGAAATGATAGAAAAAAATCAATGAAATCAAGAGCTGGTTCTTTGAGAAAATAAACAAAATAGATAAGCCTCTAGCCAGACTTATTAAGAGAAAAAGAGAGTCAACACACATCAACAGAATCAGAAATGAGAATGGAAACATCACAACGGACCCCACAGAAATACAAAGAATTATTAGAGAATACTATGAAAACCTATATGCTAACAAGCTGGAAAACCTAGAAGAAATGGATAACTTCCTAGAAAAATACAACCTTCCAAGACTGACCAAGGAAGAAACACAAAATCTAAACAAACCAATTACCAGCAAAGAAATTGAAGCGGTAATCAAAAAACTACCCAGGAACAAAACCCTCAGACCAGATGGATTTACCTCGGAATTTTATCAGACATACAGAGAAGACATAATACCCATTCTCCTTAAAGTTTTCCAAAAAATAGAAGAGGAGGGAATACTCCCAAACTCATTCTGTGAAGCCAACATAGCCTTGAATAAGGTGCAGGAACATAACTCTTCTCCTTTTAATGTTAGGTTAGAGCAGTGATTCTCAACTTGGGCAAATTTTCCCCCTTCAGGGGACCCTTGGTAGTATCTGGAGACATTTTGGTTGTTACACTGGGAGAAGGGGTTGGTGATACGGCCACAATGTGCAGGACAGCTCTCGCCACAAGAATTATTCAGCCCAAAATGTCAGTAGTGCTGAGGTTGAGAAACCCTGAGTTAGTTACTGAAATGGTTAACATGCAGTAACTGAGATTTTTTATAGACATTTCAAGAAATGGAGCATGTACTGTCATAAAATGTTTTTTTCTTCTCTTAGAGGAATTGGAGGCATTCTTAAGATTTGATAGGTGAAATTCTTCACTGCTAAAAAGACTGGCCACATAGGGCAATAAAGGAAACTTGAGATCTGAATATTTTTTATTGCTGATTTCATTAAGTCTGATAACATTAGAAGAGTAATATTCCTTGTTATGTGAACCTGAAGCTAAATCTATATGGGCAACCCAGAGTGGCATATGATCATTGTATGCCCTATACAAAGTAATGCATGATGTTAGTCTAGGTTAGAAATTAGAGCACTTAGAGAGACTTCAACGTTTGCACCATAAAAATCAGATGCTTATTGGATGACTATCACTACTCTAAAAATATTTTCCGACTATTCCTGCCAAGTAGGAGTCACCTCTGAAATATTTTGTCAGCTATTACAGACCTGAGATAGAAAGGAGAGAGTTGAGAGGGGACAGCTAGACAGAATCAATACCCCTAGATAAGGCAGAAGCCCACGCTGTCATAATCAAAATCTGTCCTTTCTCTTCCTTGCCACACAGCTAGACCCTATTCCTCAGCTAGCCCTGCAGTTAGGTATGCCCCGGGGGCTGAGACGGGGCTGATGAAATGCAGAAGGAAGTAAAATCAGGCAGGGCCCAGAAAAGCTCCCACAAGAAAGCCTCTTCCCTCCCTTTGTCCTCGACTCTGCTTTTGCCCCCTGAGTGTTGACACCAGGGTGACCTTGGAAGACAGACTTTGAATATGGCTGAGTCTCTGTCAGCCTGGGTTCCTAAATGACTTCATGGAGCAGACACATATACAGACCACTTGTACCACCATCACTCCTACCACAAGTGAATGAGAAATAATTTTTGTATTAAGCCAGTGATTTTTCTGGGTTCATCTGTTAAAACTGCTAGCATTACTAGCCATTCTTGCCAGCAGTTGCACACTTACTTATAAAGAGAACGAAGTGTAGTGATGGGGAGAGCAGGTGAATTTTCAAGTGGATGGCTTTTTCTCGATTCTAAACCTGCTTTTTGTGCTCCTTCATGTGTCTCCTTTCTGTTGAAATTTAAAGATTTTTCTCATACAATCTGAGCCAGAATTTAAAGTTACTCATGTATCAGAGGGACAAAAGGACTGATTTGAGGGTTTTCTTTACATTCCTCTGGCAAAGCCTAGCATTTGTCCCAGGCAATAGATAAGACAAAAAGCAAAACGAAACAAACAAACCCCCACAGAACATAAGGCTGAAAGAGCCAAGGATAGGGGTAGGTTGGGGGAGCACATTCTGGTAAACTGTCTCTAATTGTCAAAAGTAGATGATGTTATTATCAGTCTCTTAGAATCAAGAAACCAAAGTTTATAGTTTATTTGTGACCATATTATATCTTTGTCTTCTAAATATTATAGGACTAAGTTAAACATTTATCCAAAAGTACTACTTGGACAGTTTAATTGATTTGAAAAGTGTTTAGAAATACTGCACACATTTTAAATGTAACAAATATATAAAACAATAGAATATTAAAGATCATTCCACTCAAAAACTTCATTTTACAATTGAGGAAATTAAGCCCCAGAGACGTTAAAACAAATCATTCAAGATCATACTACCTAATTCATGGCAGATGAGGAACTGAGACCCCTATGTTCTGTCTCCAGGCAATGTTTTTTCTGCCACAGTACACCATCTATTGCCCATAAACTAGTAGCCCATTGTTTAGCAGTGTAATTTGTTAGTTACAGTCTAGTTTGTTAGGCAAAATTAAACAAACAAATGAACTGAAAAACCACACACACAGCACCTCAAAACACAAACTCTTAAATGTTCCCTCCTTGTGATGTCTCTGCTTGGTCTTAAATTATGTGTGTCCTCACCAGCCAACTGAAACCCTTGTAGTCTCCAGGATTGGAATATTTTACTAATCTCTATCTCACATAACCTAATACAATGCTTTGCATAGGGTAGACACTCAAAAAAATGTTAATCAAATTGAATTGGAATGCCAAAAAGTTAATAAGCGCCTGTCTCATTACTTCTTGAGTGTTATCAGGTTTTTCTGTCCCCTCTTCCCCTGCCATAGCATACAAAATATTCTCCTTTTCATCCCCACAAAAATTTCACTAGGTCAGACCAACAAACTGGACCTTCTATCTTAGCCCCTTTTCTCCACCTGATCGCATGAAAGTTCCTTCTGCACATGGATACCTGAGTGTTTTTTCTAAAATATAAATCCGATAGAGATTAGGCCCTCTGCTTAAAATGCTTCAATTTATTCATTACTTAATTTACTTTGACACCTAAGTCTAAGCCAGACATTCACTGGATACTGGGGATAAAATAGGGAACAACTTAGACATGGAACCTTCCACCAGGTTCATATGGTGTAAAGGGGCAGTGGTGGGATGGGGTGGAGAGAGTGCAATTTACAATTGGCAATTCCAATATGATGAAGTAAATGTTTCAAATTGGGGAAGGCCAGGGTACTGTGGGAGCATATAGGAGAGGGCCTAACTCAGAGTTTTGCTGGTAGAGATGGGTAGCAGGGTCAGGGAACGTTTCCTGGAGGACATAGCCTTTAGGCCAAGATTGAAAAAAAAACAGGAGTTAGCCAAGAGAGGACGGGGCAAGAGTGTTCCACACAGGGAGAATGACATGTGCAAAGATGAAGAGATACGTGCATGACTGTCTTAGGGATCCGAACAGAAGGTCACTGTGGCCAGAGGTACCTGGGTAAAGCTGAGTCTGCAGAAGACAGGAGGACCAGATCTTGTAGGACCTTTCAAACAAAATTAATGCATTTGGGTTTTATAGAAGGATACTGGGGGATGTTGAAAGATTTTAAGCAAGGGTATTACAGGATTTGAGTTTTAGAGTTTCAGAAAGATCACTCTGGATGAAATGTGATTAATTGCAGGATATACATTATAGTCAGGGGTTTAGTTGCAAATAAAGTAAACCATTCTAACTGATACAAACAGAACCATTCTAAAAATGATTGGAAGAGCCAAATCTAGTCTGAGTTTCCAGGAAATTCTTCCAGAATAGCACTGCAGAGCTTGACTGCCAGGGAGCTCCTGTGTCTGCCATGGTCAGTGAGCTGGAATATTAAGAAGCTGTCTCCATAACCATTAGTTTCAGGACTATACCTCCTTTGCTGTGTTTGAGAAATCCAGAAGTTGCTGCCAGCAAAATGGACGCTTGGGTTCTGCCTTTTTTTCACTCATGTGGCTAAGGACTGGACACTGGACTCCATCTACAACTCCCACCAAAAGCCAAATGCTTCCATAACCAAGCTCACCAGCAGAAGTAGCAGAGGCAAGGCCTCCTTTTCCTGATATATCACTTCCCTCCAGATCTTGCTTGAGTGCACCTCATTATTATAATCTACATCACAACCAAAAGCCTAGTTAAAGAATGTAGCTTTTCATTTTCTGGAAGGCACACTTCAAGGAGGTTGGAATGGATATTGAACAGGCAGATCCACAATGTCACTGCAAAGGTGAAGACTGGTGGCTGAGAGACCAGTTGGCAAGCTGTTGAATAACCCATGTGAGAGGTGACAGTGGCCTGAACAAGGAACAAAAAAGATAAATGGATACAGTTGAGGAAGTAGGATTAATTGGAGTAGCTTGCTTTGATGTGGGGGCAAAGTGGATGGGCACAAAATCAAGGATGACAGTGGGGGATGATTCCCTGAGACAGGGAACCTAGGAAGAAGGCAGATTGGTGGTGAAATGATGAACTCATTTTTCAGCCTCCAAAATCAGATATCTGTGGGGCCTCCAAATGGGCAGTGGGAGTTGTTGATACAAGTCTGAAGGCTCAGGAGTGAGGTTAGGGCTGGAGCTAGAGATTTCTGAGTCATCAGCATAGAGTTGGTAAATGAAGCTGCGTAGGAGGATGAGATCACTCCAGAAAAATATATACAACAACAATAACTTTTATTTTAAGTATTGTAGAAGATAGAATTATAAGATGGTTCCCATGACCTTTCCCACCTGGTGTTACTCCCATGGTTATTGTAGATTACCTGGTCACAGGGAATTTGCAGGTGTTAATTAAGGTTACTAAGCAACTGACCTTAAAAGAGAGAGATTATGAAAATGTGCCTAACTTAATCACATGGACTCTTTTTAAAAAGAAGACTTTTTTCCAGCTAGTAGAAGAAGAAATCAAAGAGATTTGAAGCATAAGAGCGATTCAATGAGAGGGAATTTCTCCATTGCTGAAATGAAGGGGCCATGTGGAAGGACCTGACAATGGCCTCTAGGAGGTGAGAATGAACTCAGCTGACAGCCAACGAAAGAATAGGGACCTCAGTCTTACAAGCACAAGCAGTTGAATTCTGCCAACAGTCTGAACTGAGCTTGAAAGAGGACCCTGAGCTCTAGAAGAGAACACAGCCCCAGCTAACACCTTGACTTTAGCCTGATGAGACCTGAGCAGAGGACTCAGCTAACCCATGCTGGGATTCCAGACCCACGGAAGCTGAGAGATAACAGGTGGATGTTGTTTCATATGAAGTTTGTGTTAACTTGCTACACATTAATAGATCACTTATACAAATACCCAGTACACAACTCAGGAATATAACTTTTAGGGGGCAGGCAGGGGGAACATCTCAGAAGACTGAGAAGGAGTGGTCAGAAGCATTGGGAGGAGATCCAGAAGTAGAAAGAGATCCTGGTAAGAAGGAGAAAGTTGTCAAATATTGCTAAGAAGTCAAGCAGGAATAAAATGGGCTCACTCGATTCAAAAAAGGCATTTGAGTGGAGTGATGTATAGAAATACTATTGCAGCATATGGTGGAAAAAAATGGAGAAGTGGAGACAGATCTTTCAGGAGGCTTGTATTTAAGGAGGAGGGGGAAAAAAGAGGTAGCTGGAGAAGGGCGTGTGGCATCAATTCAGAGGTGCTGCTGTTGCTTAAGGAGGGAGAGACATGCGATGGGTAGGAGTCAGCAGAGAGGGGGAGGTTGAAGATATGGGGGAAAGGAGTAAAGACTCCATGCTGCAAGGACACTGAGCAGTGAGGTGATACAAGCCAAAACACAAACTAAATAAGAGAAGGGCCATTTCTTCCATTTTGCTCCAAGCAACGAATGGTAGAAGAGGAGGAGGAGAGGGTGTATGTCAGCACATTGTTGGGTGGTAGGGAAGGCGCTTCCTCCTTGCTGACATAGAGGAGGAGGTAAGATCATCTGCTGGGCTTGAAGAGGAGGTGGAGAAGGGTTGAGAAGTGTGAAGTAGGTTTCTACTCCAGACCTTGTAGAACTGGAGAAGGGCTTCTGGAGCAATATGAGAGGCCCACTGAGGACCATGAGTGGAGAGTGGAGACGAGATCTCTGACTGGTCACTTAATATTTAGTCCCATTGGTGAAGGGATGAGATTTGCCGGATAGTTTAGGTAGAAGCGTGAGAGACTAAAGTGATGAGGCATGGAATTCAGGCCAGACAAGGGAAGCAGTGACAATGAAAGCAGGCACTTTCTGGGTAGGGGGGAGGTTTGGATGCTGGTAGAGCAGAAAGAGAGAAGGTAATGTGGCTGAGGAAGAGGAAGAGCCTGTGCTTACTAAGGCCAAGTTATAATTAGAGCGACTGAGTGAGACAACTAAAGTACTGAAAGCTGTGTTCTGAGAGAGTCGTGAGACTGCATCATTTCAGAGGGGGAGGGAGTGGGGAGGTTGGGTGGAGTATGTAACAACTAAGTCCAGAGCAGATGGCCGAGTGGAAAGGAGCTGAGGGTCACTGGAGCCAAGAACAGCACTTGGGTGTGGAATAGTGGGTCATCTGTGTGGGATGGTAGCAGGACTTGAAGGAAAAAGTGACAAGTGATCCAGTTGCTGAAGACTCCAAAGAAAGACAGGGAGTGGCATGTGATGGCAACAGGAGGAGTAGGGTGTGATTTTTTTTAAACAATAGCTTTATTGAGATACAATTCACATGCCCACAATTCATCCATTGATTGTGTACAATTCAGTGGCTTTTAGTACACTCACAGAGTTGTACAGCCATCACCACAATGAATTCCTGAACATTTTCATCATTCCAAAAGGAAACCCTGTGCCCCTTAGCCATCCCCACCCCTCCTGCCAAATCTCCCCATTCCTCCCAGTCTTTGGCAGCCACTAATCTACTTTCTGTCTCTGAATTTGCCTGTTCTGGCCACTCCATATAAATGCTAGCATACAATATGTGGTCCTTTGTGGCTTGCCTCCTTCACTTAGCATGGTGTTTTCAAGGTGCATCCATATTGTAGCATGTATCAGGATTTCACTTGAAAGCATGATTTTAATGGGTGGAAAGAAGCTCAAAAGAGCTTCGGAGAGGATAGAAGGTAGACAGTGCCCTTGGACACCAAGTCTGCTCTGATCATTAATATTATGAGCTGAAGTTGTTATAAGTACCTCTTAGGGGTATCTAAAATAAGTCAGTGTTAAATGCTAATGCTTGCTGCTTCTTTCCCTGCCCCCAGCAGGAAATATAACTGAAAGTCTTGCTTAATTACAAAAAATGAGTCAGTCATTGTTGCTTCATGTTAACGACTTGCTTAAGAAACACGTTCATCTTGTAGAGGAGAAAATGAGCAAAACTGGCAATGCTCTAATAAACTCTAAATTAAGCAACATAATGTTGAACAAAATATAAGAACCAGCAAAAAAATTTTTCTGTTTATTGATCATTAGTGTTAATGAGAACAGCAGCAAGTGGCTTTGTTCCTGTTCACTTAGAAAGTATAAAAACAAGGTAAGCAAGCAATTAGAAAGGTTAATGCGAGGATTCAGTTTTCATCTTGATAATGGAATAATTTATTTCCTAGCCTATTGACTTTGGAAGCTCTCTATAGCTTCATCTTCTCTGGTCTCTGGTAAATTTCCAACCACATTAGTAACAGAAACTGTGAAAATGGTATCAGGGCCCACTGTAAGCACTAAAACTGAATGGATATGCGTCTACCTCCAGGAAATGTCAATTACGAATAAGCATAAGGGATTATTGTCTGTATGAAGGGACTAGAGACCCTTATTAATAGTAGTGGAGGAAATAATCCCAGAGACTAAATGTGTTGGTCAGAGGAACTAAGACTGTCGGTGGAGCTCAGATTATAAGAGACATGTAAAACCGCGGGAGAAGGGAGGTAGCAATCAAAGACTTGAACACTTAGTCGCATAGCCCTGTAACACTTGTGCGAGGAAGACTAGCTAGAGAGAACTGAGACTTGCTGACAGGTGTTTGAATTTAAAGATTCACTGCCAAGATGGAATATCTTTTATTTGCCCAGTATCTCTCACTCCTAGAAACAGCATTCCCATTCTTTGGGGAAACCGTTCTCTCCCTGGTACCACCATCACTCCCACTCCGGGGAAGCAAACTAAAAGAATGCAAGTCTTCAGGATTGGACCAATTGTATCTGAGAATATGAAAATAGTTTTCAAAAGGTATCCTTAAAATATCATCTGCAGTCTATGGGAAGCAGAAGTGCTTCCTGAAATCAGGATATGGACAAATGAATTAGTTTTCAAAAATGGGGAGAAGGTAGGTGACGCCAGTGTTAATGGGGATTTCAATATTAATTCTCCATTAAAAATATCAAATGGGTGGTGTGTGAATTTCCAGAGAGAGAAGAGGTGATTCTTAAAGTAACCAGCATGAATTTTCTAGGAAAAGGGAGCCTGACAGACAGCCTTTGGTTTCTTTTGTGATACGTTTATTAGACTAGATCAAAGGAGTCTTGCGACATAGAGTTTTTGTATTTCTGCAGGGCAATTTTCAAAGAGTTTAATGGCATCCTTGCGGAAAGATGCTTGATGATGAAATAATTTTAGGGTCATAACCACTCTACCCTAAGAATGATGATTTGTGGATCTACCATTGTCAAATCTGCCAAATTTTGTCAGAAGTCTGTATTGAGCAGGGCTATTTTCCTAGCTTGATTCTTTTTCTTCTTTTTTTTTATTAAGGTATGATTGATATACACTCTTACGAAGGTCTCACATGAAAAAACCATGTGGTTACTACATTTACCCATATTATCAAGTCCCCACCCATACCCAATGCAGTCACTGTCCAGCAGTATACTAAGATGCCACAGATTCACTATGTCCCTTCTCTGTGATACACTGTTCTCCCCGTGATTCCCCACACCATGTGTACTAAACATAATACCCCTCAGTCCCCTTCTCCCTCCCTCTCCACCCGCCCTCCCACACCCTCCCCTTTGATACCTACTAGTTCATTCTTGGAGTCTCTGGGTCTGCTGCCATTTTGTTCCTTCAGTTTTGCTTCATTGTTATACTCCACAAATGAGGGAAATCATTTGGCATTTGTCTTTCTCCGCCTGGCTTATTTCACTAAGCATAATGTCCTCCAGCTCCATCCATGTTGTTGCAAATGGTAGGATTTGTTTCTTTCCTATGGCTGAATGGTATTCCATTGTGTATATGTACCACATCTTCTTTATCCATTCATCTACTGATGGACACTTAGGTTGCTTCCATATCTTGGCTATTGTAAAAAGTGCTGCAATAAACATAGGGGTGCATATGTCTTTGAATCTGAGAAGTTGTATTCTTTGGGTGAATTCCAAGGAGTGGGATTCCGGGGTCAAATGGTATTTCTATTTTTAGTTTTTTGAGGAACCTCCACATTGCTTTCCACAGTGGTTGAACTAGCTTACATTCCCACCAGAAGTGTAGGAGGGTTCCCCTTTCTCCGCATCCTTGCCAGCATATATTGTTCTCTTAGTCTTTTCAATGATGGCCATCTTTACTGGTGTGAGGTGATATCTCATTGTGGTTTTAATTTGTATTTCCCTGATGATTAGTGATGTGGAGCATCTTTTCATGTGTCTTTGGCCATCTGAAATTCTTCTTTGGAAAACTGCCTCTTCATATCCTCTGCCCATTTGTTAATTGGGTTATTTGCTTTTTGGGTCTTGAGGCATGTAGGTTCTTTATGTATTTTGAATGTTAACCCCTTGTCGGATATGTCATTTCCTAATATATTCTCCCATACTGTAGGATGCCTTTTTGTTTTGTTGATGATGTCCTTTGCCATACAAAAACTTTTTAGTTTGATGTAGTCCCATGAGTTCATTTTTGCTTTTGTTTCCCTTTCTCGAGGAGATGGGTTCAGGAAGAAGTTGCTCATGCTTATATTCAGGAGATGTTTGCCTATGTTGTCTTCTAAGAGTTTTATGGTTTCATGACTTACATTCAAGTCTTTAATCCATTTTGAGTTTACTATTGTGTATGGGGTTAAACAATAATCCAGTTTCATTCTCTTGCATGTAGCTGTCCAGTTTTGGCAACACCAGCTGTTGAAGAGGCTGTCATTTCCCCATTGTATATCCATGGCTTCTTTATCATATATTAATTGACTGTATATGGTTGGGTTTATATCAGGGCTCTCTAGTCTGTTCCATTGGTCTATGGATCTATTCTTGTGCAAGTACCAAATTGTCTTGATTACTGTGGCTTTGTAGTAGAGCTTGAAGTTGGGGAGCATGATGCCCCTGCTTTATTCTTCCTTCTCAGGATCGCTTTGGCTATTCGAGGTCTTTTGTGGTTCCATATGAATTTTAGGACGATTTTCTCTAGTTTGTTGAAGAATGCTGTCAGTATTTTGATAGGAATTGCATTGAATCTATAGATTGCTTTAGGCAGGATGGCCATTTTGACAGTATTAATTCTTCCTATCTATGAGCACGGGCTGTGTTTCCATTTATTGGTATCTTCTTTAATTTCTCTCAGAGTGTCTTGTAGTTTCAGAGTATAGGTCTTTCACTTCCTTGGTTAGGTTTATTCCTAGGTATTTTATTCTTTTTGATGCAATTGTGAATAGAACTGTTTTCCTGATTTCTCTATCTGCTAGTTCATTGCTAGTGTACAGGAATGCCACAGATTTCTATGCATTAATTTTGTATCCTGCAACTTTGCTGAATTCAGATATTAGATCTAGTAGTTTTGGAGTGGATTCTTTAGGGTTTTTTATGTACAATATCATGTCATCTGCAAACAGGGACAGTTTAACTTCTTCCTTGCCAATCTGGAGGCCTTTTATGTCTTTGTGTTGTCTGATTGCTGTGCCTAGGACCTCCAGTACTATGTTGAATAGAAGTGGGGACAGTGGGCGTCCTTGTGTTGTTCCCAATCTTTGAGGAAAAGCTTTCAGCTTCTCGCTGTTAAGTATAATGTTGCCTGTGGGTTTGTCATATATGGCTTTTATTATTTTGAGGAACTTGCCCTGGATACCCATTTTGTTGAGAGTTTTTATTATGAATGGATGTTGAATTCTGTCAGATGCTTTTTCATCATCTATGGAGATAATCATGTGGTTTTTGTCCTTTTTTGTTGATGTGGTGGATGATGCTGATGGATTTTTGAATGTTGTAACATCCTTGCATCCCTGGAATAAATCCTACTTGATCATGCTGGATGATCTTTTTTATATATTTTTGAATTCTGTTTGCTAATATTTTGTTGGGTAGTTTTGCACCTATGTTCATCAGGGATATTGGTCTGTAATTTTCTTTTTTTGTGGTGTCTTTGTCTGATTTTGGTATTAGAGTGATGCTGGCCTCATAGAATGAGTTTGGAAGTATTCCCTCCTCCTCTATTTTTTGGAAAATTTTAAGATGAATGGGTATTATGTCTTCACTAAATGTTTGATAAAATTCAGCGGTGAAGCCATCTGTTCCAGGGGTTTTGTTCTTAGGTAGTTTTTTGATTACCAGTTCAATTTTGTTGCAGGTAATTGGTCTGTTCAGATTTTTTGTTTCTTCCTTGGTCAGCCTTGGAAGGTTGTATTTTTCTAGAAAGTTGTCCATTTCTTCTAGATTATCCGGTTTGTTAGCATATAATTTTTTATAGTATTCTCTATTAATTCTTTGTATATCTGTGGTGTCCATAGTGATTTTTCCTTTCTCATTTCTCATTTTGTTTATGTGAGTAGACTCTCTTCTTTTCTTGATAAGTCTGGCTAGGAGTTTATCTATTTGTTTATTTTCTCAAAGAACCAGCTCTTGCTTTCATTGATTCTTTCTATTGTTTTATTCTTCTCAGTGTTATTTATTTCTGCTCTAATCTTTATTATGTCCCTCCTTCTACTGACTTTGGGCCTCGTTTGTTGTTCTTTTTCTAGTTTCATTAATTGTGAGTTTAGACTGCTTATATGGGATTGTTCTTCTTTCCTGAGGTAGGCCTATATTGCAATATACTTTCCTCTTAGCACAGCCTTGGCTGTGTCCCACAGATTGCGGTGTTGAATTATTGTTGTCATTTGTCTCCATATATTGCTTGATCTCTGTTTTTATTTGGCCATTGATCCATTGGTTATTTAGGAGCATGTTGTGAAGCCTCCATGTGTTTGTGGAATTTTTCATTTTCTGTGTGTAATTTATTTCTACTTTCATACCTTTGTAGTCTGAGAAACTGGTTGGTACAATATCAATCTTTTTGAATTTACTGAGGCTCTTTTTGTGGCCTAGTATATGATCTATTCTTAAAAATGTACCATGTGCACTTGAGAAGAATGTGTATTCTGCTGCTTTTGGGTGTAGTGTTTTGTAGGTGTCTTTTAGGTTCATCTGTTCTATTGTATTGTTCAGTGCCTCTGTCTCCTTAGTTATCTTCTGTCCAGTTCATCTGTCCTTCAGAGTGAGTAGAGTATTGAAGTCTTCTAGAATGAATCCATTGTATTCTATTTCCCCTTTTAATTCTGTTAGTATTTGTTTCACATATGTGGATGCTCCTATGTTGGGAGCATAGATATTTGTAATGGTTATATCATCTTGTTGGATGGATCCCTTTTTCATTATGTAATGTCCTTCTTTGTCTCTTGTGACTTTCTTTGTTTTGAAGTCTATTTTGACTGCTACAAGTACTGCAACTCCTGCTTTTTTCACTCTGTTAGTTGCATAAAATATCATTTTCCATCGTTTCACTTTTGGTCTGTGTATATCTTTGTGTTTAAAGTGAGTCTCTTGTAGGCAGCATATAGATGGGTCTTGTTTTTTTTATCCATTCAATTACTCTATGTCTTTTGATTGGTGCATTCAGTCCATTTACATTTAGGGTGATTATCGATAGGTATGTACTTATTGCCATTGCAGTCTTTAGATTCGTGGTTACCAAAGGTTCAAGGTTAACTTCCTTACTATCTAAAAGTCTATCTTAACTCACTTAATATGCTGTTGCAAACACAATCTAAAAGTTCTTTTCTTTTTCTCCTCCTTTTTCTTCCTCCTCCATTCTTTATATATTAGGTATCATATTTTGTATTCTTTGTCTATGCCTTGATTGACTTTGGAGATAGTTAATTTAATTTTGCATTTGCTTAGTAATTAGCTGTTCTACTTTCTTTACTATGGTTTTATTACCTCTGCTGACAGCTGTTAAACCTTAGGAACACTTTCATCTAAGCAGTTCCTCCAAAATACACCATAGAGATGGTTTGAAGGAGGTAAATTCTCTCAGCTTTTGTTTATCTGGAAATTGTTTAATCCTTCCTTCAAATGTAAAGGATAATCTTGCTGGATGAAGTAATCTTGGTTCCAGGCCCTTCTGCTTCATTGCGTTAAATACATCATGCCACTCCCTTCTGGCCTGTAAGATTTCTGCTGAGACATCTGATGTTAGCCTGATGGGCTTTCCTTTGTATGTGATCTTATTTCTCTCTCTGGATGCTTTTGATAGTCTGTCCTTATCCTTGATCTTTGCCAATTTAGTACTGTATGTCTTGGTGTTGTCTCCCTTGCGTCCCTTGTGTTGGGAGATCTGTGGATCTCCAAAGCCTGAGAGACTATCTCCTTCCCCAGATTAGGGAAGTTTTCAGCAACTACCTCCTCAAAGACACTTTCTATCCCTTTCTCTCTCTCTTCTTCTTCTGGTATCCCTAAAATGTGAATATTGTTTTGTTTGGATTGGTCACACATTTCTCTCAATATTCTTTCATCTTTAGAGATCCTTTTTTCTGTCCGTGCCTCAGCTTCTATGTATTCCTCTTCTCTAGTTTCTATTTCATTTATCGTCTCCTCCACCTTATCCAACCAGCTTTTAATACCCTCCATCATGCTCTTCAACGATTGGATCTCCAACCTGAATTCATTCCTGAGTTCTTGGATGTCTTTCCATACCTCCATTAGAATGTTGATGATTTTTATTTTGAACTCCCTTTCAGGAAGAGTCACGAGGTCCATATCATTTAAATCTTTCTCGGGAGTTGTATTAATAATTTTACTCTGTACCAGGTTCCTTTGGCATTTCATATTTGTATATGGCTCCCTCTAGTGCCCAGAAGCTCTACTCTCTGGAGCTGCTCAGCCCCTGAAGCAATGTTGTGGGTCACAGGGGAGCAGTATTGGTACCTGGGGGGAGTAAAGAGCTGTTCCCTGCTTCCGGGTTGCTGTGCCTGTCTCCACTGACTGAACCAGTGGGCTGAGCACACAGGTGTAAGTAAGCTTTTGTCCCAGAGCAGCCAAATAGGAATCCCTGCTTTCCACAAGCAGCTGGAATCTCAGTCTCTCCAGGAATTCTGCCTGTATTAGCTTTCCAACCCCGTAATCACATGAGTATAATGAAAGCACCATGAAATGTAGGTTTGTGCTCCCAGAGCAGACCCCCGGAGCTAGGTATTCAGCAGTCCCAGGCCTTCCACTCCCTCCCTGCTCCATTTTTCTTCCTCCCGCTCGTGACCTGGGGTGGGAGAAGGGCTTGGATCCCGTCGGGCCACAGCTTTGGTACGTTACCCTGTTCCATGAGGTCTGCTCTTTTCTCCAGGTGTATTCAGTCTGGCACCATCCTCTTTCCTGTTGCTTTCTCAGGATTAGTTGCACCAACTATAGTTTCGAATTGCTGCGGTTTTAGGAGGAAGCCTCTGTCTCACCTCTCATGCTGCCATCTTTAATCCTTCTCCCCCTAGCTTGATTCTTTGTAAGTAACCTGGATATGGTTTGAGTGGATCTGGTTACGCATGGATGGAGAAGAAGCTGGAAGGGTGTGTGAATAAATCAGATGACAAAATAAAACAGGTTCCAAACTGGCAGTGGCCCCAGGATGATGTATCAGTTTGTATCTTTTGGAATAAGGCAGGAAGAATGTGTAAATAAATGCATAAATGGCCATCTCTATTTAAATGAATTTTAAATACGACAAGTTTTAGTGTTCCTTCCTTGAAACCAGAGTAAAGAATAAGGAGAGAACTTGCTAAATAGTAGCACGTGGGTAAAAATGACCTGGGGATTTTAGTGGCCTGAAGCCAGAAAGAGGCAAGAGCATGATGAGAGGCTAGAAAATGAAAAAACAACAGTAACAGCAACTGATCTTGGCCTGTTTAAATAGAAATACAGTATTGTGACTGCTCTAAGCTTTTGATAACCAGTCTGACCATACTTTGATTTATTATGTTCAATTCTGGGAAACATATTTTGTGAGGGATGTGGACCAACTTCAGCTCCTTCAGAGGAGTCCTATCATATAGTGCTATAAATCATGACAGGAACCACAGGCAAACTGAGTGAGGATGGTTAGCTCAGGGAATAAAATATTTAGGGGCAAAAGGATAGCAGTCTCACAGCACTGAAAGAGATGGATATAAGACAAAATTCTCTTTTAGTTCAATGGATGAAAGTGACAGGGTGATAGATTTCAGATAAAATATAAACAAGTACTACTGCTAATAATTAGGAGTCTGGAATCAAAGTAGGTGAGTTCCCACTTGTTGGAGGTGTTCAAACAAACGACAAGGTGGAGGGACTACTCTGCTACATGGAGCGCCAGCCAGCCAGAACCTTAAGGCTCCTTTCAGTTTGGGGATCCTGAAATGCCCACTTCAAGTCTGCTGTTGTGTGTGTGCATTTTGGTGTTCTTTCCACCCTACACAGTTATGAAATGTTTCATGAGTGATATGTTAGAAGTCTAGAATAGTGGGTATGAATGAGATACAAGGCCAGTGTCTAGAACTTCCCATGGATCTCTACCATATTGCCTAACCCACAAGCACTCAACAGAGGGGTTCTTTTTCTTGAAGCTTCTCGGTGTTTCTCAAGAAGATGCTTTCTTATTTCATGTCTCATTCATATTCATGATTTAACCTTGAATTGAGGTGCTTTCTTTCCTCTTAAATAAAAGCCTTTCTTTGGCTGCTTTCTTTTTGCTTGTGGGTATCTCCTAATTTAAGAGTAGAGAATCATGCTTTTTCACAACTGCTAAAGAAGCTGTGCCTCCGTACTGTGATTTCCATCACTGCAAATTCAAATTAGGTAAAAATTCTTTCCTAATCCTCATCTTATTCTCTCTCCAACAGGACTTTGTTTTGGAAGGTACTTGGTGTTTGCCACAAAAGCCTGAAAGAGCTTTTCAGGGCACCATAGAAACCAGTCTGCCACTCAAGTCAGGCAGACTTGGGCTTTAAATCTTAGCTTTTCTGAATACCTTAGTCAGCTTGCTTAATCTTTTAGAACCTCACTTTCCTCCTTTGTTAAATAAGATTAATAATATATGTTTCAGGAAGTTATTTTGAAGATGCAATAGAATAAAGTATGTCAAGGGCATATCATAATGCTTGGTAAATCGTAGGTACGTGATGGCATGTGAATATTATCACTAATTCCTCAGACAGTAACTTTCCAACAATTCTCAGCTTTCCTTCAAGTCATAGATCAAATTTAATTTCTTAACACTGTAATATTACTATTCAAAATATTTAGTGCCAGATGTATCTTTCCCTAATCATTTAACTACAGCTGAAATGTCCTAGCTTCATAATTATTTATAGTTTTTGTTTTTCAATTGGCATGATGGTAACCAAGTCCAAGGCATGTATTACCATTAGCCTAGACTTTTTCTACTACCTGTTCTGTGTATAGGTCTGAAGCAATAGTTTTTCCAAAATGCCTTGCGAGAGAAAAGTAATCACAGGGTGCCTGCTTTGGTAGCCTGCCCTAACTAAGTGCAGGGCACTGATTGTTTCCTTCCTGTACTTTGCAGAAATTGGCCTCCTCTGTTTGATTTGAAGTCATGAGTCTGGATCACAGTGAGCGGTACACTCTGCTTAATGAATCATTAGCAGAACAGAGAAAAGAACAGACTCAATTACATGCTGGGTTGGTTAACCAGCCTTTCCCCGAACACTACCCTGCTCCAACCTATGCTGAAATGGGGAGGCTTTTGTGTAACAACAACTCCCTCGCCAGTAGTTCTGTCTGTTGAACCCTAAGACCCATATTCTACTTTCTTGATTTATTTTAATCTAACTTGGCAGCTTTCTTAGGTACTGAGGCCATCTGCAAGCAGGAATAATGTGGGCTTTGTACAAACAGCATAGCTACTGAGCTCCCTGCCTCGTTTCCTCCTTTTTGTCTTCTTGACCATGTGCTCCATTGCCTGCTGATGTCGAACTCTGCATGATGGCCCTCAGGGCCAGGCTTATGGGGCTTGTTCTTGTTCAGGAGGTATAAGTCCAAGAAGTAAGAGGAAAGAGAATGCGGGATAGACAAAGTATAAGCAAATAATCAGGTGACAATAAGAGCTACCCTTCTCTCCTCTGCATCTGGGGCTCTAGCCTCAGAATATTAAAGTTCCTTGAACGAGCTCTGTTCTCTGCCACTTCAGTGACTGAACACCTATAGAAACCATCCTCAGCCTTCAGAAAACCTCAGCCCTTTTCACCTCTTCAGTAAGGCCTCCTTGACCTTCCCCAGATCGTGGCGCCTCCTATGACCTATTGTTGTCCATCCACGTCTACTAGTCCAGAGGCTCCTGGAAGTAGAAACCATGCCTTTGCATTTTCTGTGTCACAGAGACACAACACAGTGGTTGGCATATAAAGATTGCTCAATAATTCTTGGTTGATTGACTGAATGGTCAGGGGAGAGTTGAAGGCCAATCTCGATTTATTACATAAATAATGCTGAGCCCTGTGAATATCCCAGGGGAGCCAAACAATCCAAAAATAAACATGTAAATATGTCAGGTACTGAAAAGTGCCAAGAGGTGAGAAGCGGGAGACACAGAATAAGCAGTTAAACAAATAGGTCAGGGAGTGATAAATAGCAAGAGAAGTGCCAGAGAAAGGGGTCTGGTGGGGGCTGCCATTTCATGTAGCATGGGCAGAGAAGGCCTACCTGGAAAAGTGGTATTTGAGCACAGTTCTGAAGAAAGTGAGGGAATGAACCAGTAGAATCTGCGGGATAAGCTTTCTTGGCCAGAGAGAAAAGAGAGGGCCAAATCTTGGAGCTCAGTGGGAGGAAGCATGGCATATTTGATGTAACAAATCAGAAGGAAACTGGAGTGGCTGGAGTAAAGTGAGTGAAGAGGAGAGTGGTGAGAGGTGAGATCAACAAAAACAAGAAGAAAACAGAGAACAGGTGCAGCATCAATTGGCTATAAGTACTGGGGTTTGGACCCAGGTGAATATGAAAACACAACAGAGAAAACTCACAAATGAGACCTGAAAGTAGGAGAAAAGCCAGAGGAATGGAAGGGTATGGGGGAGCAGAGACTTAGTTCTGAAAAATGGGACCATAGCAAAATAACAGCCTAGGATACTTGATGTTACTTCCAGTTAATTGCTTACTATGTTCAAAGGGTGATTTTTAAGCACCCACACAGAAAATCAGTAACATCATACCAGTCATCAGATTTCCTTTTGCTTCTACCTTCGCTAATGATGCTAGGCTGCCTGATCAAAGTAATTTGGTACAACGAGTGTACATGGATTTCTGCGGGGTATTTGGCAATGTCTCAGTATCCTTGTGGACAAGATGGACAGACGTACTCTGAATGGTCACCCTGTTAGATGGCTTTATTCTTTTTTTAAAAAAAGTATTTATTTGATTGTGGTGAAATACACATAACATAAACTTTACCATCTTAGCCATTTCAAAATATACAGTTCGGTGCTATTAAGTCCATTCACTGTGTTGGGTAACCATCACCACTATCTAGTTCCAGAACTTTGTTACCACCCCAACGGGAAACCCTGTGCACCTTAAGCAATCACTTCCCATTCTCCCCTTCCCCAAGTGCCTGGCAATCACTGATCTTTATCCATGGATTTGCTTCTGGACTTTTTTTATAAATGGAGTCACACAATATGTGGCCTTCTTTGTCTGGCTTCTTTCACTCAGCATAATATTTCCAAAGTTCATCCATGTTATAGTGTGTATCAGTACTTCATTTCTTTTTATAGCTAAATAATATTAAATATATCTGCTACAGGGCTTCTGCAGTCCTTGGGCCTAAGCCTTGTGACAACCTAGTCACTGGCCATTCTGAATGAGCCAGGTGATTTGCCAACAACTCCAAGGAAGATGTATTCCACCCCTTACTGAACAGTTTCATCTTTCCAAAAGACCATAGCATTCGGTCAGGTGGTATTTGCCTCATGTTGAGTGCCAGCTATGAAATCCTGGGGCAGGGACAAATACTATACACAGTACATGATGCAAGGGTAAAGCAGGCTTACTGAGGAAATTTAGAGGACGACTGATGAAATATATGCGAGACAATGTCACACGTACCTTGTATGTGCCCTTTCTCATCTCTTTCAATAGAGAAGTGTTTACGGACAGGGCACAGTGTGCAGCACCAAGGGTTGCTTCCAGGAGAAGAATTGTGCTGCTCTGTACTTACAGAGAAGTTGAGAGGGGCGGGAGGCATCCAATCGTGTGAATTAGGAAAACTTGGGTTAATGGTCAGTGGAATGGCCTTGCCAAGGTGAGGATCAGCCTAATCTTGGATCTGAGGCACTTGGAATCTGCACACAGCAACCACCCTTCTCAGCTGAACACCTTGAAATCCTATGAGACAGACAGTTGCTAGGCTCCCTGAAGACTCTCTGTCTCTCTTGCAATGGCAAAGTGATCAATTTTCAGATGACACCTGAGTGGAAGAGGCAGCAAATTCAGAAACAGGATTTTGAAAGATTGAAGCAAGCCAGAAAGATGAGTAAGACTTAACCAGATACTGTTTATTTGTGATTTTTTTTTCCTTTTTCTTCTCCTCCTCCTCTTTTGCAAATGTGTCTAAACTCTCCAACATTATAAGTTCAGAGTGGGTGAGATGGGTCACCTGTGGAAAAATGGTAAGAGATTTCTCTAGACCAGTTAACACATTGAAATATATATGTATCTCATATAAGATATATATTTAGGGTTAATCATATAAGATAGATAGATACATGATTAATTTTAAGGACTTGCTTTTTCCTTCAAAGAATAACAAAAGTTAGAAAACATAAATTCCTGCATAAGAAAAATCAACATGAAAATATCTCCTCGTATTCTTAGTAAGAACGCAGAGCTACAAAGTAGCCTACCAATGAACTACTATGAGTGCCTGGATATGATTTCCAGCATCCCATAACAGATGAATGTTAAAGTTTCAACAACATGTCTCCTTCTAAACTGGCAAACTCAAAAACCGCTGGTTACCAAACATTTTGCTTGATGTCCCAACATCTCCCCTCCACTTTAGCAACAGCTTTCACTAAGAATGTTCCTCTTCAGATGCTGTATGTAATGCAATTAATTAATGGACTGTGTACAAGAAAGGTGGGAGTAGAAAAAGCACAATTTAGACACCAACTCCGAAACCATATTCCAGAGTTAACTTCCCCACCATACATTTTTTTAAAACCTCAAAATCCATTAAAATGCATATATAATGTTTTTTATCTTCAATATCATGAAAGCATCAAAGAACAAGCCAATTGCTTTCTAAAAAATTTATGAAAAAGTAAATCACAGAATTCCATTCAATTTTTAACTATGTATAATATTTATGAGTCCACAAATTGCGAGTGAAAAAAATAAGGAAGAGGTAATAAAAGTGATTTGTTTCCAGCTGAGAAACATGCATTAGAAAATTCAAATCTGCTCTTGCGAAGTCTTGTTCACCAGATTTTCTCCTGGGGGTCTGGATAGTTAGCATAACACTTACAGATTTTCAGATAAAGAATGCCTCCTAAGGTTTGAATTTTCACAATTGACTTAGTTTTGATAGTTTTAGCTGACAATCAGAGGACCTAACTCTTGACCAGGTCCAGAAAAAATCTGCATAAAGTGACCTAAGAGTATCTGTATCCCTCTTCCAGTTCCAGTCACCATCATTTATGACATTCACATAACTTAAACTTAAATCTTTGGCTAGCACTGTTCCTTCAACATGCAAACAGTAGTAGGAAAGGCAGCTGATAAATAAAACATCCAAGAATATTATAATTTCCAAGTGTTGAAAGAAAACTCATCTGAACATTACAGCAGGCATGATTTTAAAATAATATTTGGTGTTTGAAAACACAAGCATTCTGTGTTATGTGGTAGTATTTGAGCTTAAGTTAACTGATTACTTAAAACTTTTCAGAAACACAAATTCATATATCAAAACCATGTGTCTACCCTAGCAAAGATAAAAACAGGAAATGTTCCAAAACCCAGGGTAAAATCTTTGTGCTGTATCTGGATAAGATGACATTTTTTTGTGAGCAACACACACAAAATTCAAGTCAATGTGGGGGCTATTGGATGATTCTAAAACAAGTAAGCTGGGTCTCAAACAGTCCTTAGGCAGGAAACACCAAAATTGCCATCTCTATTAACCTCAGTACTGTCCATTTCAAACATGTTTTCTTCTCTTGGAGTTACTTGCAGACAAGAATGCTGCTATTTGATAAGTAATAAAAATAAACACAGGGGAAGGCAATAATCCCAATAAGGAAACATTCTTTTAGATAAAAATCTGCCTCCAAGAAGATGTGAAAACATTTCAAGCTTTTTCAAAAACCTGATATCCATCCACAATCCAAAAACCAATGACAACGATGAAAAGTCCCAAAGAAAAATGATGAAAGAAAGAGCATAAAATCTTCCCACTTCCCCAAGATAATGTCATGTTACTTTAGCCCAGGAAAATAAAATGGTCGAGTATACACATTTTCTACATTACCCTTTGGCAGTCTATCCAGAAGCCTGCAGTAATAATTAATATCATGATCTGGAACACCACTACTGTTTTAATTAATTTCTGAACATCTCCCTGTTATTATTATCAATTAAAAAAATGTTATACTACAGGTCAAGCCTAAACCCCTGGTCTCCCCATTCCTGCAGGGGATGTTCTGGTTAGGATTGTTGGCTAAACCAGAGACTGTTCATATGTTTTAGAAATTATGTCTGTACTGAGGAGGTTGAATACGCAGTCACTAGCAAATCCAGCTTCTCTCTGGGGGCTCCACTGATTCCGGGTGTCCCTTTTTTCTACCCACCCATTTCCTTCCCCTAAAACTTCAAGTGTCCCCAAATTCCCACCTCTTCAGTTTGCACGCCCCTCTGTTCAATGAGCCCAGACAGATGTTGCTTCCCTATCTAGCCTGCCCCGTCCCTCAGCCATGCAATTAGGATCAGCACTTTGTCCTGTTTTGTTTTTATGTTTCTCCTGAGAAGCAATTTGCCCCTTTACACTATCTCACCCTCTATGAGGAAACACCCATTTTTGTACCCCAGTAATCAGACTGAAGCCTGACTCCAAAAGATTAATGCAATTGTGTATTTTAATTAAGGGCAGAGGCCACAGAGAAAAAACTGTAAGTTCAAGGCTTCATTTGTGGATATTATAACTTAGAAATTTTAAGAAATCATCTAGATTTTCTTGAAAAGCAAATATAAAACTCAAAGTAAAAGTAAATGTGAAACTAAAAGGCCCTTAACCGCATGGTTATGTGGCATCCTCCTATGTTAATTTAAAGCTTCTAATCTTTTTAAGGAAATGCTTTGAAATTCCTTCAAATACGAATAATAGAAATCCAACCAGCAATAAAAAGGTCCAAACTGTAGAGAAAAGATTGCAGTTCTACTAAGAAGGAGCCCTACTTCCTGGGAAGAAAAGTACAAGGTGGCCAGCCCTGACTCAGCACAGATGGGACAATAATAGCTTAAATCGAAATCTTCTACTGTAGGATTATCCATTTCATTAGGGATTTAGACTCAGAGAGAGAGAAAGCTGTGCATTTTTTCTCATTCTTATTCTCAAAATAATAATATCCTTTCCTTGAGCTAGTCAATTTTACTCTGTTTTCTAGAACTAAGACTGCTGTAAGCTATAATACCCAGTAGAATCTTATATGTTGCAAAGAAATAGCAGAGGTATATTACTTTTTATTGTACAACCCCTATGATCTCCCCTTTCATCTCATTTGTATTTAAATTACAGGAGGACAGAAAGTTGAATTTCTGTTATCCCTAGTCTGACCCATGTCAAATTGTTTTTATCTCAGTGAAAACTGTTTCCACAACACACATTTTTAAAAATTTTTTATGAAGGTATTATTGATATACACTCTTATGAAGGTTTCACATGAAAAAACAATGTGGTTACTACATTTACCCATATTATCCAGTCCCCACCCATACCCCAAAGCAGTCACTGTCCATCAGTGTAGTAAGATGCCGCAGATTCACTATTTGCCTTCTCTGTGCTACACTGTGTTCCCTGTGATCCCCCACACCATGTGTACTAAACATAATACCCCTCAATCCCCTTATCCCTCCCTACCGACCCGCCCTCCCACACCCCTCCCCTTTGGTAACCACTAGTCCCTTCTTGGAGTCTCTGAGTCTGCTGCTATTTTGTTCCTTCAGTTTTGCTTTGCACAACACACTTTTTTTACTTACAATTCTATATAATGAAGCAGGAATGACTATTCTTGATAAAAGTTAAAAAAAACACTGACATTGTTGTGCTAATTCTTGAGCATCCTCTGTATAAAACAATAGAATTATTTCTAATATTTTCTTGAATAGACTATTTTCCTTGGGAAGAACCCCCTAATAAAGTCAAATAGAGTCATCAGAGTATGTACATACAGGGAAAAATTAATCTATGCCTGTTTTATTTTGATAATGTATACTTTCCTCTCAAGAAATTAAATCCCATTGCATCCATCCCCAGCCCCTCTTGTGATGGTGTTAGGAAAGATTCTCCTCCTTTAGTGATCAAAATGAGAGTGTTGTGAAAGTTCTTTGTAAGCTATAAAGTAGGATTCATATATAAATTCATATCATCGTTGGTTTAATGCTTATGATGTCTGAGGCTAGCATGAGATACCTGGAGGTTGTTCTAGCTTGGTTCCCCCAAAGCAGACCCTGACACTAGGATTTGTGTGCAGAGGGTAAACTGGGGAGGTGATCCCAGCAAGCGTGAGTAAGTGAGGGAGTGGAGACTGTTAGGTGAGAGGGGAGGTCAAAAGGTGAGACATGAGTGATTGCAACCATGCACAAATGAAGCTCAGGGGAACCAAGCAGCCACCGACTTGGCCCCACTGAGGACAGAAGCTGAGGTACTGATCCCCAGGCTCCTGTTCCTCATTAGTTAAGGGCTGAGCACCTCATGGACATCCTGCACACAGGCTGCCGTCTCCCAAGCGGCTAGAAAAGCCCTCGGGCAGAGATGCAGAGGCACAGGTGGCTGCTTGAGGCAGGAGCTGCAGGCACATACCAGCCTGTTTCCCCAGTAGCTGCAGGTGAACCTGGGGTGGGGTGGGGCAACGGCACAGGGGCACGGCATTTGTGGGGTGTGCTGAGAAGTCAGCCATCATATGCAGGCTCAGAAGCAAAGTCAAGAGCAGGCTTCTGTGATCTGATTTGTGCTGGCTTGGTCACTTTGCATGAGTGAAGCATCTGAGGTGAAATTACCCTGAGTTTCCTTTAATACTGTGCATTGGTACCACTCTTACCTATTTTTAGATGTTCAGACTGAAGTGCTGTCCAGCCTCTGCTATATTGCATGAAATTTACTGATACGGTTTGGTAGGCAACAAATTCTAGTACAATTTGTTCTGATACTGGGTTTTCATTAGAAGGAGCTTTGAAGGAAAATACTGATGCCTGGGCCCCACCCATTTAAAATAAAGATCTCTAGGAGTGGGGCGAACATTTTAGGGGGGTGTGTGTGCGTGCGTGTGTGTGTGTGTGTGTGTGTGTTTTAACTCTCTAGATGATTTTTATTGCAGCCCAAATTGAAATCACTGGATAATGAAGAGAATGTAGCTTTGGGAAAACTTTGAAATCCGATGGCCTTGGGTGTAGATTTCTGCCACTCCATAAGGAGCCATGTGATTTTTCTAGAAGTAACACAACTTCTCTGGGGCTCAGTTTCCTTCTTTTAACCATAACCACAGGGACACTATGTCTATGTCATAGACTTCCTTGACAATTAAGTGGATGTAAAAAAAAAAAAGTCTACTCTTGTGCCTGGCATGTAGTTGGTGCTTAATAAATGTCAGCTCTCACCTTCCCGGTACCATCAGACTTGCTCTGAAAAGTGCTACTGAGTCTCCATACATTGGAAAATGAAAATTAAGTTCTCACATGTAGGTGGAGAGGGTGGAGAGCTGTAATAATAAATGGAGGAGGGTAGGATAGGATTGTTACACTGTCAGTACTTAATGAAGGAGAATAGAACAAAAGAACAAACAACTGGCTGAAAATGGAAACAAGAAAAGCAGTAACTGACTAAAATACAATTAAGCAAAGGCTTCTTCTGGAACATACGTAGGATAGCATGAGAACCAGTCCCTGCCTAGGATAAATGGATACTGTGGGGTCAGGCCTTACCCTCAAGGAGTGTCTGTATGGAGTTGAAGTCCCAAGTGGAAATACCTTGAAGCACAGGGAAAATATTTTCCAGGAAGCCTGTCACCCTAGGTTAGGCTAAGTACACTCCTCTGGGTTTCTTGGGTTACCTTTAAATTAGCACTTGCTATTATATTCAAAGTAACTATTTATATTGACTAGAAGACTGAGTTTTTTTGGGGCAGGGCTGTGTTCATTCATTGGCAATACCTGGTACACAACTGAAGTTCAACTATTATCAAACTAAAATAATTCAGAGACTGCATCTGTGTGACAGACTTTGAGACTGCCTCTCCCAACAAGTGGCAGACTTAATCATTTCCCGTTTGTTTCAGGAATGCTAATTTTGTGCAATTAGAGAAGAGTCTAATGTCAGGAGAGACAAATCTGTGTCCATTTTGCTTACATAAAGAATGACAATTCTTGTGCCTGGCAGTATTACATAGGAAGGCAACAGAAAGAATCACAAATAAATGGAGACTGGGGTCCTTACTAATAACTTTACCAATTATGTGAGCCCATTCCATTGAGTTGGGTTCTCTATACCTTGCAAACCAAAGTTTCCAGTGGTTATGGTTATTGTTGGGAAAGGCAGGCTCCACTGAGCCACACAAGAGTGGGCCTCGGGCCTGGAACTCTTCCTTACCAAGAGATGAAGAGCCCACACAGCCTGTGCTGAGCTTATTGCCTCTTGTGGTAATATCCTGCCCTATTTCATGCTCAATACGTGTTCCTTCATTCTGCCTAAGTGTGTATGTAAACAGCCCATAGCACCCACCTAGCTTTCAGTATTTCAGACTTCAGGTGGAGCGTCAGGGTTCTTCTGCAGCAGCATGAGAGGGACGTGCAGAGGTCAATTGCCATATTGGCTGCCCAGGAAGGGGAAGAGAGGTGGGGGGCGTGGGGTGCTGCTGACCATGGATGACCGACACTACTGAAGCTCATCTTGCTCTGTCTCTTCTCTAGGTAAGTAAAGCATTGCTCCATCGAGTGCTTGACTGTGTTGTGTTTTCCCTGGCCACTCTGATAACATCATGCAATCGGCAGAAGCGTTTGGAGTCCTCCTCTGGGATTGGTAGCTGGTTCATGGTGTTCTATGTGAGTTATATGTAGTCATATTTTGCACAAAAGTATAGCTAGTGCATTATTTTTAGCTAAGCAGGATGATGACTAAATTTCTTAGCATCAGTAGTTGTATTAGCTGGAACTTTTCTAAACAGATGATAAAGCAAACAAGTGGGATTTTAAATTAAAAGGGATTGGAAGGATCATGGGATAATTCATTGCATGGTTTGTCTCAGTAGGACAATGAAGCAATTGGAAAGATGCCCATAGACACAGTTAAAGGAATATGTTTTCTCTGATGTCAGAAAATACAGAAACTTAGCTGCATCCAGCAGCCTCACAAAGCAGGAGATGATGCAGCTTGCATCCTTGATTCCTCCAAGATCCCTTGAAGGAATGTTGATGGCAGCTCAAGGGCTTATATCCTTCCAGCACAGATACCTGAAGAGAAACAGTTCCCTTCCTTTAATGCTGATTTGAAAATGTCCAGGGAAATTCCTGCGACAGAGCAGGCTTGGGTCATGTTCCCTGTCCTATATGAATTGGGTGTCTTAGCTAAGGCTGCTATAACAGAATATCATAGACAATAAATGTTTGTTGGCTTAAGCAACAAACATTTATTTCTCACAGTTCTGGAGGCTGGGAAGTCCGAAATTAGGGTGCCAGCACAGTTGACTTCTGGTGAGAGCCCTCTCTCTGGTTTCTACATGGCCATGTTCTTGCCATGTCCCCATAAGGTGGAGAGCAGGGAGAGAAAGTAAGCTCTCTCCTGTCTCTTAATAAAAGCACTAATCCCATTCATGAGGGCTCCACCCTCCTGACTTAATTACCTCCAAAAGGCCCCACCTCCTAATACCCTCACACTGGGGTCTAGGATTTCAACATATGAATTTCAGGGGGACACAAACGTTCAGTCCATAACGTGAGAGCTGGGAGGAGAGTGTTATGATGAGCAGTGCCATTGAAACCACACCATTGGAGCAGTGAATAGTCCTCCAGAAGAATGGGTTGTTCTCAGAAGACAGGATAGTGGCCCTGTAAAGTAGGTAGATCCCACGACAACAGTAAATAGGAAACCCTCAAAAGCCAAGTAACTTTCACTGCTGATGCCACTGACCCTGTTCAGGAAGAGACATCATCCCAGAGATCCTCGTTTCTTTTTCTTTTTTTTTAGATTTGCAGAAGAGCCTTGATTCTTAAAGACGATACCCAACATTGTTGTTTTTCTAATTACGTTCATTTGTGACAAATACTGCTGTGCTCCTGTCCCTTCAAGAAAATGCTTAAGAACGGAGAGTGACTTGTAGGGTTCCTTTTCCATAAAATGTCTAGAATAGGTGAATTTATAGAGACAGAAGGTAGATTAGTGGTTGCCAGGGCCTGAGGCAGGAAGAGTGAGTGGGGGTAACAGCTGAAAGGTGTGGGGTTTCTTTTCGAAGTGATGTGAAATTTCGATGATACGTTGATGGCTGCACAACTTGGTGGATATACTAAAGCCATTGGATTGTACACTTTAACATGGATGAATTGTATGATATGTGGATTATATCTCAATAAAGCTGCTTAGAAAACAAAAGAGGAACAGAGGGTGAATGGTTTCCTTGAAAAGAAACTTAGAAACTGGCAAAATAAGAAAAGCTGGTGGACACCCCTTCAGCAACCCAGGCCCACAACTGAAGATAGTGAATGGTAGGTAGCAAGGTCATTGTTTAATGCAGCTATTTCAAGAGTGGGCCCCTCACCAGCAGCTACATCTCCTGGGAGCTCAATACAATGTAAATTTGTGGGTCCCACCCAAAACTCCCAAATCAGAATCCCTGGGGATCACTAAAATTGAGGAAGCACTAATTTAAGTTGTTGTTGCGTTTAATAAACAAGAACCCCCTTCCTAACAGCATGCAAGTCTCTGTCCACAGTGCTTTCCAAACTGCAGGTCAAACAAGATGTAAAAGCAGCAGTAGTTTATTTTTATTTTTTTGGATGTACTTGGACAAAGGAACCTTAATTCTGTACCTTGCAGATAATGATACCAGCATAGCAGGGCTTATTAAAAACCAATGGTTACTTGCAGTGAAGGTGGTTTATTTGCTGGAAGCTGCTGAAGCAGTTAACCAGACTGATGTGCCTTGAAGCTGCAAGTATTTTCTCCATGACCTGCTGAAAAGATACCGCTATCATTTTTCACCACCAAAGGTGCTGAAATTGGTCTGAATGCAATGAAAGCTGAGATGCAGGTGGAAATTCAGAGATAGTTTTGTCTTGAAAGCCAATTACTTGCTCCAGTGCCAAATTTCCAGGTCCAAGGTTTGAGGACAAATTTATCTCCTGTGATCATGTGAAGCATTGTAAGTGCTGCACACATATTAGAAATAAAAAGCCAGAGCAAGAAAAACAATCTTAAGGCTGCTCCTGAAAATATTCAGAAATTATCTTCTTTATGCCATGCACAGAAGTCGGTTGGGGAGCCTGCTTCTGTGAAATTGCACTGTCAACATCCACCTAACCTTTAACTCCAGGAGGTAAATTTTGACCTTGGTTAATTGCTGCTAGGAAGGAAACTTAATAAATCGGTGGTAACATTACCAAGAGCGGAACTCCATGCTGGTAGTGCGGCCAAAAACGTTGTATGCTGCTCTGACTTCACTTGAAAGTGAATGTCCACTTGGTACAAAATTGTAAATGTGTGGTGCAGTGGTTGAAAGAGCCATCCAGCAGCTGTCTGAGTGCAGATCTTTCTATAGTAAAGATCTGTAGTGCTATAGTAAAATGTCACACTTCAAAAAGTGACTACTATAGCTTTTAAAAATAAAATAGTAATATTTTAAAGTAAAATTTTATGTATGTAAGTTCATTCTAGGACAGAATATTTGGTTCTGGCCTTGGCTTGGGCCATTGGGCACATGGCTAAAATGTGTATTTTGTGTACCCCTGGTTCACAGTGGACAAAACTTAAAATTAGCATTGAGTATCCAGGTTCTTAAAATAACTCCCTGGTGGCCTCTACAACTCGGCATCAGCTTGTGTCCTTGTTCAGCTCTCCCACTCTCCCTCCCTTGTCTGCTTTGTCCCTCTTGGGAGCCAAACACAAAGTCCTTCCATTTTCTTAGGGGAGCAGTTTGGCCCTCTTTCACCTTTTTCCCGCAGCTAAGGCCCTGTAGTTGGTACTGAAACCTAGAGCAACAGCTTCCCCAGACTCTTACAGCAACAAAAGTATACCTTAGCAAAATACGTGGTGTAATATAATATATATATAATATACATGCAAACAATAGAAGATACTAAATATTAAACTAAATAAAAATTTCCAGTGAGTGGAAATGAGGGGTGCATGGGAACTATACTATCTTTACACTTTTTCTGCAAATCTAAATTTATTCCAAAATTTTTAAAAATTATTTTAAAAATGGCTGGAAGAATAGTATATTGGAGAAACAAAACAATCCTTTGTACCCATATAGAAGAGAGAGAAAACATGTGATGCAGGTAGTCCTCATGGAAGACTTTGAAATTAGGACAAAATCTCACATCATTTATAGTGCAAAGCCGAAGAACAATGACTTCTCTTCTCTCCTGGAAAGACAAAGGACTGTGCCCCCTGCAGGCCTGCACACCTCTGGAGAGACCCCTTAGCTCATTCTGGATGTCCACACATTTACATAGCTAGAGGCTATTTGGCCCTCTACCTTGGAGATAAGTGCTTTGGAAAAGTGGAAACTGGGTTTAATCCTGAGAGAGATTTCTCTCTATTCTAAAGGTTAGAGTATGGACTCAGATTCACTATGTCCCTCTGTCTTTTGAAGCACTCTATAAAAAGGGATGGCGCAGAGAATGGTCTCTTTGCTCTCTGTGAACAGAAAATAATTTTTATTGACTCTCACAATACCCAGTGTGGAAGACGGGCAGCAAGGAAAACTGATATTCTGAGGATGTGAATTTGTAAACCCCTTTGGAAAACAGTTTGGCATCATCTAGCAAAGTGAAGATGCACATATCCCATGGTCTTATTGCTATACTCTAAACTCTGGGCTATGTGCACCAGGCATCATAAAAAATGTCCACCACAGCATTATTCAAAAGAGCAGGAAACTGGAAACAACCCAATAGTCCACTGGCAGAATAATGAATAAATAAATGGTAATATATCCACCAGTGGAATGCTGTGGAGTGGTGGCCATGACTGAACTGGAATTTTACCCATCAACATGGCTGAGTCTCACAAATATCCTAATGAGTAAAAGGAGTCACAGAATATAAAGTATGAAAACACACACATACATAACACTCAAAAGCAAGTAACTCTAAACAAATATCCTTTAGGGACACATACATACTCATACATGTGCATATACATGTACATATGTTGTAAAGCTATTAGGAAAGCAATGTAATAGTAAAAAGAATAATTAACAAAATTCAAGATAGTGGTTACCACTCAGGGCAAGAGGGATGTGATAGGGACTTTGAAAACATTGGTAACATTATTTTACAGAGTGAGGGGTGGGTACATAAATATTTGTTTTATTTTTCTGTATACCTTAGATAGGTAGTACAATCTTTTAAAATATGAAGTAGCTCCTGATATATTGTTTTGTTTTAATGAATGGTAGAGATAATAAAAGCTAAGGGAGAGATTAGTGCTGGCAGGATTTCCAGAGCAGAAACCTTCAGGAAGAGCTGAGACTTCAGTCAGGCCTTTGAATGGAGGAATCACATAATTTTTCAAACCTGGGATCAGTGTTGAAGTTCATCTACCCCACCCCTTCCTTCTGTGGATGAAGAAACAGAGATGTAGGAAGCACCTTTTTTTTTTAAAGAAACTTAATATATATTTCCCACATTGTCATATCAGTTGCAAGGTGGAAAATTTGAGTGAAAAACTCTTGTGAAAGGAGCATTTCAGGAATTGAACATCATAGCCCTACAAATGTCAGGTTGCGGTTCTCTTTTTCCTGGTTTTTGCCTGCTTCTCTGCTCAGTGTCTGCTCCTGGGCCTCCTTAAGGGACCCTGAATGGGTCATTCAGCTATTATTGGTGAGCCTGACAGGCCTACGAGTGGACAGGCAAACTCAGGCTCCTTGGTCTCCCTCTTGCACCAGCAGGTGCTGCCCCGGCCTATCAGATTTCATCTGGGGGTAATGGCAGAGGCAGACGAGCATCCTCTCTGAGGTGCTGCTAGACCCCTGAGTCATCAGCCCAACACAAGTGCTAGAAACATGTATTCATCAGTTCATCAAACGACCCACAGACCTACCCAGTAACAGAATTTTAATCCCCTCTCCACACTGGAGGTTGGACATTGTCAGCTTCCCAGTCAGAGCTGCTTGGCTCCAAAGTATGTGGGGTTTTCACTGTAACCTACTGACTGTGAACTTTGCTATCGTGGTCATTCTAACTACTTAATCCCTGTTTTCCCCCTGTCATAAATTGGTAATTTATAGTCTTTAAAATTTGTATCCAGATTTATGTCAGGTCCCTGAGGTGAAGAAAGAACTTAGGTTTATTTTTGTCAAGAGCCCCTACAGATAGGGGAAAGAAGAGAAATGCCAAGTGTCCCTCATTCAACATCCTTGAAAATAATATTAGCTCTATTTTGGTGTCATACATTTACAGGAAGAAACCTCTTGGTTTAAAAAAGAAGACTAAAGGCAACATATACTAAAATGATTTGAATTTTATAGATGATACCCTCCTAATATTTTTAGTTTAGCACCATCTGTTTATCTGAAATTAAATTTCTGGCAAGTGGTCATGCCAGGAGATGCTGTTTTTATTTTTATGTGCAGATGAAACACAGAATAATAAAAATCTGCTTGAGTTGAAAAAATATGTGCACAAAATGTTTCTTTTTTAATCAGTTTGGCTGAGAAAATGACTTTTTAATCTAGTGGCAGCTGCTTTCATTTGGCTGGTTTTCAGGCTACATAGTTGATGTTGAAGACAGATCATTTGTTTTATATTTGGATGCAGTATCATCAACAGTGCCTTTTGAGCTATGGGGAGGACCCAGATCTCATAAACATCTTATTCTCCCTATTAGCTTACCTTTCTAATTATTTCTTGTTTCTTTGACCAACGCAGGTGGCATGCAATAGGTCTGTAAATGAAGAGCACAAGCAACAAATTGCATACCACTCGGTTGCTGTGTTATTTTTATTTGATGCTATGAAAGTCACATCCTACACATTAATTGGCATTTGTTTACATGAGGGGAAAACGATGGCTTTTGAAAATATGACTCAGTGGAAACACTTCCCGTCCCACTGACTTGCAAATAGAATCACTGCACTCCCTTGGGGTACTATGGGGGATTCCACTGGGAGCCCGATTCTTCCCAACAGAGTGTTAATTAAAGAGAGCCACCTCTTGGCACCTCTCGCTCCAGCTACACTTCAAAATTCTCCAGCCACCTTGTTAATCAACGTGTGTTGGATGTCTACTTTTAGCGTGAGGCGCTGCTGCCACCACCCTGATTTCAAAGGCTGTGGCAAGGACAGGGTTTTATTGCCTTACTTCAAAGCCAGGGCACCTAAACCTGAGCAGAGACACCATTCACATCTGCCCTCTGACTTGGAACTATTGACACTTCCCAAGTAAGGCGTGAATTTCATGGATCAAGCAGTGGGGCCTTTGGCCTTTGCAGCCCAATGCCTAGCACACAGGTCTCATTATGTTTATCTAATAAGTCTGCTTTTCTTACTGGGTAGTATTAAATTAATTTTGTGTGCCAACTTCTCTTCATCTGAAAAAAACCGTGCATTATTTTGAAATGTAGAGGCTGGTCTTCAGGGATAAACTTATTACTCAAAATGTGAAATACATTTTAAAGAACATTGATGTATTAGTCGGCTAGGACTGCAGTAACAAACCGCACAGACTGGGCGGCCTAAACAACAGACATTTATTTTCCACGGATCTGGAGGCTGGGAAGTCCAAGGTCAGGGTGCTGGCCCATTCAGATCCTGGTGAGTGTTCTCTTCCTGTCCTGCAGATGGTAGCTGCCTTCCTCTGTCATCACAGGGCATAAAAGGGGGATGTGGGGAAGAGATCTTACTCATATAAGGCCACAGTCCTATCATATTACAGCTCCACCCTTATGACCTCATTTAACCTTAATTACCTCCTAAAAGCCCTGTCTACAAATATAGTCATTTTGGGGGCTAGGGCTTCAACAAATGAATTGGGGGTGGGGGGAGAAAATCCAGTTCACCTCAGTCAGACTGGACTAAAAGAGACCACCCTTTAATATCAGGAATTAGGACTGTCAAATTGCCATAAAAAAAACTTTTAAAAGCTTGGTATTAGTATTATTGCCTTCTAAGTTCATGTCTCAAAAATCAGTCAGTTTTTATCATTTTATTTAAAGTTTGAAAATATGCCAAACTAACCTATGGAGTGTTAAAAGTCAGGAGAGTCATTCCAGGGAAGGGGGTGGCTGTGACTGACTGGCCAGGAGGGGCTTCTGGGACTCTGCAGGGCTCCATTTCCTGTTTGGGTGCTGATTCAAAGGATGTGATTGGTTTTTGAATAAGTGCTGAGCTGTTCATATGTAACTTGCACACTTTCCTGTGTGTATGTTATAGGTCAGTCAAAAGTTAAAACAGGAAAGAAAAATAAATCTGAGTGATGCATTTAATACCAGAGATAAGCCACACAGTTGTTCCATTGCATCCCAACCCGCACAGGGAACAGGCTACCCCTCCTTCGTCATTTCTAAGTTCAAAAAGTCCCTAAAGGTTAACATCTAATGAGCTGGAGCATAGAAGCTGAGCTGGAGCACCGAGTCTTGTGTAAGGTTGAGTATAATATTTTCTTCCCACGGGCACAAGAAGAACTGCAGACACCATGAAAATTTCTGGCTGACGTTGCCTGATGCTGTTTTTCTCAGCAGCTGGAGGCTACAAAGCCAGGTTTCCCCGGAGAGGAGGAAGGCTTGCTGGGTGAGGAGCAATGCAGACTCCAGACCAGGGGCACAGCCTCTGGAGAGTGGGGGCAGTTTTAAATGGGTTGTAAACCACCCCTGCCATGTTGTTTCAAGAAGTTCCAGCTAACCTAGCAAGAGGCTCTTGGACCAGTGCAGGTGCCCCGGCCGGCTTTCCTGCATGCTGTGTGGAGCTGAAGGGGCAGGTGATGTTTGTAATCCTGGGTATCAATGTCCCCAGAAGCTTCACACTCACACATCCAAGGTGGAACTTGTCTTCCTAAAGACAGTTGCAGTTGGGACCTTTTAGACCAGCCAGTGGCCACTTTGTAGACAGGTCCCAGGTTTACAAATAGTTGACTGCTCAAGTTCCCCAATGTTAGGACTGTGTGTGCTCCATTGTCCCTAGGGCTCACATTCAGTATCTTACTGTTTCACAGTGTGCTTTAACTTCCCATAAAACCGTCACAGTGTTAGCGACTTGAATGTTTTCAAGCCCTTTTACGTTTGTGGAGCTGGCTGTGCCACACGGGCTAATGGAAATTTCTTTGTTCCAGGAGTGCTGGCTCTGTCAGCAATTATCTTGGTGTTTTTGTATTGTCAGTCATGTGCAAAAAAGCACATTAACTCTAGTTACCTTCTATAATTGTTAAGATGTGATTTTAAAATAACTGCATAAAATGCTTTTACCATAAATTTTAGAGCTCTTAGTCAACATTTCCCTGTGGAAATGTTCCTTTGTGGACAGTAATGATTTTTAAGCTGTTGAGGTATCTCTTCTCGGCCCATTAGCCAATATCAGGATAAGGTGTTGAGGTTGGTGAGAAGCCCAGATTTGGTGTTTGTGGGCTGGCTGGTGTGCTCTGGCAACAGGCCTATCTCTTGTTGCTTTACTAAGAGACTCAGAGACATTCCTGATCACATTAGGCTCCAGGTGGTGGCAAGTTTCCAAACATTTAGGGATGTAACTGTTTTCCTCACCATGACCTATCCCTTGACACTCAAAATGGCCTTGGACCACCAGTGTTGGATCACCCAGGAGTTCATTAGAAACGCAGAGACTCAGGCCCCACCTTCCATACAGTATCTAATAGCAGCATCTGCATTTTAACAAGATCTTCATGATTCCTACACACATACAAATTAATCAGCAAGTAGGCACTGGCAGGAATTGAGAGATCCCTCTTCTAAAAACATCTCCCACTGGGGCCAGTCCTGCTATTATTTAGGATGAATTTTTCCAGTTTATGCCACTTACTATGAAATATGCTGGGCTTGCATAACTCAGTAAGTCATTTTCAATTCAAAGCCTTCATGTGAATCCATTCACTAGGGCCTTTCCAACTCAACAGATGGTAGAGGGCAGGTTAACTGAGGAGTGAGAGTCGGAAGGGGGAAGTGGAGTAGAAAATGCCAGCCTTTGGTGGAAGAAAGTAGGCAGATTCCATAACCGTGGCCCCCTGGAGTAGGGCTGTGGGAGGTGGGGGGTGGGGGGCAGGAAGGCACAAAATAGCAATGACAACGTCACAATAATGGTAAATAACTTGGTACAGGGATTTGAAAACTTGACAATAAGAATCACCTGGGGGAGGTGGGGGACTTCTTAAAAACAGATTCCCCAGAGGCAGAGACTTATGGACTAGTCACCCTGGTTTATGGTTTATTTACCCTGGGCTTATGACATCTAAATCTCTAGGGGAGAAATAACTGTATTTTTTAACAGGTGCCTCAGGTATTCACATTCTGAGTGAATAGCAAGCCTGGATCCTGTGCCTGATGCTCTGTTGTTTTGAGCACTCACAATAAGCCTAGAAGATCTTAGGGCATTTTACTAAGTGCTTTTTGAAACGGAGAAATTCCATAGCTTGCCCAGTGTCACATAGGCAGCAGGCAGCTGATAGAGGATTCCCCAGATCTGTCTGCCCCAAAGCTTTTGTTCTTCTGCTCTCTCATATCATGATCTTTGTGGGGGAAAAGCTTTTCCCTTCTCCTCTTCTAAGTTCTTTGGCTGGTTTAATAATTAAATTGACATAAGAGAGATTAACAGGAAGAAAACAAATTTAATTACATATGTACAGGAGCTCAAAAGACATGTGACTCAAGGGCAAGTGGCTGATTGAGTCTTACAAACCATCCTGAGCTAAGGAATGGGGTAGGGACCTGGGGCTTCAAAGGGCTAGAGGGCAATTCACAGGGCACAAGAAAAGCAGATGTGTGGTAATCAGATGTTAGCCCTGCCATGCAGATTGATCTTTCAGATAAAAAGTTATCTCTGGTAATAGCTATTTTTTTGGGCCAGACTCCCAATCTAAATTCTTTTAGGTGGTTAAGGGAGAGGTAAAAAATTTTCTTGAATCTGCTGGTTCTTAATTGTTTTCAGCTTAAAACAATCCATATGCCACAGTGGCACATTTTGGGGTAGTGTATTCTGCTCCCCTTCACCTTCCATGAAGCTGTTGTAGTCCCAAAATGATTCTACCCATGGCACACTCTGGTTGCCCCAACCCCACTCTTTGGGGGTGGCAGTTTCTGCAGAAGTTCCCTGACTTCATTCTGAAATTATGGCATGAAGGTCCAGATTTGGGTGGAGTCGTGCCCCAGGAAACCACACTATTGAATAGCAAGGATGCCCCCTCTTCCTTCCCTGCTGCTGCAGTTAACAACCAGCAACCCAGAGCTAGAATGCTGGTTCCAAAGAAATGAAAACCAGGGCTCTCTTGGGTAATTGAGAATTTGTCATTGCCTTGGTATTAAAGCAGTTTCCAGAAGTGGTGGAAGCAGGCACATATTGCTCCTGCTCTCTGAAACCTTATTTTGTTTCAAGAAATCCCTAGAAAGAAAACACACTAATTTAATACAGCAATGTTAAATAGTGATAGTAGCAAGAACAGGGCACCATATGGTACATTTGAATAATTGTCAAGGTTGGCTTTTCTTTAAATGCTGTTTATTGCTCAGTCCACCCATATTCAATTACTAGAGCTAGAAGTCATCTGGTGGTGATATGTTGGTATTACAAGAATGTACTTGAATATTAAATTCCTCAACTTGGGCTCAGTTTGGGAATTCAGAGGCAACATTTGACTTTCATCTATACTTAATCTCCTGTTGTTGGTTACAGTTCCCTTTATAGATTTGTTTCAAAACTTCTGATTCTGTCATCTGTGAACAGTGGTTTCCCATGCAGGGTGTGTAAAACCCCAAATGATCCACTGGGATGCGGAAAACAAATATTACTTTTTTCATTAAAATTTTCATTGTATGTGTATTTTATAATGTGTATTAACATTGTGCTATAATAGTAGTAGAACATGTATACAATTTATAAATGACTATGTATAAATATATGGGGGATGGGTATATGAATAAAGATTCCTGCCCTTTGCGAGGCTGGCTCAAAAAAGTTTGTAAACTTCTCATGCAGTATATTAACTCTTCCTTCCAGCATCATGTCATTGGCTCGTTTGGTAAGCGAGTGCCTTCATCCTTGTCAATTCAGCTCATGCTTATCCTACATATACTTACATGCTAACTGTTCCAGTATATATACAAGCATAACATATATTCACTGCCCTTAGGAAGTTTACTGTCTAGAATGGAGATGATGATAGCAGTAGTGATTTTAGAGGTGACAGTGGTAATGGTGGTGGTGATGATGGTGATGGCCAAAAGGAGAAGGAAGCCTTATTTATGATTGACATTAAAGCAAAACTGGAATTGATTGCTTCTTCTCCCTGCTATCTGGTGATGTGATATCTTTCCCTAGGAGTGATGCCCTCCCTGCTTGTTCATCTTGCTTCCAGTGTTGCTTAAAACTGCTTTTTAGTCATCTTCAGTATGCAGTATAATTCTCAGCTTCCTGGGATTTAAGCCTCGGGAGCAGGAGATATTGTGAGGCCCCTGCCCTTCTTCTGTGTTTTGGTCCTCGGTGCTCCACAAGCTCTGAAAGCTGTGAGTCATGACTCCCATATGGTGGGATTCCCTCCACTCCCCTCCGTCCACATGCCTGCCCAGCCATCTGCTGCCACTCTCAAGGTTATGGAACAAGAGATGACGCAGGGAAGGGAAAGGAAAACACCAGGAAAATGAACACTGTTATATAAATAAAATGGAAAAGAAGATGTGTTTTCTTATTACAAAAGCAATTTGTATTCATTACAGGAAAATCTGAAAATGAAGCACAAAAGCAAAACAAACAAACCTAGCACAGTCTCCCTCAGAGTGTCATTAATCACTCTAACCATCTCCACATATGTTTTTCTAAACCTGCATCCTGGATCTATCTATCTATCAAACAAAATGGGATCATTACCGCATGATTTTGTGACCTGTTCTTTTCAAACCGAGTCATGAACATCTTTCCCTGTCTGTAACTATACCCCCACACTAGCATTTTTAATGTTTAAGGAGTATTTTCTGTGCAAGGCATTATTCCAGTTGCTGCAGTTCGTGTACAAAAATAGGTAAGATAATCTCTGTCCTCATGTGGGTATAATGTAATTTTCCCCCACCTAATATTTAGGTCATTTCCATATTTTTGCTTTTACAAACAATACTGTGATGAGTATCCTTATAGCTAAGCCTTTGCATAGGCTCCTAAGTTTTAGAGGATCGTGTTGGCTGCTCTCTGTTTGCCCCTCTGGGTTTACTCTCCATCCTTCTTTGCCTTGCTCTGCGGCTCACATTGGTTGGCTCATTACTCTCTGGCAATGGGAAGCATATGCAGGACATTGGAGGTGGTAGTAGAGAAAAGTGGGTGATATATTCTGACTCCCACCCTCCCTCTTTGTGGACTGTCATTAGCTGCATTCTTGTGTTGATGATGGCTGTGCTGCCTGGGGAGCCCTCTCCCAGAGCTCAGTTCTTAGCGAGTTCCTCACCCCGGGGTGCTGCGCCATTCCTTGTTGATTTTCTTTGACCTTGCCCTTGCCCTTACAGAGGGTTCTTCATTAAACCCTTTGCACTTATCCCAGAGGACTGTGCCATCTGTTTCCTGGCAGGACCCTGGATGGTACAAGCATGCTCCCATTCCTGGCATATTCTGCATCCCTAACTGCTAGCCTGCATTGGGAACCTAGGGTGGATCTTAGAAAGGTCAAGAATTCCTTTTTCTCCTTTGTCTTAAGACCTGGACATCAGTGACCATTAAGCAGCCATCTCCCATTTCCTTCTCTTGGACCCCACTATAACCCCCATGGAGATCTCTCAACCTACAACTGAGGCACTCTGGTGGGGGCAAACAGCAAAAGAAAGAACTAAGAGAGCCCTTCAGCACTCTGACCTGGAGCTTTGGCCCCTGGGTCTGTGATACCTTCACCTTGTTCTTCATGTCTGAAACCCTCCCTGGAGTCACAGTGAGTGGGAGAGGTTGTGTGGCCAGTTCTTATCCTTTTAACTACCTGAGCTCATACCAAAATTTGTTTCTTTAATTCTTTTTCCACTATAATCTAAAGTGGTATTACAGCATTCTTATTAAATAGCCAGAACTATGCTTTTAGAGCTTCTAACTTGAATTATAGAGTCCCCTGATAGCATCTCTTCTGTGATTCTGTCTTTTCTGTGAATCAGTAGAAATGGGTTTTATTCTTAAAAGTCTACATCCAGTTTTACCTTCCTTGCCTCTTGGATTTTTACATAAGGCTCTCTCTTTTTCCAAAGGTTCTTTGTACTTCTGTTTAACCAATTGTTCTCAGCTGTTCAGAATTAAGTGTCTGTCCCATTTCTTTTGTCTACCTTCTGCTCAATGAAATTGCTAACAGAGTTAGTCAAGAATAATCAAATACTCTTCTTCTTAGTGAGATGAAACTTTTGGATGTCCACATATTTGGGGTTCCCATCTTGTTGCTGTGCTCCAGGCCCTGGATCCTTGGTGCATTACCTTGTTTTGGAATTCCAGTTCCAGAAGGTGGGTACTTAGAAGGAGTTTGGTTTCAGAGTCAGAAAGGTCTGGAGTTAAATCCAATCACTATGCCTTTGTCACTTTAAGACTTCTATCTTGGAGTTACGTTGGAAGAGTGATCCTGGGTTTCAGGAAACTGGGGTATCAGGTGAATCAAAAGTTTACCGCACAGATTGGAGATTGGAGCCTTGCTTACCTCACACCTTGTTGGGAGAAGTAAATGAGATGACCTGTATGGAAATCATGTAGCGCCTGGTAGAAAGTACAGAACTTTCTACTCCACCCTCTCCCTTTCCCCTCTCCATGTCCCCACCCCACCTCCATGCTCCTTCTCCTCCCCTCTTCACTCTCCCCTATCTCTCCTCACTTCACATTTCTCCTCCCAACTTACCCTTTCTCCTCTTCACTCCCCTCCCCCCACTCACTTTCCCCCTTCTCCTTCCTCCTTCCTTTTGCCTTCTCCCTACTTCTTTCTCCTACCCACTTCTCTTCCCCCACCCCCACCCCCCTGCCACTTTCTCTGACTGTAAGACTGACCGGAAAGTAAGAAGGATTAAAAACCAAGTCAGAAACATGTCAGCTGGTTTCATTTCTCATTAAAATTAGACCATAAAAGTGCAGGGAGCTATACACAGAGAGAAAACTCCCAGTGATAAATCCAGGCCCCCAAAGGCTTTTCTAATACTTCTGAGTTCTTTCACGAGCTCTCCTTGTAGCATCAAGGACACAAAGAATGATGGGAAGTTGCTGATAATGGTCATTATTTTCCCAGTCTTTGAAAAATGTCTGTCCAGTGTTCCAGACTGGAGATTTGTTGTGGTGAATCAAAAGATAAACTCTCAAAGAGGTTACATAATATGCCAAATGGTCTTATCTGGTGGAAGGGAGCTGTCTGGCTAACATGGGCCACTTCAGTAATTCTGGAGTGTGTGGAGTTAGGTTGGAAGAGTGATCCTGGGTTTCAGGAAACTGGGGTATTAGCTGATATTGGCTGCCCTAAAGGCTAGCTGGAGAAATGCATTGTGAGTCCTTTATACCTGAATCCAGATTTCGCTTCGTCCCTCTTTCCCAACTCTTAAAATTCTTAACTTTTCAAGGAAAATAGATTGGTCTTTAAGATCTTTTAAGAATTTGCCTCACAGTGTTATGACAAAACATATTTTTATCTTAAATTTTTATTATATAATATTTTATGTATGCAAAATAATAAATGCAATACATAATATATATACAAGCTGTGAAAACTATTAAAACATAAACACATGGGCTGGAACATTAATATCTGGGCTCTCCTCTGTTATTTCTATACCTCCGACCAAAATGACTGCTCTTTTGAATTTTGTGTTCTCTTTCATTCAAAACAAAAGACTTGTACTATATATAGATGCATTCCTAAACTGTTTATTTAGTTCTTTTTTGAGCTTTATGAAAGTGGCATGATAACAAATGTAGTATTTTTTACTCAAGTTTATAATGTTCATCGATTCATCCATATTGTTGCCTGTAACTGAAGTTCACTCGTTTTTTTACCACAGTTCTTATATGCCTTTTGGTGAACAACATACCACAATTCATTTATCCATAGTCCTGTCTGTGAACATTTTGGTTGTTTATGGTTTCCAGGTGTTTTTAGAATAGTCTAGTTAACTTAGATGAGAAATATCCTAAGAATTTTTAGAGTTCCTTTGTCAAATTGTCATAAACACTAGATTGACTTGTCTAGTGTCCTTTTGAGCTTTTTCTGTTTTATTATTCCCATTTATCACCTAAAGAAACTGAAATGCCGGAAACAAATAAATGATTTGCCCATGCTTTGTTGCCACTTCCGTTACTTCCACTACTGTTAACTTCAAGAACCAGTGAAGTCCTCTCTTGGTTCTTCTTGTGTGAACAAAGAAGACGTCAATTCTGACACCAAAACTGGAAAAGATATTTATTTTGATCTCAGAAAACCTAAGATTCAGGAGGCAGTGTGTCATAGTGAAAATAATATAAGCTCAAGAGGCAGAAAGATTTGGGATTTAAAACACTGGCATCAGCACTTGTAACAGAGGTAGCCTTGTGCAAATTACTCTATTCTTCCAATCCTCATTCCCTCATCTGCAAGGTGGAGGTAGCAATGCCTTCCTCACAAATGGCTCACTGATTATGTCAGGCCCAGTCATCACATTATAAAATTAGAAACAGAGGAGGCTTACAGGCTGATCAGTGGGACTCACGATCTTACCTAAAAAACAACTCATGTAGAATAGAAAGAGGTTGGCTTGGCCTTGTGCAACTTCTAACCCCTCTGCCTATGGTTCTGGCTTAGAAAAAAGGTCCTTTGTTGACTTGATGGTGTAGGGCAGATAATTATTAAATATTATTTCTAGTGCTCACAATAAGCCTAAAAAATCTTATGGCCCTCTGCTAACTGCCTTTTGTAACAGAGAAGTTCTGTAGCTTGCCCAATGTCATACAGGCAGCAGGAAGCAGATGGAAGATTCTATCCCAGATCTGCTTGACTCCAAAGCCTTTGTTCTCTCTGCTCTCTCATATTGTAACCTTTGTAGGGAGAAAATGTTTCCCTTCTAGGTTCATTGGCTGATCTAATAATTAAATTGACATAAGACAAATTAACAGGAGAAAAACAAATTTAATCACAGGCATACAGGAGCCCCAAAGCTATGAGACTGTAGGGCAGTGAGATGAGAGAACCAAGAGAGGGGGTGGGGTCCTGGAAACCAAGTGAAGAAGTGCGTATCCAGGAGGAGGGATTATGGACTGTGCAGAGCCGCTGCTAGGTCAGAGTCAGAGAGGACTCGGCTGTGGATTCAGCAGCGTGAAGACGACTAGTGAACTGAGGACAGCAGCTTCAGGGCGGTGATGGGGTCAAAGGCGTAACTGAAGTAGGTTCAAGGGAGAATGGGAGGAGAGGGATTGAAGGTGGCAAGAATAGACGACTATTTTGAGGAAAGACCTACCTTCCTGGAAAGTTATTTGTTAACATATTTTTCAAAATCAATAATTAAATTACTTCAATTATTAAAATTTAGAAATTAAATAATTTTTAGTTACTATGTATTTTTAAAGGATACTCTCTGACTCAGTAACCCTAAGTTTTTATTTTTGTTTTCTTTTTAAGAAAAAATCAGAAATTTGCTCTTAAGGCAGATGGTGTATATCTTTAAACACAAGGATACACACTGCCTCTCCATGTGACTTGGGCTTCCTCGTGGCATGGTGGCTAGGTTCCTAGGGCAAGGAGCCAACTGAAAGCCACATGCTGGTATCACCTGGGGGGAGGCTTTTAAAAAATATTTGCTTTCAACTCTCAGAAATTCTTAGTTCATTGGTCTGGGGTGGATCTAAGTATTGTTATTTTTATAAGCTCCCCAGGTGATTGGTGTGGCCAGGGTGAAGAACCACTGCTCTCATGAAGAGCACATGAAGCAAGAGATTTGGCTTTCCAGGCATCCGCTACCGGCAGTGGTGCCCGAGGTTCATGTCACCTGACATTCAAAGACCTGCCAAAGAAGCAGGACCAGGAAAATTCCCAAGTAGTCAGACAATTAAGTGCAATCACTTGAGCGTCACAGCTCAATGGCCCAGAGCCCAGGGGTTTTACCCAGGATATACTGGCACAGTGGAAAGCCTGAGTTGAAGACCTAGGCAGGGACTTCTGGTTGCCCTGTTCTTGAGGTGGCTGTTAGATGAGTCAAATGCCAAGTGGACTTTTATCCCATCATTCCTGAAGATAGAATCTCTGCACCTGAGGAACCAATGTCCCTGTTTTATTATGCAATCAGCAGCTAAAAGGAGCAGATCAAGGTGAATGTCAGCCAGGGCTCATTCCAAGTACTCCCAGGAGACGCCACTAGGAATTAAGATCCTGTTACTTTTTAACCTGACACAAGATGTCACCATTGCTCCTGTGCTTTTAGCAATAACAGTATAAAGTTAAGCAGCAGAGAGAGTCTGACTCTGAGTATACAAATTTTTCCCGTCACAGAGAGGTGAGCGTGTGTGCATTCTGTCAATGAGGTTCATTAATGTATAGTCGATTCCACCCATCCAAGTTCAAGTATTTATGTGTAACACTTATTTTTATTCCCTTACACCAGCTATGGATCAAAATTAATATCTCTTTTGTGAACACTTCACAAAGAAACTTTGGTGGAGGCAACTGTCAAACAAGAAGAGCTGACATTTTTATAGGATAACTAGAAAACTGCCAATCACATTTTAGTTCAGCTTCACTGCTACAGATAACATTGAAATGAACTCCTGTTACCACACTTAGTTTGGTGCCAAAGTGGAAAAAAAGGCATGGACATTATCCCAGGGTACCAATGGCTCAGAAATGGGGTGGGGAAAAGATGACTGTAGCACTAAAACATCACTGGAAATTTTACCAAGATGGAAAAAACTGTATGTAGAGAACTTCTCTCCCACACAGCACTGTGCATGGGTGGAAGGGATACTTGGCAAAGCCGTTTGGAAGTGAAGATGGTGAACTGAAAGTATAGCTGAGTGAAGTATAAAATACTGGGGTTGGAATTGCATTCCTGGGACCATCACGAGAAGCCGGCACTATCAATCATCCTTTTGCTCTGCCGTTCCCCTACACTACCTCTTCTCTGTTGAACATCTAACATTGAACATCACCTAAAGAATATCCATTTGAAGGGGTGCCTGATTATTACTCTGCTGTAGGTTTTCCCACCAAAATATTAATATCTGTTGACTTAGGCTTTGTGGAATTACAGTGATTAATTTCTTTATTTTCCATTTTTTTCTATAATGAGCATATAATTAGAAAAAAAGACCTCAAAACAACAAACTATATACTGTGTGACATATTCTATATGACATTCTTGAAAAGACAAAGCTACGGAGACAGTAAAAAAAATCAGCGGTTGCTAGGGGTTTGGAGGCAGGGATGAATAAGCAGAGACAGAGGACTTTAAGGGTAGTGAAAATACTCTGTGATACTGTAATGATTGATATGTGTCATTATGTATTTTTCTAAGACCATGAAATGTACAACACCAAGAGTGACCCCTTATGGACTCGTCAGTGATTGTATGTCAATGTAGGTTCGTCAGTTGTAACAAATGTTCTACTCTGGTGAGGGATGTTGATAATGGGGGAGGCTGTGCATGTGTGGAGAGCAGGGGAATATGGGAAAAACCTATACCTTCTCAAATTTTCTGTGAACTTATAACTACTCTAAAAAAATATGTCTTAAAACCCCCATGATTCCAGAGATTTATAATGAATAGAGATGTGCATATATTATTATTAAGAAAATATTACTATCATTACTTCTAGTCTGTCTACATGCAGATGTAGGTAAACTCTGGATTCATCCGACTTCTGGAAAAAAATACATGACACATTTAAATTGGGTAGTTTGAAGAGGACTTAATGAAGAGATTGTTTCCAAAGGTGGAGGGAAATTATTAGGGAGAGTGCAATCCCCAGGTAGATCAGTGGAGCTGTTAACACCATAGGTTTGGAATGCAAGGGGGGAGAGAGCTTTACCCAGCTGGAGTTGTGACCTTCATTGGAGGGATGTAGACAGCCTGTGGTGCCCATGCACAAAGAGAGCAGTGACAATAATACCCTTGTCTAACTCTTCTCTTTCACTTTAATCTCTGCTGTTAGCCAGTTCAACTACAACTGTTTGTGTGGTCCACATGGGTTCACTTCCCGGGACTCTACAGAGAGGAACAGGGCAAAGAGTAGATCTCAGGGGGAAATGGATGCTGTACAGTGATGCTTTTTCTACAGAATTGATTTTTATTGCACAATTCTACAAATTCATGTGGTTCTAGAAGGTTTTCAATGAGAATGAACAATCTTTCCCCACCCTTCTCCACCTCTGTCACCCACTTCTAAGAGTCAACCACTTTTGATTCTATTAACTATATTTTTCTTTTGGGATTTATCTTCTTATTGCAGATCAACACTGATATTTCTGATTTTTTTCTTATTTGCTATTATTGATTGATTTCTCAGTATGGGGGCTGAGGAGTTATCTCTTACCTCCACTTCCTCTTCCACTCTCACACCAAGTTCAAAGCACACATACTTACTCCATCTCATCCTACACTACAGTTATACCAAGTTTGAAAATATTAGATCAGAATTCAGTGTTCATGGTATGACTTTGTAATTTTTCTACATAGATGAACCATATAATATACAATTATTTCTTTTCTTGGAAGACTTTTGTTTCCTCTAGAGCTAATAATTGTATCACCTTTGGGCTGGTTTTCTATATATCTTTCCTTAATTCATCCTCAAACACGTGGCCAGAAGCATCAATACCCTTTCAGTACATCAAACACTAGTGCTAATCCACAGCTTCATTTTGTGTTTGGAATTTTCCTCATTGCAGCCTCCAGTTTTTTTCGAATGTCAGTCAGTGACTCTCTAGGTCCGCCTTGCTGTGTGGCTCTGGGATTTCCTTCTCCTTCATCCTGGTGAAAGAATTACCTTCTCTCTCCTGTTTGATTCCTTTCCTTGATCCTTGATTGCCAGAGTCCAGCTCCAGTGAGTCCAGGAGTCCCTGAAGGATGGACAGCGTCGGTGACTAACTGAAATAAATGAGGACACAGACACCAGCAAAAGCTGAGCCTGGCCTTTAATGAAAAGTAGCATCTTGATTATATGCTTTTTGATTACATAAAGTAAAATACAGATATTAATCATATAATTGATACATAGCACAGTTACCTGAGTTTGGAGAATGAGATTACATCATTTGGCAGGTCGTAGCAGTTAACTTGTTTCTAAGTAAGCTTGGTTTTTAGTTATTGTGGCCAGAGAATCTCACAAAGGTTAGGTAGGTGCCAGACTCTTGGTTTCTTTACATATGACTATTTAAAGTTCACTATTTTACTATTTTACTATTTTTATGTAGGGCCCTCATTCTTTCATAGTTATACTCCCATTCTTCATCTCTGGTAGGAAAAAAAAAGAGGCTCTCCCTAAAAGAACACGATGACTTTTTGGCAGGCAGGGACAAATTTTATGGACTGTGCCTCAGACCCATTTTCAGTAAGACTTACAATGGAGATTTTTCTCATCTGGAGTTAGGTAATGCCCTGTTCTCATTTGTTTTATAGTTTGCCAGGCTGTTCTCTGGCTGGCTAACCACAGAATATCATTTGTTCTCTGTACCCACCCGTTGCCATTAATCATTGGATATGTTATTTGGAGGCCACGTAGGGGCGGGAGAAGGAACCTCGACCCAGGTAAATTTCCTATATGTTTTTTCCCATAAGTTGGATCCAATACTCATGGGGTCTCACTTTCCCATCATCGGGGGTAGTCACAAGGGCAGTAGTGGTTTTTTCCAATTTCCTTTAAGGCCAGTACCTAAAATTTTCAAGGAGAATTAGATATGGCCTCTTCCCTGAAGGGGCAGTTTGAATTGAAACCAAAATAAGCAAATTTATTAGGAGGGACATTTTGACCAGGAGGGATATCGGGGTTGCTTCTCTGGGAAGGCCGCTGTGCAGTCACTTCCATCCAACTGCCCGGAGTGTGTCATCAGGCTGGCCGTTCCGACTGGCTCCTGACACTTGATCTTCCATCTTAATTTACTCCCCCATTTTGGTGGGTCACATCTGTAGCTCAAGGGGAAAGGGTATTCCCTGCCTGGGGCGAATAAACTGGTGGAACCGAAATGAGCCAAGGGAAAGAGTAGGTTGGTAGAAAGGCTTTTTATTGCTCACAGCTTGCTTGAATTTGCCAGCTCCATCTGTCCCCTCTGGCTGCCACTTTCGCTTTGCCCCCAGGGCGCACTCTCTATTTCCTGCCTTCCCCTTCCGGGAAGAACTCCATTGGCAGGTCCTTGGTGACTGACAAACAAACGCCAGACCAATTTTGTACCCGGAACAGAGGGGAGGGGAGAATGGCTGTTATCTCTCCACCCCTTGCCCTGGAGGCTTCATGAGGCTGAGGCAGTAAACACCTATTGATTTATAAATGGCTAAGACCAGGCAGAAGATTCTGGAAATTCTGAAGTTTACCCCACAACCTCTAAGGATTCTGATACCAAGTCCAGTGTGGGAGCTGAGGGTTCTATACCACCAAGCAATGCTCCGATACCAGCTGTGTGTCTGACAATTCAACTCAATTCTGGCACTGTCTACCTAGAGATAGCATCGATTCCACAGTTAAGGGATCAGTCCTACAAGACTGCCCACACGCCACAGCCCCACTTCAGACACCAATTGCAAGTCCAGGTTGTCACCTGTGCTTCTGACTGACAGGCTATAAATTAGAGGTTATAACTACCCCTTTCCTGGGTATCTGTACAATCTGTGAGCAATTTTTCAGGGTGTGTGCTTTTTCAAGGATCATTGTCTTATCTGGGAAATAAGTGAGTGGCTGCTGGTGTTTTCAGAGCCAAGTGGGAGAAGGGGTTGGGAGGATATTATTTGGGATGTAAAACTCTGAATTAATTCCTTTGTGTTTAATACAGCACCCCTGACCTCAGCTATGGCTATTTTTCAGCTTTCTGCCACTTAACCTTTAGAAGCCCCTCGTGCTGCCAATTTCTGAGCACCGCTGGGATTCTGTAGCTCAGGTTGGCTTTTTCTTGCCACTGCTACATGACCCTGAATCTTTGCAGATACTTAAGTTTTAACTTTATATCAAGTCACTTATCACTTTGGCATATGCTTTCCAGCTTTCAAAATTCTATGGCCATCTCTCCTTTGCTGTCATCTACTCTCTCATTATTTCTGATCTTACACCCTTTCTAAAACATTTTTCCTGCCCTGTTTAATCTGAACCCTTCCAATCCTCTTTCTGTTTTGTATCTAGAGTGGTTTGAAGAAACTATAAGTTGTTTAAGGTTGTTCAGCCTCTCAGGGTCATTCTTCCCCAAGCAGTTGCCTGCTGGAGATCAGAAAGACCCATTTCCCTTTATAAAGTTTCTTTGCTGTGTTGACTTTTCCTCAGATGTATGGACCATTATACCCATTAAATTATGTATTCCTCCATCTGACTCAATACAGTTTCTTTATTCCTGAGAAGATTGGAGGTTTGTACATGATCAGGGTTGAAATGAATGAATTTCTACTCTATTTATAGAAATGTGGTGACTTGTCTCCCAAGGCATAAATAGAACAATGGGTATTGACAAGATTTTTTGTAACCATGGACACCCTGCAATTATTCCTGAACTGTGCTTATTGTTTATCTGTATCTGAATTTTAGCAAACAGGGCTCTGGCTGCCAATGCGAATTTTCCAATGAAAATATATTACCCACCGTTATCCTCTTCTCATGAGTCAGGCTCCATCTTTCAAGTTCAAATTCAGCCACATACATTTGAGAGGACTGAGTCACCACTTCTTCGGTAATGGTTGAAAATTCATGATGAGAATAATCATGGTAATGATGATGATGTCATAAAAAACAAATATTATGATGATGTTACTTGATTCTGAAAATAGCTCTATCATGTAAGCAGGTTTTATTGTTAATCCCCACTTTATAGATGGGGAGCCTCAGAGAGTTCCATTTACTGCTTAGGATCCCACCACTAAGTGACTGAGATTCATAATTAGGCTGTCATCAAACATTTTCTGGAAACTACTTTCAGTACTGAGGATGCTGAGAATGAACTATAAACAGTCTCTGTCCTCAGATTGCTTACAGATTGGTAAAGAAATGCATAAATGAATAAATAAATTCTTGGGAATATGCACTGGGGTTGGGGGGGAGGAAATGAGGGAGGCATAAAATCACTAAATTGCATGCTGATTTCAGTGTGCCATTTGGAAGGACCAGAGAAGGAAAGGTTTGAGATTGTATTGGTTAGGTCATAATAAAAGGGTAGTTTGGAAAGCATCTGATACTAGATTCACTAGTGATCTGTTGTCCTTCCAGGTCATTTATTTGGATGTAACATATGGGAGATTATCTGTAGAAAGCATTGATCAACATAGATTTACACACTTCAGGATTGTTTTCAAAGTATATGTATTCCATATTGCTTTCTCTAGAGTAACACTATATAACCAGTTTAGTGAATATTCCATCTGATATACTTAAGCTGGTTGGCCACTCAGCAATGCACTTAATTTCCCACTGTGTTTCCTCATCTGTAATATAGTATACCATAGATATTTCATGTATAACTTTAAAAAAAAATTAAAGCTTCTGAATGTGTAATAAGACACATATTTTTCTTGAATATCTTCTTTCCTCTGTGGTTCTGGCATCCCCTGAGTTACCCATACCCCACTGATAATGATCCATTTGACTATAGGTAAAACTCATCATGTTACTAGATTTCAAATCACCAAAATTCATCTCTGAAAAATATTCTGGAATGTTTTTCTGATGCCAGGAGGTAAATTTAAATTATTCATGTTGTTAAAATACATATTAAAGCCATTGGTTTTTAAATCCAGCTCTCTCTCCTCTTTTTACTATTCCAACCTTTCTGTAGAGTATGTGCATAATATATAATATGTTGAATTAATGTTGTAATAAAATATAAAGTCTTGAAAAACCTTAGGTTCACTTTTAAAATTAGTATAAAACTACAGGTTCAGGGAGGTATTCCCCAAACTCTTCCAGATGCCAGATTACATTGGATTTGATTTCAGCACAGTTTTATGACTTCCCTGGAGTGAGTTAGGTGCTATGAGAGCTGTGACAACAAAGCAAGGAGTGATGGGAAAAGTCAGTCATTTCAAGGAGTAGAAGGGAGCAGTATAGATTGGGGAGGCCTTCCATTGGGGATAGGGAGTGTTTGACAAATAGTTCCAGGTACTATTGGAAGGGAAAAGGAGGTGTGAAATTAAATCTGGCGGCAGAAGCCCTCTTGAAAACCAGCCTCTAGGTTGGGATGCACCTGTATGTGTCGCTGAGCAAGGCTGTGCTGCTGCTTCTCTTCCACATGGGGGTTTGTATTTACTTCCAGCTCTCATCTGCCGCAAGGAAGAAGCATTGCTCAGGCGAATGCTCTTACAATTCCTTGGAGAGATACAACATTGCCCTTCACTGCTAATTGTACACATGAAGCATTTGCCTTTTCCATCAAAGAATATAAAAGATGCTGTTCCTGATCTTGATTACCCTGTGTTCGGCCTTACAAAAAAAATTCACTCCTAAAGATGCCTGGCTTCAAATCACCAGCTAATGTGAAATTCATAAGAATTTTGTTACAATAGGAAAATGTTAAATTGGACAAAAGCATTCAGAATAGTTTCTTTATTCTCACTGCTATTTTCATGGCAGAAGATATACAATTTTTTTTCTCCTCCAAGGAAAATATATAGTAATTTTACCCCAGAAGCCTACATTCTAATTGTATTAGACAGACTATATCTCTAGCATTGTCATTCCATTACAGAACTTGCAATAAATCTTAATGACACATGCAAATACACCAATCTAATGATCCATTATAAAAGAAATGACTGACTGTTACCATTTGTTTCCAACAATTTGTATGATTTCTCACCTCCTGCTGATAAAATGTTCCAGAAGGCCAGGAAGTCGATTTTTTTAAAGAGCAAAGCAGATCAGAGTGAGAAAGGAAGACTAAGAAAAAGTATTGCTCTTTTCTTGTATTGGCACTAATTGTAGACTTTCGGAACCTGGCATAATCCTGGGCTTTGTAACTTGAAAAACACCTAAAAGTAGTTATGTGTAGAAGTTTTCCTTTTGTTTACCTTGCTTTGGCATTCTTTTTGGTCCCCTCCTCAGCAGAGCTATCTATAGAGTGTAGAAAAACAGAGGGGAGGAGGTAACAGGAAAAAAAAGGAACGTATTGAAAGGATATTCTTCTTATAAGAAATCAATGGAATCATCTTCCCCTTCTGTCTCTAGGCTATTGAGTCATCTTCCAACTGAGAGATCTCAACTCCTTGCTAGATAGGACTTGATGTACATATATAATACTGGAGTTTGGTTGAGAGCCACTTATGATAGCAAACTACAAATTCCTGGACATGGTCCATGTCTTATTCATCTGTGAAGCCTCCAGACCTAGCACAGTGTACAACCCCAATTGTACTAAATTTCTCAAATTGAATCCAATAAACCAAAGCAATAACCTAACCCTTTATCACTATCTTTATCCCTTAGAACCTAGAATTACAAATGGCAGGCAGAATGACTGTACTGGCAGGAAGTAACAGATACCTACTCAAAGACATATACACTAGGGGTGAGGATGGGGATAGGTGAACACATAAAAAATCAACAAATTTCAGGCTGGTTCCAGTGCCCTACATGGGAAGACCACAGAGGGAAAGGTTTGGGATCATATTGGTTAATGACCCTAGCTACACCAGCTATTTTTGGTCCTTCCAGTTCATATACTTGGATGTAATATTTGGGGAAATACCTGTGGAAAGCACTGATCCACATAACTACCACAAAACAAGGGCCACACTGTCTCTACTTCCCTCTCCTCTGTCCACTAACTGGCTTTCTTGGCTGTCCCATAGACATGGCAGAAGATGTCTGTCCCTATTATTTCTGAATTATACATCTCCTTTGTTCAAATGGCCAGTGGAGACTGAATTGTGACTTTGATCCCAAATATAAATTCTCAGAAGAGAGAAATGGGTCTGCTTAGCTTGGGTTAGTTTGTATCCCAGCTCTAATATTCAAGGGCCAAAGGGGTTGGTTAGGTAGTCATAAATATGACTCAGACACAGCTGTTGTCTGGAGAGCAGTTCTCAGGGAGGACTGCTGGTGGGTTGGGCAGATAGCCTAGAGGGCCTCTAATACAATGGAAAAAAAAAAAAGAAAATTTACTACTACCTAGAAGAAGAGGAAAGACAATACAAAATTAATAGGTTATAAGGACAAGGCAACCACTACACAACATGTGCAAGTTTATGGAAGGTAATTGAATTGGATCAGTAGTTCTCATAAGTATTATCCATTCATCTGGTAGCATAGGAAAAATCTCATCAGTCTTTTTAAATTGAAGCTTTCTTTTCAGAGCCAAACTAGTTGTGAAAAAGAATACCCACTCAGTATTCATATCCTTCCTCTATGAAAACAGTTGGGTCATTTTTCTGCACAGCTAAAAGAATACACTTCCTAGCCTCCTGTGTAGCAAAGTGTTACCAATAAGTTGTGCTCTGAAAGTGTCTGCATACAGAGAACTTTCCAGGAAAAGGTTTCTTTTGTTCTGTTTTGTTCTGAAAAGGGGGCACATAGCTAGGGTATGTCATTTATGCTTTCCACTCCCTTCTTTTCATTGTGACTGGAACACTGACATGATGACTGGATCCCCACTATCCATTATAGAACATGAGGTGACCTTGAGGATGATAGTCATATTCTAAGAATGAAGGATTTGAAATATAGTAGGTGGCTGGCCCCAGGATGACACCATGGAGCTGTTATACTCTCACTGCACTGTTTAACTACAGACTTCTTTTATATGAGAGGGAAATAAGCTTCCTTCTTGGTTAAACCATTTTTATCTCCAGTCTCAATAACTAATAGCTGAATATAAATTATAACTGGGTTAAGGAGCCTCTATTCAATGGGGGAGCATTATGCCATTGACTGATGGTGACTGATAAAAACAAAATTTATGATAAGACTCTTCATTGAGACTAGTTTGTTCTGATCCTGACACTTTATGTCTCACAGTGACTGCATCTATTAAAACAAAATTATATACAATTGACCCTTGAACAACACAGGTTTGAACTGTGTGGATTCACTTATATGCAGATTTTTAAAAATTGAAGTATCGTTGATATACAATCTTATGTTGGTTTTAAATATACAACACAGTGATTCAACAGTTACCCATAGTATTAAATCCTCACACCCTCTAGTGCAGTTACTATCTATCAAAGTAGAAAGATGTTACAGAATCATTGACTGTATTCTCCATGCTGTACTACCAACTTCAGAGGTGACCAACTTCTACTGTGATTTACATGTACATTTTTGCAATAAAGATATTAGTAGATTTTTTTGGAGATTTGTGACAATTTGTAAAACCTTTTCTCTTCTCTAGCTTACTTTATTGTAATAAAACTTTACACATATACAAAATATGTGTTAACCAACTATGTTATTGGTAACATTCTGGTCAACAGTAGGCTATTAGTTAAGTTTTTGGGGAGTCAAAAGTATACTCAGATTTTTGACTGCACAGGGGTTTGTGTCCCAAACCCCCACATTGTTCGAGGGCCAATGGTACAGATAAGAGAATAAACTCATGTCACCTTTAAAAAACACAGTTAAGTTTGGTAGAGTGCTGTGTTCAGAAGCCTGACATACTAAGAAGAATAAGGGATGAGATAATGTAGTCACTCTTTTGCTAGCTCAGAATTTGGTTGGAAATATGAGAAAGTAGAGAGAGGCTTTGCCCCACACAGTATTCAGGAGACAAGTCAGACCTAGCTCTGCCATCTTCAGTGTGTGGGAGGAAAGAGGGTAGAAGATTACATAGGAGGATTTTATAGGCCAGGCCTGGAATTGGGGTATATTCCAATATAATATACTCCAATATATTCCAGGTATAACTTACTGCCTACATTCCTTTGGCCAGCAATCTGTCACATGGAAGGCTGGGAGATGCAGTCTACCTGGGAGCCGAGGAGGAAATGGAAATGGGTTTGGGGACCAGTTAGCCAGTTCCTACCCCAGCCACTCAGAAGAGGAAATTTAAGGAACTATGGGGCCTTGGTTTTCTCAAAAAGGGGAGTTTCTTTTTACAAGGACATTTCCATATAGCATTTTCTTCTTAGCAATACTCTGGCTGCATCACTTCATTAGAATACATTTTTAAGGGAATAGAGAATATAATAAAATATTTTATGGTAGTTAAACTGTCTTAACACCACATAATTTACTTGGTGATTTGTTATGCAATCAAGTATTCCCAGACTACTTTGAACAGATTGCACAGCTGCCTGATCAAAATTCTCATTTCTTATTTATAGGCAGATTATAGTTCAGACCCAGATGTTGAATGGGGGAGCAGGTAGGAAATTTTATCTTGTGTTTCATAAGCATGTCAAGTAAAAAGATGAATTGTATTTTCTTTTTAAATACACAAATAGATGGCTAGGAATTGGACCCTGAATGAAAATATATTTAGTATCTAATCAAATTTCTATGAACTTGGATACAACAAGGCTATATTATAAATTTTTTAAACTATTTCAAATGATGATAATGCTCTGAACTAAAGATCACTCAAAGATGGAAATTTCATTTTTAGCACTAAACCAAATCAACCCTTTACTTTGAATATTGCCAATTTTGGGGGGTGGGGTGGGAAGAGGAACATGTGTATAATGTTCCCAATAACATTTCATTTAACATCTGTCTAGACTGTCAACATATATTTTTCTAACATGTATTAGCTATTTGGTAATTCCAGCTGCTTGATAACAGTCATAGGATACCAATTCCTCCAGATTGCTAAATACTGCATGAGACCATACAAAGTCAGAATTAGATTAAAAATAACATTTGCAGAAGGAGAGCAGAGTAACCAAAAACATCACTGTTTAGTTTGATTCCACAATACCTTCAGTTAAATTCTCTTACCAGTAACATTCTATGATTTCAGCACTTTAAATTCAGAAAAGATCTTAAAAGTCAACTAGTCCAACCTTTTCATTTCACAGTTGAGAGAACTGAATCTCAGAAAAGCTAAAGGTTACATAGCTAATTAATTATATAGCCAGGTTTAGAAATGAAGTTCATGCATCTGTCTATCCATTCTATTCATTCATTCATCCATCCAACCAACAAATATTTATAGAGTGTCCTCTGTCCAGACATTTGCTTGATGTCAAGGATACAATGGTGAACAAAATCGGACATGGTTTTTGCTCTCATGAAAGAGTCAAACTCTAATCAAATGATTATATTAATATATTGCCACAAAAGAGAACTACACTATGTACTGAGAGCATGTAACATGGGCTGACCTGTCTGGTAAGCAGCAATGGCAAGGAAGTCTTACTTTAAGTCATGAAGTTTAAAACTGGGAGCTGAAGTTTGAATGTGAATTAACCAGGCAAAGAGGAGGAAGAATACACCATGGAAACCTATGTGCTGTGATAGAAGTAAGAATAGCATGTGATGAGTCTAAAATAGGCCAATGGAGCTGGAGTGCACAAAGCAAGGGAAAACATGATCCAAGATGGGGCTGCAAGATAGGCAGAGGCTGTAGAAAGAGACCATCTCTCATCTTAACAAGTTGGTAAGAAGAGGTGAGGTTTGGACCTGAGCTGCCTCTTTGCTACAGTGAGGGGCAAACCAAGGGATCATCACGAAAGCCCTGAGGTTGTTGCCAACACCATGGAAGGTTGAGAAGAAACTAGTAAGAAACCAGGTCCTTAGAGGCACTGCATGAGCCAGAGGGTCAAGTCTCACCTGAATAAAGAAATGACATGGAAAGCAGTATGGATGTTCCTCAAAAAACTAAAAATAGAACTGCCATATGACCTAGCAATTCCACTTCTGGGCATATACCTGAAGGAAGCAAAATCACTAATTTGAAAAGACACACGCACCCCTATGTTTACTGCAGCATTATTTATAATAGCCAAGATATGGAAGCAGCCTAACTGTCCATTGACAGATGAATGGATAAAGATGTGATATATATACACAATGAAATTTACTCAGCCATAAAAAATGATGAAATCTTGCCATTTGCAACAACATGGAGGGACCTAGGGGTCATTATGCCAAGTGACATAAGCCAGACAAAGACAAATGCCATGTGATTTCACTTGTATGTGGAATCTAAAAAACAAAGCAAATGAACAAACAAACCAGAAATAAACTCATAAACACAGAGAACAAACTGGTGATTGTCCTAGGGGAGGGATATGGGAGGAATGGGTGAAATAGGTGAACGGGAAAAATTGTGAGAATGATATCTTGATCTGGGTGATGGTCACATGAGTGTATACATATATCAAAATTCATCAAGCTGTACATGAAGGTGTGTGCATTTTATTGTATGTACCTCAATATTTAAAAAAAGAAAGAAAGAACGTGGGAGTACTTACCTGTGGTTTTCATGATCTGAGTGAATTTAGATTAGATTTTTTATCACTTGTAACCAAAAATGTCTCCCCCAAACAGGAGTCAGACAAATTATAACGACAACCACTGTGTACTTGATGTGATGTTTGTCTTTTTTTAAGTAATTAGTGAGAATTTGCTGAGTTGAATGCTCCTTTCCATCACTGTGAATGTGTGGAATGCTTTCTATGTCTAAATCCTACTCATCCTCAAAGCCCAGGTTAACCTCCAGAACTTTCAGGAAGCTGAACAATCACCAGCCTCTTTTTAACGGCTTCTGCCTTTCCTGCTGGTCCCTGAACAGTGTGACTCAGTCTACATGATCTTGTATTTTATTTTATTTACTTTTTAAGAACTACTTTCTGACCCACATTTTTTTTAAAAGAACACTCCTGGATTTTAATGTCAGTGCTTCTCCTGTATCTTTTTCTCCTTTGTGTCTTTTCAAGTATTCTCAAATTTTGGGACACATAAGAATCACTTGTAGGCTTATTAAAAGGGCAGATTTGCTTTATATCACAGGTGCACACATGAAGAGATGCTGTGCTAGGTATCATATAACATAGGTGATCAGAGCATAATTCATGAATTGAATTGAATTAAAAGCCCACAAAGGATTTGGTTTGGGGATTATCAGAAAGGTTTTTCCTACAGGGCTCTAACAATGGGCACCTCCTTCAACTTGTCCTTAATGATCTCATAACTGTGATGAGTATCAAGGTCATGATATACCATGCTTAAAAGTCATCCAAAATTCTTGATTATCTTAGCTAAAACTGATGAGAGAAACCAAATCTCCTCTCTCAAATTCTGCATGAGTAAGAACCACAGCACCAGGATGTCTTGTCTAGTAATGGGTATCTCACCAACTCTGCATTCATTTTTTATTTCTGCCCAGTGCCTTTACTTCCTACACCTTTGAGCACTGGTCTGTTGCCACTGATCTGTAGTTTTTGTTCCAGGGGGAAGCACCCTACCCTAACAGGAAGCAGTGACGCCTCGGCCACAGCTTTCTCTCAGCAACAAGTGGTGCCTTTCTCCCTCTCCCTCTGGCCATGGCTGAGCCCTGCCTTACCTCCCCATCTCTATTACACATGCAGAGCCTTTCCTGTATTTTCTTTTCTTTTTTCTTATTGGTATCATTAATCTACAATTACATGAGCAACATTATGGTTACTAGACTCCCCCCATCATCAAGTCCCGACCACATACCCCATTCTTTCCTGTATTTTCTGCAGAAAAACAGTCTTCCAGCTTCTTCTAACCTGATCTTGTTTCTTATTCACACACACACACAGCTTTTCTTTAATTTCATATATGAAAATAGACAAGTTGAACAAAACAATGGATAAGTTAAAAAACTATCAGAGTTCTTACAGGCCCTGGTAACAAGGGTCTCTTTTAATTGCCTCCTTTCTAACCACTGGTGATGGAGGCATTCTTATCCTAGGCTTTTGGGGATGGCTGAATCCACAGCCCCAGGAACTGGACTGATGAGATGGACACCAGTTTATTGATCACATACACTCATAGTCTGGGAGAGGAGACCACATGCCATGTAGGGCTACATGGGGGTTGCATTCAGGAACAGAGTGAACAACCAGGGGCTTGAGAAGCAGGCTGTGTAATATCAAGAGGGCTAGGTGACTGCCCGGTTCCTATGGGAGGATGCCATTGGCTGGTCTGAATAGTTCTGAAGGCTGGCCAGGTACTGAAACCCACTACTCAGGGATAGCAGCAACTCTGTCTTGTCCCTGCAATCAGGAGAGTTGTCAGACTAGAGGACCTTATCCCCATAGCAGAGAGGGGAGAGCCGCTTGCAATTAGGCCACTGAGACCTTCCTGGTTTTGCCAGATGTCAGGGCAGCACATAATGTTGCTTTTAGGCCTACACTACAGGGTCTCTATTCCTTTAAAGAAAGCTAAGTAAGGCTACTCTAGCTCATTCTGGCTCTTGGTTTATTTCTCAGTGTTACTTTGGTAGTAGACTCACCCAAGTAATTTTCTTTATCTTCAGGGTTTGTATCTCCACTTTCCTCCATAAGCCTTCAGGTTGATGTCTTGCCAATGGGTTTCAGCCCCAGGCAAGTTCGCTATGGATTCAGTGTGATCAAAGAAAATTGACAGCAGAATGCTCTTTGGGGTGAAAGGGTTATACCCAACGTTATTTCCAGGTGGCAGGTCAGTCACTAGAATCCCATTCACTCAGAGCAAGTCTGTATGCAGCAAGCCAATCTCTGCCTCTGGGCCCCTCTGTCTGCACAGCTGTCCCACACAGACGTCCTCTGGGCCTCTCTGCATAGTTGTCCTGCACAGCTGTCCTCTGGGCCTCTGTCCTCGGTGCTGCCACCACTCCAGCTTCTGCTCTGCTCTTGTGCAGCCTTGCAGCCCTGCCACCGTGTTGTGCCTAGAGCACTGGGTGGAGCTCTTTTTATAGAGTCGACAGCCATGTAGTGCCCACAGGTGTGCAGTGAGCTAGTCAACCACAGCCAGGTGAGAATCCTGCCAACAGGAACTCTCACTTTATCCACACTCCACCCCTCCAGGATTCTCTCCTCTCAATCTATGTGCCCTTAGTCCTCTGCAGTGGTCCCTGTGCAAGGAAGCTTGAACATTGTTCTCCAGCTTCTCCAGCAAAAAGTCTTTCAGACACACAGGCTGTTCTCATGGCTCTGTCTCTAACCTCTGCCTCTTTGGTCTTAATGGCTGGAACTGCTGCTCTGCTTTCAGCTGTTGCCATAGCTCCGGTAAGATCCTATTTGGCTTCCCGTCTAATTTCCTTCCATCTACTCCTACCCGTATCAAATCAACCCACATCTGTGTCCTCATAACCCTCACAAGGCCCCTCAAATTCCTCCTGTGAGTAACATGTCTTATTTCTTTCCGGGTTCTCATTTGTTCAGCTACTGTACATGCCAGCTCGCATTTTGTAATCGCTGCCTCAAGGCAGCACTGTCAGGAAAGCCAGCTTTCCCATCTCTGACCCCAACAGAACAGTTCCACCCACCCCTAAGTCCCACAGACGCAGGCTCAGCCTGAGTATAGCAGTGGACCATAGAGTGCTCCACGACCCGGGGAGGGGTCTGCTCCTTGGGGAACTTACAGCTGCTGGGTCTTTATTTTCTTACAACCATTGGGCGTGCTTTCAATACAGGAGGGGGTAGTGCCTCTGGCACCACCCCTTCATCCTTCCCCAGCTCCTCCATTTCTGGGACTGACGGCACCTTTCTCTCCACTCTCCTAAGTGCCTCCTCTGCTACAGGGCCTCACAACAATGCCAGCTCAGTCTTCAGAAGGTCTCTTACCTTTGGCTCAGTGCTTCGCAGCTGACATTCTCATGCCACCTCCACCTGTGCTTCCCTCAGGAGTTTGTCTTTTTTCTTGATGGCCTCTTCCTCCTTCAGAACACCTGGCAGCACTGCTATCTCATCTCCAATGGCACCTTGCTGCCAGCACTCTCGTGCTGCCTCCTCCCACATCAATGCCATCTCCTTCCTCAGGGAATCCACCGAAGTTTGCAGCTCGCGTTCTCATGCCACCATTTCTTGGGTCTCCTCTATAGACTTTTTTAATACTGTGAGAAGGAGCCAACCCACAGTCCCCGCTGCCTCCTGGGCACTCTGCTTCTCAAAGGATCTGCTTATTATACCAAGAGTCACCCCTACTGCCTCAGGTGTCACCTCCACTTGCCTACAGTCCTGGGGTGGGGCCCAGTCCTCTAGGAGGCAAGCCACCTCAGACCACATACCCACTGGGGGATGATCCACTGTTTCTCCATTCACAGGGGCAGTCCACTGAAGCACCCCTCCCATAAGGGCAGCTTGTCTTTTTCCTTGGTCAACAATGAATCCTGCTGACTACACCAATTGTCTTGCCAATGGGCTTCAGCCCCGGGCAAGTTCGCTATAGATTCAGTGTGACCAAAGAAAATTGACAGCAGAATGCTCTTTGGGGTGAAAGCGTTATAACCCAACTTTATTTCCAGGTGGCAGGTGAGTCACTAGAATCCCATTCACTCAGAGCAAGTCTGTATGCAGCAAGCCAATCTCTGCCTCTGGGCCTCTCTGTCTGCACAGCTGTCCTCTGGGCCTCTCTGCATAGTTGTCCCACACAGCTGTCCTCTGGGCCTCTGTCCTCGGTGCTACCACCACTCCAGCTTCTGCTCTGCTCTTGTGCAGCCTTGCAGCCCTGCCACCGTGTTGTGCCTAGAGCACTGGGCGGAGCTCTTTCTATAGAGTCAACAGCCATGTAGTGCCCACAGGTGTGCAGTGAGCTAGTTAACCACAGCCAAGTAAGAATCCTGCCAACAGGAACTCTCATTTTATCCACAGTTGATCATTTGGTTTTGTGCTTGCCCTAAATTTGAATGACTACGAAATAACAAAGAAAATGGGTTGATTGTTGATACACTTAAATTTGAAGCTCTTCACCTCCTCTCTTATGTTGGGTTCCTTAGAAGCAGAGCCTGAGGCAGGAAGTCAGGTGTAGGGGATGCACTGCAGGAGTGCCCCTCTGGCAGAGAGGGAGGGAGGGACTGAATGAAGGAGGAAATGAAGTGAAAGGGGTTGCAGAAGCTGAGCAGGAAATGGTCTTGCTTCCTGAAATGGTTTAAGTCCAGGGAAAGGAAATCCCATGGCAAAATACCTCTAAAAACCAAAATCAGTCAAAAGGAGAAATAAAGTTTAAAACCCGTTTATTGCTTACAAACTGCAGTCCAGGGCCGACTCTCTACCCTGCTCTGGAAGGAAGCAAGCAAGCAAGCCCCTCCCCATAAACTCTCACATTCAGAGAGGCCCTCTGTTGCCCAGGTAATTACCCACTGACATGGAGATGAACTTCTCTCCACTCCTGAGGCTATGCAAATGCACTAAAGCCAGGCGAGATACTCTGGAAATGTTAGAATTTTATCCACAGGCCACCCCTCCAGAAGTCTCACCTTACAATGTACTCTTTCCCCTTCTTTCGTAATAGTCCCTGGGTGTGAAAACTGGAGCGTTGTGACCAGACTAATGATGTAACAATAGCAACAGCAATAAAATCATGATAGTCCTCAAGCCAGAGGATTCAGCCTGTGCAGCACAAAATATGTTTTTACACTTGTTTACTCATTCCTAACAACCATGTTACCAAACATTAGACAAAGTCTAGCCTCTCTTTAAGCATTTTTTTCTTGACAACAGCAACACAATCACTATAATTCTCAAGCCAGAGGATTCAGCTAGGTTCAAAGTTCCATGCAGATTAAGTCCATAGCCCGTCCATTTCATACGCAGGCGGTAGCTGAGGGTTCAGAGCAATCATCACGCAGCAGCTGCAGCCAGGGGGCTCATTCACGCCACAAGGACTGTAGGAGAAAATAACCATAAGGGTGATAAGATACATGTTTTAATGACACCAGCATAGGCAAATCTTGTCCATCAGGTAGGATACATGCAAGAGAGTGGTCTTGTGGTAAAACAGTGGCAGGAATGGGATCTCGTCCTGGTCTAGTATACCAAACTTTCACTCCCCTCCCTGTGGGAGTCACAGATGAGTCAATATATAGGGCTACAGGAGGTACATGCACCGGCCATAAAGATAAAACAAAACGTCCCCGCAAGATACTCTTACCTCCTGGACCTTTGGGGGCCATTCAGCTGTTATTCCAGGAATACACAGGAGGCCAGCTTCCAGGCCTTTCTCCCAAGGTGCCAGAAGGGCCAGCCATTGCTGGTCCATGTGTCAAAATGTCCAGGGCCAGGTCCATTCAGTGTCTCCAGGGCTTAATGCAGTAGGGGCTGGCAGCAGGATGTTGCTCTGTGGGCCACATCCTGGCTTCAATAGCTCTTCTTTGGTTTCCACGTACAATTGTACAGGAGAGGCAGCAAGGTGCATGAGCATATCCACAGGGCTCAGAGCTCCTTTACGTGGCTTCTCATTCAAACGCCACAGCACTGTCCATAGGTGAACTGACAAACCTCATAGACTATTGGTGTATGACTTCAGGCCAGATTCCAACAAACCATTGTACCTCTCTATCATGCCTGCCCTGGGAAGGATTACATAGTACATGAAATTTCCACTTTATTCCTAATTGCTGCCCCCATTCTTGTAATGCACGTCCAGTAAAGTGGATGCTTTGATCACTCTCAATCACCTGCAGCTGGCCATAAGCTGCAAAGAGATGTTCCAGGCCCCTCTTGGTGGTTTGCTGATTGCATGATGTGCAGGAAAAGCAACCAATAGTCCAGTAGCCGTGTCCACACAAGACATGGCGTACCGATATCCTTCTGATATGGGCAGAGGCCCAATATAGTTTATTTGCCACCTGACAAAGGGTATTGGCCCCCTTACTATTGTCCCATGTTGCTGTGGGACTCAGTGTAAGTCCCTCTTAGAGCACACAAGGCACTCCTTCTGGGCTCTGCTGACTTCTTCAAAGGTCGATGGCAAGCCCCACCTACGGGCTAGAGCCCACATTGTCTTTTGCCCCGCATGCAACAAACACTGATGTAGCTATTGGGCTACATCAGAGGCAGGCTTTTCTTCTAGCCAGCACACCTGGGCCAATGTGTCTGCTTCATCATTCCCTGGGAATGCCAAAGACAAATGGCCAGTCACATGATGTACAGTAACAGTCTTAGTCTGACCAGAGATCCATAGGTCTCTTGCCCCCAAAGAGGCCAGTGACCAACCACCCAGTTGGCATGATACCATGTCGGTAGCCACAGGGTAAAGCCCTGATAGATAGCCCAGCTATCAGTACAGACAACTATGGGGGAGGGCTCCTGGGTGATCATGAGCCATACTGCCTGCAACTCAGCCCATTGACAGCTCTTCCCCTCTCCATCCTCCATCCATATTGTCTCAGTCTTAGGATGGAAAGCCACAGCCCTCCACTTTGGAGGCTGCCCATGACTGGAGCCATCTGTGTACCAAGCACCTTCATGTATAGGGTCTTTTCCCTCCTGATAAGGAGTCTCGCGACTAAAGGCTGAAAAGCAAGTTCTTCCTGCTTTCCACTGGTATGGGTCACTGGCCCCAATAAGTGTTGGAGTTCTCCACTTAAGGGGCTAATAGAGAGGGTGCTGTGCTGCTGTAAATATGTGCCTCATTTGGCCAGTGTAGGCGTCTGTGCCACACCACTCTGTGGCCTTTGGGTCCAGTCTCGCACCTACCCTGTGATGGAATAGGTGGTTATTACCTTGGTTGGAGCTCTTCTGGCAATGGACTCTGTAGCCAGCCAAGGCGTGGTACACAGCAGCCAGTTGCTTCTCTATCAAGGTGTACTGGACCTCTGTTCCTTTCCATAGTTGTGACCAGAATCCAGTAGGTTGGTGTGTCCATTCAAGACCCCATCCATAACCATATACAGTTACATGAACATTTAATTCACAGGGCCTTGATGAGTCCATTACATTCAAGGCCTGTATGGCCTTGACTGCCTGCTTGGCAGCAGTAAAAGCAGCTGCACATGTCTCATCCCAGTCCTGTCTGATGCCCTTTCGTACCAACCAGTATAAGGGCTTCAGAATTTGTGCCAGATGTGGGATAAACACTCTCCAGTAGCCCAAAAGACCCAAACACTCTTGTAATACTGCCCCAGTGGTAGGAGTGGAGAAAGCCTGGACCTTGTCTATGGCTGCTTCAGAAACAACTTTAGTTTTACCTGACCAGACAACCCTCAAGAATTTCACAGACAAACCGGGTCCCTGAACCTTGGTGCTGTTCACAGTCCATCCTTTTTCCTGTAGATGTTGCAACAGTCTAGGAACTGCCACTTCTGAATCTGCAAGAGAATCAGGTGTGAGCATAATATCATCAATGTAGTGATACAACCACATCATTTGCAGTTTCTTCCATGTGGCCAAGTCCTGAGCTACAAGCCCATGACAGATGGTGGGACTGTGGAGGTATCCCTGTGGAAGGACAGTGAATGTCCACTGCCGGCCTTCCCACATGAAGGCAAACTGTTCCTGGTTTTCCTGTGCTATGTCAATAGAGAAGAAAGCATTAGCAAGGTCTACTACATAATGATATGTTCCCAGCTCATGGCTGAGGGTGTGCAGAATGTCTGCTATAGTGAGGACAGCAGCATGCAAGGGAGGTGTGACTTCATTCAATTTCTTGTAGTCCACGGTCATATGCCAGGAGCCGTCTGGCTTTCTCACTGGCCACACTGGGGAATTAAAAGGACTATGAGTGGGCTTTATGATGCCCACCCTCTCTAACTCCTTTAGAGTTTCCTCAATTTCCTTGTGCCCCCAGGCAATTTATACTTAGTGTTTGTCACCCGCCTAGGTACAGGCAGAGCTACAGGTGGGTGCTTAGCATGTCCCCTCAGAACTGCCTTTACCACACATACCCTTGGTCTAAGCTCACCTGCAGTGGTCTGTAACCATAGGCCCTGCAGGATATCTACCCCCAAAATATATTCAGGGATGGGAGAAATGTCAAGGTATAGTCCTTTGGAGTAAACACCCTTTCCCCAATGAGATTTGGGATTTCTTCACTCCAATTGCTTTACCCTCAAAGCCATCTATCACAACAGGGGTCCCAGGAAAATGCTCAGGGTTGCCATAAATTAGAGAACACTCAGCTCCTGTGTCCACCAGTGCCAGGACACATTGTACATTCACAGGGGACCAATGGATTGCTAATTCTACATGTGGCCTCTGGTCCCCACCATGTCCCCCAAGGTGGGGACTTTGACCCCCCCTCAGTTGAACCGTGATGCCCAATCATCCTCCTATGGGGGTGAGGGCTCAGGCGAATCCTGAGTATTGTCTCTCACAGGCCAGGCATGGGGCCTTGATTCTGGTTTCCATGTCCTGGGCCTCAGTGGCTGGAACTGCTGCTCTGGCTTTAATTGGTGCCACAGTTCTAACAATATTCTATGGGCTGCCCATCAAGTTTTTCTTTCACTACCCTGGCCTTTATCAAATCAACCCACATCTGGGTCCTCAAGACTTTCACGGGGCTTTTGCACTTCAACTTTCAGTCATGGTCCATACTTCCCTCTGTGCCCTTATTGTTTCAACCTCCCTCAGATCTGCTAAAAGTACAAGTAGCCTCACTTATGGGTTGCCCTAGGTGGGGGGCAAGAGTATTCACTAGGGACCCAAAGAGAGATGTGAGAGGTGTATGCAGCACCAGATTTCTCATTCCTATAGTGAACACCTCCTCCTAAGTGCCCTGGGGATCCATATTATAGGTGACATTTTTCATACCCAATTCCTGCAGTACCTGTTGGAGCTCTGCATACATTTTCCAACTACTGAGAAAATATGGCAAATCACCCTGATTAGGCCAAACTACCCTGATGGCAGCTGTCAGCCATTCCAAGAGTGTCTGATTCCCTGAGGAGTGATGGGCATTTTGCAACCGCTGCCGGAGAGAAGGGTGAGTCATCAAGGAAGCCATTCTACTCACCTCAGTACCCAACATAACAACGTTTTCCACCCCCATATCCCAGAGACATAAAAGCCATGTAGGCAGAGATTCCAATGGCCTCTGCCTAAACCGGATGCTCATTCTGGGTATAGGAGCGGAGCATGGAGTGCTCCACAACCTGGGGAGGGAGCTGCTCCTCCCCCTGAGGAGCCCGCCGTTGTTTCATTTTTATTTTCTTAATTACAGCTAGGCAGGGCTTTAAAACAGGAGAAGATGGTACTTCTGGTGTTGGCCTCGCCACCTACCAGTGGCCCCGCCTCAACCTCTTCTCCCTCAAGGCTCCTCCACCAATGGCTCCTCCTCCACCATCTCCAGGACTGAAGACACTACTCTTTCCACCCCTCCCCCATGACCTCCTGCAACATGGCTTTTCCTGCTGCCTCCCCCCTTCCTACTAAGGAGTCTTCTAGGAGCATGGCCTGTCTTTCAGTAACTGTCTCTCTTCTTTAATAGCATCCCATAGGTTATTGCCCAGCTCCTCCAAGTGATGCCGAAGTGTGTCTCCCTCCTAAATGCCTCTCTGTCCTTGCTAACCCTCTTGATAATCCTGTTTCTCCTGTATAACATTTTCCACTATCTCAATGAAAAGAGACCCTACAAAGCCAGCCACTACACGACCCCCTATGGTCTCCAAGCAGTCTTCCAACTTACAGAGGGCTAATTCTACAGCTTCTGGTGTTTTCACCCTTCCTGACTTCTGGGGAATACCCCACCCCTCTAAGAGGTACTTTATTCTAGACCAATTCCCCACTAGGGGTTCCCAAATTGGAAGCCCCACAGCTTGGGGGATAATAACAGGTGAAGCGGCACCCTCTGCTGCTGCATCCACTGGGACCTCCCTACCATCCACAGGAGCAGTCCTCCCAAAGGTCACACCCATTATGACAGATTTCGGGTTCAGAGGCATCCTGTTGACTATGCAAGGTGTAAGTCCAAGGAGAGAAAATCCTGGGACAAAATACCTCTAAAAACCGAAATAAGTCAAAAGGAGAAATAAAGTTTAAAACCCGTTTATTGCTTACAATCTGCAGTCCAGCACTGTCTCTCTTTCCTGCTCCCTAAGAAACAAGCAAGCAAGCCCCTCCCCTTAAACTCTCAGGTTCAGACATGCCCTTGGTTGCCCAGGTAATTACCCACTGACATGGAGATGAACTTCTCTCCACCCCTGAGGATATGCAAATGCACTAAAGCCAGGCAAGATACTCTGGAAATGTTACAATTTTACCCACAGAGGGGCTCTAAAATACAAAGCACCTACCTGTCTTGAGAGGGGGGGTCTCAGCCCCAGACCAGTCAGTCATTGGCTGTGGGCCGTGGGGTGGGGTAACTTCCAGGAGGAGATGGCTGCTCTCAGTCCAGGGCAGTTCTGCAGAGAAGGTCAGTCCAGGGCAGTTCTGCAGAGAAGGTTTAAAATTCAAAAGGATATCGTAGTACAAAGCCTACTCCCTGATTCTGTTCATCTTCCCAAAGGCAACCAACTTTGTCAGTTTCCTGGTTATCTTTTCAGAGATGTTTTATGAATATTCATGCAGGCACATGTAAATATTTCATAAGGTCTTTGAAAGTTCAGTGTTGAGAGTTGAAGTAGGAAAACTCATGTATTAGTTTCCTACAGCTGCTGTAACAAAGTACCAGAAACTGGGGGGCTTAAGACAACAGAAATGTATTCTCTTACATTTCTGGAGGCTAGAAGACCAAAATCAGGCTGTCAACAGGGCCATGCTTTTGATGCCAGGGTTCTTGTTTGTGGAGTCGAAGAACAAACTTAGCAAACACTCAAGGTAGGAGAGCCAGGCAGAAGCTTTTATTTAGAGATACAGTGAGAGGACAGAACTCCTGGCTCACCCCAGGAGGGAACAAGAGAGCCCATGATGGTGCATTGTCTAGGGAATTTATAAGCAGTTGAGGATTTTTGGGAATTGAGGGCTTAGGGTGTGGACTTGTACCACCTGCCCTGCCCTCAAGGTGGGCTGGGTTGTTGTCTGTTTGCTAGGGCTGTTTATGGTTGAGATACAGTGAAGTCATGGGTTATGCTGAGATACCCTTCTTTATTTGTGGAACACTCAAACATTCCTGGCCAAGTTGCTCCTGGCCTTTGAGCTTTAACTGATCTCACTGAAGATGTCTTTATTCCTAGTCTGGTATCTTTACCCTAGAAAATTAGTGTGGCCTTGACTTTGCATAATGCTTAACACAGAGTTTAGATAGGGACTTCTTTGCACATGGTTACATTGCTCTGACTGTAAATATCCTGCCTTGCTTTTTCCAGAGGCCCTCACCCTACTCAAACTACACCCATGGTCCCTGTATCACCTTATTTTAAGGTTTTAGGGAAGAATCGTTCTTTGCCACTTCCTAGCTTCTGGTGGTTGCCAGAAATCCTCAGTGTTCCTTGGCTTGTGGACTTATCAGTCCACTCTCTGCCTCTGTCACACATCCCTGTGTGTTTTTGTGTCCAAATCTCCCTTTTCTTGTGACGATACTGGTTACTGGATTAGGGCCCACCCTAATCTAGTATGACCTTATTTTAACTTGATTACATCTGCAAAGACCCTATTTCCAAATAAGGTCACATTCCCTGGTACTGGGAGGAGAAGTGACAGGCTGTGAAAGGGCAGTGAACCCAGCTCATCACCTTGGCTCAAATGAGATTCAACAGTGGGTGCTATACATGCATGTCTCTCAATTCTGTGTGAGTCAGATGTAGACAAATGTTCTGATGTTGGTCTTTTGTGTTCCAGTGCCTACTTGGGACTCTTAGAACCAAGATCAGGGAATGAGGGCTGTCAGAAATCTTGGAACTGGAACAGGATTGGGGGATGTCTTTAAGAGAGAAAGAAATGTCTCTGGGACCTTTTGCTCCAGGAAGAAGAGACAGCTCGAGGACGTTTTTGTTGGTGGTGTGGAAAGGAGGTGAGAAATGAAGAATAAAGTTAATTCTTTCAAACAGTGGTGAGGCAGGGAGATTGGTAGAGGTGCTCTTCAAGAACTAGTTGTGAGCTCTCTTTTGGTCACTGTACTGGGTGCTGTTGGTGTCCCCTGACCCCAGGTCTCATTTAAGGACCTGTGCCCCCATCTCTCAGCTGCTATGAGTGTTGTGTGTTACAGTTCATAGCTGCCACTTTCTCTGGAGAATTGCCCTCAGCTGAATGGAAGTCCCCTCATCTGGGAGGTTATGTCACCCTGGCCCCTGGGTGGTATGGCCAATGACTGACTGACTGGCACAGGTACAAAAGGCCAGCCCCTTTGCCTTCAAGGAGGTACTCTTCTCTGGTGCAGTCTGTGTTCTAGAAGCCCAGTGGCACCAGGTAGAAGCTGAATTCCCAGTGAGACCACTCCTGCTCCATACTGCTTCCCTCACTCCTCTCTACCCCAAGAATTCTCATCTCAGTCTCTGCTTCTAGGAAACCCTACCTAAGACAGTTACTTTTGTGTTGTGACTTCCTCAAGTCATAGTTTTGTAATTCCTTATTACTATTTTCTTATTACTGCAAGCTGCAGCCCTGCATTTCACTTGGAAATTAAGGAAGGCAGTCAGGACCATGCTTTGAGCAAAGCAATACAAGAGAGTAATGTAGGAATTCCAGGTAAGGGAATCCTGGGAGCTGACAGTGAGCAGCAGCAGTGTCATCAGTGTTCTCAAAGTGTAGAGGGAATGAATGGCTTCAAACTGGGAGGGGACTAGGTCAGCGGGAAAACCCAAGGCAAACTCTGGGCGGGAGTAAGCCTTCCCTTTTATTTGTGGATGGGAGTCAAACAAAGCCTGTGCTTCCACTGACAAATGAGGCGGGACTTAAGCTGTGATTTGGGGAGCAGGAGTAAACTGATCTCATGTTGTCTGCATAGGCTGTTGGCATATTAGTTTCCAGTTACTGTTATAACAAATTACCACAAATTTAGTGACTTGAAACAACACAAATTTATTATCTTCCAGTTCTGGAGATCAGAAGTCCAAAAAAGGTTTGCAGGACTGCATTCCTTCTGGACACTGTAGGGGAGCATCTGTTTCCTTGTGTTTCCAGCTTCTAGAGGCTGCCTGCATTCCATGGCTCATGGTCCCTTCCTCCGTTTTCAAAGTCAGCAGCGTAGCATCTTCGCAGCTCTTTTTGTTCCTCTGCTTCTGTGATCATATTTCCTGATTCTGACTGCTCTTGGGCCCCCTTTACAAGAACCCTTGTGAATACACTGGGCATACCCAGATAACCCAGGATAATGTCCCATCTTGAGATACTTATTTTAATGATGTTTATAAAATCTCTTGTGCTATGTAAGGTAACATATTCACAGGTTCTGGGTATTAGGTCATGGACATGTTTGGGGAGGGGCACTATTCAGCTTACCACAGTTGGGGAGGCCTGGATATAAACATTTTATTTGTCTTTCAACACTTGCTTCATGTTCCATGCCTGGAATCAATTTTGTGGAGTTAGTAATGTCTGCACCTAATCCTCACCCTTCTTTACCCAAGAGTTAGTCTCTGTCAGGGCTTAGAGCTCAGCCACAGTAGGCCCTTGCTTTCATTACTGGGGCCACAGCATCTGTGTCACACAGGCCCAGAGAGTGTGGTACAGCCATGCCTAGACATGGACAAGGCTTTCTCTGGGATGATTTGACAAGGGCAGACCATGAGTAGCATGTCCACTCAGTCCATCCAACCCTGATTCTGACGAGCTCTTCTGGGATCTCGTTAAAGCCAAAAAGGAAGGATGACATTACTCTTCTCTGGCCACTAAGAGTTTCTATGTATATTCAACTGATAATTTATAGCCAGTAAGGAAGCAAGGGGACTTACAGAAGAAGTCACCATCAGTCTCACCATACCCTCACTGTCAGTCTCTCTTTCTTCCCTAGGTTGTCTTGTATTACACTGCTTTACAATCTTTTCAACATCAAAATTAGGCTCAGGGCTCCAGAAAGAGTCTGTAGTCCATGCAGATGAATCCCAAACCTACTGCTTAGTAAGATGCTAAGATAAGGTGACATGTGCTTTCTTTCTCCATTAAATAAAAAACTCTTTATGGACAGAAACTCCTGATTAATGTCAGTCAAGGGAGGAATAGTGGCAGAGGGTGCTGCCATTAGATATCAGTAATTTTTCCTTTGCATTCTTGAAATTACTGTCAAAGGTCATTGAGAGTGAAGTTAGCTAGTCATTATTTTGCCCAGTAAAATGTATCTGACTGAAAAATTTATTGTTTTTTGTCTTCACATCACTGTCCGGGTATGAAAGAAAGAATTCACCCCCTCAGCAGGGGGTGCATGGTGTTTCCAACCCCTCATATCTTGAGTTCATGCTTTTTTTTTAGGTATCATTACTCTACAATTACATGAGGAACATTATGTTTACTAGATTCCCCCCATCACCAAGTTCCCCCCACATTCCCCATTGCAGTCATTGTCCATCAGTGTAGTAAGATATTGTAGAATCACTACTTGTTTTCTGTGTTGTACAGCCTTCCCCGTGCCCCCCCCCCGACATTATACATGCTAATCATAATGCCCCCTTTCTTCCCCCGCCCTTATCCCTCCCTTCCCACCCATCCTCCCCAGTCCTTTTCCCTTTGGTAACTGTTAGTCCATTCTTGGGTTCTGTGAGTCTGCTGCTGTTTTGCTCCTTCAGTTTTTCCTTTGTTCTTATACTCCACAGATGAGTGAAATCATTTGGTACTTGTCTTTCTTCCCCTGGCTTATTTCACTGAGCATAATACCCTCTAGCTCCATCCATGTTGTTGCAAATGGTAGGATTTGTTTTCTTCTTATGGCTGAATAATATTCCATTGTATATCTGTACCACATTTTCTTTATCCATTCATCTACTGATGGACACTTAGGTTGCTTCCATTTCTTGGCTATTGTGAATAGTGCTGCAATAAACATAGGGGTGCATTTTTCTTTTTCAAACTGGGCTGCTGCATTCTTAGGGTAAATTCCTAAGAGTGGAATTCCTGGGTCAAGTGGTATTTCTATTTTGAGCTTTTTGAGGAACTTCCATATTGCTTTCCACAGTGGTTGAACTAGTTTACATTCCCACCAGCAGTGTAGGAGGGTTCCCCTTTCTCCACATCCTCTAGTTGAGTTCATGCTTTTTAATCTTCCCTTTCATTAATCTCTCTGGTCTTCTCTCCCTACCCCACTATTCTATTCAGATTTTTCATCCACTGTATTACTTACGTTCTTCATTCTAGTGCTTCTCACCTGAGCAGGAGCCTGGCTGTCACATGGGTGGTTTGGTAAGAGCTAAAGCTAGAAAGCTAGGCTACTCTACCTTTAAGATACTTGCAAATTCTTAAAAAATCATCTGAAGGTTTTGAGTTGCTTGCCATCTAATTTCTAAAGCCCACCAGCTATTTTCTCAGGATATTGGTTTGAGCCACATGCTGTTTATGACAATTCATTATAATAGGAATAAGAAATACTTGAGTCATATCTTATAGAGGTCTTATTCAATTTTTTGCCTGGTCATTTCTGTTCTTTGGGGACCATAAGACATCTTATCTTAATTTCAATAGACTTTCTTACCTCTTACTTCCCTGAAACAGTAGGCCATTCAGTTTGAGATCCTTCATTTTTCCTTCTCTTCATTTCAAATTGTCTTGTCTTTCTCTGAATTCTGCTCTATTTCTCCCACCCTATCCTTTTATGTCCTCTTGTTGCAGAGAAGTAGAGTTTCTCCTTTTGAAATTAAACCCCCACCTGAGTATTGGCTCACATACATCTCCTCCAGCATCTTGTCCTATTGATTTTGCCTCCATTTTCTATCTTCAGTAGCTCTCTTGGCTCCATTATCTCTGCCAATAAACATGCTCAGGTCTTCTCCAAACTCAAAAGGCAGAGCTACTGGGAACGTTTTTTGAAATAGTCTTTTCTCCGAATCTAACTCTGACTCAAGCTTTCCCTTTTGTGGTTATTTTTTCTACCTAGACTTGATTGAAATCTTGGAAAATCCTTGATTTCTTCTTTTTGGTCTTCCTCCGGTAAGGTCCAGGAATCCATATTCCTTCATCAACTTTGTATCTGCCCCAGAATAGCAGGCTGTATTTTCCAAAATGGTACGACAGTATTTCCCATCCCACATGCTCTTCTTTCTGGGTGACCTTGACATTCCTCCCATTGGGTGGTAGGGTCTGTGTCCCTTCCCCTTGAACTGGATGAACCTTTATGACTGCCTTGACCATTAAAGTATGGCAGAAGTGACACTATGTGACTTCTGGGATAGATCATAAAAATGCCACGCAGTTCCCTCTTGCTGCCTTAGAACCCATCCATCATGCTGTGGAAAAGCTCAAACTTGTCCACACGCAGAGATCATGAGTAAGTATTTCAGCTAACAGCCAGCCTCAAACACCAGACATGTGAGAAAGGAAGCCTTCAAGAAAGATAAATGTAATCCCCAATCACTGAGTCCCTCCCAGACTTGGAAACTTCCCAGCTGAGGTCCCAGACATTTTAAAGTAGAGATGAGCGGTCCTTATAGTGCCTTTCCCAAATTTCTGGCCTGCAGAATCTGTGGACATAATAAATGGTGTTTTAAGCTCGTTCTCAGGGGGTTTGTCATCCAGCCATAACCCTGGAATACCCAGCCTCCCCTTTCTCACTGTGCTAGCTCTAGTTCACACATGCATCCTCTTGGCCTGATTTCTGGACTAGGCTTCTGCCCTTAAGGTTCTGTTTAATGGATTCAATGCTGCCTCCATGTCTCACCAGGACAGAGTGCCCTCCTGGTTTTGAAATACTTCCCTGTCACATTTTTTATTTGCTCACCTACACTGGAAAATGAGCAGGGCATATTATAGGAATCATTGTGCAGGTAAGGAACTGAGATTTAAGTAAAGGGACGTTTAAATGACTCTCAGGGTAGGTTAAAGAGCCTGGACTAAAGCTATAAGAGGGGATTTACTCTAGAATGTAGAGTTTGTCAAACTCATTTTTCCACAGAATCCTTTCTGGAAAGGATTATCAGGATTTGAAGAACACTAGTTTCCCAAGGAACACAGTTTGGGAAATTTCCTTCTATTCCAATCTCTTCTTTTTATAGATCAGGCTTAGGTGATTCCATTTCCAAGAGATAACTAAGTAAAAGTTACAAAAAGTTCAGTAACTGTACTGCAGGATTATTCTGCCAAACTTTTCCAGCTTGCTGTGCATGGTGAGATTTAGGTATGCTTATACCTTTGCAATAATTCTTGGCCTGGCTCTTGGTGCCCCAAATGAGAGCGGCAAGAGGTCTTTGGAAGTGTCAATGCCATTTAGCCAAAGACCACTGGCAGCACACTTGCTTAAATAAATTGGGTTTATTATTCATTGAGAGACCCATGGGATAACCTGAATAATAAGGTGTTACAAAGAACATATTATAGGATTTGGGCTCCAAGTGGCTGTGTTAGGGGAGAGTCTAAGGAAGCAGGAGTTTAGTCTAGGTTGACTGCTGTCATTGGATGATTGGGTATTTTGTGGTGGCACAGTGACCTTGTTTTGTTTGTGCCTAAACGCAATTATAAAGTGGTCTCACTTTGTTTCATTTTTATCATGATCTCAGAGTAGCCTTGATTGAAGATGGTATTCTGTGCATTTGTTTATGCCCCACAGGAGAACAAAAATGGCATGGCTGTGAGTGTCAGGCAAGCTTGTAAAAGTATTAAGGTCTAGTAGTGAACATCAGATTAGTTTTGGGTACCAGAGGTTGCTTTTTTCTTTCCTCATTGTTCTTAATCATCCTAGGTTTTAAAGAGCAAAGCAGACCTTTTTGTCTGAGGCCAAGACTCATCCAAGGGAGCATGACCTGGTTCAGTGTGGGATCTTTACTGCTTGGTAACAGAAGACAAATAAAGCAGAGAAACCTCACAAGCCAATGCCCAACAAACTTCGTGAGTCATGTCAGATTCTTATTGTGTATATAATCTTCAGTAGAATAAAAGAGACTGGTTAAACAACAACTGCCACCCTTCTAACCAAAGTCTTTCATAATTCTGAATCTTTTAATCACTGCCCTATTAAAGCAAATAGATTCTCTGTAATAACACCAGCATGATTTGGACCAAGAACGCCCAAGAGTAACTCACCGAATTGCATCAGAATGGAGAGAGAACATTTGTGAACTCAAGACCTGGCTCATAAAGCAACACTTGCCCATTTCACACAACTGGTTATATTAGATTTAGGGCTAGAACTTAGGCCTCTGACCACCAGTTTGGTGCTATTAAATCCCCAGTGCTTAGCACATGACCTGTACACCATTGGCATTAAGGGAATGGTTATTGAATTGATAAATGAATTCATCACAGATATTTGGTTTGAAAATGGATTGGCCAAGGTGACACTGGAATTAATTACCATTTAACTGGCTGAATTTGACTGGCCTTCCAATTTGCCCTGCACCAGCCTGCCATTTTCAGCTTAGCCCTTCCACCCAGGACTCTTAGCCTTCAAAAGGAAGCATAGGCTTGAGTAGTTCCTATTTCTTCTATAGCTTCTGACCTGTGTCTGAGGTAAACCGAAGTTCATTATATTGGTTCTCCAGTAACAGATCTCAGAAATAATCAGTAACCAAAGAAAACCCTTTGAAGAGTCCTCTTTTGGTAAAGAGGTGGGTCTTCTGAATATAAAAATTTTACAATATTTTTTTTTCAACATCAATCAAATTGGCACACATGTATGCAGTTGACATTATTCATAATGGCATCTAGAGCCAATTGTTTTTGTCCCTTGATGACCCTTCATAGGTATGTTTTCCATAGAAGAGGTTAATAACACTTTGAATTGTTACTTCAGAACTCGTTAAAGCAGATCTTCATTTTTGTATTTGATGATGCACCCCCATTTTTTTGAAGGATAAGAAGACTGTGGAAGGGAAGTAAATATTTTCTCTTTACAGCAGTGTAGCTCATAATTAATTGATTATAATCTCCTATTAGTGAGATATCTTTGATCCTGCTAATTCAAAATGACACTATTTTCCTAAGCACAGAATAAAAACAATATTAAACTGTTTAGTCTTGGTCTGCTTAAGGGACAAACATTAGTCAAGTGAGTTTATAGGAGCAATTAATCAACAAGTTTAAACAGCTGATTTTTTAATGATTTACTGGTCACACTGATTAAGAAAACCTTTTACTGTGCAGATTGGCTTTCCCAGTAGCAGAGAAGTAATTCATTGAGGTTGAGGGAGTGTAAGGGAAGGGGATCACAAAATAGAATGAACCATATCATCTTCATAGTAATATGAGCATGATGCTTTCACATAATTATTACTACTTCTTAGAATTCCTGTGAGGTGCAATTTTTATTCCTATTTTACAGATGAGGACATTAGGGATACAAGATGTTAGGAAATTCATCCAATCTAAGTGGTATAACCAAGAATTTAAATTTAAATTTTTGGACTCGTAAGTGCTATTCTTGGTCCAGCATTCTTTTCAGTGTATCATTTGGCCTCATAATCTGAGTAATGTCAAAATAAAATCTGAGCAATGCTAAAATGTGAACAGGTGTGTAGACAAATGCCCAGAATCAGTATAACTGGCCATCACAACTCTGAATATGATTGTTACATTTATACAGTTGACCTTGAACAGCATGGGTTTGAACTACATGGGTCCACTTAAATGTGCATTTTTTTTCCAGGAAATATATTGGAAATTTGGGGAAGAATTTGCAACAATTTGAAAAACATTTTCTTTTCTCTAGCTTACTTTATTACAAGAATAGAGTATATAACACATGTAACATACAAAATATGTGTTAATTGTTTTTGGTAAGGCTTCCAGTCAACAGTAGGCTGTTAGTAGTTAAGTTGTTGAGGAGTCAAAAGTTATAGGTGGACTTGTGACTGCAGGGGGTGGGCACCCCTAACCCTTGCATTGTTCAGTGGTCAACTGTACTTATATTGGAAAGGCCATGTAACTTGCAGAGTTGACAGACTGGTAATATGGCCTTTGAGTTGAGTGATTGGATTATTGTGAAGTAATACTTAGTGAATAGTTATTGATTTGGACTCTACAAATTTCCTATGAGTGGAATACTCTTAACTATGGAATACCTAAGTAGATAATTTTAGCAGCAAGGAATCCACAGTTTCCTCAGATTATTTATATTGCTACGCTAGGTGTCTTCATTCTGCTTAGCAGCAGCAAAAAGTATTATCCAAGAGCACAAATTGTTATGATGTCCTGGAGACATCATCTAGTGTGTAAAGGATGCTGCTGGGCCTTGCCTTTTTATAAATTTATACTCTAGACAACACCATAGAAGCAACAGAATGGAAATACCTAAACTGGGGTCAGCAAACTTTTTCTGTAAAGGACCAGATAGTAAATATTTTAGGCTTTGCAAGTCACACAGTCTTTTTTGCAGCTCCTCAACTGTGCTGTTGTAGAGCTAAGGTAGTTACAGCTAATAGAAAAACAAAGGGATGTGGTTGTGTTCCAATAAAACTTTATTTACGGACACCGAAATCCAAATTTCATATAATTTTCATGTTTCATGAAATATTATCCTTTTTTGATTTCTTTCAACCATTATAAAAATGTGAAAAACCACTCTTCACTCACAGGTTGTAAAAAAACATGCTGCAGGCTGAATTTGGCCCGTGGGCCATAGTTTGCAGACTCCAGGCCTGATGAGTACAGAATGGCTATAAGGGATGAAGAAGATGGGGAGAAGGACATTAGGATGAAAACCTACCTGACTTTGGGTTTAGAGGCCGACAGAAGAGAAAGCTCTTCTTCAGGGATGGCTGGCACCTCTTCCCCACCACTGTAAGGAGCCAGGCCTGTTGCCTTGAGGAATTGTTCTGAACAGATTCACTCAGAATGACTCACTGGCTTGGACAAAGCTGGGGAAGATTTTCTGCCTTTTATTCAAAGGGAGTAATTGGCCCACCCGCCTCTCTTAAATTAAGATTTCCAGAGCTCAGGCCTTTAAGCCTCTTAACATGGTTTACTTCTTACACCTTTTATCAGTGTAGAAGAATAGCTGCTTTTCTCATCATTTCTTGTAAAACCCCATTCCAGTTGTACAAGGTACTTTATCCACGTGATGTTTCCTGGCTATTTCCAGGCTTATAGTCAAACACAAAAAGTTATAGAAAATTTAAATGGCACCCTGTTAAGTGTCGTGGGCAGCATTTGACAAGGCATGGATAATATGCATTTTCAGAGATGTGATTTGAACTTGTCTGCTCTCCTGTCTTTTTCTTTTTTACTGAGGAATAAATTATATATAGGAAAATTCATTCTTTTTGGTATATAGGTCTATGAAATTTGACAAATACATGTAACCACCATGACATGTTACATCTCACAGTTATATAAGATGTACCATTGACAAGCAAGACACAGAACATTTCCATTAACCCAAAAAGTTCCCTGATGCCCTTTTGTACTTATTCTGTGCCCTAATCCCAGGCCCTGGTAAACTCTGATCTAGTCTTGCCTCTTCCAGAATGTCATGTATATGGAATCATATAGGATGTAGCCTTTTGGGTCTGGCTTCTTTCATCTGGCCTAATGCATTTAAGATTCATCCATGTTGTTGCATGGGTCAGTAGTTTGTTCCATTTTTTGCTAAGAAGAAAGATTTCCCTGTAGAAGTGTAACAGCTTGTTTATATATTCTCCAATGGAGGATGTTTGGGTTGTTTTCTGGGTTTTGGTGATTATGAATAAAGCCAGTATAAAATTCATGTAAGGTCTTTGTGTAAACATAAGTTTGTACTGCCCTTGGGTAAATTCCTAGAAGTGGGATTGCTGAGTTGTGCGTTAAGTGTATGTAACTTTATAAGAAACTGTCAAACTGCTCTAATTGCTCTGCATCTTTGCCAGCGCTTGATACTGTCAGTTTTTTTGTTTTTTAGTTTTGGCCATTCAGTAGGAGTACAGTAGTATGTCATTGTGGCTTAATTTGCATATTCAAATGGCTAACAATGTCGAGCATCATTTCATATGCTTATCTACCACCCATGCATCTTCTTTGGTGAAGCATCTGTTCAAATTTTGGCCCATTTTTAATTGGATTGTCTATTTTCTTACTATTGAGTTTTGAGTTTTGTTTTTATACTCTGAGGACAAGTCCTTTACTAGATATGTGCTTTAGAAATATTTTCTCCCAATTTCTGGGGCTTGTTTTTTTATTTTCTTAACAGTATCCTTTGCAAAGCAAAAAATTTAATTTTGATGAAGTTCAATGACATCCCAATAGCAAGGAGCACACAGAGTGAGTGCCTAAATCTTACTTTTAAAATACCATTCTCCAATAACAGGAATTGATGGATTCCAGGACTGAGGCAGAGAAAATATAGGAAGAGCTTGAAACATCTTGTGGTGTCAGAAAGTAAAAGTGCTAAAAAATCTTGGGGATGTGTTGAAAGGACACAGGACCCCAGCTGAAGGAGCTCTAATGACCAAATCTTGGAAAATATGAGCAACAAAACAGATAATGATAGTAATGGATTACAATCTCTTATAGAATAAGATAAATATCCATGAATCCATACTGATACAAATAAATAATTGAGTAAAATAATAAATGAAAGAGAAGGAAAACTTCTTTTTGTGGGGATAGAATTTCAATACTAAATACAGAAAGAATGATGGAAATAGAAAATCACCATTTGGCCAAATTGTTTTAGGCAAGAATTATTAATAGATGTTAAAATTAGTGGATGCAAGTTTAAACAAATCTAATGGTATAAAAAGTTAGTGGCAAAAGGTATAGTAAGTTAGTGGCAAAAGTAAAGAAAGAAGAAATGTTTAAAATGACTCTAAACCATAGTAATTTGACTGTACATTCCTAGTGAGATAGGCCCTATGGACAAAAAAAGCTAAAAAATTCAATTGTATCTCATGTACCAGAGCTGGGTCATATCACAATGGAAAGCTGCAAGGGAATATTGAAAAACATTTGACTTGCCACTCTCCGTAGTGTGAGCTGCAAGGGAGAATGGGGCTGGGAATCGCTTTAGAATAGCCAATCAACAGTGCTAGTCGTTGGTTTCTATTGGGGCCACCTCCTCTCTGTTTCCACTCAGGTTGGATTAGGGTAGGTAAAATCTTTTCCCTCTAGCAGATAAAAAGGTGGTGGCAGCAATGCTTCTGCCTCAGGTATTCTGCCAACTTAATGAGGTTGAGACTGCTGTCATGATGGAGTTGGGCAGCAAACCTGGAACCATTTCTTCTCTGACCAGTGGAGGAAAAATTCCACATTTCTTATCAATGGCTACTTATCTCCAGGCTAACAGTGGAACACTGCTTCCATCACTCAGTTTTTTTCTCACTTCTTTTTTTTTATTGCAGTATTGCTGATATACAATCTTATATTGGTTTCAAATATATAACACTGCGGTTCAACAGTTTCCATACTATTAAATCCTCACCCCCCCCCCACTAGTGCGGTTACTATCTGTCAACATAGGAAGATGTTACAGAATCATTGTCTATATTCTCCATGCTGTACTACTATACCCATGACCAGCTTATATTATGATTGAGGATTTTTGTGCCCCTTTATCCATCACTGATTTTTATGCTGAAGAAAATGGTAGCCATGCTTAGAGACTCGTACATTTTGTAACAAGACTTGTGATTTTTATAAGAGTAAAGGAAGCCTAAAATCTGGAAAGATGCACAACATGTAAATTCATCCATCATTATACAAATGTATATGCACATAAGAAATCCAGTGATGGCTGACTATATTTTAGAAATATTATAGGCCAATTATTTTGACACCTGCAGGAGGTAGATTAATTGTGAAATATATGTTATAGTATACAGAGTAGCTTATTAACAAGATATCTTTTGCTGGAAGTTATTTTACCAGAGAAACCATCCACCAGCTCATTTCTAGCATAGTTCTCCTTTGACTTCACAGACACACATAGTAGCACAAAAACAAGGGAGGAAGCCTGTGTGTTTGGGTAGAGGCTTGTGGTAGTTTCATAAACCTTGTCTCATTTGATTGTTGTAATAGCCAGTGAAATACCTGACTCATAGCTCATTTTACCATTTTATAGATTAGCAAACTTCAGCTCTTGAAGTTTTAATGATTTGCTTAAGGTCAGCTAAAAGGCAGATTTGGATTAGAACCCTTTATCAGATTAGTGTCTTTTGCACTGTAACGCTTCCACTCTTCTTTCACTCTCTTCACTTTTCAGATTGAGATAATTTGGGGGTAATCCTGCACCCTCAGATGAGTGACCAGGTGCACACAAGAGCCCCAACATTATTGGTGCTATGTCAACAGAGTGTAATGGTGAAGATAAAAGGTGCGTTTTTAGCTGATGCCTGGGTGGAAAAATATTCAGTAGACAAAAACCAAGCTTCCCAAGGCCTCTGCTCTCAACTCCACATTCCACCAGGTGGCTGTGGGTTGTGGGGCCAGTATTTCTGTATTCAGAAATGCACGTGAATGGCAGCGCTGGGGCATCAGTGTAGTGAAAGCATCAGATCACTGATTTCTTGGGTGACATAGGGCAAACCACTTCACCTGTCTGGGCCTCAGAGTGGATTATTTCTCAGGCTCCTGCATTATTCTACTGTTCCATAATTCCTTGCTTGTACTTGCCGTGAAGATGACAAAGTTCTAAACAAGGGAAATGTGAAAAGGTCAGCTGTTTATGCCATAGATTTCTTCGTGGATGTATGGGCTTCACCTGCAGAGTTTAAGGACGGACAAAAGAATTCTCAACTCCCATTAGCAATTGTGGAATGCAGAAAGCTGAAGTAATGAAGATAATAACTTTGCTAGGAATTTCAAATAATGCACTATTGCTTTCTGTGTTGGTCTCTCAGAAGCGTCATGGGTGGTTTTATAAGAGCAACGAATGACATGGTGAAATCTGCTACCTGAGGACAAAGCTGAGGATGGGTAGGGGAACAATACTCTGACAGACGTGATAGCCTGATGGCAGTAGTTCTCAATTCTGGCCACATATAAGAATTACTTGGGGGGCTTTTTAAGATTATTTGTAGTTGAGGTTTAAAATAAACAAAAAAACACACAGAGCAAAAATCTTAAGTGTACAACATGATGAATTTTTGCATAAGCTTCCACTTGTGTGACCATTACACAAGTTAAGATCTAGATCATTCCCAGCACCTCAGAAGAATACCTCCCAATCAGCACCTTCCTCCAAGGGTTACCACTTTTCTGTTACCTATCACCATAGATGAGTTCTGACTGTTTTTGAACTTCATATAAACAGAACTGTATAATAGATACTCTTGTGTCTGGCTTGTTTCACTCAGTATCATGAGTGAGATACATCCTTACTGTTGTACGCTCTTTTCCATTGCTGTGCGGCATTCCATGGCAGGCCTCTATTGTTTGCAGACAGTTTTGGTTGTCATGGCAGAGGAGGGACTTGGTACTGGCATCTCCTGGGTGGAGACCAGGATGCAGCTAAACATCCTCCGGTGCACAAGACAACCCCTCAGGACAAAGAATTATCTGGCCCCAAATAACAATAGTGTCCATGATGAGAAACCCTGCTCTAATGTGATTTTTTTGAAACACAAATCAAGTCAGGCCTGTTTCTGTCCATCCAGTAACTCCTCATAGCTCTTGGACAAAGCCTAAATGCTTACCATGTGCCCCCAGGCCCTGTTATCCTTTTGATCCCACTACTCCAGTCTCATCTCATACCGCACTTACCCAACTCACCCTGGGCCAGCCTCCTGGTATTCCTCCCATTCCCCAAGTGCACCGAGTGCTTTACTGCCTTAAAATTCTCACATAGGCTCCTCTGGCTGCCAGGGTGACTGCCCAGCTCTGCCTGGGTAACCTCTATCCCCACCCCACTGCTGCTCTACCCTTTTCTGACTGTCCTGAGAATCAGTGGAAGGTAGCCCTCGACATGGATTAATCAGCTGTATTTGCTACTAGGTAGTGACCAGCTCCATAGGACCTCCTCTGTTGGCTCCTCCTTCATCTCTGCCTCAAGCACATTTCTGTACATTCAATGATGCTATAATCTGGAGCGATTATTATAGAGGGTTCTTGTAAGGTTAGGGAGGGTGAAGCAGAGGGCTAGACTACCCAGAGCCACACTGCCTGGAGATGATAAACAGGAAGCCTGATGAATACATCAGCTCTTCAGACTAGTCTCAGAGTATTATGAAAAAAATTAAATTGGTTGCCAGTATTTAAAGATCTAGAAAATTACCATGGACATCAGAATTCCATTTATCTCCTTCACTGGAAGATCTGCCAATGCATCATTGCTTCCTCATGTAGCCATACTCAGCAAGTGCTGATTCTAGACCCCCTTTAAATGGGGCTCCCATGGCCCCCACCGGGTCTGCTTCACACAAGTACCTTTCCTATCCACCTTAGCTAACCATCCTGTGTCTAAAACCCTATGTTGAGCTGTGGCTGGGGGTCTGTGTCTCTGTGGGGCTGCAAGCCCATGCTGGTAGCCCTTGCTGCCCACACTTAGTGGGGAGTATAAACAGAGCCAGGGTCTTCCACTTCTTGGAGTATTTTGTTCTTCCTCCTGGCTGGGGTTAATTTCCTAGGGCCCATTAGGAAGTCACACTGTGCTTTTGTTTCTACTTGAAGTTGCTAGGAGACTACTTTGAGAATGGCTGGAAAGCAGATTTATTCGGCCACCTCAGCCCAGATGTGCATACCTGCACAGTACAGCTGAACTAATCCTTCCAGAATTATCCAGGTCTCATGAAGACATTTTGTTATGGTAGCAAATTACAGTGTTACAGTGAGTTTGGACTGCACAACAGAATGCCATAGACTCAGTGGCTTAGACAGAAGTACTCACTTCTCACAGTTCTGGTGGCTGCAGTCTGACACTGGCATGCCAGTGTGGCCAGGTTCTTGGTGAGGGCCCTTTTCCTGGTTGATAGATGGTTGCCTTTTTGTTGTGCCCTCCCACAGTGCAGAGAGAGAAGGCTCTGGTCTCTTCATCTCCTAATAGGGGCATAAATCTCATAATGGAAGCTCCATCCTTATCACCTCATCTAAACCTTATTTCCTCCCAGAGGCCCCACCGCCAAATACCATCACATTGGAGATTAGGCCTTCAACATAGAATTTTGAGGGGACACATTCAGTCCGTAGCACCTATCATCAATATTTCTAGCAAATCTTAGTGCTCACCAGCTGTGTATCCCTAAATGGTATTTCATGGGTCAAATTCCATTAGCTTCTCTGGGTGCTAGATTCTTGACCAGAAAAATCCTACTGCTGAGTTCTGCTTGGTGGCACTTTCCCTGGTCCTCAGGCAGGTAAAAGATGAACCTATAGATCCCAGATCACCTAGACCCCACCTCCTGCTCTGGAAGATTAATGTGGCTCAGACCCATGCCCCCTCCCCCCACCTCCACCAATTGCACAATTTGAGCAAATATGGGGCTCTTTCCCCTGAACTCTCAATTGTAGGCCAGACTTGCACAGGGTCCCCTCCATCTCCATTGCTGAATTCATGTTGGTCATCTTCATTCTGCCCTACCAGAGGTCACTCTGTCACTTAAAAAAACACAAAACCCGGAAATTGGATTAAAGAGATGGTGGTGTGAGAGGAGAGACAGAGGCTTACTCCTAAAACTGGATAAAATTAGCAAATATAGTTGGTGCAACTGATCCTGAGAGAGCAACAGGAAAGAGGATGGCGCCAGACTGCATACACCTGGAGAAAAGAGCAGACCTCATGGAATAGGGTAATGTACCAAAGCTGTGGCCAGGTGGGAACCAAGCCCTTCCCCCACCCCAGCTCACCGGTGGGAGAAAGAAAAATGGAACAGGAAGGGAGTGGAAGGCCTGGGACTGCTGAATACCTAGCTCCGGAGATCTGCTCTGGGAGCACAAACCTACTTTTCATGGTGCTTTCATCATACTCGTGTGATTACGGGGTTGGAAAGCTAATACAGGCAGAATTCCTGGAGAGACTGAGATTCCAGCTGCTTGTGGAAAGCAGGGATCCATATCCAGCTGCTCTGGGACAAAAGCTTACACCCATGTGCTCGGCCCACTGGCTCAGGCAGTGGAGACAGGCACAGCAGCCGGGAGGTGGGGAACAGCTCTTTCCTCCCGCCAGGCACCAGTACCACTCCCCTGTGACCCCTAACATTGCTTCAGGGGCTGAGCACCTCCAGAGTAGAGCTTCTGGACACGAGAGGGCGCCATATAAAAATATGAAATGCCAAAGGAACCTAGTCCAGAGTAAAATTAATATAAATCCAGAGAAAGATTTAAATGATATGGACCTTATGACTCTTCCTGAAAGGGAGTTCAAAATAAAAATCATCAACATGCTAATGGGGGTACAGAAAGATATCCAAGAACTCAGGAATGAATTCAGGTCAGAGATCCAATCACTGAAGAGCACGATGGAGGGTATTAAAAACAGGTTGGGTACAGTGGAAGAGACAATAAATGAAATAGAAACTAGAGAAAAGGAATACAAAGAAGCTGAGGCACAGAGAGAAAAAAGGATCTCTAAGAATGAAAGAACATTGAGAGAACTGTGTGACCAATCCAAAGGGAACAATATTTGCATTATAGGGGTACCAGAAGAAGAAGAGGAAGAGAAAGGGATAGAAAGTGTCTTTGAGGAGGTAGTTGCTGAAAACTTCCCATTCTGGGGAAAGAAATAGTCTCTTAAGCCATGGAGAGCCACAGATCTCCCAACACAAGGGACCCAAGGAAGATAACACCAAGACATATAGTAATAAAACTGGCAAAGATCAAGGATAAGGACAGACTATTAAAAGCATCCAGAAAGAGAAATAAGATCACATACAAAGGAAAGCCCATCAGACTAACATCAGACTTCTCAGCAGAAACCTTACAGGTCAGAAAGGAGTGGCATGATGTATTTAATGCCATGAAGCAGAAGGGCCTGGAACCAAGATTACTTTATCCAGCAAGATTATCATTTAAATTTGAAGGAGGGATTAAACAATTTCCAGATAAGCAAAAGCTGAGAGAATTTACCTCCCACAAGCCATCTCTATAGTCTATTTTGGAGGGACTGCTATAGATGGAGGTGTTCCTAAGGTTTAGCAGCTGTCAGCAGAGGTAATAAAACCATAGTAAAGAAAGTAGAACAGCTAATTCCTAAGCAAATGCAAAATTAAATTAACTATCTCCAAAATCAATCAAAGCATAGACAAAGAATACAGAATATGATACCTAATATATAAAGAATGGAGGAGGAAGAAAAAGGAGGAGAAAAAGAAAAGAACTTTTAGATTGTGTTTGCAACAGCATATTAAGTGAGTTAAGATAGACTCTTAGATAGTAAGGAAGTTAACCTTGAACTTTTGGTAACCACGAATCTAAAGACTGCAGTGGGAATAAGTACATACCTATCGATAATCACCCTAAATGTAAATGGACTGAATGCACCAATCAAAAGACATAGAGTCATTGAATGGATAAAAAAAACAAGACCCATCTATATGCTGCCTACAAGAGACTCACTTTAAACACAAAGATATACACAGACCAAAAGTGAAACGATGGAAAAAGATATTTTATGCAACTAACAGAGTGAAAAAAGCAGGAGTTGCAGTACTTGTAGCAGACAAAATAGACTTCAAAACAAAGAAAGTCACAAGAGACAAAGAAGGACATTACATAATGAAAAAGGGATCCATCCAACAAGAATATATAACCATTATAAATATCTATGCTCCCAACATAGGACCACCCACATATGTGAAACAAATACTAACAGAATTAAAAGGGAAATAGAATGCAATGCATACATTCTAGAAGACTTCAACACTCCACTCACTCTGAAGGACAGATGAACTGGACAGAAGATAACTAAGGAGACAGAGGCACTGAACAATACAATAGAACAGATGAACCTAACAGACATCTACAAAACACTACATTCAAAAGCAGCAGAATACACATTCTTCTCAAGTGCACATGGTACATTTTCAAGAATAGATCATATACTAGGCCACAAAAAGAGCCTCAGTAAATTCAAAAAGATTGAAATTGTACCAACCAGTTTCTCAGACTACAAAGGTATGAAACTAGAAATAAATTACACACAGAAAATGAAAAATTCCACAAACACATGGAGGCTTCACAACATGCTCCTAAATAACCAATGGATCAATGGCCAAATAAAAACAGAGATCAAGCAATATATGGAGACAAATGACAATAATTCAACACCGCAATCTGTGGGATGCAGCCAAGGCTGTGCTAAGAGGAAAGTATATTGCAATATAGGCCTACCTCAGGAAAGAAGAACAATCCCATATAAGCAGTCTAAACTCACAATTAATGAAACTAGAAAAAGAACAACAAACGAGGCCCAAAGTCAGTAGAAGGAGGGACATAATAAAGATTAGAGCAGAAATAAATAACACTGAGAAGAATAAAACAATAGAAAGAATCAATGAAAGCAAGAGCTGGTTCTTTGAGAAAATAAACAAAATAGGTAAACCCCTCGCCAGACTTATCAAGAAAAGAAGAGAGTCTACTCACATAAACAAAATGAGAAATGAGAAAGGAAAAATCATGATGGACACCACAGAAATATAAGGAATTATTAGAGAATACTATAAAAAATTATATGCTAACAAACTGGATAACCTAGAAGAAATGGACAACTTTCTAGAAAAATACAACCTTCCAAGGCCTACCAAGGAAGAAACAAAAAACCTGAACAGACCAATTACCTGCAACGAAATTGAACTGGTAATCAAAAAACTACCTAAGAACAAAACCCCTGGAACAGATGGCTTCACCACTGAATTTTATCAAACATTTAGTGAAGACCTAATACCCATTCATCTTAAAATTTTCCAAAAAATAGAGGAGGAGGGAATACTTCCAAACTCATTCTATGAGGCCAGCATCACTCTAATACCAAAATCAGACAAAGACACCACAAAAAAAGAAACTTACAGACCAATATCCCTGATGAACATAGGTGCAAAAATACCCAACAAAATATTAGCAAACAGAATTCAAAAATACATCAAAAAGATCTTCCATCATGATATAGTTGAATTTATGCCAGGGATGCAAGGATGGTACAACATTTGAAAATCCATCAGCATCATCCACATCAACAAAAAGAAGGACAAAAACCACATAATCATCTCCATAGATGCTGAAAAAGCATTTGACAAAATTCAACATGCATTCATAATAAAAACTGTCAACAGAATGGGTATAGAGGCAAGTACCTCAACATAATAAAGGCCATAAATGATAAATCCACAGCCAACATTATACTTAACAGCGAGAAGCTGAAAGCTTTTCCTCAAAGATTGGGAACAACACAAGGACGCCCACTGTCCCCACTTCTATTCAACATAGTACTGGAGGTCCTAAGCACAGCAATCAGACAACACAAAGACATAAAAGGCCTCCAGATTGGCAAGGAAGAAGTTAAACTGTCCCTGTTTGCAGATGACATATTGTACATAAAAAACCCTAAAGAATCCACTCCAAAACTACTAGATCTAATATCTGAATTCAGCAAAGTTGCAGGATACAAAATTAATGCCTAGAAATCTGTGGCATTCCTGTACACTAGCAATGAACTAGCAGAGAGAGAAATCAGGAAAACAATTCTATTCACAATTGCATCAAAAATAATAAAATACCTAGGAATAAACCTAACCAACTAAATGAAAGAGCTATACTCTGAAAACTGCAAGACACTCATGAGAGAAATTAAAGAAGTTACCAATAAATGGAAGCACATTCCATGCTCATGAATAGGAAGAATTAATATTGTCAAAATGGACATCCTGCCTAAAGCAATCTACAGATTCAATGCAATTCCTATCAAAATGCCAACAACAGCATTCTTCAAAAATCTAGACAAAATCGTCCTAAAATTCATATGGAACTACAAAAGACCTCGAATAACCAAAGCAATCCTGAGAAGGAAGAATAAAGCAGGGGGAATTACACTCCCCACCTTCAAGCTCTACTACAAAGCCACAGTAATCAAGACAATTTGGTACTTGCACAAGAACAGACCCATAGACCAATGGAACAGACTAGAGAGCCCTAATATAAACCCAACCATATACAGTCAGTTAATATATGATAAAGAAGCCATGGACATACAATGGGGAAATGACAGCCTCTTCAACAGCTGGTGTTGGCAAAAGTGCAAGAGAATGAAACTGGATTATTGTTCAACCCCGTACACAAAAGTAAACTCGAAATGGATCAAAGACCTGAATGTAAGTCTTGAAACCATAAAACTCTTAGAAGACAACATAGGCAAACATCTCCTGAATATAAGCATGAGCAACTTCTTCCTGAACCCATCTCCTCAAGAAAGGGAAACAAAAGCAAAAATGAGCTCATGGGACTACATCAAACTAGAAAGTTTTTGTACGGCAAAGGATATCATCAACAAAACAAAAAGGCATCCTACAGTATGGGAGAATATATTTGTAAATGACATGTCCAACAAGGGGTTAACATCCAAAATATATAAAGAACTTATACACCTCAACACCCCAAAAGCAAATAACCCAATTAACAAATGGGCAGAGGATATGAAGAGACAGTTCTCCAAAGAAGAAATTCAGATGGCCAACAGACACATGAAAAGATGCTCCACATCAATAATCATCAGGGAAATGCAAATTCAAACCACAATGAGATATCACCTCACACCAGTAAGGATGGCCAGCATCGAAAAGACTAAGAACAACAAATGTTGGCGAGGTTGCGGAGAAAGGGGAACCCTCCTACACTTCTGGTGGGAATGTAAGCTAGTTCAACCACTGTGGAAAGCAATATGGAGGTTCCTCAAAAAACTAAAAATAGAAATACCATTTGACCCCGGAATCCCACTCCTTGGAATTTACCCAAAGAATACAACTTCTCAGATTCAAAAAGACATATGCACCCCTATGTTCATCGCAGCACTTTTTACAATAGCCAAGATATGGAAGCAACCTAAGTTTCCATCTGTAGATGAATAGATAAAGAAGAGGTTGTACATATACACAATGGAATACTATTCAGCCATAAGAAAGAAACAAATCCTACCATTTGCAACAACATGGACGGAGCTGGAGGACATTATGCTCAGTGAAATAAGCCAGGTGGAGAAAGACAAATGCCAAATGATTTCCCTCATTTGTGGAGTATAACAATGAAGCAAAACTGAAGAAACAAAATGGCAGCAGACTCCGAGACTCCAGGAATGAACTAGTGGTTACCAAAGGAGAGGGATGTGGAAGGGCAGGTAGGGAGGGAGGGAGAAGGGGGCTGAGGGGTATTATGTTTAGTACACATGGTGTGGGGTATCATGGGGAGAACAGTGTATCACAGAGAAGGGGCATAGTGGATCTCTGGAAACTTCCTGCACTAATGGACAGTGATTGCATTGGGGTATGAGTGGGGACTTGATCATATGGGTAAATTTAGTAACCACGTTGTTTTTTCATGTGAAACCTTCATAAGAGTGCATATCAATCATACTTTAATTTAAAAAAACACACAAAACCCATATAAGCTGGTTAGCATGGATATTTAATCCAGCCTTGTGGCTCTCTTAGAAGAGGACTTTAAACTGCCTCCTGAAGAACTTTCCATTATTTCAGCAGCTCTTAGCTGACCTTTGCTCTCTCTCTCTCTCTCCCTTCGTGTTTGGCCTCCTTCCAAACTCTCCAACAAGTGGCAGGATTTCTGGGTCTTCCCACCATTTGCAGCTTCCCTAGGAACTCTTGTGAGTAATGTTTTCTTCCTCTCATTCCTTGAACTGAAAGAGAAACTGTATGGAAAGAGACATCACCTTTCAGCTCAGGTACCAAGTCTTTCTAGAAATCACTGACTAACACCAAACTACTGATTTCTTCAGTTCTAAAGCATACATTTTCCCCAACATGTTTAACATCTGTGAAACTGGGATATGTATTATGCTTGATAGTGGGTTATGATTTTATCCACATGTTTTTTTCTTGGTGGTATATTCTTGGAGTTAATGACATCTTAGTTTTGCCAAACTATAGTATCATGAACATCTTGCTTAGAAAATGTTTTCTAGAGACAGACAGAAAAGGGTTGATGCCTAAAGGCTGGGTAGTAACAAACTATGGGGAAGGGCTGCAGAGCCAGGGAGAAGCAATAGTATTTCCAAGGCACTTGGGGTGGAAAGAGAGTGGTGTATTCAAAAAACCAAAAGTAGAGGGGCAGGAGTGTAGAGAGCAAAGAGGATAACGAACTGCTTTAAATAGATGTAAATTACACAGAACTGTTTATGGGAAATGCTTGGGGCTTATAAGCATTCTATAATCAGTAGTTAGATTTGTTTTCTGGACAAATAAATGAGGAAACACGGTATATAAAATCAATTGCTAAAATTGACACATCATGCCTTTGTTCCAGAGTTCTTAACTTGCATTCCTTTTCTCCCATACACTTTGATCTGTCCCCTTGTGTAGAGTAATCCCTCCAATGTCTGCAGCTGGGGTTGGTTTAAAGGGAAACTTAGGAGCTTTCGCTGCAGTTGAAAGGCTAAGTTAGATCAGGAAGAAGGGACAGTGAGGGATGGCTCTATGCACAGTTTCTTATTCTCAGGCTTCAACTTATTGGAGCAGTAAAATGGGTACTGAAGAGAGTTTAAAACAAGAAATACCTGGTGCTAAGGTCAAGTGTTTGAAGGTATATAGACGATCGTGAAAGTCTATTCAGGGAATCTATGAATTGTTAGCATGGCTGACTGCGCTGTGGTAAAAGAAGGTTGAGGTCTTAGATGTCATTGTTAGGAAGCCTAATGAGCTTTGCTCTGATCCCTGAATTCTGTATTTCTATAAAGCCTGGCTAGGCTTGGTCATTTAGCTAGTTATTTCATCCCACTTACTGAGATTCTGGGGAGTGGATGAGCAATGTGTGAATTAGACCAATCCATCTCCCCTAGCTATGTGATTTAAAATATATAGATACTAGGATAGAAGGATTATTTGACCAGTTCCTGGGAGGGGAGCCAAAGCAGACCAAATAGTAGACCTGGAAAATGGTTGAATTGATTTTCTGAAAGAATGGCTCTTTTTGATGGGCTTTTGAAGCTTGTCATTATGGGAAGGGGAACAGGCTGTTGGTGTAGGGCCAAGTGTGACCATGGTAGAAACTTGTCTCTCCACCCTAAGTGCAAATTCAACTGTATGTTATTCTAGCAGGCAGCAAAAGGCTTCCAAGCACTCATTCCAATGAAATTTGTACTTTTGAGTAGATCACATGCTGAGACTCAAGGTAGTAGGAGTGAAGATGGGGAAAAGGAAGGGACAGGAAATTCCATTTCTTGTGCAGCATGCTAACTCGAGGATGCTGCTCAGGGCCAGCTTATCAGCAACTAGTCTAAACTGACCATGATTTTATCCTTGCCTCTCCTTGCAAAGATTTCCTTTTCAGAACTTTCAGCCAACAGCTTCCAAACTGTCATTTACAATTTACAGAAGGACATAAAGCAGAAGAGTTGTCAGCAAGAAGCATAATTATGTGCCAGGAAATGACATGGCAGATAGTCTAGCCTGGCAAGTGCTAGACAGCTCTTTTCCTATCTTCTAGCTTCAGACAGGAGCAGAACTATAATATTTGCTGATCTTTTGTGACTTCTTTTACACTTAGAGTACAGATTAATCAGGAGTATTTGGTTTGGAGATCGGGCAGAAATTTACTTTTTAAAAGGCAAAGGAATGGGGGGAGGAGCCAAGATGGCAGCGTGAGTAGGACGACAGAAATCTCCTACCAAAAACATATATATTTTTGAAAATAAACACAACTATTCCTAAAAGAGAGACTAGAAGATACAGGACAACAGCCAGGCTACATCTACATCTGCAAGAATCCAGTGCCTCACAAAGGGGCAACCGCAGAGCTATTTCCACAGCAAACCCGGCAAGAATCAGAGATTCAGTCTGCATGCAACAAAAGCTGCTAAGGGTCACCAGTCTCCCAGGAGAGGAACGCAAGGAGCAAGCAGGAAGGGATTTTGTTCTCCCAGATGATACACGCACCATCTTCCCATAGCCATGAAAAGGCAGAAGAATTGGATTCAGACCAGAATCAAACAGACATCCTCCCCTGAGAGGGAACCTGGGGAGATAGACCTAACCAATCTTCCTGAAAAAGAATTCAAAACAAAGGTCATAACCATGCTGATGGACTTGCAGAGAAATAGGCAAGAGCTAAGGAGGGAGAATACAGAAATAAAACAATCTCTGGAAGGACTTAAAAGCAGAATGGATGAGATGCAAGAGGCCATTGATGGAATAGAAATCAGAGAACAGGAACGCAGGGAAGCTGATGCAGAGAGAGATAAAAGGATCTCAAGGAATGAAAGAATATTAAGAGAACTGTGTGACGAATGGAAATGGAACAATATCCATATTATAGGGGTGCCAGAAGAAGAAGAAGAGAGAAAAAGTGATAGAAAGTGTCTTTGAAGAAATAATTGCTGAAAACTTCCCCAAACTGGGGGAGGAAATGGCCTCTCAGACCACGGAAGCACACAGAACTACCAACACAAGGGACCCAAGGAGGACAACACCAAGACATATAATAATTAAAATGGCAAAGATGAAAGACAAGGACAGAGTATTAGAGGCAGCCAGAGAGAGAAAAAAGGTCACCTACAAAGGAAAACCCATCAGGTTATCATCAGACTTCTCTACAGAAACCTTACAGGCCAGAAGAGAATGGCATGATATATTTAATGCAATGAAACAGAAGGGCCTTGAACCAAGGATACTGTATCCAGCACGATTATCATTTAAATAGTAAGGAGGGATTAAACAATTCCCAGACAAGCAAAAGTTGAGGGAATTTGCCTCCCACAAACCACCTCTACAGGGTATCTTAGAGGGACTGCTCTAGATGGAAGCACTCATAAGGCTAAACAGATGTCACCAGAGGAAAAAAAAATCACAGCAAAGAAAGCAGAACAATTAAATACTAACTAAAGGCAAAAAATAAAATCAGCTACCCACAAAAGCAGTCAAAGGAAACACAAAAGAGCACACACACAAAAAAAACCCCTAAAATATAAAGAATGGAGGACGAGCAATAAGAACAGAGAGAAATAAAGAATCCTCAGACTCTGTTTATAATAGCTCAATAAGCAAGTTAAGTTAGACAATGAGGTAGTAAAGAAGCTAACCTTGAACTTTTGGTAACCACGAACCTAAAGCTTGCAATGGCAATAAGTACATATCTTTCAATAATCACCCTAAATGTAAATGGACTGAATGCACCAATCAAAAGACACAGAGTAATAGAATAGATAAAAAAGCAAGACCCATCTATATGCTGCTTACAAGAGACTCATCTCAAACCCAAAGGCATGCACAGACCAAAAGTCAAGGGATGGAAAAAGATATTTCATGCAAACAACAAGGAGTAAAAAGCAGGTGTTGCAGAACTAGTATCAGACAAAATAGACTTCAAAACAATGAAAGTCACAAGAGATAAAGAAGGACATTACATAATGATAAAGGGCTCAGTCCAACAAGATGATATAACCATTATAAATATATATGCACCCGACACAGGAGCACCAACATATGTGAAGCAAGTACAAACAGAATTAAAGGAGCAAATAGAATGCAATGCATTCATTTTAGGAGACTTCAACACGCCACTCAATGCAAAGGATAGATCCACCAGACAGAAAATAAGTAAGGACACAGAGGCACTGAACAACACCCTAGAACAGATGGACCTAATAGACATTTACAGAACTCTATACCCAAAAGCAACAGGATACACATTCTTCTCAAGTGCACATGGAACATTCTCCAGAACATACCACATACTAGGCCACAAAAAGAGCCTCAGTAAATTCAAAAAGATTGAAATTCTACCAACCAACTTCTCAGACCACAAAGGTATAAAACTAGAAATAAATTGTACAAAGAAAGCAAAAAGGCTCACAAACACATGGAGGCTTAACAACATGCTCCTAAATAATCAATGGATCAATGACCAAATCAAAATAGAGATCAAGCAATATATGGAAACAAATGACAACTGACAACAACAACACAAAGCCCCTACTTCTGTGGGACACAGCGAAAGCAGTCTTGAGAGGAAATTATATAGTAATCCAGGCATATTTAAAGAAGGAAGAACAATCCCAAATGAATAGTCTAACGTCACAATTATCGAAACTGGAAAAAGAAGAACAAATGAGGCCTAAAGGCAGCAGAAGGAGGGACATAATAAAGATCAGAGAAGAAATAAATACAATTGAGAAGAATAAAACAATAGAAAAAATCAATGAAACCAAGAGGTGGTTCTTTGAGAAAACAAACAAAATAGATAAGCCTGTCACCAGACATATTAAGCGAAAAAGAGAATCAACACACATCAACAGAATCAGAAACAAGAAAGGAAAAATCACGATGGACTCCATAGAAATACAAAGAACTATTAGAGAATACTATGAAAACCTATATGCTAACAAGCTGGAACACCTAGAAGAAATGGACAACTTCCTAGAAAAATATAACTTTCCAAGACTGAGCAAGGAAGAAACACAAAATCTAAACAGAGCAATTACGAGCAAAGAAATTGAATCAGTAATCAAAAAACTACCCAAGAGTGAAACTCCCAGGCCAGATGGATTTACTGTGGAGTTTTATCAGACACACAGAGAAGACATAATACCCATTCTCCTTAAAGTTTTCCAAAAAATAGAAGAAGAGGGAATACTTCCAGACTCATTCTATGAAGCCAGCATCACCCTAATACCAAAACCAGGCAAAGACCCCACCAACAAAGAAAGTTACAGACCAATATCCCTGATGAACATAGATGCAAAATACTCAACAAAATATTAGCAAACTGAATTCAAAAATACTTCAAGAGGATCATGCACCATGATCAAATGGAATTCATCTCAGGGATGCAAGTATGGTACAACATTAGAAAATCCATCAACATCATCCACCACATCAACAAAAAGAAGGACAAAAATCATATGATCATCTCCATAGATGCTGAAAAAGCATTCAACAAAATTCAACATCCATTCATGATAAAAACTCTCAGCAAAATGGGTATAGAGGGCAAGTACCTCAACATAATAAAGGCCATATATGAAAAACCCACAGCCAACATCATACTGAACAGCGAGGAGCTGAAAGCATTTCCTCTAAGATTGGGAACAAGACAGGGATGCCCACTCTCCCCACTGTTATTCAACATAGGACTGGAGGTCCTAGCCATGGCAATTAGACAAAACAAAGAATTACAAGGAATCCAGATGGGTAAAGAAGAAGTCAAAATGTCACTATTTGCAGATGAAATGATATTGTACATAAAAAACCCTGAAGACTCCACTCCAAAACTACTAGAACTGATATTTGAATACAACAAAGTTGCAGGATACATAATTAATACATAGAACTCTGAGGCTTTCCCATACACTAACAATGAAATAATAGAAAGAGAAACCAGGAAAACAATTCCATTCACAATTGCATCAAAAAGAATAAAATACCTAGGAATAAACCTAACCAAGGAAGTGAAAGACCTATACCCTGAAAACTACAAGACATTCTTAAGAGAAATTAAAGAGGACACCAACAAATGGAAACTTATCCCATGCTCTTGGCTAGGAAAAATTAATATTGTCAAAATGGCCATCCCGCTCAAAGCAATCAACAGATTTAATGTAATCCCTATCAAATTACCAACAGCATTCTTCAACAAACTGGAACAAATAGCTCAAAAATTCATATGGAACCACCAAAGACCCTGAATAGCCAAAGCAATCCTGAGAAGGAAGAATAAAGTGGGAGGGATCTCACTCCCCAACTACAAGCTCTACTACAAAGCCACAGTAATCAAGACAATTTGGTACTGGCACAAGAACAGACCCACAGACCAGTGGAAGAGAATAGAGTCTCCAAACAATAACCCAAACATATATGATCAATTAGTATATGATAAAGTAGCCATGGACATACGAGGAGTTTTATCAGACATACAGAGAAGACATAATACCCATTCTCCTTAAAGTTTTCCGAAAAATAGAAGAACAGGGAATACTGAAGAAATGACAGCCTCTTCAACAGCTGGTGTTGGCAAAACTGGACAGCTACATGCAAGAGAATGAAACTGGATCATTGTCTAACCCCATACACAAAAGTAAATTCGAAATCAATTAAAGACCTGAATGTAAGCCATGAAACCATAAAATCTTAGAAAAACACATAGGCAAAAATCTCTTGGACATAGACATGTGGAACTTCTTCATGAACATATCTCCCCGGACAAGGGAAACAAAAGCAAAAATGAACAAGTGGGACTATATCAAGCTGAAATGCTTCTGTACAGCAAAGGACACCATCAATAGAACAAAAAGGTATCCTACAGTATGGGAGAATATACTCATAAATGACAGATCTGATAAAGGGGTGACATCCAAAATATATAAAGAGCTCACGCACCTCAACAAACAAAAAGTGAACAATCCAATTAAAAAATGGGCAGAGAAGCTGAACAGACAGTTCTCCAAAGAAGAAATTCATATGGCCAACAGACACATGAAAAGATGCTCCACATCCCTGGTCATCAGAGAAATGCAAATTAAAACCACAATGAGACATCACCTCACACCAGTAAGTATGACCACCATCCAAAAGACAAACAACAACAAATGTTGGAAAGGTTGTAGAGAAAGGGGAACCCTCCTACACTGCTGGTGGGAATGTAAATTAGTTCAACCATTGTGGAAAGCAGTATGGAGGTTCCTCAAAAAGCTCAAAATAGAAATACCGTTTGACCTAGGAATCCCACGTGTAGGAATTTACCCTAAGAATGCAGCAGCCCAATTTGAAAAAGACAGATGCACCCCTATGTTTATCGCTGCACTATTTACAATAGCCATGAAATGGAAGCAACCCAAGTGTCCATCAGTAGATGAATGGATAAAGAAGATGTGGTACATATACACAATGGGATATTATTCAGCCATAAGAAGAAAACAAATCCTATCATTTGCAACAACATGGATGGAGCTAGAGGGTATTATGCTCAGTGAAATAAGCCAGGCAGAGAAAGACAAGTACCAAATGATTTCCCTCATCTGTGGAGTATAAGAACAAAGGAGAAACTGAAGTAACAAAACAGCAGCAGAATCACAGAACCCAAGAAAGGACTAACAGTTACCAAAGGAAAAGGGAATGGGGAGGATGGATGGGAAAGGAGGGAGAAGGGGGGGAAGAAGAAAGGGGTCCTTACAATTACATGTATAATGTGGGTAGGCAGCACGGGCAGGGCTGTGCAACACACAGAAGACAAGTAGTGATTTTACAGCATCTCACTATGCTGCTGGACAGTGACTAATGGGGTATGTGGGGGAGACTTGGTGAAAGGGGGAGGCCAATAAACATAATGTCCCTCATGTAATTGTAGATTAATGATACCAAAAGAAAAAGGCAAAGTAATGGGGAAATAGGAGCTTGGAATGAAGGACGTGACGTGATGTGACGTGATGCAGTGCTGTGGTGTGGTGTGCTGTGGTGTCCTATGCCATGCTATACTATGTGGTGTGTTGTTAATGTGTAGAAATACTATTCAATAATCCAGTGGTTCTTTAACTGTGGTCCCTGATGCAGCAGGAGCTGCATCACCAGGGCACTTGTGAGAAATGCAATTTCCTGTGAGCAGTCCAAGGCCTACTGCATCAGAAACTCTGGGGCTGGAGCCCAGCAATCTGAATTTTAGTAAGTCTTCTTATTCTTCTGATTCTGATCTGTGTATTAGTTTGAGAACCACTGATATGTAATAGATGGTAAGTAAATCCTGCCTTGTACTTTTTATCAGTTACAAATACAATTAACTACACCTCCACCCCCTGCCAAAACCTGGAAAACCTACTGAACACCAGCTGTGTAAGTAAGAAAAAATTTTATTATTCTCACAAAATAAGAAATACCAAGGCAGTCCAGGCTGTTACCCAGGGAGGGCTCAAGGATGATGTCCAGGGATCCCGGCTCTTTCTATCTTCCTATTCTGCCACTCCTGGCAAGTGGCTTTGCAAGATGACTGCTGTGCCTCCAGGCATTACTTTTACATGCCAGCAAGCAGGAAGCAGGAAGGACAAAGTGTCTCTCCTGTTTTATATATTCAGGTAAAGTAACTCTGCTCAGGGATTTCTGCTTTTATCTCATGGCCAGACCATGACAAATGGCCAACTCTAACAACATTGGAAGTTAAATCAATTTTAGCTTTGTCGTCTTTATGATAGAGAAAGTCAAGGGAAAAGGAACAGAGGTGAGAATAGTTTGGGAGAGGCCAATCTGTACTATCCTTCAACTTGCAACTTGTACCTAACTTTGTTGCTTTTTTTTTCCCCCTTGAAATTCTTGGGGTAGGTCATTATAGAAAAATCATCTTAATGTTTAATTGGGAAATAGGATCAACAAATTGTCTTTCCATTTACCCTTTAATTCTGAAATCTAATTCATAATTCTGATTTTATGTCCAGGCAGTTATTTTACATTAAGTTAAGGCTTTGGCTGAATTTGCTTTCTTGAGATTTAATGGAAGATTTGTAAAATAAGGCAAAATAAGAAATAATGTGAAATACTGCACAACTACACATATTTGGGCTTATTATAATAGAGAGCCTGAAAATTTGAATATTTTAGGGTATGCATCTATTATTTCTTTAAAATGTAAATAATAATTAGAATTTGGCTCCAGGGTTGTCACATACAATGTCCTTTATTTTAATGCATATGCATAGGTAACAATGATAATTCACTTACTTGTAGTAAGTATTATTTCCAGATTAGTATAGCATGGTTAAAACTATTTATAAGTCTCTGCAATCCTATTTATTTCTCAACAAAGACTTTCCTCTTGTATTTTAAATGGTGTATTTTCCCAGGCTCTGTTAAAAATATTACCACTTTTGATTGAATGCAGTATGAGCATATGGGCTACTGTTGGACTCGTTGGGTTTGCCATGGTAATCATTTCATTGGCAGGAAGAGATTGCAGACCAGAGAAGATCAATGATATGACGACCAGAGCACAAAAAGTTATGTCTGAACTAGAGTCGAGGTAGACATGGCTGGGTGAATACTAAGTCCCTTGTTCTTTTCACATTCTCTTTCTCTAGCTTCCAAAATTCTTGTTTTTTGTCTTCAACAAATGTCTGTAATTAAAACAACCTCTTAGCACTGCCTTTCTTAATCCCCATCATCTAGGTCAGAGGTTGCCAAATGATAGCCAATGGGCCAAATCTTTTGGTAGGGTTCATAAGCTAAGGATGGTTTTTACATTTTTACATGTTTGCAAAAAGTTTTCATGACATGTGAAAATTATATGAAATTCAAACTTCAATGCTCATAAATAAAGTTTTATTAGAGTATAACCATGCCCTTTTGTTTAATCTTCTATGGCTGCTTTCCTACTGCAACAGAAGAGGTGAGTAGTTGCGATAGAGACTGCATGGCCAGCAAGGCTAAAATATATGCTATCTGGCCCTTCCTAAAAACATTTGCTGATCCCTGCTCTTCGTCAATCTGATCAAGGGGAGTTTGGGACATAAAAAGGGAATCCCTCTTGTCTGAGATGATAATGTAGGCACTTCTGATCAGTCTTTCCTGATTTTCTGACATTTTTCACAGTAAATTCTCTTTCTGAAATTTTGAGGTCTTGTCTGGACCTAAAAAGTGATAGTTTGTATCTATCAATATAAGTACTTAGAGGTACCTATTTGATATCTATATTTCTATCAAATATAGTAGATACTAGAAATGTATGGCTTTTGAGCACTTGAAATGTGGCTACTGCAAATTGAAATGTGCCATAGGTGTAAATTATACACCAGATTTTGAAGAATTAGAAAGGAATGTAAAATCTCTCAATATTTTTATGTTGATTACATGTTGAAAGGATACTATTTAGGATATATTGCATTGATTCAAATATCTTGTTAAAATGAATTTCACCTGCTTCTTACTTTTTAATGTGGCTACTGCAAAAATTAAAAATACACCTCTGGTTCATGTTATATTCCTTTTGAACAGCACTGGTTTGAATCCTTTCACTTCTTTTTTTTCCTTCCAGGATATACAACTTTCTTTTGGGGGTCAAACTTGCATTTTATTTTTTCTAGCTTTATGGCTATAAAACTGACAAAAAAACCTTGTGTTACTTTAAGGTGTACAGTGTGATGATTTGATATATGTATCTGTTGTGAAATGAGGTTAGCTGACACCTCCATCACCTCACAGTTACCATTTTTGTGCGTGTATGAGAACATTTAAGATCTGCGCTCAGCTACTTTCAAGTATATAATAAAGTATTGTTAACTATAATCGCCATGCTGTATATATATAGGATCTCCAGAATTTATTTATCTTATAGCTGAACCAGCTTTCCATTGGCAAACCTCTGTCTAGTCATTAGAAAAACTGTAACGCGTGCTTAATCAGAGTTCACCACCTTTTTGTTTCCCCATTAGCCGCTTCTGCCACTTTGGTAAAACATTGTCTTCTTAACCAGGCAGGTAGACAGAATAGTTTAATGGGGGACAGGTATCTCCAAATTTGTTGAGTCGCCAGTAAAATTAATTATTTACTGCTGTAATTTGAAAAATGTTATTTTCTAAAGAGCAAAAAATCATTAAAAAAATAATCAGTTTCCAAATACAGCAGTTAAAAAAGAAAAAGATCAAGCCATTTTATTAACACGAGTTTTCCCACTGGTACTTCTATATTTTGCAAACTTCATAAATTACATCATGAGATATAGAAACAAATGTCGGTTAGAGGTTTATTTTTACAAACTTCAACACAGCAAATTAATGGTAAAAGATTCATAGCAAAAATTTAGAATTGAGTGCAAGTACCGAGAGGTTGTCATTTTACCTTGCTATTATACTTTCAGATCACATTTGCAGTAATGTGCTAATTCTTACTTGATTTTTTAAAAAATAGACTTTATTTTTTAGAGGAGTTTTAGCTTCACAGAAAAACTGAGTGGAAGGCAGAGATTTCCTATACATCCCCTGCTGTGTTCGCTTATTCATTCCTCATATTTGATTTTTAAATCTGCACAACTCCTCTCAACATTTTTCAATCCACTCAGCCACCTTTTAAAACAAACTTAGTTTTTCCTTTTTATTGGTTATTCCTGTGTGTAATTTAAAGCATCAGGTACTTCCCAAGACTTACTTTGATTCTATATCAGTTCCCTCTCCCCAACCCCCACATCTCCCCTTTTTCTTCTTTAGAGGCAACATTTGCAACTTACTAATTTTCAGGTTTTTTGGAATTTATCTCTATAGCTTTAAGTAATATGCTTATAGTGCTACTTTATGATTATTTTTTTAATTTGTAGGAATTATTTACTTATTTTCCTTTATCCTAGATCAGGACTTAGCTCTTACAGATCTCTTCACCCCCACCACACACATGAACATTTCCTATACACCCATTTTCCCAGAATTGTTTCATTATGATTTTAGGTAGCTCAGTAATTTGACTGTATAAATGCTATTTGTAGCTGAGCCACTGATAAGACATCACTAAAGAAATAGTTAGGGAATTGGAGTATAGGTGTAAGTATTTACCAGGGATTCAGCTCACACTGATGAAAAGAAGAAAAATTGTGAAGCAGAGGTTAAACAGATATGAAGGGTAGAATAAGAATGCTCAATATATGCTAATACGAGTTTTGAAAGAAGAAAACTAAAAGAATGAGGGGGAATATACTTGGGAAAAACAATCAAATGACTAACAGCAACATTTTTTTAAAAGTCATATTACTATCTATTCAGACTAAAGGTGAAATATTTTTCCCAATTAAGTCTGAGAGAGTTGACCATTCACAAACCCTTAATATAAAGGAATGTTAGAATATTGCTTCTATAAGAAGGAAATCAAACCCAGAAAGAAGAATCAGTATCTAAGAAGTTATGTTGAGTAAAGAAATTGCCATACATGTTGGTAATTTTAAATCACAATGATTGTTTTTTTAAAAAATCCACAGTAATAAGAGCAATAATGACTATTGAAGGGGAGCATAGGGTTCAAAGTAAAGTGGAATTATATATTATATGACCTATCATGGAACATTGTAGATGTGTCTGTATGGAGATAAAGGGTTTTAAATGGTTTGAATTGTCAAGAGGAGTTTAAATATGTGATTACACTCAAAGTATTAAAGTCAAGGTAGTATATTAAGTCTTTCTACTAAAATAATAGAAATAAGATGTGTATCTTCCAAATAAATGGGAAATAGAAAAAGAGGAAAAAAGAAGGATAGAAAAATCTAGGTAGGTAGAACACTCAAAATAATGAAAGAAATCCACATATATCTGTAGTAACAATAAATATAAATTGTTCAGCATTCCTCATTAAAGAAAGAGCTTCTTAGACTGGATAAAATTCAAAATTCAACCTTGTGCTGTTTATAAGAGATGCATATAAAGCATAAAGACATAGAACAGTGGACCATAAATGGATAGAAAAAGAAAGCCTGAGTGACTGTTGCTGAACAAATAATTAAAGTTCTTGGATGGCAGAAACTGTTTTTCTCCTCTTATTAATAAATAGACTTCATTTTTTAGAGCAGTTGTAATAAGTTCAATAGCAAAATTGAACATAAAGAACATTGAGTTGCCATATACCTCCCCCCTTCCTTCCCACAGTCTCCTGCACCATCAACATCCCTCACCAGAGTGGCACATTTGTTACAGTCAGTGAACCAACACTGACATGTCATCATCACCCAAAGTCCACAGTTTACATTAGGGTCACTCTTGGTGTTGTACATTTGATGGGTTTTAAAAAAATAACAAGTATCAACCATTACAGTATCACACAGAATAGTTTCATTTCCCTAAAACTCCCCTGTATGCCACCTAGTCATTGAGATTGTGTTTTTATTTAAATCTTTTTTATTTGCCATAAAGCCATGCTTATATTAGGGGTTGGATAGTCTATGCTTGAATTTAACAATTTTAGTAAGTCTCTTCTGATTTAATTCATGATAATCAGAGAAAATGAAACATTGTTGGTAGTCCAAAATAATAGATCTTTAATGACAATGCTGCTGCCACCACAACCAAGTAACCAAAGTCTTTTCTAGACAATTTTGAGAAAATGGTATTTCTTGCATAAACAGAAGATGAACCTCTTCAATTTTATCTTTCTAGAGCCAGGAATGCCTAGCCTGGCTGTATGGAAAACCTCCCACTAACATGTTATCTGTAATAATAAAATAATTTGAATGTTTTGTAAAGGTTATGAAATAATCTTAATTTTTTTTCTTGATTATTATTGAAAGGACTTTCACAAGCCACAGCCCTATGTGACAACCATCAGAGATTCTTGGACAGAAAGAACATCATCCATCAAGTTAACAATCCATCCATTGATTTTAACAAGAGATTTCTATGATATTTATGGACCTAAACTATTCTGAAATCCTCTCTATTTGTTTTCTATTATGCATAATAAATCACTCCAAAACTCAGTGGCTTAAAACAACAAACACTTCTTATCTCATAGTTACTATGGCCAGAGAACTTGAGGAAATCATAACTGTATAGTTTTGGCTCAGGGCTTCTCATAAGGTTCAGTCAAGCTGTCAGCTGGGACAATAGTCATCTGAGAGCTTCATTGTGGATTGAGGATTCACTTTGAAGATGCATTCATATGACTTTTGGGAGTAGGCCTCAGTTCCTTGCCACATGGGCCTCTCTGATTATTGTTTGAGTGCCACAATAACTTGGCATCTGGCTTTGCTGAGAGTAAGTGATCCAAGAGAAAGGAAGACAGAAGTCACAATGTTGTTATGACCCAGACTTTCAATGTCATATTCCATCATATCTGTTATGTCTTATTGATTATACAGGATTATACTATTCATTGTGGGAGGAGACCATACAAGAGCATGAACCAGGGGAGACAGGGATTACTCAGGGGTCATTTTGGAGATTGGTGATCACATTATGAGATATAGATATCAAACTAGTGTTTAGAAAGGATAGAAACAACATTTTTAGGAAATAAAAGAACTTAGGATTTTATCCCTGTTTCCATTTTCTCTCTCTTACATAATGACGTTTCCTATTTAAATCAGCATTTTGACTTTTCCTTAATTCCTACCTTTTCTAGATTTAAGTTTAAGCTCTTGAAAGTTATGAAAACTGGTGAAATTTAGAGGTTTGTCCACTCTTACTGTATATAAATATTGAGGCCTTAATAGCCACTCTGGCATGAATATCTCAATATATATATAACTTGATAAGTGTATGTGTGTCTCATTTGAAGTAAAACTGTCTCCCATCACTACAATAATTACCTTCATTTTATATGTAGCTTTTCCTAAAGACAAAAGTTATTTCTTTTGTCAAAACTTTAACTGTTTCAATGCGATTGAGGCTGCACTTAACATGATGATAGTTTTCTTTTTTTTGATTGTCATCTTCTAATCTGAAGTTATCCTGTATTCAATGAAATTAATGCCTTTAATGTTTTCCATTCATACTAGAACCATAGTAGAAAGTGCTTTTTTAATATTTTTAAGGGAATTATCTATGAAAACCTGCCTATAATTGGCTAAATGGAGACATTAAAGAATAAAATACCTCATTCCTTTCCAAAGGGTTGCTTCCATGAGGTGATAGAAGCTTTGGAAAGTGGGTGCAATTTTATGAAATTGGTGGCTTATGACGCATTAAAATCTAGAAGTCTGCATTTCATTTCAATTGAGGTATTAGAAGTAATGGTCTTTACTTATAACTGCATTATTTTAATACAACCTCAGGGATAATTATTTTAAAATCAACATCATCCTATGTTTAAATGAAAATTACAAAATCTTGATTTAGAACTTTAGAACTTAAAAGTATGTGTAAGGTTGGAGGCACTGGAGGGAGGGGTGAACACGTTGGACACTGATGATGTGCCAAAGTCCCCGGCTGTTGCCCCCTCCCAACCTGAAAAATGTGCCTTAGGCTAGCCAATCCTTGCGCTGCTGTAAATCTAAGCCCTGCCTCCCCCTAGCTTCTTTAAAAACTCCCTGCCTGTCTGGTCGCGCATGACTTCTCCAGCCAATATTTACAGACTGGTGAACCTCACCCAGGATTGCGCTCAAATAAACTGCCTGGCCCTTTGTTGCCTCTCGTTGCTGCTTATTTCAGTTAGAATTTATCTTACATTTGGTGCCAAAACCCGGGAAGGAGCGTGAGCGCGGGGCCCCAACCTGCCATTGGTGACCCTGCCCCGTACTTCCCTGACCCAGGACCTCAGCCTGCTCTCCGCTGTGTGGACTATTTTCCAGTGAGTCCCTCAGTTTCCCCCAGTCTGTTTCCCTTCCTAACCTGTTTTCACTTGGTCAGTTTGAAATTGTAGCTACGTCCAGGTTGGAGCATCCAGCCCCTTGGGCATCCAGCCCATCCGCTGCGGGCATCCGGCCCACCCCTGGCCCTGCGGTGTGGGAGATGTCCCTCACCCAGGCTCCCAGGACGTCTCCCATGACTTGGTGCACTTGGGACACTGGGCACTCCTCTCAGTGGGATTAGTTGGGAAGTGGCGCAGACATGGGGAACCAGCCCTCGAAAGCAGAGGCTCAGACCCCACTGTGGTGTCTCATTTCTAATTTGGCTACTCTATATTTGTCCCAGGAAGTTCGCAAATGGAAGCTAGTTTTTCTTTGCTCTGAGACTGGGCCTCAGTATCCCTTGGACAATCAATCTCACTGGCCCCCTGAGGGAACTTTCGATTTTGGCCTCCTCACCGACTTGACTAATTATTGCCATCTGAGTGGAAAGTAAGGTGAAATCCCATATGTGCAGGCTTTTTGGACATTGTGCTCCCGCCCAGACCTTTACGTTAAGTGTTCAACAACCCTGGCCCGATCTCCAGTTAAAGATTGTCAGCCTCTTACTCTGCCCAGTCCTTCTTCCTTTTCAGATCTGCCAGAAAACCTTCATCTCCCACCTCTCTCAGCTCACTACCCCCACCCCTCTCTGCCACCATCTTTAAGTTCTTTGTCCTCCCTCATGTTGCTGCCATCTTAAAGTCCTACATTCTCAACTATGCCATCTTCCTGCTCCTCTCCTCTTCTGGTGGCTGCACCACCCCCCTCCCCCTCTTCTTCTGCCTTCACTGCCCTCTTCCCCCACCGGAACATGCTCCTCCCACCCTCCAGTTCCAGAAACCACAGACAAGACTCCTCCCAGCACAGACTGCCTCCTTTTTCTCCCAACCCTACACCCCTCCCCACACCCACCATTTTGTAAGTGGTCTGGCATGGTTGTTGGGAGTGGGTGAGCTGGGCATAGCAAGTGAACATCTTTGTGTTTGTGTATTGCAGTGTATGTGCCTGCCTGCAGCCTGAAAATTTTTGTGGTGACCTAAAATTTTTAAGTTTTGCTAAGTTAGGTAGACATATTTTGTGCTTAGAGATTACGTGGTAAAGCACATGGTGTCAGGAATTATAAAGTGTGTTCATGAATTTGTTAATCTAAAGAATGCTAGTGCAATAGTTTACAATAGCCCACTTCTCAGTGTTCACTGAAAATTAAAGTTCCTAATAGTTTTAAGGTCTAATTAAAGCTATTTAAAGAAGGAAACATCTCTACTTGCTAAAAAGATGTGTGTTTTAATAAGAGAAAGTATAAAGAATAGAAATTAATTTTGTTGAGGGTAAAAGAAAGTAATTGTTCAAAAGCACAGCTATTTATTTAAAGAGAGAGAACACAATGTAAACAGAAGTTTTAGAAACTTTGTGGAAAAATTGATATGGTCATGCTATATAAAATTAAAGCAAATGAATCTCAGTTCAAGTACACAGCAAAATTAGAATTTTGTTTTCAGTTAAAAAGACAAAGTTTTCTTAACTGTTAGTCTGCTCTCAATGTTGCAAGATTGCAAAGAATTCTCTAATTGTTTTATCAAAACAATTTCTCATGCTTAAAGTCTCAGTGCAGTCTGAATATTTAAGAAAATGAGATCTTAATATTAAAAGGACTAAAAGCTAAACTTTGCTAACAACTGTAACCTTCTGTATTTGCCTTTAAAATCTTTTATTGTCATTCTAGTTAAATAGATAAGTATTGTTTCATAGTGACTTATGATTCTATTTAAGCAAGTGCCAAAGAAACTTTCTTCTGACAACTTCCCAAAATCAAATTCAAAAAAGTACTTTTATCTCTAGTTAACTCTGATATTTTCCAGAGGGCCCCTGGAACATGTCATAAGAACTTTTTTCTCATTAGAGAGAGTATTTGGCCAATTTGGCTTTTTTTTCTCATTAGAGAAAGTATTTAGCCAATTTCACTTATCTGATATAAAGTTACCTGCTTAATTACCTAGAAAGCACTGTCAAAGAGAATAATGCTAAACTTTGTTACAGAATGTTTTATGTTAGAAAAATATCCAGATTTCCTTATGTCAACTGTCTTACAGTTAGCTCTCATCAGATCTTTAACCATTGTTATTTGTAAGTCTATTGTCATTTATAGTCACTGTTTTATCACTTCTAAACTAGTAAAGAACTAGATTTCACCAGAACAAGTATTAGTTACCTAAGACGTAAATTAAAAAGGCAAAAGAGAGAGACTCCACTCCGTGACCTGGTAACCATGGCCTTTAAAGTCTTTAATACCCGTGATGAAGAACATGAGAGGAGGACAGTGTCCCAAACCCGAGCCTTCATGGTGGCCCTGTAGCCGGCAGGACAGGGGTCTCATCACACCAAAGACCAGTCCAGAGCTTGTGAGCCTCTGGGACCCTGCTTCTGGTGTGGCCAAGAAGACTACTGGGCAAAGAGATGCCCCAACCTGACCAACAAGCTGACTAAACCCTGCCCAGTTTGTGGTAAGAGAGGTCATTGGAAAGTAGAGTGTCCAGTTAGGGAAGGTCATCCCTGGCGACAATCTTGTGGGAGGCAGGCCCCCCCTGAGGGACTCCCCTCTGGACCTGCTGAGCCTACTTAAAGACTGAAGATGCCTAAACTCAAACACCCCTATCACCCTTGCCAAGCCCAGGGCCACGTTGTGGGTGGCGGGTAAGTCCATCTCCTTTTTACTAGTCACAGAGGCTGCCTACTCTGTTTTACCTTCCTTTCATGGGCATTTACATCCTTCCCAGGTCTCAGTCGTGGGTGTCACGGGAACCCCCTCTAAGCCTCTAAAGACAGGTCCAGTAGCCTACACATTTGAGAGCCATCCTCTTACACACTCATTTCTAGTCATCCCGTCCTGTCCCATCCCTTTGTTAAAGAGAGATCTCCTCTCCAAGCTTGGTGCCTCTATCTCCCTACCTCTTAGTCATCCCCAACCGAGCCCACTCATCATCTTAGCCAATATAAGTTGTAGCCCTGAGTCCTCCACAGACCCTCCTGTACCGTCAACCGGTGTTAACCTGATAGTCTGAAACGCCTCTACTCCTGTAGTGTCAAGCCATCATGCTCCAGTCCTCATCCACCTCAAAGACCCATCCTCCTCTCCTTCTAGACCCCAATTTCCTATTTCCCAAGCCCATTGCAAGGGCATCCTACCTATCATTAACCATCTTCTTTCCCAAAGGCTTCTGGTACCAACTAATTCTCCCTGTAACATTCCAATCCTTCCAGTCAAGCCATCGGGAGCCTACCAGCTTGTTTAAGACCTGCAGATAATCAACAAAGCTGTAGTCCCTCTTCATCTGGTCATCCCTAACCATTATACTCTCTTATCTCAAGTTCCCCCAGACACCTCTCCTACCTACCTTACTTCTCACTCCTAAGAAAGATACCCCCTTGTCCCACCCAGTGCTCATCCTTTCATTCTTTCATCCAAGCTGCCTGCTACAAACAAGACTCAGTCCGTGTCTCATCGTCTGGACTACAGTACTAGACAGGGCAAAGCCTGGGTGATCATGTTAGATATATCTTTCCTGAGAGATGAAGACAACATATCTGCTAAAACCTCCAGCCACCAATAGAGAGGTCGGACAGTACAAGTGCACAAGACCATGTGGGTACATCAGTACTCGCCCCTTCCCTCCAAGCCACCTCTGGCCTCCCACCAGCCTCAATGCTACCCACGCTGCCCCTCCTCAGCTAGAAGTAGCCTGATCAAGTCGGCACCTATTATAACCAAAAGGCTGGAATGTAAGGTTGGAGGCACCGGAGGGAGGGGTGAGCACGTCGGACACTGATGATGTGCCAAAGTCCCCGGCTGCTGCCCCCTCCCAACCTGAAAAATGTGCTGTAGGCTAGCCAGTCCTCATGCCGCTGTAAATCTAAGCCCTGCCTCCCCCTACCTTCTTTAAAAACTCCCCAACTGTCTGGTTGCGCATGACTTCTCCAGCCGGTATTTACACAGACTGGTGAACCTCGCCTGGGATTGCACTCAAATAAACTGCCTGGCCCTTTGTTGCCTCTCGTTGCTGCTTATTTCGGTTAGAATTTATCTTACAGTATGAAAGTTTCAGGAGTCTGTTATAATCTTTAAAGAGATTTGAATTAAATAAATAGCTGCCACTGTCATGGAACCTTACTCTAGATAATCCTGTGTGGGTCTCTTGTCTCTTAAACTGGGAGAGCTGCAAATCCCTAGAAGTCTGCATATGAATCTGAAATCTTCATGGCTCCCCACTCCTCTGGGTTAGAGAACAAAGGAGAAGGTATTGTTTTCAGAAGGTTACAGTTGTTGGCATGCTTTGTGTCCCAGATGGTCCCCTGGGGCTCACCAGTGTGTGAGTTCATCCCTAGACTTCTGAATTGGAAGCTGCCAGTTGCTGGAGTAGCAGTCTCTTCTTGTACCTTCCTAAAAGCATGCTGGTGGGATTAAGTGTGTCCCACAGGAAATCAGAGCTGATGTCTTTAAACTTGCTATCCTTCTAGCTTGCGGTGTTCTCCTCACTGTGACCCAAAGCTCTGCTGCTCTGCTAAGACCCAGTGAAGAAATCCAGAGGGATGTGCTATTTGTCCAGGGTAGGGATGCCACAGGAAACCCTTGCTGGCTGATCTCCATCACCTTGTGGGTAAAATTGAAACATTTCCAGAATATCTTGCCTGGCTTTGGTACATCTGCATATCAACAGGTGTTCAGAGGTGGAGAGAAGTATGGCTCTAGTGCATTCGCATCTTTCCTCAGGGGTGGAGAAGTTCATCTCCATATCAGTGGGTAATTATCTGGGCAACAGAGGGCTTATCTGTACCTGAGAGGTGATGGGGAGGGCCGGTGTGGTTGCTGCTTGAGCAGAGAAGAAAGACGGCCTGGGACTGCAGTTTTGTAAGCAATAAATGGGTTTTAAACTTTATTTCTCCCTTTGACTGATTTTGGTTTTTAGAGATATTTTGCCCCGGGATTTCCTTTCCCCAGACTTACACACCTCCTTAGGACTTCAGCTGGGCTATTCGATATGCATATGTCTCTTCAATGGTAGGGGTAAGCAGGTAAGATTTGACCACAGAGCTGTTGGTGGCCAATCTTATCACCACTTGGGGAGAACTGATTATTGCTTCAGTTTCATGGAGCAACATGTCCTTATTTATGGTCTCTGCTCATGAGCCAGTGATATGGTGGAACAAACGTAGGAACAGCATCATGTTGAGTGTGTGCGGTGTTTTGTTATCTGTAGTATACTCTATTATTCCCTTTGTTGGAGAGCACTTGATGAACTGAGAGAGACAGAGAAGCTGATTTCTGGGTTCATTCTGTAGACACTGGCAGTATTTCACAGGAACAGCAGATTGAGGAGAAGGAAGTGGCTTCACCACTTATGTGATGAAAATACTCGAAGTTTGCATTTAGAGAATCCACAAATGTTACCTGCCCCATCCCTGCTTCATCTCTGAAGTAAATGTTAACAAGTGTTATCTTCCTACTTCCATTTCTTTCTATAAAATAGTCCCTTTCGTGACTTTTTTCCACCTTCAAAGCTACCTGACAGGGAAGAGAGTGGAGATTAAAGGAAAGATGAAGATAAAACTCAAGACACCCCTCCTTCCAGGCCCTTGAAGGAAACGTAGATGTTTCAGCCAGGCTTTCAAACAATAGCAGCTTTGAAGGCTAATTTGGCCAAAACAGGGTGTAGGATAATCCCCAAGGGAAAAGGAGAGGAAGGAAGCCTAAGTTCATTTCCAAGTACCCAGAGCTGCTTGAGAGTGAGCAACATTCAGGGCCTTTAGATTCTCTGGGTGGCAATTTTTCAGCCTCGATCTCACTCTTCAGCCATGTTTCCTAATATCTACATTGTTCAGAGTCATACTTAGTGCTGTAATATGAATTAGAGCAGTGTATCACTGGGATTATTTCCAACTCCTGTTCTAAAACTTTGCTTTTGTGTCTGAGAGAAGCAACGGATTCATAGACCAGAATATATTTACATAAAAAAACTTTCATCACCATTTCTGCTCCACCTCAAGATCTAACTTGAATTATACTGGAAAATCATGGATTTAAGAACATGTATCTAATAAACCCAGTGTCATCCAGGGAAACAAGACCTGTTATTAGGCTGAGGCACTGGCTGTCTATTCATTTTCTGGTCAAGGCCTTAAGGCCTAGCAATTTAAAGTTTAGCTCTGAAACAAGCAGCCCTCCTGCCTTGGAAACCTTTTTTCCCCTTCTGTTGCTAGGTCCTCCAGCCCTGTTCAAACACTGCGCATAATGGCTTCTTGTCAGGAAATAACATTTAGAGCTCTCTCTCAAACTGTCAGCATTATACCAACGTTTTCAAAATCACATGTTTTGTTAGTGAGGCCCTCTCTTTCCTTAAGTTTCACGTTTTCTGCTTCCAAGGTTGAAAATATGTTCAAGGAACAATTTAAATTTGGTACTGGTATTTGTGCGGGTATTTCCTGTTTAACAGTATTGATTTACCATGTTGAAAATGGCTTCTTTAATGGGCTAGATATAACATAAAAAACAGCAGTGAATGCAGGGCTTTCTTGTCATGCCTCATTTCCCTAAAGCATTCTTTCCAAGTAGGTTACTGGGGTGAAAGAAGATAATTATTTATCAAGTGGACTGTTCTGCATTTTCTTTTTTTTTCAAGTGCCTGGCACATAGTAGATGCTCAATAAATAACTATCAAATATTTGAATGAATTAATGATGCCTGATGAAACAGTCCTGCCTAATTATTTTATACTGAACTCCAGATAAGTATATAAGTACTGTACTTTTTGGAAAAAAATTAATTATCTTGAAGGGATATCAACATTGCTATGTATAGTTTTAATTTTAAAAATTGTTTTGTTGTGAAAAATTTCAAACATACCAGAAAGTTGAAATAATTTTATGGTGAATATTTGTATACCATCACCTAGATCCTACCTGTTATATTTTACTATATCTGCTTAATCACCAATATCAACTCATCTTATTTTTTGATGCATTTCAAAGTAAACTGAAGATGTCTATACACTCCCTCCATATACTTCAGCATTCTTATCACCAGAGTTCAATATTTGTCTAAGTTTCTCTTTTGAGTAAAACTGACATACAATGAAATACACAAATCTTAACTATATACATCTACTGAGTTTTGATGAATACAGATGCCCATCAAGATATAGAACATTGCCATCACTCCAGAAAGTTCCTTCATGCACTTTCCCAGGTGAACATCATCCCTACCTCATACCCTTTCACCATTGAAAAACCACTGTCTGAATTATTTCCCTATAGATTTCCTATAGATTTTACATGAGATTTGCCTGTTCTATAACTTTATATAAATGGAACCATACAATATGTATTCTTTTGTGTAAGGCTTCTTTCACTCAGCATAATGTTTTTGAGATTCATGCATACTGTAGAGTCTATTGGTAGCTCAATCCTTTTATTGCTGCATTGTGTTCCATTATATGAATATGTTATAGTCTTATGCATTCTTTCATTGATGGACACCTGGCCTGTTTCTGGTTTTGACTTTTAAAAATAAAGCTGCCACGAACATTTGTATACATCTTTGTGTGGATGTATATTTTAATTTATCTTTGGTAATACTTAGGAGGAATTGCTGGATCATTGGGTAGGTATATGTTTAGCTTTATAAGAAACTGCCAGAGCTTTTGACAAATGGGTTGAACCCTTGCAATCATATCAACAATGTATGAGAGTTCTGATTGCCCCAAGTCCTTATCAACATTTGGTGTTGTCAATCTTTTTAATTTTAGCCATACTGGTGGATGTGTAGTATTTCATTGTGTTTTTGATTTGCATTTCCATAGTGACTAATGATACCAAGTACTTTATTGTGTGCTTTTCAGCCACTAGTACATGTTTTTTTGTAAAGTGCCCATTCAAATATTTTGCTCATTTTTTAATATTTTGTGGGGTTTTTTTGATGATTAAATTTTAGGAGTTCTTTATATATCCTCGATACCAGTTCTTTGTCAGATATATATTTTCTGAAGTTTTATGGCTTTAACTTTAATGTTTAGGTCTAGGACATATCTCAATTTAATTTTTGTGTAGAGTGGAGGTGGGGGCTGATGTTTTTGTTTTTGTTTTCCTTTCCTATAAGGATATATAATGATTCCAGCAGCAGTTGTTGAAAAGACTGTTCTTTTCCTTTTAGATTTATTTGGTACCATTATTGAAAATCAGATGGCCATATAATTGGAGGTCACTTTCAGTCCTGTTAATCTATTTGTCAGTCATTATGCCAGTACCACACTGTCTTGATCTTAACATTATAGTGAGTAGTGAAGTCAGGTAGCATAAGTTTTTCACTTTGTTCTTTTTTCCCAAAGTTGTTTCGCCTAATCTAGGTCCCTTGATTTTTCATGTGATTCTAAACTTCTCAATTTCTGCCGAAAGTTTTATTGGAATTACATTGTCTCTATAAATTAATTTTGGGAGAACTGACATCTTGACAATATTGAATCTTCTAATCTATGGACTGAAATACCCCAACATTTATTTAGATCTTTAATTTATCTCAGCAATGTTTTATATTTTTTAATGTAGAGATCTTAGAGGTCTTTTGTTAGACATTATATATATGTATAAAATATTATATATAACATGACATGTATGATGTTTGAATTATTCCATGATTTCTGATGCTATAGATGGAATCAATTTTGAAACTTCATCTTCCAGTTGTTTGTGCCACTACTGGATTTTTAAAAATTAACATTGTATCCTGTGACTTTGCTAAATTTACTTACTAGTTTTAGCATTTGGTTTGTGATTCTTTAGGCTTGTGTATATAACTAGTCATGTCATCAGCCAGTATAGAAAATTTTACTTTTTCCTTTCCAATCTTTCTTCCTTTTATTTCTTGTAGTTTTTAAATTTTACTTCATTGAATTGGCTAAGACCTCCTATACAGTATTGAAGTGATGGACAACTTTACCTTTTCATAATCTTGAAAAAACATTCAGACTTTCAACATTAAATATGAATTTAGCTGCAGATTCTTAAAAAATGTCCTTTATCAGGCTGAATAAGCCCCCTTTTATTCCTAGTTCACTAAGCATTTGTATGATGAGTAGTTGTTGAATTTCTTTTCCTGCCATCTATTCAAATTATCATATAGCTTTTCCTCCTTTATTCTGTAAATATGGTAAAAATCCTTGACTGATCTTAAAATGTAAAACAACCTTACATTCCTGAGATAAAGCCTACTTGGTCATCATGTATTAGCCTTTTGATATGTTATTGAGTTCCATTTACTAATATTTTGTTAAGGATTTTTTTCTTGCTTCTATGTTCATGAAGGTCATTGGTCTGTAGATTTCTTTTTAGCACTGCCTTTATCAGGTTTTAGAATTAGGCTTATGTTCAAAAGCAGAAGGATTCACATTCTTCTCAAGTGCACATGGAACATTGTCCAGAAAGATCACATACTAGGCCACAAAACAAAAAATTACTGAGGCCGCTAGCCTCAGTAAATTCAAAAAGATTGAAGTTCTACCAATGAACATCTCAGATCACAAAGGCATAAAACTAGAAATAAATTGTACAAAGAAAACAAAAAGGCTCCCAAACACATGGAGGCTTAACAACATGCTCCTAAATAATCAATGGATCAATGACCAAATTAAAACAGGGACCAAGCAATATATGGAGACAAATGAAAATAACAGCACAATGCCCCAACTTCTGTGGGACACAGCAAAAGCAGTTCTAAGAGGAAAGTATATAGCAATCCAGGCATATTTAAAGAAGGAAGAACAATCCCAAATGAATAGTCTAAAGTCACAATTACTGAAACTGGAAAAAGAAGAACAAATGAGGCCCAAAGTCAGCAGAAGGAGGGTCATAATAAAGATCAGAGAAGAAATAAATAAAATTGACAAGAATAAAACAATAGAAAAATCAATGAAACCAAGAGCTGGTTCTTTGAGAAAATAAACAAAATAGATAATCCCCTAGCCAGACTTATTAATAGAAAAAGAGAATCTACACACATAAACAGAATCAGAAATGAGAGAGGAAAAATCACGACAGACCCTACAGAAGTACAAAGAATTATTAGAGAATACTATGAAAATCTATATGCTAACAAACTGGATAACCTAGAAGAAATGGACAACTTTCTAGAAAATACAACCTTCTAAGACTGACCAAGAAAGAAACAGAAAATCTAAACAGACCAATTACCAGCAATGAATTTGAATCAGTAATCAAAACACTACCCAGGAACAAAACCCCTGGGCCAGAAGGATTCACTGTTGAATGTTATCAGACATTTACAGAAGACATAATGCCCATTCTCCTTAAAGTTTTCCAAAAAATAGAAGAGGAGGGAACACTTCCAAACTCATTCTATGAAGCCAGCATCACTCTAATACCAAAACCAGGCAAAGACCCCCACAAAGAAAGAATATTACAGACCAATATCCCTGATGAACATAGATGCAAAAATACTAAACAAAATATTAGTAAACTGAATTCAAAAATACATCAAGAGGATCCTACACCATGATCAAGTGGGATTCATCTCAGGGATGCAAGGATGGTACAACATTCGAAAATCCTTCAACATCATCCAACACATCAACATAAAGAAGGACAAAAACCACATGATCATCTCCATAGATGCTGAAAAAGCATCTGACAAAATTCAGCATCCATTCATGATAAAAACTCTCAACAAAATGGGTATAGAGAGCAAGTACCTTAACATAATAAAGGCCATATATGACAAACCCACAGCCAACATCATACTTAACAGCAAGAAGCTGAAAGCTTTTCTCCTAAGATCAGGAACAAGACAAGGATGCCCACTCTCCCCACTTTTATTCAACATAGTACTGGAGGTCCTAGCCATGGCAATAAGTCAAAACAAAGAAATAAAAGCCATCCAGATTGGTAAGGAAGAAGCCAAACTGTCACTGTTTGCAGGTGACATGATATTGTACATAAAAACCCTAAAGAATCCACTCCAAAACTACTAGAACTAATATCTGAATTCAGCAAAGTTGCAGCATACAAAATTAATACACAGAAATCTTTTCCATTCCTATACACTAATGATGAGTTAGCAGAAAGAGAAATCAGGCAAACAATTCCATTCACAATCACATCAGAAAGAATAAAATACCTAGGAATAAACCTAACCAAGGATGTGAAAGACCTATACCCTGAAAACCACAAGACATTCTTAAGAGAGATTAAAGAGGACACTAACAAATGGAAACACATCCAATACTCTTGGCTAGGAAGAATTAATATTGTCAAAATGGCCATCCTGCCTAAAGCAGTCTAAAGATTCAATATAACCCCTATCAAAATACCGACAGTATTCTTCAACAAACTGGAGCAAATAGTTCTAAAATCCATATGGAACCACAAAAGACCCTGAATAGCCAAAGCAATCCTGAGAAGAAAGAATAAAGCAGGGGGAATTATGCTCCCCAACTTCAAGCTCTACTACAAACCCACAGTAATCAAGACAATTTAGTACTGGCACAAGAAGAGACCCATAGAACAGTGGAACAGAATAGAGAGTCCAGATATTAACCCAAGCATATATGGTCAATTAATATATGAAAAAGGGGCCATGGATATACAATGGGGAACAACAGCCTCTTCAACAGCTGGTGTTGGCAAAATCGAACAGCTATATGTAAGAGACTGAAGCTGGATTATTGTCTAACCCCATACACAAAAGTAAACTCAAAATGGGTCAAAGACCTGAATGTAAGTCATGAAACCATAAAACTCTTAGAAAAAAACAGGCAAAAATCTCTTGGACATAAACATGAGCAACTTCTTTAAGAACATATCTCCCTGGGCAAGGGAAACAAAAGCAAAAATGAACAAGTGGAACTATATCAAACTAAAAAACTTCTGTACAGCAAAGGACACCATCAGCAGAACAAAAAGGCATCCTACAGTATGAGAGAATATTTTCATAAATGACATATCCAATAAGGGTTGACATCCAAAATATACAAAGAGCTCATGCACCTCAACAAACAAAAAGCAGATAATCCAATTAAAAAATGGGCAGAAGATCTGAACAGACACTTCTCCAAAGAAGAAATTCAGATGGCCAACAGACACATGAAAAGATGCTCCACATTGTTAACCATCAGAAAAATGCAAATTAAAACCACAATGAGATATCACCTCACACCAGTGAGGACAGCCACCATCCAAAAGAAAAACAACAACAAATGTTGGCAAGGATGTGGAGAAAGGGGAACCCTCCTACCCTGCTGGTGGGAATGTAAATTAGTTCAACCATTGTGGAAAGCAACATGGAGCTTCCTCAAAAAACTCAAAATAGAAATACCATTTGACCCAGGAATCCCACTCTAAGGAATTTACCCTAAGAATTAAGGATCCCAGTTTGAAAAAGACATCTGCACCCCTATGTTTATTACAGCACTATTTACAATAGCCAAGAAATGGAAACAACTAAGTGTCCATCAGTAGATGAATGGATAAAGAAGATGTGGTACATATATACAATGGAATATTATTCAATCATAAGAAGAAAACAAATCCTATCATTTGCAACAACATGGATGGAGCTAGAGGGTATTATGCTCAATGAAATAAGCAAGGCAGAGAAAGACAAGTATAAAATGATTTCACTCATCTGTGGAGTATTAGAACAAAGGAAAAACTGAAGGAGCAAAACAGCAGCAGACTCACAGAACCCAAGAATGGACTAACAGTTACCAAAGGGAAAGGGACTGGGGAGGATGGGTGGGAAGGGAAGGATAAGGGGAAAAAGGGGCATTATGATTATCACACATAATGTGGGTGTGGGAGGGCATGGGGATGCAGTATAACACAGAGAAGATGAGTAGTGATTATGTAGCATCTTACTATGCTGATGGACAGTGACTACAATGGGGTATGTGGTGAGGACTTGATGATGGGGGGAATCTAGTTACCATAATGTTGCTCATGTAATTGTACATTAATGATAGCAAAATAAAATTAAATAAATAAAAAAGCATTAGGGTGATGTTGTTCTCAGAAAATGAGCTGGGCAGTGTTCTCTCATCTATTTTTTGGAAGAATTTAGTAAGGTTGGTGTGATTTCTTCCATAAAAATGTATTAGAATTTACAAATGAAACTGTCTGAGTCTGGAGTTTCCTTTCTGGAAAGCTTTTTAACTATGAATTTAATTTTTCTAATAGTTATAGGGCTGTTCTCTTTCACATCCTACATCTAAGCTATCAGCAAATCCTATTGGCTTGTCCTTTAGAGTATTTCTAGGATCTCACTTGTTAATACCTCCTTGGCTCCCTACTACCTTGGACCAAGCATGCACAGTCTCTTTCTGGATTATTGCAGTAACTGCCTTGCTAGAGTTTTTTTGTTTCTGCCCTAGCTTCTTGTAAGTCTACTTTCAATATAGCAGCTAGTGTGCTGCTTAATGTAGGTCAGATTGTGTCACTCCACAAAACGTCCACTTAGAGTAAAAGTCAAAATCCTTGCAGTAGCCTGTAAGTTTTCACATGGTCTGTCACTATACTGCTCTTACTACCTTTCACTCTTCTACTCTCCCTCTCACCTACTGCTCTTCACACTAGCCTCCTTGCTGTTCCTTGAGCAGGTGGAGCATACTTTGTCCCAAGGCCTCCATACATGCTTTCCCCCTCTGCTGAGCACACATCCCCAGGTCTTGCTTCCTTATCTCCTTCAAGTCTTTTTGCAAGTGTCATCTTTGAAATAGAGACATCCCTGACTACTTAATTAAAAATCTCCAATGCCCCCGGCACTCCCTGTCCTTCTTCCCCTTTTCTTTGTTCTCTATACACTTAAAACTTTCTAATGCACTGTATCATTTACTTATTTTGTTTATTGTTTTTCTCTCTATAAGTTCTATGAAAACATAGTTTTTGTTCATTTTATGCACTGTTGCTTTTGAGAATCTAAAACAGTGCCAGGTAAATAGAAGCTACTCAATAAGTATTTGTGTAAAGAATGAATTGTGCTTCCAAATTCATAATCTTGCCTAAATCACATGGTAGTTTTAAGAGAGGAAAACTAATATATAAAAGATTTCCAAAACCAGCTTTATTGACAGTACCTTTTCCCTAATGTCCTTAGTTTTTAGCATTTTATAAAATCAGATTTTTTTGAGTCTGGATCTTTTATAAAGAAATTATATTGGAAGACAGTGATTTCATATCTTTCTTGGGCAACAGTCTTGCAGGCCTTATCCTCAGGAGTAATGCATTATTTTATAATAGTTGATGGAATTGAGAGGTGAAGTTGCTAAATGAAAATTGTTATCAGTCCCACAATACCTTCCCCATGCTGCAATATTTTTCAATATAGAACATCCCATCATAGTCTTAACTATCCTTCTCACTTAACAAAAATATGTGTAAGATAAGAAAGAGAGAAGTCCTACTGTGAGCTTATGTTGATTTGAATAAATGAAGTTTGCAAACACCAATATTTTAACTATCTGTTTGTTTCGTGCCCTGGAGGTGTCCACATTCTGGGGCAAGGCATAATAAGATTTAGGCATTCAAAGAAATATGCCTTCCTTCGAAAAGGAAAAGGAAGGAGAGGTAGGAAAGAAGACCAGATGTCATGCATATCTCAGACAGATCACTTTTAGGAGAGATTGCATATATATGGAAGTTGAGTTGAAATTGATTTCCTCAAAACTTTTTGCCCATGTACCCTTTGGAAAGTCTTTCCATAACTCCAGTTTGAAGACTACTGTTACAGTTTTAATTTCTTTCTTCTGCTTTGGTCCTCTTAAATCATTCTGGCAAATAGAGATTTAGTGGAAGAGACAGGATATTTATGATACAGATTTTAATAACCATAGGCGTGCCTAAGATTTTCTCTAAATCTGAAAGGATGAATGTAGAGCCTGAGTATAAGTATGCTTGTGAAGTGTCCCCACATGTGTGACCAATCTGCAATGTAGAGAGCTGCTTTATTGTCCCTTACAGGATCTTTTGTGGGCTACAGAGCCTTCATTGTGATTGGTGGAAGATTGCAGCTTCTTCTAACTGTTATAACCTAGAATATGTGGAAGCTTTAAAAGAATTTTCTTTAAAATCCTGGGGAGGGGAAAGTGTGCTCAGCAGAGGTGGAAGTCCAATGCCTTCTAAATCAAAGCTTCTAAATCAAAGCTCTGATTTCTTCTAAATATGTTAACTTACTTGTGTGTACTTAAAAAGAGAATCATATTGTACTTGGCTTTGTAGCTCTGTTCTTCCTGTTAGGCCATAGAATTAGCTATCTATTTCTGTATAACAATTACCCCAAAACTTCTTGACCTAAAAAAACAAACATTTATCACTCCACAATTTTTGTGGGTCAGAAATTCAGGAGTGGTTTAGCTGGATGGGTTTGGCTTAGATTCTCTTGTGAGGTTGCAGTTAAGACATGGGCTACATCATCTGAAGTCTTGACTGGGGCAGGAGGATTCACTTCCAAGGTCATGAAATAACTGTAGGAAGGAGGCCTAAGTTTCTTGCTGGTTGTTGGCAGAGGTCCCACTTTCTTGCTATGTAGGCCTCTTTATGGGGCTGTTTGAGAAATATAACAGCATGGCTGCTTTCTTTCCCCACAGTGAATAATCAAAGGAAGAAAGGTAGAAGTCACAATGCCTTTTATACCTTCATCTCAGATGTCATAGACTGTCACTTCTACTGTTCTATTCATTATAAGTGAATCACTAAACACAGCCTGCATTTAAGGGGAGAGGAATTAGTTTCCACCTTTTGAAGGGAGGAGTATCAACTAATTTGTGGACATATTTCAGCATCACCACAACCATATAACTATATCAAAATTAGGTTGCTGTTCTTCTTTGATTTAGGCTTCTCATTTTAGGTAAATCTAGGATAGAAATACTATCTCTGTTTTCTAGAGGAGGCTCAGATACAATGAATGACAAGCCTACTTACAGAGTTAGAAAATGCAATTAGCTCAGATCTTTTGACTACAATAACTGCTTCTATTATTTGATACTGTGGTTTTAAACCTAATTATGTCAATAAATGCTTGCAAATAAGTCTTTCTGTTAATAACTCACAAGTACATGATTGAAAAATGACCATTCAGCAATACATTGTATGTTTCTTGTACTTATTTGAGCCCCATTAAAATAGTTCGTTGGGCTAATCTTCCCAAAGAAGAAAACAATTTCTATGAAAGGAACCATTTCCATGGAAATGATTTTCAATTGTTCAGAATATCTTTTATCTTTTAAAGTATTTGACATGCCCATTGAAAATGGCACACTGAAAAATAAGTTCATTTTGTTGCCTTTTAATGATTTAACTTGTTTATCTGCATAAATTCTATAGAGATTTTTAAAGTAACAAGCTTGTAGATATGAGTCGGCAGAATGACAGTGTGTATACTCATTACTGAATTTAGAACCTCATTACATTATCCTCAAAGGTCAGGGATTATAAGAGGTGCTGATAATTTGAGTCCTTGTTAGCAGTGAAGACAAGATAATAACTGAAATCATTATTTCTCAGCTGTTCATAAAATAGTTGCAATCTGATTTCACAGACTCAGTATTATAGTAGATGTTTCTGTTTGTGAACTATGGTTGAACTTGGCCCCAGAAAAGCTCATGCAATTTTTGAATAGATAATACTCCTTCTATATCACTAGCAAATTTTCTGAATCAGTACCTTTAAAAATAATGGCCTGGTGGGAATGTAATAAAACCACTCAATGCACACTTCCACAGAAGGGTCTGCATAGTTGTCACTGGTTTTGTTATAATGGCTCAAAAAGGGAGTTATTCTTTTTGGTCATGCCATTGGTTCTTTATCCTAGACATATGAATATAAGAAGCATACTTCCGTGGCAAGACCCCCAAATTATAATATTCTTGGCCAATCTTCTAAAATAAAAAACCCTTTGAAAGGAAGGAGCGACACACAGCAGCAATTCACCGGAGAATTCTGCTTTATTAGGGAAAGGTGCTGGGTTATATAGGAAGGGGCATGAGGTGATTGTGGTGTTACTTCTACGGGGCTGGTGGCTATTGGCTAGGTGCTGGGATTGGGAGGGGGGCGAGTGGTGATTGGGCTTCAGGTGGCACTGGCGGGAACCGAGGACCCGGAAGAGAAGCCGGAAGTTTGCCATCTTACGCGGGGGGGCCTTAACCCTTTGCTAATGGGGAAAGCACTTACAGGAGGTACTTGGGAGAGGCACTTTATTGAACTTTCATGCCATAAAGTGCAACTATCTTCATGTCTCTTGGTCTTTTCCCTGACTTACCTATCCTGTTGGTCAACTCATGGTATATTATAAAATGAGCATACTGCTCCTCAATGCACTCCTACTGCAATATTACAAGATGAGTGTTTGTCTCTAGTAGGAAGAGGATGCAACAATAACACATAATTTGTTGGCACTGATACGTGTGCGGTCTTCAGAGAAGGATGAGTTAGAGGGAGAGAAGCAGTATCTTAACTGCTGAGGTTTATGTTTAGAACAGTGCTTTCTAGTCTCTGTGCAGTATTTGGGCACCCTGTAGGGTGATAGGCCCACTCTCTGACTGGTCTCACTCCAAATTTCCTTTGTTAGGGGTATTGCTGGTGTACCAAGAACAAGAATGGGCATAGAATAAATGACCCAAGAGAGGCAGGAAGCAGCAGTACATTAGAAGGCAAGAAGGATGGTTGGCAAGGCTCATTTCTAGGCTTCAGGTTTAGACTGTGGTAACAGTCAAACTGTTGAAGTTTGGGGAGAAAAGGAGTATCTATTTAGTATTATTTAAAAATAACATTCATAGTTGACAAAATACATATAAATTAAAAAACACAACTAAACAAAAAAGGTCATTTTCTCACTGCTCTGAGAATTCATGTTAACATTTAAAATGTACCAAAATTAATATATGTACATATTTAGAAATTTAAATAAAACAGAAAGATACAAATGAATAAGCTGGGCATCTTTTTCTGCTCACCTTTGCAACCCAATCTGTTTTTCCAAAGGTGACCACTGTTAACAGTTTTATAGTATTCTTTAAGAGAGTAAAAACATATCCAGGATGGAAGGAGTGAAAATAAGCTCAGACTTGAAAAACAAAAGGAGCCCTTCTATCATTAAAGCTAGAGGTATAGACACAGATAAAATCGGATCTAAGTTAACAGAAAAAATTCTTTCTCCCATGATTGTGCAGCAGCTGTAAAATGGCTTAATGGGTTTCCTCCTTTAAAAAGACATGCATAATGAGAAAATTTCTTTAACTTTACACATGTAGTTACCAATTCCAGTGAACTTCTTTTGTGTAGATAAAGATTTTCATCTATTATCATTTTCCTTCTTTAGCATTTCTTGTACACAGGTCTGCTTGTAACAAATTCTTTCATCTTTTGTATGCCTGAAAAAGCCCTTATTTTGCATCCATTTTTGAAAGATATTTTTGTTGGCTATAGAATTCTAAGTTGACAGTTTGTTCTTTCAGTACTTTAGAGATATTGCTCCACTGTCCTCTGGCTTGCATTGCTTAGGATGAGAAATCTGTTGTTATCATTATCTCTGTTCCTATTTACTCAATATGTATTTTTCCCCCTGGATGCTTTTAATATATTCCTTTTATCACTGGTTTAAAAAAATTTGATTATGATGTGTCTTACTGCCCCCTTTCTTTTTTTGTCCCCCTTATCCCTCCTTTCCCACCCATCCTCCCCAGTCCCTTTCCCTTTCCCTTTGGTAACTGTTAGTCCATTCTTGAGTTCTGTGAGTCTGCTGCTGTTTTGCTCCTTCAGTTTTTTTCTTTGTTCTTATACTCCACAGATGAGTGAAATCATTTGGTACTTGTCTTTCTCCACCTGGCCTATTTCACTGAGCATAATATCTCTAGCTCCATCCATGTTGTTGCAAATGGTAGGATTTGTTTTCTTCTTATGGCTGAATAATATTCCATTGTGTATATGTACCACATCTTCTTTATCCATTCATCTACTGATGGACACTTAGGTTGCTTCCAATTCTTGGCTATTGTAAATAGTGCTGCGATAAACATAGGGGTGCATCTGTCTTTTTCAAACTGGGCTGCTGTATTCTTAGGGTAAGTTCCTAGGAGTGGAATTCCTGGGTCAAATGGTATTTCTATTTTGAGTTTTTTGAGGAATCTCCATACAGCTTTCCACAATGGTTGAACTAATTTACATTCCCATCAACAGTGTCAGAGGGTTCCCCTTTCTCCACAACCTTGCCAACATTTGTTGTTGTTTGTTCTTTGGATGTTGGTGATCCTTACTGGTGTGAGGTGATATCTCATTGTGGTTTTAATGTGCATTTCTCTGATGACTAGCGATGTGGAGCACCTTTTCATGTGTCTATTGACCATCTGAATTTCTTCTTTGGAGAGCTGTCTTCAGCTACTCTGACCACTTTTTAATTGGATTATTTGCTTTTTGTTTGTTGAGGTAGGTGAGCTCTTTATATATTTTGGGTGTCAACCCTTTATCGGATCTGTCATTTATGAATATATTCTCCCATACTGTAGGATACCTTTTTGTTCTATTGGTAGTGTTCTTTGCTGTACAGAAGCTTTTCAGCTTGATATAGTCCCACTTGTTCATTTTTGGTTTTGTTTCCCTTGCCCTGGGAGATATGCTCATGAAGAAGTTGCTCATGTTTATGTCCAAGAGATTTTTGCTTATGTTTTTTTCTAAGAGTTTTATGGTTTCATGACTTACATTCAGGTCTTTGATCCATTTTGAATTTACTTTTGTGTATGGGGTTAGACAATGATCCAGTTTCATTCTCTTACATGTAGCTGTCCACTTTTGCCACCACCAGCTGTTGAAGAGGCGGTCATTTCCCCATTGTATGCCCATGGCTCCTTTATCATATATTAATTGATCATATATGTTTGGGTTAATATCTGGACTCTCTATTCTGTTCCACTGGTCTGTGGGTCTCTTATTGTGCCAGTGACAAATTGTCTTAGTTACTGTGGCTTTGTAGTAGAGGTTGAAGTTGGGAAGCGAGATCCCCCTGCTTTATTCTTCCTTCTCAGGATTGCTTTGGCTATTCCAGACAGTGTAATTTTAATCTTTAAGAATTTAAACTGAGTCTCCTTCAAATATTCTATGTCTCTATTTAACATGTTCAATCTTTTCTCTATATTTTGAATATATGGAATACAGTTATACATTTTTTAAACCTTGCATTTGTGCCATTTCTGAGTACATTTAATTGATTTCCCCCCCTCTCTAATTTTGGGTCATTTTCCTGCTTCTTTGCATGCCTGGTAATTTTTTACCAGATGTCAAACATTATGAATTTTACATGATAGGGTGCCATATATTTTTGAACTCCTTTAAGTGTTCTTGAGCTTTGTTCTGGGATGCAGTTAAGTTACTTAGAAACAGTCTGATACATTTGAATCTTGCTTAGTGTTGCTAGATGATATCAGAGCAGTGTGTAGTCTAGTGATATTTTTTCCCCTATTACTGAGGTAAAACCTTTTTTAGTATTCTACCCAATGCCCTATGAATGATAAATTTTCCACCCTGCCTGCTAGAAATGAGCACTATTCTTGGATCTGGCCTTATGTGATATCCAGAGATTTTTCCCTTTAAACTTCTCTGGTGTTCCTTTTCTCATGTGCATATGCTGATCTATACTCAGTTGAATACTCAAGGGGAACCCTTTGCAGATGTCTGGGATTCTCTTTCTATGTGGTCTTCTCCTCTTTGATATTCCACTCTGCTGACTCTTGCTGCCTTGGCTTCCCTGGCCTCCCAGTTTTATATTCTCAACTCACCAGTCTTTCAGGACTACCCTGGGTTCCTTTCTCTGTATAGTAAGCCATGGCGATCATAGGACTCATCTTGTTCTTGTCTCTCAGAGAACAGTTACTTTTGTTAACATCATAAAAACCATTTTTCACATGTTTTGTCCATTTTTTGGTATATCTGTCAAGATAGTAAATCTCATGCTTATAATTCTGTTTTAGCTGGGAATGGACCTATTCTCTAAATCACCTTTCATTTTTAAGCCTTTTACATGCAGTTGGCGTTCAATTAATAGTTGAGCTGACTTTTATATATGGCTTATATTCTTGAGAAAAAGGTGTAAGTCTGTTTTAGGTTGGATACTTCAGAAGTAGACCCTGAGATGTGGGGATTAAAGGGAGTGGTAGAGGACAAGAGGGGTGACACAAGGATGTGATCTCAACTGGAAACTATCTCAGCCTGATCATATGGGAGCTCTAAAGCACCAATTGATCTACAAAGTTGATTCCACGTTTAGGCAAATGTGGGAATGGGAGAGCTTTTTGTACATCCTAGTCCCTAGGCTAATAGAAATAAGCCACCTCTTGCAGGGAATGACCTCCCCATTGACACAGTTCCAAATCAGACAATGACAATTTTCTAGAGAAGGAAGCAGTTACAGACCATTAAGAGCCCACACCCGTAGCATCTTTGGGATAGATATATGGGCTGAATAAAGGGATCTGGACAGAACAACAATATTCCTATAATGTTTTATGAGTCTTTATTCCAAAAATGCCTTGTATTCAGTCGGCATTCTATATATTAGTGCCTTAAAGTATAGAACTACAGCAGCATCACATTTCCAAGGAATAACTTATTTCATTTGGATAAATTTCTAGGTATTGAAGATTGCACTTGTAAAAATATTGATGAAAATGTTTCTAAAATATATCATATATTTTGCTTACATCACACTGGAGATAATAAAATCAAAACAGTCTTTCCATGATGACTCAGGGTGATAATTTAGGAACCTTAAACACTTTGCTGGGGAGCAAATCAGTAGGATTTTCTTTTCAAAATCTTTAGGTGAATAATGGGAGCCACTGTGAAAGGCAGCTTGCTGGGCTATCAGGTATCAGCTGTTATCATTCTTAATAGTATGGTTAAAGAACTGGGTTCTTTAAATTTTCTTCAACTTCAAACCTCTGAGAGATGAGAAGTCCAGTGGTCAAAGAGGTTGGTTTGTGAGAAAATAAGCTGCAATTTGTGTCCTGTGGGGCTCTGCTAGAGTGGATTACACGGCTTTAGTGCTTTGGCAGTTGATGAATGATGGATCAGGTGCTAAAACATGCTTGTGCTTCATTGTCATTTGCGGACCTGCTCTGCATCCTGGGGTGCTCTAAATGTCACCATCTATGTGAACACTGTATTCAGAGTTCATCCATTATTAAATTATTGATTGATTTTTCAGAAGAGAGAGAGTTGATCTGACAAATTTTATCCTTATGGGCATTGAGGAATTGTAAACAAAATTTGCTTTTACTAATTTTCTGACTTAGAACTTTTAGAAGTCATTTTTTTTTTTTACAGTCAGAGTTTAGGGAATATTTTAAAGTAATAAAGAATTAGAAAGGATTGTAAGAAAAGGAGATTAAGTTTGCATTTCAGCTTTTCATGGTCTCCAAAACCCATTTTCTTCTTTCTAAAATGGCAGGAAATTTAGTGGTACATTTTATGTAGTAAATGCGGACTTATTTATGTCTGCCTTAAGTTGAAGCTAAAAATATAAAGTATCCTGATACCTGGAGCTGTTTTTCTTATGATGTTCTTACTGCCCAGGAACCGAATGTGAGCTGAGGGATGAGCACTGAGGACCAGTGGGTCTGGCCCAGTGATGTGCTGGTCCATGAGTGCCAATTGTGTATATCTCTTTCCAACTTCATCTTTAGTGACATTCCATTGATAGCTTGAAATTAGCAAACACTAGAAATCAGGTTTTTATTTTTGTTTTTACCCAGAGAGCCAGTTTTTAAACATTTACCAGCACACAACTAGTCTCTGGACCATTGGCCTTAGCCACAAGCACTAATTAATGCTGTATTCAAGGTGATCTTTTCTTTTTAAATTGAGGTATAATTGACATATAACACTATATTAGTTTCAGATGTACAATGTAATGATTTCATATTTGTATATTTTGCAAAATGATCACTACAGCGAGTCTAGTTAACATCTGTCACCATACAGTTACCAGATTTTTTTCTTGTGATGAGAACTTTTAAAATTTACTCTTAGCAATTTTCAGATATACAATATAGTATTATTAACTATAGTCACCATGCTGTACATTACATCCCCATGACTTATGTGTTTTATAATTGGAAGTTTGTGCCTTTTGATTCCCTTCAACTATTTCACCCCCATCCCCACCCCCCACTTCTGGCAACCACCAATCTGTTCTCTGTATCTATGAACTTGGGTTTTTGGTTTTTTTGGTTCCACATATAAGTGAGATCACACAGTATTTATCTTTCCCTGTCTAGCTAATTTCACTTAGCATAATACCCTTAGAGACCATCCATTTTGTCATAAATGGCAAGATTTCCTTCTTTTGTGGCTGAATAATATTCTCTCCATATATATATACCACAATTTCTTTATCTCTTTGCTCATTAATGGACACTTAGGTCATTGCCATATTTTGGCTATTGTAAATAATGCTGCAGTGACTATGGGGGTGCATATATCTTTTTGAATGTTTTTATTTTCTTCAGATAAATACCCAGAAGTGGAATTGCTAGATTATATTGTAGTTCTATTTTTAGAGGAATCTCCATGCTGTTTTACACAGTGGCTACGCCAATTTCCATTCCCACCAACAGTGCACAGGGGTACCCTTTTCTCCACATCCTCACCAACATTTGTTATTTCTTGTCTTTTTGATGAAAGCCATTCTAACATATGTGAGACAGTATCTCACGGTGGTTTTGATTTGCATTTCCCTGATGATTAGTGATGTGGAGAATCTTTTCATGTACCTGTTGGCCATCTGTATGTCTTCTTTGGAAAAATGTCTATTCAGATCCTGTCTATTTTATAATCAGATTGTTTGTTTGCTGTTGAGTTGTATGAGTTCTTTATATATTTTGGATATTAGCCCCCTATCAGACATATGATCTGTAAATATTTTCTTCCATTCTATAGGTTGCCTTTTCATCTCGTTGATGCCTTTTCCTTTGCTGTGCGGATGCTTTTTAGTTTGATGTCATCCCACTTGCTCGTTTTGCTTTTGTTGCTCAAGGTGACATTCTTAGACAAAGAAAACAAATTAGACTCAGATGATCTCAGAGTCCTCAAATTGCTAAACTGTGTCGAGAGATAATATCAGCAAATCCAAGCCCTTTATTTATTTATTTTTAAGAAGAAGGAAACAGGGGCTCATAAACAAGTGGTAAGCAACCTGCCCAGATTATATAGCATGTGAAGAGCAGGGTTGGTAATAGAACTAAGTGCCTTGACTCTTTGACCAAAGTTTTAAAAAATTATTTAAAATAATACATATTATTAATGTTATATAGATAATGTTCCAAAATGGAAAAAATAGAATAATAAAATTTAATTAGAAATATATTCACAATTAATGGCATTAATATTTAATATATAACATTAGTAACTTATTACCTAGCATGTTCTAGGCACAGAACTGGCAGCTTATAGTATTATCTCATTTAATCTGTACCACAGTCATGTGTGTTATAATCCCCATTTTACCAAAAAAAATAGAAGATCAGAGATGTGTATGACTTATTTGAGTTCACATAGCTAGTGGGTAGCAGAAGCAGGGAAGCCAAAGGCTCTGCTGTTTTGAAAGCCTGCTCTTCTCCATGTGTCAGATTGCCTTTAAAAACATGACATTAGCAGGTGGAGATTGCACTCCAATGAGGGACACATTTATTTACTTCAAAAATGCTTTGGAAAACAAAAAAGAGCTAAGCACAAAAATAAGACTTTTGTCTTAAACTCCAGTGCTTTCTGTAGCAGGCTCTCCCATCTCCTTTCAGAGACCTGTACAGGAAAACAGCTACTATTTACAGCAGTTAGCTTTGTGCCTTTGCAGTGACCCCTGGAACTCATGAGATTCCTACTAGGTTACATTGTATTAGTCCTGCTGGGAAAATTTAGTGACCAAGCCTTGATTTCTCCACTGATAACCCACCATTTATCAATTGGTTAATGTGTGTCCTGTTTGTTAAGTGTGGTCTACAGGAGGGAGTTTGGCACAGCTTCTGTTTGCCTTTTAGGAAAGCAAGTTTTCTTTTCTGTTAAGTTTTGTCCACAAGTATATCCTTGTATATGTGTGTCTGTGCATGCTTGTGTGTTTAATACCCTAGTTTATGACAGAAATTCATCTCTGAAACAAAAAGTAATTCTTAATGGATACAGTATAACCTTAAACTCTCATAGCATATATGAACACTTTCTTCAAGCTGACCTAAATACATCTCCTTGAACTAGCTGATTAATTTTAATTTGGGATGATTTCTTAAAAGATAAAATATTCTTCATTTTTTCCAGTGAAGTAATAGTTTTAGAATGTGTTCCCAAGTTGCACTGCCAATTCATGTCTAGGTTGTAATAAACAGATGAAAAGGTTTGGAAGTGTGTGTTCCCATTAAGGGCACAGAGCTAGAAGGGCTGTAACTGAAGGGTTTCACAACAGCTGTTTGTCTGGGAGTAAAATCTTGGGATGAGCTCGGAGAATTTGTAAAAGGTAATGCTATTGCCTTTCTGATCCTCTACACTGCCACAGCTATCAACACCCGTTTCTGTAGCTTTTCAAATTTGCCTCTATAACATGAGATCCAACATCCCCTTGCTTACTCAAGGGTCATAAAGACCCTTTTCCTTCTAGTCTCAGAAGAAAACTTACTTTCTATTTGAATATAAATGAAAGCCTTAAATTCCAGTGTTTTAAGGAAGTAGTACGGATTATCCCCAGCCTCTGATTGGTAACATATTTCTCTTCTTTTTTCTTGCAATTTAGTTTTTCTAAATGCCATAGTCAGATTTTAAAATTCTGAGCCACGTACAGCTGCATGTATGAAATTACACTATAATTATGTGCTTATATATCTGTCTCTTCTCCTAAATTGGGAATTCCCCAAGGTTAGGGTCCTGTGCCTTCATCTATGTATATGTTCATTCAGTACATTCACTTATGTGTTGAAATGCATATAACAGGGCCTGGCACCTGGCAAATTGTAACAAATGCTTGTCTGTATAAAGTCATTCATTCATTCAGATTATTCAATTTTCCTGAACTATACTTTCCTTATTTATATTAGGGAACAGTACAAGAAGCACCTGGAAAATTGTCAGATGCATAATAGATACTCAATAAATGATGTGACATTCCTTACCCCTACTCAGACGCAATCCACCAAACCGGCAGAGGTCAATATTATTTAGAGCACTCAAGTATTCTGGGACCATGTTCTCATCCATTCTAAACTCATCTGTGTTGGCTTTAAGTTCACCAGCTTATACATCCCTCTCCTTGGAAGCAGAACAGAATGAAACGGCTTCCTGAGTATCCTGCTTTCTCTGTCCTACATGAACATGATTTGTGTACAGACTGTGAACCTTTTTCCTCTTGCTGTGTGAACACAGCTGTAAATAATCCTTAACCTTTCAGACATGATTTGTTCTGGTCCAGGCCCTTTCTATATTCATCTTTGGTTAAACATCCTGACTTCTAATTTTTGTACATGAGTTTTTTTGTATCTGAGTATATCAAATGAGTTTATCATTAATTTTTCACTTTAATCAGGAGAGCTCAGAAATGTTTAATGTTTACAAAATGGAAACGTGGTGAAATACTACACGTGACTAATGTAGTCAGATTAGTACATGTGATCTGAAATCTTATCAATGCATTAAATAACTTCATTTTGGCCCTGTCTACTTATAAAAGAGGCCAAACTTATTAATAAAAGATCTGTGAAAAGTTCCTTTTTTTTTTTTGAGAGGGCATCTCTCATATTTATTGATCAAATGGTTGTTAACAACAATAAAATTCTGTATAGGGGACTCAATGCACAATCATTAATCAACCCCAACCCTAATTCTCAACAGCCTCCAATCTTCTGAAGCATAATGAACAAGTTCTTACATGGTGAACAAGTTCTTACATAGTGAATAAGTTCTTACATGGTGAACAGTGCAAGGGCAGTCATCACAGAAACTTTCAGTTTTGATCACGCATCATGAACTATAAACAATCAAGTCAGATATGATTATTTGTTTGATTTTTATACTTGATTTATAAGTGAATCCCACATTTCTCCCTTATTATTATTATTATATTTTTAATAAAATGCTGAAGTGGTAGGTAGATGCAAGGTAAAGGTAGAAAACATAATTTAGTGCTGTAAGAGGGCAAATGTGGATGATCAGGTCTGTGCCTATAGACTAAGTATTAATCCAAGGGTATTGCTTTTTTATCCATTCTATTACTCTGTGTCTTTTGATTGGTGCATTCAGTCCATTTACATTTAGGGTGACTATTGAAAGATATGTACTTATTGCCATTGCAGGCTTTAGATTCGTGGTTACCAAAGGTTCAAGGTTAGCTTCTTTAGTATCTTACTGCCTAACTTAGCTCGTTTATTGAGCTGTTATATACACTGTCTGGAGATTCTTTTCTTCTCTCCCTTCTTATTCCTCCTCCTCCATTCTTTATATGTTGGTTGTTTTATTCTGTGCTCTTTCATGTTTCCTTTAACTGCTTTTAGTGGGTAGTTGATTTTATTTTTTGCCTTTAGTTAGTATTTGGTTGGTCTGCTTTCTTTGCTGTGATTTTATTTTCTCTGGTGACATCTGTTTAGTCTTAGGAGTGCTCCCGTCTAGAACAGTCCCTCTAAAATACCCTGTAGAGGTGGTTTGTGGGAGGCAAATTCCCTTAACTTTTGCTTGTCTGGGAATTGTTTAATCCCTCCTTCATATTTAAATGATAATCGTGCTGGATACAGTATCCTTGGTTCAAGGCCCTTCTGTTTCATTGCATTAAATATATCATGCCATTCTCTTCTGGCCTGTAAGGTTTCTGTTGAGACGTCTGATGATAGCCTGATGGGTTTTCCTTTATATGTGACCTTTTTCTCTCCAGCTGCCTTTAAAACTCTTTCCTTGTTCTTGATCTTTGCCATTTTAATTATTATTTGTCTTGGTGTTGTCCTTCTTGGGTCCTTTCTGTTGGGAGTTCTGTGTATTTCCATGGTCTGTTCGATTATTTCCTCCCCCAGTTTGGGGAAGTTTTCAGCAATTATTTCTTCAAAGAGACTTTCTATCCCTTTTCCTCTCTCTTCTTCTTCTGGTACCCCTATAATATGGATATTGTTCCTTTTGGATTGGTACACAGTTCTCTTAATATTGTTTCATTCCTGGAGATCCTGTTATCTCTCTGTGTGTCAGCTTCTATGCGTTCCTGCTCTCTGGTTTCTATTCCATCAATGGCCTCTTGCATCTTATCCATTCTGCTTATAAATCCTTCCAGAGTTTGTTTCACTTCTGTAATCTTCCTCCGGATGTCTGTAATCTCCCTCCAGACTTCATCCCTTAGCTCTTGTATATTTCTCTGCATCTCCGTCAGCATGTTTATGATTTTTATTTTGAATTCTTTTTCAGGAAGAGTGGTTAGGTCTGTCTCCTTCTCAGGTGTTGTCTCTGTTATCTTGGTCTGCCTGAAATTTTGCCTTTTCATGGTGATAGAGATAGTTTGCAGAGCTGGCATGAATGATGGTTGGAAGGACGTCCCTTTTTGTTGGTTTGTGGCCTTCCTCTCCTGGGAGAACAGCGGCCTCTAGTGGCTTGTGCTGGGCAGCTGCATGCAGATGGGGCTTCTGATTCTTGCCCGGCCACTATGGAGTTTATCTCTGCTGTTGCTGTGGACGTGACCTGCCTTGGGCTGCTGCTCCGATATGGTGGAGCCGTGTTGAAGGGTGAACAGCCGGGAGGCTATTTATCTCTGTGAGGGGCCTCTGTGCTCCCTTCTGCCCAGGAGGTTAGAGTGCCCAGAGTTCCCCAGATTCCCTGCTGCTGGACTAAGTGTCCCAGGACGCTTCCATCTGGTTTTGGGGTCCCTGTCCCTTTAAGACTTCCAAAAAGCACTCGCTTTTCTTTGTCCCCAGGGCGCCAGCTGTGGGGACCTGCTCACAAGTCTTACTGTCCTGTTTCCCTAGTATCCAGGAACCCACGCATGCACTGTGTCTGCACTCTGGTGCGGATGGCTAGGGATGGGTGTTTAGGAGTCCTGGGCTCCCTCTCCCTCCCTGCTCTGACTCCTCTCCTCCTGCCCGGAGCTGGGGTGTGGGGCGCTCGGGTCCCGCTGGGCCGGGACTTGTACCTTACCCCCTTTGCGAGGCGCTGGGTTCTCGCAGGTGTGGATATGGTCTGGATGTTGTCCTGTGTCTTCGGGTCTCTCTTTTTGGAAGAGTTGTCTTTGTTGTATTTTCAAAAATATATGTGGTTTTGGGAGGAGATTTCCGCTGCTCTACTCATGCCGCCATCTTGGCTCTGCCCAAAAAGTTGCTTTTTTAATGGTTCTTATCAGGATGCTGAGGGCCGAAATCTTAAACTTGATTGAAGAAGTTCAGGTCCATAGTTTCTTCTCTGCACTTCTGAAAATCCCCCAACTCTGACAAGCTAAAATTTTTGAAACTTATTTGGTGACAAAATTTGAACTGAACTGAAAAGAGGTTATCTGTAGTCTCTCTTTGTCCTACTTTGTGTGAATATTCATGTTTCACTGCCAAAATATCAGTGTTTACTTACTGTGTGCTGCCCCTTGCCCACTGCAAATGTTATTTAATATATAGTTTATGTTCTCTATGAACAATTTAAAATCTGAAAAGTATGGATTGTGAAATATATTTAGTCCCAAAAGTTTCTTTGGGGGAAGGAATTGTGGGCCTGTAGTTACCAAACTTGATCCCAGGGTGTTAATGTAGATATATAAACACTTGTGTGGAGTTAAGTTCCATTATCTTTGATTATAATGGTTTCAAATAATTTTCAAAATAGTTTCTACTTACCAACATATTTATGGATGAAATAATGTAATGTCTGAGATTCATTCAAAATAATATGAGAGAGAAATGGGTGTCAAGAATTTTGAAGAGTCTTAGATTTTACCCTACTTTAAGATCCAAGACTCCTAACTAACTATACAAGCATCCTTGACGATATAGTCTATAACAAGGCATTCAGTACCTCTGCTCACAAGATATACAGAAATGCAAGAGACACATGGAGAATTGTCCCCCAACAGTGGTGGTGGTGAGATGAAACAAAATTAGATGAGTTGATAATTTTTTAAACTGGGTGATGGATACACTAAGGAACAGTTTATTATTGTATATTTTTGAAATTTTCCATAAATAACAAGTTACAAAATAGCAGCTACTCTTAAGTGCTATGTGACAGTCGCCATATAAATCACAATAGAAAAGACTGAGAGAGAATGTGTTAACTCTTCACTGTCTCACATCTCTACTTCCCTGAGCTAATGTGTGGTCTGTTGAGTAAATATTCTTGGAGGCTAATTACTTTATTGCTTTGCTACAGTATTGACAAGTTCAATATGATTAACTCAAATCCCTACAGGTTAAATAACCACCAACTGTGAAAGTTGGGAATATTGGGGAATGGTAGAAAATGATCTTTTAGTTTGAAATTTTGGGGGAGCACAGCATACATATCACATATACATAAATATATACATCACAATATACATATAACATATGCATATCACGTGTATATTAGTGAGATGGAGACAAAGGAGACTGTTTATCTGCAAGGCCTTTTATTCATACAGATAGTAGTTAGACTGCCAGAAAAGGAAATCTTGAAAATAATGCTAATGTAGGTGTTTTTAGCAAATATATGATTTTAAAATATATATACTTTAGTAAAACATAAATACATTCCTGTTCTAAAAACAGAGATGTCTAAATGACAAAATGAATGTCTTATTCCCCACAGACAAAGAACCAGCCCCTCTCCAATTTCCCATTTGCCTCCAGAGAGGTAATTACTGTTAACAGTTTGGTGTGTATTCTTCCAGGCTAGTTTCTAAAAATTTACATACATTAATATATAAGAATACAAATATAGTTTTAAAAAGCACAAATGGGATTATACTATGCATACTTTTATATATCCTGCTTTTTTTTACTTAAAAGTTTCTTGGAGATATTTCAATTTCAGTACATATACATCTATTTCCATTTTAAAACTGTTGCATAGCATTCCATAGAAGGGATGTATCATATTTGAAATAACCAATCTAAGTTTATCTTTCACTGCTGCTAAGAATTTTTCATACTTATTATGAACACATATCATGATTACATTCTTACCAAGTAAGCTCCGCAGATCAGTTCCTGCCTACCTGGGTCTATAATCTAAGAAAACTTCAACACAAATATATAACAAGAAGACAGTCTCTGTACATATCAAGAGTTTTGGGACTAGTTTTCTAAATTGTGAGTCTTATTTTAAATTCTCTTGCTAAATTGAGGAGGAAGAAAACTTAATGAGGAATAGGATATTTACATAGTCTCAGAGTATCTCCTCATGAATTACTTATAAAAGGAAAATCTATACAGTGAAGGAACTAGACTTCAACCAAATGACCAAACTCAACATCCCCAATATGGCCAAATGGGCATCATGTGCTGTCCAGGTATGAGACCCTGAGAAAGACACATTGTCACTTATGTAGTATTCCAGACAGATATGAAATACTTGAATTGAATCATGAGAAAACCTTAGACAAACCCATATCAAGGGATAGTCTATAAAATAACTAGGTCATACTCTTACTCTTTAAAAATAATAAATCAAATGAAAATATTGATGAAAGACAAAAAATGAAAATAAAAGGCTTAGGAACTATTCCAGATTGTAGGACACTAAATACACATGACAACCAAATGCAATTAAGGATGGTCCTAGACCGGATTCTGTACTAGAAAGAAATTGCTGTAATATACATTATTGGAGCCATCAATAAAATTGGAACATGGACTATAGACTAGATTAAAATACTGCCTTAATGTTAAAGTTTTCAATTTCAACAACTGTACTGTGGTTATGTAAGGTTATATGTTGGGATATATAGGAAATTCACACCAAAGGAGGAATGGGTAAAGGGCATGCTATGTGCAAAAGGTTCAAAAAAGAAAACAGTGTGTTTATGTGTGTGTGGAGAGGGAGAAAATATGATGAAGCAAGTGAGAAAAATTATTAAAAACTAGTGAATATGGACATGGATAATGGATACATGGAAGTTCGTTTTACTACTTTTGCAACTTTTCTCTAAATTTGAAATTATTTCAAACTAAAAACTGAAGAACATGCCTTGGCTTCCCCAGCATACAGAAACCTGGAGCGGGTAGTCATGCATTCCAGTGATGGTCATGTTGCCAATTCAACCTTTTGCCTGCCTGGAGTGAGCTCTGGTTTTAAGACTTTAGGGAATGATTCTTTTGCAATAGCTTTTGCAGAGATCTCGCATTTAGGAAGTGTCAAAACACTTCAGTTCAGCCATGCACATAGTTGAATAGCTGTTAATTTTCAGAGGCAGGAGAGGAACTTGTATTTTAAAGGGTAAGTTATTTTAATAAAACATGGTCTTCCATCAGCCTGTGGGGCTAATTTTTCCCCCAGGGCCTTTCACTAGACTGTGGCTATGCAGATGAACTTGCTCTCACTTTTAATCCTTTACTTTTTGTAATGCTGGTAGAGTTGGTGGAACAATGGCTCATGGCTTTAAGGTTAGAGATACATAAAAACATGGAAGATATTTTAACAGATCAATGATCTCTCTTGCTCATCTATCTCCACACTGTTCCAAAGAACTGGCCATAGGAGTTATTTTAACAATTTTATTGAGATATAACTCACATACATACGTACATTTTACCATTAAAAATCTACAATTCAATGATTTTTTAAAATATATTCACAGAGGTATAACCACCACCACAATCTAATTTTAGAACATCTTCAACACACCAAAAAGGAACCCCATGCCTGTTAGCAGTTATTCCCCATTCTCTCCTCCCCCTCACCCCTGGCAGCCACTAATCTATCTTCTGTATCTGTAGATTTGCCTGTTCTGTACATTTCATATTGATGGAATCATACACTATGCGATCCTGTGTGACTGGCTTCTCAGCATGTTTGTAAGGTTCACCAATGTTGTAGCATATAGCTGTATTTCATTTCTTTTCATTGCCAAGTAATATTCCACCATATGGGTATATACCACATTTTGTCTCTCCATTCATATTTGTCCACTCAGGGCCATTAGAGTCTTTTATCTTTTTTAGCAATTTTGAATAATGCTGCTATGAACATTTGTGTGAGTGTATATTTTAACTTCTCTTGCATATGTATCTAGAAGTGGAATTGCTGGGTCATGTGATGACTCTATTAACATTTTGAGGAACTAACAAGTGGTTTTTCAAAGTGGCTGCCCCATTTTACATTCCCATCAGCAACATTGAGGATTCCAATTTCTCCATTTGTTATCGTCTGTGTTTTTGATTATAACCTCCTAATGGGTGTGAAGTGAATCTCACTGTAATTTGGATTTGCATTTCCCTAATGACTAATGATGTTTATGTGCTTGTCGGCCATTTTAATTTTTTCTTTGGAGAAATGTTTAGATCTTTTGCCAATTTTTTAATTGGGTTATTTATCTTTTTATAAATGGGTTGCAAGACCTCTTTGTATATTTCAAATATAAATTCCTCATTGGACATAAAATTGGCAATAGCAATTTACAAGTTCAGTATTTATGAGCAGGTCTCCGTTTTTAAAAACTGCTCAATAGCATTTCATATTTGAAATATCCCCCAATAATTGCCACTTGAAAGAGGTCTTCTGTCTGTGTGTGCTTTTGGGCATATTCAGAACTACACTTTTCTCTCTTCCACATTTTGGCAGTATTAGTCAAATCCACCCTACTAGATTTATGCTCTGAGATTAAGGAACATGTATTCTGTGTATTTTTGGATGTGTGTGCAGTTTTCTTGCAACAGCACCAGACATACACTACTCTGCTGGTTGGTAAGGATTGAGGTTGGGGACCAGGATGACATCCTGCCAGCCGTTCTCTGAAGTGGGGAACCTGAAGGAGGAGAGTTTGGCAGGGATGGCGATTATGAATTTCAATTGGCTACATTGAATTTCAGGTGACTCTGGGGTTCTCCAGTGAAGCCCTCCACTTGGTCTATGGAGACAGAGACATGGATTTCAGAAGACAGAGAGCTACACTGGAAATAAGGTCTCATGATGTGTAAATAACAGAACAATAGGAGTCACTGAAACAGCAAAAGGTACCATGTAGAATGAGAATAGAGTAGACCTAGGACAGAGCCTGGTGGAGCACCAGATAAGAGGGAAACCACAAAAGAGGCTTAGAGAGTGGCCAGAGTAGTCAGAGAAGTGGCAAGAGACCGTAATATTAGAGAAACCAAGGAAGGAGATGATTTCAAAATGGAGGATATGGTCAGCAGTGTCATGTAAAAGAAATTGCAAAATCCGTTTATCCACAGATATATTAAAAGATCAGTTTGGGTGGATTGGTGGGGCCAGAAGCCAGACTGGGAGGGCTGAAAGAGGAGTAAAGGCTATGGAGATGAGAAAGGAATCTAGAGCATCCATGGTTGGGATTAGCCTTGAATATGAGTTTCCTTCCCTGTAAGTAATTTCCTTGTGTACAACTCTAAATATTAGAACTATATTTCTTATACTGAAGGGAAATACATTTCCTTGTTACTCTCATCTATAAGTCTTCTTTATATGTGTGTGTTCTATTTTTTTTTAAATTGAAGTATCATGGATATACAATCTTATTGGTTTCAAGTATACAATACAATGGTTCAATAGTTACCCATATAATTAAGTCATCACCCCCACTAGTGCGACTTAACATAGGAAGGTATTGCAGAATCATTGGTTATAGTCTCAGTGTTGTACTACCATTCCCATGACCGACTTATGATTGAGAATTTTTGTGCCCTTTTATCCCCTTTACCCTCCCTGCCACCCCAACCCCTCCCCAACCATGGTAACCACTAGTCACTTCTCAGTGTCTATGAGTCTACTGCTATTTTGTTCATTTTGTTTTGTTTTGTTTTTAGATTCCACAAATAAGTGAAATCATTTGGTATTTGTCTTTCTCTGCCTGGCTTATTGCACTTAGCATAATACCCTCTAGGTCCATCCATGTTGTGCAAATGGCAGGATTTCTTTCTTGTTTATGGTTGAATAATATTCCATTGTGCATATATACCACATCTTCTTTAGCCATTCATCTATTGATGGAAACTTTGGTTGCTTCCATATCTGGACTATTGTAAATAATGTGGCAATAAACACAGGGGTGGTTATATCTTTTCAAATCAGGGATTTTCTTTTCTTCTGGTAAATTCCTAGAAGTGGGATTACTGGGTCATACAGTATTTCCATTTTCAGTTTTTTGAGAAACCTCCATACTGATTTCCACAATGGCTATGCCAATTTACATTCCCACCAATAGTGTAGGAGGGTTCCCTTTTCTCCACATCCTCACCAAAACTTGTTATTTCTTGTCTTTTGGATAGTGGCCATTCTGACTGGTGTGAGGTATTATCGCATTGTGGTTTTGATTTGCATTTCCCTGATGATTAGTGATATAAAACATCTTTTCATATGCCTGTTGGACATCTGTATTTCTTCTTTGGAAAAATGTCTGTTCAGGTCCTCTGCCCATTTTTTAATCGGGTGATTTGTTTTTTTAGTGTTGAGGCATATGATTTCTTTATATATTTTGGATGTTAATGCCTTATCAGATAAATCACTTATGAATATATCTCTCTCATACTGTAGGTTTCCTTTCTCTTCTGCTGATGGTGTCCTCTGTTGTACAGAAGCTTTTTAGTTTGATGTAGTCCCACTTGTTCATTTTTTATTTTGTTTCCCTTGCCTGAGGTGATGTGTCCAGGAAAAAATTGCTTATACTTATGTTCAAGAGATTTTTGCCTATGTTTTTTTCTAAGAGTTTTATGGTTTCCTGTCTTACATTTAAGTCTTTGATCCATTTTGAGTTTACTTTTGTATATGGAGTTAGACATTCTCCAGTTTCATTCTCTTGCATGTAGCTGTCCAGTTTTCCCAACACCAGTTACTGAAGAGGCTGTCTTTTCCCCATTGTATATTCATGGCTTCTTTATCATACATTAATTAACTATATATGTGTGGGTTTATACCTGGGTGCTCTATTCTGTTCCATTGACCTATGTGTCTGTTCTTGTGCCAGTACCATACTGTTTTGATCACCACAGCTTCGTAGTATAGTCAAGGAGGGTAATACCCCCACTTTTTTCTTCTTTTTTCAGGATTGCTTTGGCTATTTGGGGTCTTTTGTGGTTCCATATGAATTTTAGGATTATTTGCTTTAGTTCATTGAAAAATGCTGTTGGTATTTTGATAAGGATTGCACTGAATCTGTAATTTGCTCTTGGCAGGGTGGCCATTTTTATATGAGCACAAGATAGATTTCCATTTATTTATATCTTCCTTAACTTTCTCATGAGTGTCTGGTAGTTTTCAGAGTATAGGTCTTTCACCTCTTTGGTTTGGTTTATTTGTAGGTATTTTATTCTTTTTGATGCAGTTGTAAATGGAATTGTTTTCCTGATTTCTCTTCCTGCTAGTTTGTTGTTAGTATATAGGAATGCAACAGACTTCTGTGTATTAATTTTGTATCCTGCAACTTTGCTGAACCAAGTTTAGTTCAACTAGTTTTTGGTGGAGTCTTTAGGATTTTCTATATATAAAATATCATGTCATCTGGAAATAGTAACAGTTTAACTTCTTCCTTACCAATTTGGATGCCTTTTATTTCTTTGTGTTGTCTGATTGCCAGTGCTAGGACCTCTAGTAATATGTTAAATAAAAATGGTGAGAGTGGACATCCTTGTCTTGTTCCTGATCTTAGAAGAAAAGCTTTCAGCTTTTTGCCATTGAGTGTGATGTTAGATGTGGGTTTGTCATATATGGCCTTTATTATGTTGAGGTACATACCCTCTATACCCATTTTGCTGAGAGTTTTTATCATGAATGGATGTTGTATTTTTCCAAATGCTTTTTCAGCATCTATTGAGATGGTCATGTGGTTTTTATCCTTCTTTTTGTTAATGTGGTGTATGATGTTGATTGATTTACAAATATACCATCCTTACATCCCTAGAATAAATCCCACTTGGTCTTGATGGATGATCCTTTTGATGTATTTTTGAATTCTGTTTGCTAATATTTTGTTGAGGATTTTTACATCTGTGTTCATCAGGTATATTGGTCTATAATTTTCTTTCTTTGTAGTGTCTTTGCCTGGTTTTGGTATTAGAGTGATGCTGGCCTCACCGAATGAGGATCTTTGGAATACTTTAAGAAGGATGGGTATTAGCTCTTCTTTAAATGCTTGATAGAATTCAGCTGTGAAGCTGTCTGGATCTGGATTTTTGTTTGTTTGGAGTTTTTTGATTACCAATTCAATTTTGTTACTGGTAACTGGTCTGTTCCGATTTTCTGTTTCTTCCTTGGTCAGTCTTGGGAGGTTGTATTTTTCTAGGAATTTTTCCATTTCTTCTAGGTTGAGCAATTTATTGGCATATAATTTTTCATAGAATTATCTAATTCATTGTATTTCTGTGGTATCCATTGTGACTATTCCTTTTTCATTTCTGATTTTGTTTATTTGTGTACTCTCTCTTTTTCTTGATAAGTCTGGCTAGGGTTTAGTCTATTTTGTTTATCTTCTGAAAGAACCAGCTCTTGATTTAATTGATTTTTTCTATTTTATTCTTCTCTATTTTATTTATTTCTGCTCTGATCTTTATTATGTTCCTCCTTCTACTAACTTTGGATTTCACTTGTTCTTCTTTTTCTGGTTTCTTCAATTGTGATTTTAGACTGTTTATTTGGGATTGTTCTTATTTCTTAAAGTAGGGCTGTACTGCTATGTACTTCCCTCTTAGCACCACTTTTGTGGCCTTTGAGTTTTATTTCTGCTTCCTCATCTCTTGTACAGCTGTGATCCTGTTTCCTCTTCAGTTTCTTCTATAAACATCCATAGTTCCTTCAAGCATTTTTCATAGGATTTGATTTCAAGGTTTCATTGGAGCAATGTTCAGCTTAAGATGACAGACCCAGAACTGGCAAAAAAATTTTCCATATGCAGTTTGGCACATGAAGTACCAAGCCCACTGTTTATGTTTTCCTTCTTGAGCTGGGTACTATATATTTATTAATTTTCTATAAATTGCATTCTGAGCTATTTAAAAATCATACTATAGTACAAACATTGCTTATTGTGCTTATAAACAATTAAAACCCCAAAGTCTTTTTCCAAGAACTGCCTTTAAGCTAGCTCTCCTTGTAAAAGCTAAATATGGGTCTTAAGTTTCTTTTTGCTTCTTTTGACTTTTTATTCCAAGCTGTCATGCTATTGGATAGAACATGGACTCTGACATCCAACACATTACTCTTGTTCACAGTCAGTGTTGTCAGCTTCAACATTCACAAGTTTGTTTTGGGAGGCAGAACTTTAAAATGATTCCCATGATTCCCACACTCTGGAATTCACGCTTTAATGTAATCCTCTCCCCTTGAGTGTGGGTAGAACTTGTAACTTGCTTCTAACCAAGAATATGGCAAAAGTGAAGGGATTTTGCAGATGTTATGAAGATCTCTAAGCAGTTATCTGTGAGGTAGCTGAAAGGGAGAACATCTAGGGTGGGCTTACCTAACCAGGGGAGCCCTATAAAAGAGGGTCCAGACCTACCCTGAAAGAGAAGACTTGAAGCAAGAGACATGGTGTCCTGCTAGCCTTGAAGAAATAAACAGCCATACTGTGAACAACCTATGGAAAGGGATGGCCTCTAGGAGTTCAGAGCCTCAGCCCTCCAACCAGAAGGACCTTAACTCTGCCAACAACCTGAATAAGCTTGGAAGAAGTCCTTGTGTCTCAGGTGATACCATTCTTCCCACCAAACACCTGGATTGCAGAGGACCAACGAAGGAACCATGAAAACTGTGACATACTAAATGTATATTGTTCAAAGCTGCTAAGTTTGTGGTAATTTGCTATGTATCATAGAAAATGAATATTCTTGTCTTCAGCCTTACCCATCTATGTCTTGGGAAGAGTTTTGGACTGTATAGGGAGAGGGCACCATGAATTAAGACCCTTTCTCCAGTCCTCACCTGTGGCTTCCATAGCATCCCTAATGGTCCTTGCCCACCCAGGTTAATGAACTTTGCTTGGTGAAAGTAGAAAATATCGCCACAGTGGACCACATATCAGTTTCTAAGCCAGAAGAAAACTGCCTCCATGAAAATAGAGGGCACACTGAAAACCAATACTGTTCATGTTGTGTAATATTGTGGTACTTATTAATGGCTCTGCTGATTCATTCTGTGATAAAGCATCTGAATCAGGCATTAGTGGATCATCTCTGTTGTAAGAGAGCCATTTGCCTTAGGATAAAGAATGGCTGTTAATATTCTGGGCATGCTTGAGACTCTTGACTAAGAGGCCAACCTTGCCCTCTCATTAGTACTTTGTAAGTGTCAGGACTTTCATTAAGATTCCACTTCCTTTAATGTGGTTGCCTTGGAATGTTTTGTGAATGACTTTAGTGGCTTAGGGAGGATTGGTTTTTCCAAGTAATAGGCAAGAATGAAGAAAGTAATTGGATTTGGCATACTTTGTAGCATCTCACTGGATTGCTTTTAGAAGAGCTCTTTAAAAAAGGCTTTATTTAAATCAGAACAAAGAGAGAGATTTGGCCGGAGACTGATGAACTTCTGTGAGATTCAATGACTAATGCTGCATGTCAACAGCAGGCTTCCATTTAAACAGATATTTTGACATCAATATGTATAGACTCCTTAATGCTGAGGCGAAGGATGGAGGGGAGGTAAAGCCACCCCAGTCCATCCCCAAAAGTTAGGTATATAGTGAGAATCGGGGAGGCTGAATGGATTCTCTGGGGATTGATGGATAAGTGAGCAGAAAACTTCATTTCCTGGGGTGATTTGAAATCTCAGAGATGCCCTCAGGCAACAGCTTTGGATGTGACCTAAAGCAGGATTTCTTAACTTTGCAGTATTGACATTTGGGACAGAAAAATTCTTTGTGTGTGCTCATGGCAGGGGTGCAGTGTCCTGCGCTTTGTAGCACATTCAGCAGCACCTCTGACCTCCACCCACTGGATGCCAGCAGCACCCTCCCTGCCCTATGCCCCCTATGTGGTGTGATAACCAAAAATGTCTCCAGTTTTTTGGCCAGTGTCTGTTTCTTGTGATGCTTTAATTTTCTAAAGTCAATTTAACCAAAATGGCTTAAGCACTTGCCATGAATAAGTGCCCAGAACTGTGCTGCATGCTGGGGAGAGGTTCTGCCCTCACTTCTTTCTGATCCAGAGCCAACTAACTGCAGGCCAGAGCTGCTTTTGTTTCTCTTTTGCCAGAACATTTAACAGGATGGTCAAGACTGACACACAAAGGCTCACTCTTAGAGGACAGGGTCTCTAATTTATAAATTAGTACATTGTGACCTTTCCTAATCCTGTTGTTAAAATCATACTAATTTAATAACTACAGGCATATATAGGCTTTTAAAGGAAAGGATGCTCAATAAGTGCTTAATTGCTATCACCTACAAAAACTTGATGTAATTGATCAGAAAGCCCCTGGTATCCCTTCTTGCTTACAGGTGTGACTGGTCTTTCAAAGCTTGAGGACAGAGTTCCATGAGGAATTACCTAGCCACTGAATAATTGCTTTTTAATTTGAGTCAGCTTTCTTTGAAAGAAAACCCTTTTCTTCTTAGTCATAAACATATACCTACTCACTAAAGACAATTTGAAAAATATAGACAAGTGTAAAAACGGAGATAAAGTCTCCTTGTAGCTCACACTGCCCTGTGTACCAGTCACTGCTTCCTCTCTCCTAGACACATGGATGGGCACTATTTCCTCACCCCCTTGAAGTGAAGTGAGGTCATATGACTTGCATTGGCCAATGAAATGTGAGTAGAATTTCATGTGTTACTGATGGATAAGAGCATTTAATTGCCAGAGTCCAAATCCCCTCCCTTCTCTAACCCTGACTGGGTGATTGTGGAAACCCATACTGATATGGCCACACAACACTGAGCCTTCCGATGTAGAATGGCTGTCTAAGGGAGTCACCTGGGACCACCAACAAAATCTGCATGACCAAGAATAAACCTTTGCTGTCTTAAAGCCCCTGAAATAGTAAAGTTATTTGTGACTGCAGCAAGACTGAGTCTATCCTATCTGAAATGATATCCATAATACCACAACCCAGAGATAATTTTTATTCATATTAAAACATTTTCTTCAAGGATATTTTAAATGTATGATTTTATATAGTTGAGATCTTTATGTTTTGTATTCTGACTTTTACCACTAAATATATTATGAATAGACATTTCTTTGCTTTCTAATTTCTCTATCAATCACATTTTTTTTCTTCTCAGCACTTACTACTTTGTGAAATTATCTTTATTCAATTACCTATTTATTTGGCTGTTGCTATTTTTCTCCTTTGGAAAATAAGTTCCATGAGGGCAGGGATCTTTTTTGTCTTGTCCACTTTTGTCTTCCCCAGTATCTGAAAACCAGGGCTTAGTAAGAATTTGTTCAAAGAATGTAAATGAATATTCCACATGAATTTACCGTAAGTTATCTAGCAATTTCACCATTGCTGGACATTTTCATTTTTCTTTGACAGAGACCATATAGCCCTTTACAGAGAACGTTTACTGATCCCTATTCTAGAGCCAGATCTTTGTACTTGGCACATGATCGAATCAGAAGAGATAAATGTTCTTATAAAAATATCTAGTATGGAGCATATGCTATGCAAAGAAGGCACTTATTGACATGGAGGCAAAAATGTGTAGAAGAATGTGCAGAAACTCGAGAGGAGGAGCTCAGAATGTAATTAAAGGTCTCTAAAGAGATGGCTTTCATTTTTTCCCTTTGAAGACCATACTTTTACAGAAATCTTTTTGTATATCTCTGATTACTTTGCTTAGTACAAATTCCTAGAAGTGGGATTAATTAGTACATCAAAAGACTTGAATAATTTTAAGGCTCCTGATTCATATTCCCTGTAGACCCTTCAGTAAAGGCTGAGGGGTATCAATACTGGCTCCCAACAGCATATGAGAGTAGTTAACATTCACTGACAGTGCATTTTTTAAAACCATCACTCATTACACTCTTTTCAATTTGTCTGTCTGCATTCTCATTTGAATACGGGTTTGTGTAATGGCCTGGGAATTCATATCTACTACTACCAAAAAAATAATAAAGTCACATTGAAAATACAGAAGGAAGTGAGCAACTCTGGTTTCCTGTTCTGATTTTTTGCTGTCTCTTTCCTAAAGACTCTCCTATTGGGACCACCCTTACAATTTCCAATCTAATTCCAATGTTCTTAAAGGAGAGATATGATTGAAAACATGATGCTCAAGGTTTGCTACCACACAAAAAAGAGGATTGAATTGTCATTGAACCAATTACTTTCTGCCAATAATTGGGAAGAGCCTCAGTTCTCAACAAATGAACTACTTGGAGAGAAGGCTGTTAAAAAACTGGAAAGCAGAGGCGGAGCCAACATGGCAGCGTGAGTAGGACAGTGGGAATCTTCTCCCAAAAACATATATATTTTTGAAAATACAACAAATACAACTAATCCTAAAAGAGAGACTGGAAGACACAGGACAACAGCCAGACTACATCCACACGTGCAAGAGCCCAGCGCTTGGAGTAAGGGGTAAGATACAAGCCCTGGCCCAGTGGGACCCGAGCACACCTCCCCCCAGCTCCTGGCGGGAGGGAGAGGGAGCCCAGGACTGCTAAACACCCAGCCCCAGCCACCCACACCAGAGCACAGACACAGTGCATGCATGGAGGGCTGGAAACTAAGGAAACAGGGCAGCAAGACCTCTGAGTGGGTGCTGAAGCTGATGCCCCTGTGACAAAGAAAAGCGAGTGCTTTTTGAAAGTCTTAAAGGGACAGGGACATAACAGCTGGACGGAAACAACAAAGGTCACAGTCCCATGGCTGGAAATTACAGGGAAAACTGGGCGCACTAACCCCCTGGGCAACAGCTCTGAGACCCCTCACGGAGGTAAACAGCTAAACAACCCCCCCCACCCCCCGTTCATTATCCCTCTGGGCGCTGCGAAAGCAGAGAAGCAGCCTAAGGCAGGCCCCGCCCCCTCCGAAAGGGAGTTTTCTCCATATCGGCTGGGCAAGACACAAAGACCCAGTCTACACGCAATTACCCAACACAAGCCACTAGGGGTCGCAGTTGTCCCAGTAAAGAAAGGCCAGTAGCAAGTGAAAAGTTTGGCCCTCCCAGCTGACAGTCAATAGCACCTGTCAACATGAAAAGGCAAAAAAATATGATCCAGACAAGACTAACCCAGACAGCTTCGGCATCTGCTACATCCTCCCCTGAGAAGGAACCTGAGGAGATAGATTTAGCCAGTCTTCCTGAAAAAGAATTCAAAACAAAAGTCATAACCATGCTGATGGACTTGCAGAGAAATATGCAAGAACTAAGGAAGGAGAATACAGAAATAAAACAAGCTCTGGAAGGACTTCAAAACAGAATGGACGAGATGCAAGAGACCATTAATGGACTAGAAAACAGAGAACAGGAACGCAGAGAAGCTGATGCAGAGAGAGATAAAAGGATCTCCAGGAATGAAAGAATTCTAAGACAGCTGAGTGACCAATCAAAAAGGAACAACATATGCATTATAGGGGTACCAAAAGAAGAAGAGAGAAAAAGGGATAAAAAGTGTCTTTGAAGACATAATTGCCAAAAACTTCCCCAAACTAGGGGAAGAAATGGCCTCTCAGACCACAGAGGTACACAGAACTCCCATGACAAGGGATCCAAGGAGGGCAACACCAAGACACATAATAATTAAAATGGCAAAGATCAAAGACAAGGGCAAAGTATTAAAGGCAGCCAGAGAGAAAAAAAAGTTTACCTACAAAGGAAAATCCATCAGGCTATCATCAGACTTCTCAACAGAAACCCTACAGGCCAGAAGAGAATGGCATGATATACTTAATCCAATGAAACAGAAGGGCGTCGAACCAAGACTACTGTATCCAGCACGAATATCATTTAAATATGAAGGAGGGATTAAACAATTCCCAGACAAGCAAAAGTTGAGGGAATTTGCCTCCCACAAACCACCTCTACAGGGCATCCTACAGGGAAGACTCTAGATGGGAGCACTCCTAAAAAGAGCACAGATCAGAACACCCAACATATGAAGAAGGGAGGAGGAGGAATAAGAAGGGAGAGAAATAAACAATCATCAGACCACGTTTATAATAGCTCGACAAGTGAGTTAAGTTAGACAGTAAGATAGTAAAGAAGCTAACCCTGAACCTTTAGTAACCACAAACTTAAAGCCTGCAATGGCAATAAGTTCATACCTCTCAATAATCACCCTAAATGTAAATGGACTGAATGCACCAATCAAAAGACACAGAGTAATAGAATGGATAAAAAAGCAAGACCCATCTATATGCTGCTTACAAGAAACTCACCTCAAACCCAAAGACATGCACAGACTTTAAGTCAAGGGATGGAAAAAGATATTTCATGCAAACAACAGAGAGAAGAAAGCAGGTGTTGCAATTCTGGTATCAGACAAAACAGACTTCAAAATAAAGAAAGTAACAAAAGACAAAGAAGGACATTACATAATGATAAAGGGCTCAGTCCAACAAGAGGATATAACCATTATAAATATATATGCACCCAATACAGGAGCACCAACATACCTGAAACAAATACTAACAGAACTAAAGGAGGAAATAGAATGCAATGCATTCATTCTAGGAGACTTCAACACACCACTCACTCCAAAGGACAGATCCACCAGACAGAAAATAAGTAAGGACACAGAGGCACTGAACAACACAATAGAACAGATGGACCTAATAGACATCTACAGAACTCTACATCCAAAAGCAACAGGATACACATTCTTCTCAAGTGCACATGGAACATTCTCCAGAATAGACCACATACTAGGCCACAAAAAGAGCATCAGTAAATTCCAAAAGATTGAAATCCTACCAACCAACTTTTCAGACCACAAAGGCATAAAACTAGAAATAAACTGTACAAAGAAAGCAAAAAGGCTCACAAACACATGGAGGCTTAACAACACGCTCCTAAATAATCAGTGGATCAATGACCAAATCAAAATGGAGATCCAGCAATATATGGAAACAAACAACAACAACAACACTAAGCCCCAACTACTGTGGGACACAGCAAAAGTAGTCTTAAGAGGAAAGTATATAGCAATCCAGGCATATTTAAAAAAGGAAGAACAATCCCAAATAAGTGGTCTAATGTCACAATTATCAAAATTGGAAAAAGAAGAACAAATGAGGCCTAAGGTCAGCAGAAGGAGGGACATAATAAAGATTAGAGAAGAAATAAATAAAATTGAGAAGAATAAAACAATAGCAAAAATCAATGAAACCAAGAGCTGGTTCTTTGAGAAAATAAACAAAATAGATAAGCCTCTAGCCAGACTTATTAAGAGGAAAAGAGAGTCAACACAAATCAACAGTATCAGAAACGAGAAAGGAAAAATCACGACAGACCCCACAGAAATACAAAGAATTATTAGTGAGTACTATGAAAACCTATATGCTAACAAGCTTGGAAATCTAGGAGAAATGGACAACTTCCTAGAAAAACACAACCTTCCAAGACTGACCCAGAAAGAAACAGAAAATCTAAACAGACCAATTACCAGCAACTAAATTGAAGTGGTAATAAAAAAACTACCAAAGAACAAAACCCCCGGGCCAGATGGATTCACCTCAGAATTTTATCAGACATACAAGGAAGACATAACACCCATTCTCCTTAAAGTTTTCCAAAAAATAGAAGAGGAGGGGATACTCGCAAACTCATTCTATGAAGATAACATCACCCCAATACCAAAAACAGGCAAAGACCCCACCAAAAAAGAAAACTACAGACCAATATCCCTGATGAATGTAGATGCAAAAATACTCAACAAAATATTAGCAAACCAAAAGAAAAATACATCAAAAGGATCGTACACCATGACCAAGTGGGATTCATCCCAGGGATGCAAGGATGGTACAACATTCGAAATTCCATCAACATCATCCACCACATCAACAAAAAGAGAGACAAAAACCAGATGATCATCTCCATAGATGCTGAAAAACCATTTGACAAAATTCAACATCCATTCATGATAAAAACTCTCAGCAAAATGGGAATAGAGGGCAAGTACCTCAACATAATAAAGGCCATATATGATAAACCCACAGCCAGCATTATACTGAACAGCGAGAAGCTGAAAGCTTTTCCTCTGAGATCGGGAACTAGACAGGGATGCCCACTCTCCCCACTGTTATTTAACATAGTACTGGAGGTCCTAGCCACAGCAATTACACAAAACAAATAAATACCAGGAATCCAGATTGGTAAAGAAGAAGTTAAACTGTCACTATTTGCAGATGACATGATACTATACATAAAAAACCCTACAGACTCCACCCCAAAACTACTAGAACTGATATCGGAATTCAGCAAAGTTGCAGGATACAAAATCAACACACAGAAATCTGTGGCTTTCCTATACACTAACAATGAGCCAATAGAGAGAGAAATCAGGAAAACAACTCCATTCACAATTGCATCAAAAAAAATAAAATACCTAGGAATAAACCTAACCAAAGAAGTGAAAGACTTATACTCTGAAAACTACAAGTCACTCTTAAGAGAAATTAAAGAGGATACTAACAGATGGAAACTCATCCCATGCTCTTGGCTAGGAAGAATTAATATTGTCAAAATGGCCATCCTGCCCAAAGCAATATACAGATTTGATGCAATCCCTATGAAACTACCAGCAACATTCTTCAATGAACTGGAACAAATAATTCAAAAATTCATATGGAAACACCAAAGACCCCGAATAGCCAAAGCAATCCTGAGAAAGAAGAATAAAGTAGGGGGGATCTCACTCCCCAACTTCAAGCTCTACTACAAAGCCATAGTAATCAAGACAATTTGGTACTGGCACAAGAACAGAGCCACAGACCAATGGAACAGACTAGAGAATCCAGACATTAACCCAGACATATATGGTCAATTAATATTTGATAAAGGAGCCATGGACATACAATGGCAAAATGACAGTCTCTTCAACAGATGGTGCTGGCAAAACTGGACAGCTACACGTAGGAGAATGAAACTGGACCATTGTCTAACCCCATATACAAAGGTAAACTCAAAATGGATCAAAGACCTGAATGTAAGTCATGAAACCATTAAACTCTTGGAAAAAAACATAGGCAAAAACCTCTTAGACATAAACATGAGTGATCTCTTCTTGAACATATCTCCCTGGGCAAGGAAAACAACAGCAAAAATGAACAAGTGGGACTCTATTAAGCTGAAAAGCTTCTGTACAGCAAAAGACACCATCAATAGAACAAAAAGGAACCCTACAGTATGGGAGAATATATTTGAAAATGACAGATCCGATAAAGGCTTGACGTCCAGAATATATAAAGAGCTCACATGCCTCAACAAACAAAAAACGAATAACCCAATTAAAAAATGGGCAGAGGAACTGAACAGACAGTTCTCCAAAAAAGAAGTACAGATGGCCAACAGGCACATGAAAAGATGCTCCACATTGCTAATTATCAGAGAAATGCAAATTAAAACTACAATGAGATATCACCTCACACCAGTAAGGATAGCTGCCATCCAAAAGACAAACAACAACAAATGTTGGCGAGGCTGTGGAGAAAGGGGAACCCTCCTACACTGCTGGTGGGAATGTAAATTAGTTCATCCATTGTGGAAAGCAGTATGGAGGTACATCAAAATGCTCAAAACAGACTTACCATTTGACCCAGGAATTCCACTCCTAGGAATTTACCCTAAGAATGCAGCAATCAAGTTTGAGAAAGACAGATGCACCCCTATGTTTATTGCAGCACTATTTTCAATAGCCAAGAATTGGAAGCAACCTAAATGTCCATCGATAGATGAATGGATAAAGAAGATGTGGTACATATACACAATGGAATACTACTCAGCCATAAGAAAAGGGCAAATCCTACCATTTGCAGCAACATGGATGGAGCTGGAGGGTATTATACTCAGTGAAATAAGCCAAGTGGAGAAAGAGAAATACCAAATGATTTCACTCATCTGTGGAGTATAAGAACAAAGGAAAAACTGAAGGAACAAAACAGCAGCAGAATCACAGAACTCAAGAAAGGACTAACAGGTACCAAAGGGAAAGGGACTGGGGAGGATGGGTGGGTAGGGAGGGACAGGGGGGGGGAAGAAGGGGGGTATTAAGATTAGCATGCATTGGGGGGTGGGAGAAAGGGGAGGGCTGTACAACACAGAGAAGACAAGTAGTGACTCTACAACATTTTGCTATGCTGACGGACAGTGTAAAGGGGTTTATAGGGGGAACCTGGTATAGGGGAGAGCTTAGTAAACATAATATTCATCATTTAAGTGTAGATTAATGATAACAACAACAACAACAAAAGCTGTTCCTGTGTGGTGACCTCCAATGAGTTCTACACAATGGTATAAAGGACATATAAAAGGGTAGGCAAAGGATTTGTTTGTGCTTATACAGAGGATCAAAGCCTAATTTGGCTACCCCAAAAATGACTTAAGATACAATATGAAAAAGAACTTCCAACATCAGCACTCTCTGGAAGACTCATGCCAGAAAATGATCATCAAAAAACCCCAACAAAGATCCACGCGCTGCTACAGGTGTAGACATACTCATCCCACTGGTTCCTAGACTTGCCATGGGAATGAAGAAGCAGATATCTAAGCCAGCCTGTGCATACAGTAAAACAACAAATTTGACTGGATCTACACTGTTGGAATTCAACCAAGAATTAGGAGAAGTGCAAATTGTATCGCTCCAAAATCTTACAACTACAGACTATTTACTGTTAAAAGAACATATGGGATGTGAACAGTCCCCAGGAATGGGTTGTTTTAAATTGTCTGATTTCTCTCAGACTGTTCAAGTTCAGTTGGACAATATCCACCATAATCATAGATAGGTTTTCACAAATGCCTAAGGTGCCTAACTGGTTTTCTTGGTTTCACTGGAGATGGCTGGTAATTATAGGTCTGCTTTGGTTATGTAACTGTATTCCTATTATGTTAATGTGTGTGCGCAATTTAATTAGTAGTTTAAAACCTATACATGCTGAAGTTACTCTACAAGAAGATATGTCGAAGAAATAATCAATCTTCCCATGTTTTCTTCCACCTGCAACTTCTATAGCTTTTCTTCTTCCTTCCTAATTACAACCCTTAAATAGAATTCATGCCTCATATCGAATTTACCAAGTATCATAATTCTTCCAAGTGGTAAAGATACCTCAAGACAAATGCTGTGCATAGAAGCCACAGGGCATAAATCTGCAAAGAAGTAAAAAACTAACCCTTTCAAACAATAAGGCTTCTATCTCACTTACCAACTTTACATTTCCCTGTATGGCCCCGGAAGATGACTGGTTAGCCAGAGACGGGTAAGATTCCTCAAGGGAGGAACAACCTAAGACAGGCACAGTCGCAGGGGGCCATCAGGTGAGAAATTGGGGATCAACAGAGGTGAGGCTTAGAACCTCACCCCCCCCCACCCCCGTTCTGAGAGAAATCTGCTGCATCCGTGGATGTCTTATTGCCCTTGTCTAGCTTGGATTAACACATAGTCTACAGGCACACACCTAATCATCTACATTTGCTCTCTTACAACACTAAACTATGTTTTCTACCTTTATCTTGCATCTACCTACCACTTCAGCATTTTATTAAAAATAATAATAATAAAGAGAGAAATGTGGTATGCACATATAAATCAAGTATAAAAATCAAACGAATATTCATATTTGAACTGTTTATAGTTCATAATGCATGATCAAACCTAAAGTTTCTGTGATGACTGCCCTTGTACTATTCACCATGTAACGTATTCACTATGTAAGAATTTGTTCTCCATGTAAGAACTTGTTTGTTATCCTTCAGAAGACTGGAGACTGATGAAAATTAGGCCTGGGGTGGATTAATGATTATACATTGAACATTGAGTCCCCAGTACAGAATTTTATTGTTGTTAACAACCATTTGATCAATAAATAGGAGAGATGCCCTCACAAAAAAAAAAAAAGTACACACTTCCAATTGTAAAATGAATAAGTAACCAGGATGTAATGTATAGCATAAGGAATATAGTCAAAATATTGTAACAACTTGGTATGGTGATAGCTGGTAGCTAGAATTATCATGTATATAAATGTTGAATCACTGTGTTGTACACCTGAAACTAATGTAATGCTGTGTGTCAACTACCCTTCAATAAATAATAATTATCTAAAAAAAAAAACAAAAAAAAAACTGGAAAGCAAGATCAGAAGTTTTGTCAGCTTGCCCATGGATATTCAGTTAATTGTTAAGAAAGGTGATTTTGAATTCTTCAAAGCATTGGATATTGCTCTAGAGGAGGATGCAGCAGCAGTGCTCTGAGGAAACCAGCGTGGCGAAGCTAGCACGTGGAAGTAAGCGGCCGACTCCATTTACAGAACTTAGCTTCCTGCTGTTCATTCCATGTTGCCCAAGCTTCCTGATATTGATGAAATTATCTTCAAGTGAAAGACCAAGACTTGGGAGAGAAGTTGAGCACGGAAAATCAATACTGTTTCAGTGGTTCCTGACCAGAACATTAAGCTCCTCTTTAAAAAGCACAGGGGTGGATCCAAGTGACTCAGTCCTAATTCCCTGGTTGGTGGGCACCATCACAAACAGTGTTAGATTTGGGTTTCTTAAAACCTCTAAAATCATTCGTGTCTGAGAGGTTAGCTGTTTTTTCAATGGTGTTAATACTGACTTGAGATTTTTCCTTTAATTGAAGTGGCATTTTAGTTAGGTATTAACTTGCTCTGTGAAAATGAAGATGACAAGAATTATTTGGGCTTTAGCTTGTGAAAAGAGAGCACATGTCAATAGCATCAGAGGACGCCGGCCATCAGGAAGGACAGAAGTGATCCCCTGGTTCTTTCTCATGGGATGTGTTTTGAATCTGATGTTGTTAAATATAAAAGAAAAATGAATGAATATAGTATAGTTTAGAAAAGGTTTTATTTGTCAATCTTGTAAGAATATGATCTTGACCTTTTTTCTTTCTCAAAATTGCTGAAGATCGGTTATATAACTTGTACATATCTACATATTTATTTATTTATAAGTATATATTTGTATATATGTATGTATTTGTATTTGTATGACTCCATAGCAGAGGTTGGCAAACTATGGCCTGAGGGTCAAATGCAGCCTGTTCCCTATTTTTGTAATAAAGTTTTACTGGAACAGCTGTGTATTTTTATATATTTATGTGTTATCTGTGGCTGCTTCTGTGCTACAATGATAGAGTTGAGTTGTTTTGACAGAGACCATATAGCCCTTTACAGAGAAATGTTTACTGATACCTGTTCTACAGCCAGATCTTTGTACTTGGCACATGATCGAATTAGAAGAGATAAATGTTCTTATAAAAATATCTGGTATGGAGCATATGCTATGCAAGGAAGGCACTTGTTGACATGGAGGTAAAAATGTATAGAAGAATGTGTAGAAACTCAAGAGGAGGAGCTCAGAATGTAATTAAAGGCCTCTAAAGAGATGGAGAGAAAAACGGTACTGAATTGACAACCTGGACTTAACTAAAACTTTACCAAAATGCCTATGAAAATGCATATATCACAAGATTCAATAAAATTCAATTAAAGAAATAAACAGTTATATTATGTGGTGGTCATTGTGCCAAGCCACAGAGTTTAGTTGCAGGATGGATGATTCATGGGCTTACCACATGAAGAACTAAGCAATATTTTTGTTGGGTTTCATTCTCCAGAGCTGTTGCTGGCGAGAGCACTGATCAAATTCCACCATTGAGCTGGTACACTGTGCAAAGGCAAAACTGAACTCCTCACCTTTCTTTTCAAGCCTGCTTTTCTTCATGTGCTCTTGCTTTGGGGAGAGACATCACCCTGCTGACCAGCTTGGTTGTCAACTTGTCTGCTCTCTCATTCTCTGTTCTATGCCTGAATCTGCATCCAAATTTGCTTTACCTGGTTTGCTGAAGCATGGCCTCTTCTCAGAAGATTCCCTGACCCCCCATCTCTTCTTCTTTCCACACCAGTGCCAGTCTGGGTTATATATCGTCCATGTATGTCCCCATAGATCCCAGTGCATATGTTTCATGTCAGGGCCCTTTCCACTGCGTGTTAATGGTTTCTTTAGTTGGGAGGAGTCCATTTCATATCATGTAAAACTAGGAGATGGTCATGTTTGTATGGAACATGGGTAAATGGATGTGGCCAGAGGTAGTAAACCAGGTTTCCCAGCTGCCCTAGGGTCAGTGCATATGTGAGTATATACATATTCATTTATTAAATAATTAACACTGCTAATGCTTATTAAGCATACTCCTCAAGCTGGACACTGTTCCATGTGCTGGGGATGTAGAAGTGAACAAAGCAGACAAAGTCCATGTCCTCATTTAACTTGCATTCTAGTGAGGACAGACCAACAATGAAGGTTTTCAAATGAACCTCACCACCACTGCCATGTTGAAGATAAAAGAAAATTGAGACCTATTATCTCCTTTAAACTCTTATTGGAACCATTAAGCTTTTATTCACGTTAGAAAACACTGTAAATAGGTAGACTTTTCTAAACTGTCAGACAAACCTCACAGTCAAGAATATAGTAATGTTATAAATTCATGAGAAGAAAACAACCATAAAATGGGGTGAGGTAATGACAAATGTTATGAAAAGAAAAAGGCAGGAAGAGGTGGACACTGAGTGGGTCTAGCTGGTGGCTGGTTTTGATAAGGTGCTCAGAGACAGCATCTCTGAAGGCATAATGCTTGGCTCCTGCTGAGACCAGAGTGAAAACAAGGGTGAGTGTGGGGTGGCCAGAGCAGAATGACAGTCAGAGAGAAAGACATGGGCCAAATTATGTAAAACTGTTCGGCCTTGGGAAGGAGTTTGGATTTTGTTCTGAATGTGAGGGGGAAAGCGGTTGGAGGGTTATGAGCATGAGGGTGACATGGTTTGGTTTGGTTTACAAAGTCCTCTGAGGTTGCTCTGTGGAGAACAGACCAGAGGACTATAGGAAGAGAAAGTGGAAAACAAATTGGGAGGCTTTGGCACTTGCGGGGAGAGTTGATGGACTTGGATAATGCTGGTGGTGGTGGCAGCAGTGAGAAGTGGTCAGACACAGGACCCGCTTTGAACGTAGAGCTGCCATAACTTGCTGAAGAATTGAGTGGAGATTAGGGAAACAGAGCAGCTAATCATGGGTGACTCAAAGGGTTTGGCCTGAGCAACCAGATGCATGAAGCAGTTATTTATACACATACACACACACACACACACACACACATCCCACATGTCATTGAGCCAACTGACTTACATGAAAACTATTTATTAAATAATCCAAATAATATTATACCTGGTTTCTTCAATGAAAGTAAAATTTTTCTCAGGTCACTTGTCTTTTTTTTTTATGAAATAAAAGTATCTAAAGAAAAGTTGGACTGGTGGTTGTGGTTACCCTGCGGGAGAGGGAGGAGGATAAAGGGGCACCAGAGGGGATGAGGATTTAATAATATGGTAACTGTTGAACCACTGTGTTGTATACTTGAAACCAATATAAGATTGTATATTAACTACATTTCAATTTTTAAAAGTGTATATGAAAAAGAAAAAATAAATAAATAATGAAAATCTTTTCTGTTTCTAAATAAATAAATATAAAGAAAAGTTGGTCCTTAGACCTTTCTTTTAATTCAATCCCACCTCCTCCTGTCACGGATGAAGGACCAGGCATCCAGAGAGGCTTGCAGCTCATCCGGAGCCACAGGCAGAAACCCTTCTTGCATTTCTTTTACAAATTTGGGCATAAATCACCTTGTCTTTTATAAAACCACTATTTTCTTTTTGTGTCTATTAAAAATATTTGAAGAGCAGCATGAGAAATCAACTCAGGAGTTGTTTTAAAGCAGTGACTTCATATTTTTAAAATATTCTCAGCACATGCATACATACTTTTTAAGACGTCCACAGCACCAGGCCTGTTGAGGTTACACATTCAGTTTCACTTACCCTCTCCAAAATGGTAAAATCTGCTCTTTCCTACTTTGTTTAAATTATACTTTCTCTTCTACTTTTAGTTATTCTATGTGGAAATCATCTACTGAATTACTTTTAAATTGAATATATAAACTTTTCCTCTACAGAATACCTTTAGCCTTATGTTTATAATCTTCAGCACACAGATGGAACAAAATGCACCTGAATATATTAAATTTTCTTTCCTCAGAGATGAAAGGAAGAAGAAAGTTTAAACTTTGAGGGTTTTTTTGCTGACATGTAGTCTTATTCATAATTCTTTTCCTTGTCACTCAGTATATCTTATGATACTGAACAGTCTTTTACAGTATTTTCCTGCTCACAGATTTCTGATATTATGGCATTCTTTAATGTGAAGATTATTAATTGTATAACAGCTTAGAAGAGTATATATCTTCATAATGTTTCTCAATCATGAATAAAAGCTTAGTGATTCAGGTAAGTAATACATTGTAAAATGGCAGTGGTGATGGTGAGGTTATTGAAAAATCTTCAAGATTCTTTCTCACTTGAAGAAACTAAGAATCTCATCTCTCTGACATTTGGGTTATCCTTCTAGACTAGATTGAATATTCTTTGGCACTAAAATTAAAATGTTATGTCCAGACCTAAGGCCCTATGTCTTTAATTCTGGCCTTTAGGAAGATGCCTCCTCCCAAATTAATACAATTCATATTGCATTGAATTATAGTGTCATGTTCAGTCCTCATTTCTCCCAGATTAAGAGAAGCGAAGTTTTTGTGGAGTTTTGGTGGAAAGATAAAAAACTGCACACAGAAGTTCATTATCTTGTAATGTGTGCTTTTCACACAGCACAAAAATGACGTTTTGGGTGAGTTTAGTCACCAAAAATGCAAGTGAAAACCCAGTTATCTGTAGTTTTAGTACATTGACTAGGCCCTGGAGTTTGCCAATGGGACACATAGGATCCTAATCCTAAATGGGGAGGAATCAGCTGATCCTGGGAGCTAAGAGAAATCAGGACAAACAGAGGGGAATGAAGTCCAGTAACCTAGAGGGCCAGAGCCACTGAGTTGAAGAAGCAAAAGTCTCCTCCAGGGTGTAGGGGCTGAGAGAAGACTCTAGCTATCTGCCTGCTTTGTTAAGTCATACTCGACAAGTTAGGCAACTCCGATATTTACTCTTTTGATGATGCAGTCCTTGGCTCTGCCTTACGTGCGCTACCCACTTCTCCACCCCACAGTGGCCGTTCTAATGAACAACCCAACCATCCCCACAACCTCCACTGACATATTAAAATTTGTATAAGTAAATTCTCCTCAACTCTAACAACTCTTCACGCTGTCTTCTGAGATGTTTTCTCTTATAAACTAGCCTGTAGTCACTGTCCAAAACTGTCAGCCCCCATTGTTCTTAACCAGAGATAATCACTTTTGTTGTCCAAGTAAACAACAAGAGTATTTCTGAGGTGAAGCCACTTAACAATAGGAAGTCTCTGTTTTTTGTTATGTTGTTTTTCAGATTGCTTATTTCATGAGCCCTGACACCTACTTATCTTTAACTGTGTCTGCTTTGATCCCATTCTTCTTTAGTTTAAATTATGGAATCCTCCGCTCATGACCACCACCACCACCCCCCATCCCTAGGCACAGTTTTAGTCAACATTTCTCCTTACTTGGGCAAGGCTGCCATCTAGACTCTAGAGACAGGACTACAAGCAGAGGAATAAAGAGTCACCATCCATCTGTTTTGGAGATAGGCTCAGAGGAGGCAATTTAGCTAAGTCCTATCTTTATATTAAAATCAGCTATCATAGCCTCTGATTGCTCATAATCAGATTTTTTATACCCAAGCCCTTCTCCTCAGTCATTTCCTTTCGTAGACTCAGTTGGACCCCCTGTGTGGAGCTTTCTCCATGGTCTGTCTCCCTTCACTTGGGCCTTACTCTTTTCTGTAACTATCACAAACAAATCATTATTTTGAAAAATGATTGCAGATTTAAAATAATATCAGTTGCATGAGAATACTGCATTATCAATGTTTATCTGACTTGGAAGAAATATAGGGAATATTTTGGTTTTTTAGTTTCTCTTTCTAAGTGTTTTACCTGAGGGTTTCAGCTTCAGGCAAGTTCAGTATGGATTTGGTAAGACTGAAAAATGACAACAGAAACTTGGGGGTTAAAAGGGGCTCATACCAAGCTTTATTCTCACGGTGGCAGGTCAAGTGCTAGACTCACATCTGCCTCTGCAGCAAGCCCATCTCAGTCTCTGCCTCTGCTGCAGCCTCAGTCCCAGGTGTTGTCTCTACTCCAGGCTCTGCTTCTGCTCTTAGCCTCTAGTCTCTTACTTCCCAGTCTCTGCTCTCTTCTCTAGGCTCTGCTTTTAGCACTGGGGGAGCTCTTTTTATAGCAACACAGGCAGTAATAGCTTATTGCCAACAGGTACACAACTATGTGCCTGCCACAGTAAGCCAAGTATTACATCACTGCACATGCACAGTGGGCAAGATTAGGATCAGGTGAGGATCCTGGCTGTGGAACTTCCATTTTCCCTATGCTAAGTAATTCACTAAATGTTATTTATTCCTAATGACTAGTGTTGATTAGCTATAAGGGTATTTAATGGTATTTCAAATCAACCCTAAATAAATAAACTTAAAGCAATTGATCTGAGGGTCACCATGGGGTTTGGCTGTGTGTCCACCTAGAACTTATGAATACTCAGGAGGCTGCTTGGCTTAAGGACTGGCTAAAAGAACACAGGAACCAGAGGCCAAACTAGGAGGTCATGTCTGGTTTCCAATCTTAAGAATAAAAGGAAAACCACAAATGAGAGACAGTTGAAGGACTCCTTCTCAACTCCTAGCAAGAGGATGGAACAAGTGATATCTAGAGTTGGTGGAGTCACTGGTCATGACCAATACACATTTGTTCTTTTAGATTAGGGCCTATTTCATAAACTAAGGCTTGTAGAATTTTAGAGGTAGAGGGAACTTTGAGAGTACGTGTTAGGCAAAGCCATACCTTTGTGCTGTCATTCATCACTAGAAGTGGGGAGAGGCATCTCAAGAAACTTAACATTAGACATTATGTTTAAAGGAGTTTGAAATTTGTTGTTTGATTTTCATTTGCCTGTCCTCAGAATCTTGATTTTAGATCTCTGAATGATGCCCTACAATGCCTTAATTGAAGCTTTAGTGAAAACAAGCTCATTACTCCCTGGCTCTCTCCTCCCGGCCTTCTAAACATACACACACACACACACACACACACACACACACACACACACATCTGTTAGTTCATGAATGGTGTGAAAATTGAACTCGGTCAGACTCTGAGGATAGAAAGGATTTTGATAGGTTGGGAGGGTATAGTATAGTGAATTATAAGAAATACATATTTGGTTATTCAGATGGCCAAATATGTATTTCCCAGATACATCTGGTTTCATCCACAGTTCCTAAAGACACTGCAGAGTCTTAAAGAAAAATGGGTGCCTTGTCATGTTAACGAGAGACTTTTGGACCCCACCCAAGGGCAGAGGCTACAGGTTGAATCAGCCAATGGCCAATAATTTAGTCAGTCATGACTATGCAAAGAAGCCCTCACAAAAACCCCTGAAAAGAGTTTATCAGTCTCCTTGATCCTGCTTCTCAGTCAGAGAGAGAGCTTCTATGCTTGAGGAATCAGACAGAACACATCCATGTGCCACCAAGCCAGGCCCCAAGCTCCACGAAGATAGAAGCTCCTTTATTTGGGACCTTGCCCTATATATATCTTCATCTGACTGTTAACTTGTATTCTTTGCAGTATCCTTTATTAAACTGGTAAACTTGAGTGTTTTCCTGAGTTCTGTGAGCCCTCTAGCAAATTAATCAAACCTAAGGGGGAGGTTGTGGAACCTCCAGTCTATAGCCCATATGTCAGAAGCACAAGTAACAGCCTGGGGCTTGCAATCTATGTCTGGAGTCGGGGGTGAAAGGCAGTCTTGTAGGATGAAGCCCCTAACCTGGGAAATCTGGTGCTGTCTCCAGACAGATAGCATCAGCACTGAGTTCTCAGACACCCTGCTGGTGTTCAAGAATTGCTTGGTGGTGTGTGTGTAGGAAGACCCTCCCCTTCCCTTCCCGAACATGCATTGGAATTGGGTCTGGGAACCCCAAAGGAGTTATACTACTATTACTGCTGTGTATAATATTATTATTGTTGTATATGAAAAAACATATAACAGAGAGAAAAGAAGATAGTGTGGTAGCAGAAATGGCTCCTTGTCACCTAATATTCAGTCTCCCGTTTCAAATGAATAGAATCTGCCCCTCTGCAGAACAAGAAAGCAACCTACAGTATGGGAGAATATTTTCATAAATGACTCATCTGATAAGGGGATAATATCCAAAAAGTATAAAGAATTCATACACTTCAACAACCAAAAAACAAATCACCTGATCAAAAAATGGGCAGAGGACCTGAACATTTTTCCAAAGAAGAGATACAAATGGCCAACAGGCACATGAAAAGATGCTCCACATTGCTAATCATCAGGGAAATGCAAATCAAAACCACAGTGAGATACCACCTCCTACCAGTTAGAATGGCCAAAAAGAAGAAATAACAAATGTTGGCAAGGATGCAGAGAAATGGGAACCCTCCTACAGTGTTGGTGGAAATGTCAATTGTTGCAACCATTGTGAAAAGCAATAAGGAGGATCTTCAAAAACATAAAAATAGAAATATCATTCGATCCAGTAATTCCATTTCTAGGAATTTACCCAAAGAAAACAAAATCCCTGGTCCAAAAAGATATATGTACCCCTATGTTTACTGCTGTACTATTTGCAATTGCCAGGATATGGAAGCAACCTAAGTGTCCATCAGTAGATGAATGGCTGAAGATGTGATACATATACACAATGGAATATTATTCAGTCTTAAAAAGACCAGTTCTATAGTGTTCTCTTAAACCTCCTTAGAAAAGCTACTTGGAAACTGATTATTGTAATGGACCTCCCAGCCCACCTGGTTTCTCTGTCTCCAAACTCTCTCTCTTACACCGCACACAAGATGTGGTACCAGCTCACTTCAAAGAAACCCTAGATCGCTTCTGGAAGGCATGATGTCAATGAAATGGGACATAAAAAAATGTTGGCTTCAGAGGAAGACTCCAGTGCAAAAGGACAGAACTCTGTCCTAGTCATCTTTAGAAATAATCAAATCACTTATATCAGACTAATGACAAGAGTTTTTCATAAGTCTGAGTTTACATTTATTAATTTCTAACTTGACTTTAATCTCATCAGTAGGTTTAAAATTATATATACAATACCTCACCTAGCACTCTCAACATCTTCAGCTAACTAAAGTCAGTTGAGAACATCCAGAAAACACAATCTTCTCCAAGTAATAAAATAAAGCTAAAGCAAATATAAAAATCAACCAGGGAAAATATACCAGACATTATATTTAAGCAGCTCTCATACAAAGTGTTTGAATGGACAATTTTTAAAGACTGTCTTCATAGTAGTCATATTTCATGAATCACTGAAAGTTATATCTTAAAATTCTGTTAAATCCCAAATTAAAATCCTGTTCTTTATAAGATGAAATTCAAAGGGCAGTTGCAATCTGGTGCTAGTACAGGCCATCAGATACGGCAGACTGCAATTTCACCTTTATATATTCCAGAAATAATCCTATATTATTATAAATAGCTCTCAGCCATGGTGGGTTATAATAATTCTCATGCATTCCTAGAAAACATCCAGAACATTTTCAAAGCAAAACAAAACTGGAAAATTATTGAGTTCTAATCTACTAAACTATGTACTGAATTCAATTTTCATCTCTGTATAAAGTGTGCAAATTATTTGCATGAAATATGTGTCCTGTCAGTGTCCTATATCTTCATCCTTAAGTGACATTCATGTTAATGGACACTGTCTTGCCAGTGGGTTTCAGCCCTGGACAAGTTCACTATAGAGCCAATGAGACTGAAAAATAGACAATGGAATGTTCTTGAGGTGAAAGGGATTATACCCAACTTTGCTCACATGGCCGCAGAGCAATCACTAGAATCCCGTCCACTCAGAGCAAGTCTGCATGCAGCAAGCCGGTCTCTGCCTCTGGGCCTGTCTGCCCTAGCAGCCATCTCAGTCTCTGTCCTCGGTGCTGTCACCACTCCAGTCTCTGCTCTCCTGCAGCCATGCAGACTTGCAGCAGCTCAGAGCACTGGGCAGAGCTCTTTATATAGAGTCAATAACAACGTATTGCCCACACGTGTATAGTGAGCAAGCCAAACAAGGCCAGGTGAGAATCCTGGCCATAGGAACCTTCACTTTCTCCACACTCCACCCCTCCAGGATTCTTGCCTCTCAATCTATGCACCATCAATCTTCTGCAATGGGCCCTGTGTGAGGAAGCTGGAACATTGTAACTAAATTCTACAATAACAACAGAAGCTATGACAGTATACAAATAACAAAAATTACGACAAATTATAATAACCTACAAGCCTGAGGAGATCCATTGCCACCAAGTGGTCATCCTGGCTGTATTCAAACCAGTTCTACTGAAATGAGTTAACCAAAAGGACCATGGGTGGGCCGTACAATACCCACCTTCTCCAGCCTCTCCAGCAGAAAGTCTAGCATACACACAGGCTGGTCTTGTCACTTTGTCTCTGGCTTCTGCTTCTTCCTCCACAGCGGCTAGAACCACTGCTCTGGTTTCAATTGTTGCCACAGCTCCAATAAGATTCTATTTGACTTTCCATCCAATTTCTCTCTGTATGTTCCTGCCTTTATCAAATCAACCCACATCTGGGTCCTCGTGACCTTCATGGGGCCCTTGAAATTCTTCCTTTGAGGAGCAGACCATATTTCCCTTCCAGTCTCTGCTCTCCTGCAGTCATGCAGCCCTGAGCACTGAGTGGAGCTCTTTATATAGAGTCAAGAACAAGATGTTGCTCACATGTGTGTAGTGAGCAAGCAGAACAGGGCCAGGTGAGAATCCTGACCATAGGAATCCTCACTTTCTCCACAGATACTTTCACCTCAAGGAAAAAGTAGGTTTGTTTCCCATTTAAGATTGCATATCTTTTCCCCTAATGCCTCTGTGCCCTTTTCCCTCCCCTCACTCTCAGCTGATGACATCTCATACTGCACTGAGAAAACTGAAGTCACTAGTCGGGAAACCATGTTTTCCGTACTGCCCATATTTCATCCTGCTACAATAGGAATTATATGCCTTCTTCTATTAAATTTGTGTGCTTCTCTCTTGTTAACCTGTCTTTTGTCAGTTCAATTTACAGGGCCCTGGCCAGAGAATCTAGGAAGATAGTAGGAAAAATAAATTTTCCTCCCCTACAGTAGATTCCAAATACTCATTTTTTTTACCCTCTATTCTTCTCTCAGTGCCTGGCACAGAGATGACATTTAATATATGTTAGCTGAATGCATGAGTGGGTGCCTTATATTTTTATCCCTTAAAAGACCTCACACTTATAGGAAAGTCAAAAAAATATGTATTGAATTGAATTAAAGAGGCCTTGTGATTGATGCAAGTATGAATTGGACCATTATTAACTTCAAACTAATTCCACTATGTCAGAAATAATGCCTAAAATGTTAAAAAATTCCCTTTAAAATATAGCCTTTTCTAAAAATTGCATTAAATAAATGGACCTAAGGTGACTGTTACTCAAGTTTTCAGGAAAACAAATATTTTGCCTTCCATATTGTTTTTCCTTGTCACAGAAGAGCAGTATTTTATTACACTTTCCTTTTTCAATGTGTAGCTTTGGTTGTATAATTTAAATGTATTATGTATTTGCCTTGTAAAAAAATTCATGAGAAAGTTTAAATATAAATAACGCATTGTTTTTTGGAAATTTTATAATTCAAGCTAATTTAAAATCATGTAAATCGCCATCCATCAAGCCCTCTTTCAAAACATTTTTTTTTTTTTGGCTGACAGTAAAATTTTTTAGTTCAGTTCTCTTATTTTTAATGAGGCACATTTTGATGATTGAAGGGAACTAGTGTACTTGACCTTGAAGGAATCTGAAATCAGTGTCATGCTGAAGGAGCTATGTTAGATAGATAGAAAATAAAATTTTCCCTGGATAAACAGATATTCTTCATGAAAAAAGATAACATGCCACAGTCTTCCATTTTAAAAGTGGAAAATAGACTATTCTTTGAATTTATACTGCTTTCTCCAATAGAAAGAACTCCAGGTTGGATGACAAAAGATTTGTGTTCTGATCTGGGCCTTTTTCCTTGCAAGCCTTGGGAATTGTCTAGGCACAGAATCCCCCAGCACCTGAGCTTCCTCTCCTGTAAGAGGAGGGGTTGGAATGGAGGTCTCAATCAGCTTTGAAACTTTGCAGTTCTATACTTCAGTACCACCACTGCAGATCTTGTGAGAATGTGAAAACACTAAGCCTTATTTCGTCTTAACTAATACCCTCAGCTTTTCTCTTTGAAAATTAGAGTTTAGTTGTGTTTGTAAGTAAATGACATCACTAGATAAATGGTTTCATACCATTGTTGACAATAGTTGAATGTGGCTTGCCCTCAGAAACAATCATTCTTTGATAATATGGATTATGTATTTGCCTCATTAAAAATATGGAGGATAGAAGATATATAAGGACTCAGGTAGCTATTATTCTCATCTGCCCATGACCCTTTCATATTCCCCTTCTGGTTCAGCATTCTCTTCCCTTTTAGGAATTTCTCCACACCACTTCATACATTCTGGAGGGATTTTCAATCACAGTACCTTGTCCTCCCTTGCATTTGATACAGTGGCCACAGTGATTGGTCCAGGGGATAAGAATGTGATCCAAACTAGGCCAGTTAGAGTTTTCTGTAGAATTCTCTAGATTCAAAGTTTATGTATATGGGGGATAACTATTTCTCTTGGATTTTGTGTTCAAATGTATGCCAGTAACTGTTGAAAGGTGTTTAATTTACCATATATAACAAGATTGCTTGTAATAGGAAAGAATGAGTAGAAGCAGAGATCAGCAGAGATGTGGGTTAGATGGAAAGATAGAGGGCATTGGGTTCCTTATTCTAGGCCCTGATTCTGGACTTCTTCTAGAATTTTCTCATTTGCCTGTTGGGACATGTTCCTTCTCATTTCATCATCCCTGGTTCTTTGACTATGCAGCTCCCAACCCTTGCTTTATCTTCTCTGGCTCTGACATCCATCTTGGTGTTGGCTTTTGTATCTCCTCATTCAGTTCTATGAACTAACCTAAGAATCTTCTTAGCTAGGTGAGTTAATAAATCCCTTTCTTTGTTTATGACAGTTTGAGTTGGATTTTAGTTTTTTGCAACAAAAAGAGTCTTGACTGATACCCGTTGTAAATGCATAAATGGTGTTGAAACAACTGAAATTGAAGCAAATATGTTTTATGAGCTACTGATCAGGAGTGCAGTATGTTCAGCCACCAATACATAGTGACTCATGCATTCATGAAGTCACCTTATCTTTGTGTCTGTGAAATAAAGGTGGGGGACTTATTCCTAGAATGACTCATGAATAAGAGTTGCTAAAAAAGAGAAAACAGACCCAAAATGCAGTCACTTGTGCTAACTAAGTCCATGTCACCAAACTAAGACGTACTACCTAACCTAACTGCAATTTCAACTTCACCCAGGAATGTAGTCTTAAACCAGTAAATCTGGAATTTCCTGGTCAGCACTAGTGAGGCAAGCTACCTGATAGACACCTTCCATCCCCCAAAGAAAGGTGAGGTGATCTGCTCTTTCCTTGCATCTGCCCCTTCTGCCTACAAAAATCTCCCATTTTGTTCAGCTCTTTGGGAGAATTTTCTGTCTGCTAGACGGGATGCAGCCCAATTCATGAATCACTGAATAAAGCCAATAAGATCTTCAAAGTTTACTCAGTTGAATTTTGTTTTGTAAGAGTCTATTGATGTTGCTGATGCCTTCAATGCCTGAAGTTCTGTGGTCTTTTTACATCATCTGGTGAACTCAACTAGAATGAGCAATAATCTATGTAGACTTTCAAAGTCCCTGTTGGGCAGGAAAAATTTTCCTGTACCCTTCAAGGTTCTTCTAGCTGGTCCAAGAATCAAATTGACATGAGACAGATTAACAGGAGAAAATCAAGCTTAATTACATATGAACAGAGAACCCACATAAACAGGAGATTCCAAAGACAGTCAGACAAAATGAGGTCTATATGTCATCCTGCACTAAGGAAGAGGGGGTAGGGGTCTGAGACTTGAAAAGGAAAGCAATTTACAAGTAGATGAAAGAGTAAATGGTAAACAAACATTTCCTGGGCCACACAGAAACAATGGGAAGTAAGGAGGAATTTTAACCAATAGACATTGTTATATTCCTCCCTGTCTACCACCTATGATATGTAGGTCATATCATAATGCACTTACCTATGGTGTTAGCTATCTTCCTGGAGCAGGTCCTCCACCTAAATTCTTTCAGGAAGTTTGGGAGAGGGTCAAAATTTCTTTCTGAGTATTTTAAGCTTGAATTGTTTTCAGCCCAGCATAATCGGCATGCCATAGTGGCACATTTTGGGGCAGCCTGCCCATGGGCCCTGCCTCCCCTTATGGTTTCCTATATAATCCATCTACCCATTCAAACAAGAGGACCCAACTATGGCATTCTACTCCTCTTTCTGGACTTACAGACTCTTCTCATTTGCTTGATGGGATCTGTCTGCATATTTTCATCATCCCTGGTTTCTGAGCTCTTGTTTGGGTACCCAGGCTTTGACAACCAATATTGGACATGTTTCTCTAGCCTGACACTGATACTTACTGTAAGATAAATTTTAGCTGAAATAAGCAGGCAAAGAGAGGCAACAAAGGGCCCGGTAGTTTATTTGAATGCCACTCCTGAGTGATGTTCCGTGGTCTGGGTACTACAGGCCGGGGAAGTCACACCCGGTCAGGGAGGTGGGCGCTTATAAGGGATTAGGAGGGGGAGGAGTGGGCAAGCTGTCCTAGGGGGTGTGGAGAGGTATGATTGGCTAAAGGTGACATAATAGACAACTAGAAACTATTTTTCCTTCCAAGAGGGAGGAGGCTGACATCCGAATCTTAGCTGGCACATCAGAAGGATGGAATTCAGGAAGAGCTGTCCCCTTTCCATATAAGGCACAGACCTTGGGGTCTGGTCTGTTTTCCCCCTATGGCATCTCTCTGTTCTGTTTGCATGTTCTTGTTTTTCCTTCCTCCAGCCTAACACTTACCTCACCTACTAGCCTCATAGTAAGAGACATACCCCTTTCCCTTAGTCATCACACTAGAGGAAGGACATCTGACAGTGGAAGGGATGGTGTCTTATTGAGCAAGAGTTTACTGGCCTAAATGGAAGCTACTACTTGGACCCAGGAAATTTCTCTGGTCTTCTAGAAACTATGAAGTAATCGTTAGAATCATACCCTGAGACCACTTACCTAACTCTCTTCTGCTGTCTCTTCGCCCAAGAATTCAGCCTTGCTTCTCTTCTTTCTTCTCCCTCTACTTCTCTGGTCTATAAATGCCCTGACTCAGGGCTAAGTAAAAACGAACGCATAGGTGTGGAGGTAAATGATGAAGAAAAAATTAGAAAATGAGCCTTTGTGTAATATGCTTATGTGTACAACATGGTATCTTTTACTTGGGAATGGAGGAAAAGCTGTTGATTAGGAGATTCTTAATTACATATTTTTTTTCCAATGTGGGAGCTTCTTTAAGGGAGCTGAAAAAACTGAATGAAGGAGCTCAAACACATTCAACAGGGTTGAAAAATCAGAAATTGATCTTTCAATTTTACCTAAGTTAAAAACCAAACCAAAAACACTTAGCTAAAAAACAAACAAAAAATCCCCAAAACTAGCTACAGAACTACGTAGAAGGGGGTTGTTTTGAAAATGTTCCTTTCTCCTCCCAAATTAGTTCAGAGGGTAAGCCACTGATAAAAAAAAAAAAAAAGAGCCTTTTCTCTTTCAAAATGGAGTGCATTAGTAATTTGAGATTGTCATATTAGTTCTTTGAATATTTCTAATCTCCCCCAAGATTGTCTCTTACTTCTTCCTAAATTAAGCAGAACAATACTCATCTGGTGGCTGTATTATGTCATTGGAAAACTGCTAGGCTACCCACTTTCCTAAAACCTCCTCTCAAGTTTAAGAATAGTGGTTATTAATGAAGGGGAGAAAAACATACCATACCAAAATGCATCTCTTTGGCATATTGATTATTCTGATGATTTTTGCGAAACAGCAGACGCAGGAGAAGCTCTGAAAACCAAGTAGACATTGCCCTTTGTAAGAGATGTATAAAGAAAATTTCAATTTGTAAGGGCGTCTCCCTTTAGACCAGGAAGAGGAGAATGACTCTAAATCTCATGAAACTTATCAATGGAAAAGATGTGGCAACTTAAATCTGCATAACAACCTGACCCTTATTTACTGTGCTTTGCCTGATAACCTGCCATAACTGACCTCCCCAGCAACATCTCCTTTTGTATTTAGCTGATGGTATTTAAGGAGACAGGTTGAGCCTTTGTGGGGAAGTTACTCACTTTTCCTGGATCTCTCTGTCGTATACAGGAGGCATACGTTTTATTAAACTTATTTTTCTTCTGTTAATCTTTTTATTATAGGGGGTCTCAGTCAAGAACCTAGAAGGGTGGAGGGAAAATTGTTGTCTTCCCCTATGCTAGAAAAAGGAACAGATGAAAATTTCTTAAGCATTGGCTAGAATCCCAAAAGTAATACGTAGGAGATACTCAGGAGAATCAGTAAGACAATTAAAGAGTATTTCAAAATGAAGCATAAAAATCAATGTTAGAAAGTAACATGGATATTTGAGTATGGAGAATTCCCATACAAACTAGTAATTTAAGGAACTAACATTATGGGTATTCTGAAACACGCAGAACACATCCCTTGCAAAGTTGTCTTACACTTGTAATTCCTCTCTATTAATAGCTTGAGGAAGCTGTGCTGAGATTTGCAACTGGGGTCCCCATGGATCCAACAGTTGTTTCTGGTAACAATTTATGATTTCCATCTTAATGATGCTGATGGTGTTGTTAGGCAGGAAAATAGATATGAGCAGAATGGAAAGAGAAGAAGGCCAGGAAAGTCCACTAAAAAGACCCAGAGTTAATCAATTAAAACTCAAAAGCCAGGAGTAACTTAGCCTGGAATGTTTGAATGTTCCCCAAATAAAGGAAGGTAACCTCAGCTTACCCCATGTCTTTATTGTGTTAATCATGCAGGCCCAGCCATAAACAACATAGTAAAAGGCAGGAAAAATTTCATCCTAAAAATAAGATTGCATTTTAATAGCAATATAGCAATAACAAACAGACAATAATTCAGCCCGCCTTGGAAGCGGGGCAGGTAGTCTTGTTTGATATGCTCCCAAACCAAGATGCTGGTATCCCAGGGAGAAATCAGAGCAGTAAAGTTCCTTGTGTTAAGTTAACTTAAATATTCAAAGACCACTTAACAAGTCTGTATTCCCAGCCCTTAGTCACATTCCTGAAGAATCCTTAAGAGGGGGAACCCCCAACCTTTCGGGGCAATCCTCTCTCTGAGGTCCCTCGCAGTTTCTAGGTGTGTAACCTTTTAACTTCAAACTTTCTCCAGTCTTTCAGGGTGCCTGTCCTCCCTGAGGTTGCTTTCTGCACTTTTTCTCCTTTTAAATAACTTTAAATAAAACTTTTACTTTGCCTCACTACTGTGTCTCCGCCCTTCAATTCTTTGTTGCAGCGGGGACAAGAATGGAGGAGAATACACAATGCTCCCCCAAAAGTATGATGAGGGAAAGAACCTTCTCCTTTCCTTGACACTTCAGAAAACGTTATTGCTCTGACAGCATTTTTTTCATTTTCTTATGTTTACAGTGTATCTTTTAGAAAATAATTTTTGAGTCTTTTGATTAAAAATTAATGTATTATTAAGGGAAATGTTATTAAAAATATAAAAAAGTCCTCAAAATCACCACAGGAACAACACAATTGGTTCACCTTTGTGAATTTTATTTTTGTCTTTGTTCATATTGATACATATTTTATACAGTCTTTCAGAATGCACATAAAATTTACATATCTGCTCTTTTCACTTAACTTTCTATTGTAAATTAAAAAAATAATATATAGTTAATATGCAGGTCTATACTTAACATTTTCAAATGCCTGTTGTTAGACATTTTGGATGTTCATAAATTTTGCTGTTCTAGGTATGTTTAGTAGAAAGAATTATGGAGGCAGCCCAGATGGAGAGAGAGCTGGGATCCAGCATCCTTGATATTTCTACTGAACTAAACCTGCTCCTCACCTGCATCTTTACTCTAAATGTTTTAGGCAACATCTTTTCTACCTATTTGTGGTCATCTACAGTGATTTTGAACAGGCCACTGCTGCAGATTATGGCCATGGTAACTGTAAAGTAATCACTATGTTGTAGCACTTTTCAAACTGGGCTCTTTAGACCTTTGCAAAGCCTTCTACTAGAAGTGGGGAGGGGTGGTATGAGTGGTTGGGGTTCTGAATCCCCTACCCCAGCTCCAGCCAGAGCAGTTGTCTTATTGAGGCCTAGCATTAAACAGAAGCCTGAATACAACTGGACTGGATCAGTGAGGTACACCATGGCAACAAGTGCTCACAGGGGGCATCACTGACCTGTTTGAGGATTTAAACACCTTGGTGGTGAGCCAGGGTGTTCTTCACAAAGGCAAACTAGGATGGCTGTGATGGTCATGATCTTTCTTGAAGACCGAAGGCCCTGAGCAGATCTGATGTCTCCAAGATATGGAGCGTCTGCACGTGCCCTCGTTGTAGAGAATGCATTGTTCACTGGTCTTTCCATTTCTGCTCTCCTCCAAGCCATTCTCCAAAGTGTAGCCAGACAGCTCTTAACTGAACACAGGGCACAGTAGTTCTTTATAGTGAGAGTCACAATATCTGAGTAACTAGTTCTAATCCCCAAATTTCTCTTATAAATCTAAGATTTGGAAAATCTTGCCTAGAAAAGATAAGACTTTTCTTGCTATACTCACTTGATTGGGCATTGGCAGAGACCCAGGAGTCTTATTGCTAAAAAAGTTTACCTTAACCATCATGGTTAGAGGAAATGGGATTTCAGTGGCAGTCTCCTTACATCCCTTCTTCAGTTGCCAAAATCATTGGGAGGAAATGCTTGTTTCTCTTATAATTTCGGTGCAGTGGTTGGGGGCCTACAAATTACCTAACAATAAACAGATTAACAGGAGAAAAGATGAAGTTTATTTACATGTGCACTGGGAGTTGCTCAGGAAAGAGTAATTCAGTGAATAGCCCTAGATAAAGGTCTGTGTATCAACTTAAAAGGTAATGGTGGTTTGTATGGTGATGGGAAAGTATGGATGGTTCTACTAGGCTTTTTGATGCTAATGGCCAGCTGAATTCACACTTCCTGGTGCTAAGGGTCAGTCTTTCCTAAATAGGAAACTTCCTTGGAGGTTGGGGGTGGGTATTTCCGGGAGGCTCTGCTTAAGTTTAAATAATGTGGGTTTTTTTGTGGTTGGTGATTGCTCAGATGTTTTCATTTTAAAGTAATTTTCATACTGCTTTGGTGGGCTATGAACATCTTCAGTATTTAGAGTTCATAAAACTTACTGTTGAAAAAAGAGATTCACATATCCAAGTCCTTCCAGGAATACTTGAAAGTTTTCAATAACTGAATCAAGTAACAAAAAATTGATTCCCCTTCAATATCAACATCCACATTGACAAACCTTGTTTATCTATTTTAGAAGAATTTATTTGACTTCGGAGCAAAAGTATTTCAGTCTCAAAATTACATCTGTTCCAGTCAAGTAAATTCACTCTATCAACTAGTGTATCAGCATTTAATTCAGAGGAGTATTGTGTAAATTAAAAAGCAACTGAAGATTTATCAATATTGATAAACCATTCTTTCAAATTTTCTTGTATCCACATTTTGAGTATCCAGTAGCCACATGTGACTAGCAGTTCTATATACACTAACCTTTCAGTTCATCTGAGGCTCTAGGCTCTGCTTGCCTCAAGGCCTTCTTATATGCTCTTTCTTCCTTCTAGAAAATCTTCAGCGCTGCTGGACTAACTCTTCTGTGACATAGGTTAAATGTTATTTTCCTAGAGAGGCTTTCCCTGACTCCCAAATCTGAGTTGGGATTTTTTGTTCTACTTTCTCAGAGCATCCTATACATTTTCTTCTTAAATCTTACCACAGTTTCAAGTAATGCTCTCAAAGTACAATTTGTCATTTAATATCACACTGGAAATTATGTCTGTTTTGCTCATCACTGAGTATTTTGTGCCTTGAGTAGTACTTGGCACATATAGAAAATAAGTAAGTAGCTGTTGAGCAAATAAATCAAGAGGAAGAGAAAAGACTAGATAATATAAAAGGCCACTGAGAGTATAAGATCTCTGAGAAAGTTGCCTTCTGCCCTGCAAAATGAAGCTGCAAATCATCTGATTTATGGAATTTGGTTACCCATGTATATTGACAATGAAGAGTGATATTGGAATAGATTTTGGTAACATACTGGGGTCACTTGAAATAAATCAGGCAAGGTTGAAATGTAGGATGCAGTAATAGTAATAAAACCATCACTTAGTTACTCTAATATTTCTTGTCTCTAGAATGACGGATATGGATTAGCTGATCTACAAGAATTTTCCATAATCTTCGCTGTCTTTCAGATGAGTTAAGGGAACATAGGGGAGAAAAAGTTTTCCGCAACCTTCTTAATGTCCCTGGCTGGGTCTGAAAATTAGACTGGCAAAGACAGATCACCAGGAGACAAGCATAAAATTTATTTAATGTAAATTGTATGGGGCACAGGAACTGCCATATGGAAATCAAAACCCAAAGAAACAGTTAAACTGAGTGTTCTTATACTAGGTTTGATGAAAAGTGGAAAATCATGAAAAGATATGATACGACAAAGAGTATGAGCTAAGTGTAGTCAACTGGGAGAATTTTAGCAAGATTGTTGTTCAGATTCCTCTCTGTATCCCTTTGTCTTCAGAGATAAGGATGTTCCTTTCCTTCAGGTATAGAGAGGGCACATCTTACATGAGGGTTTTATGACTTGCTTCAGTGGGGGTAAGGTTGTCAAGAAACAGAACATTAAACAACATTATCAAGAAAGTGAAATGACTACCAACAGAATGGTAAAAAATATTTGCAAATCATTAATCTGATAAGGAACTTGTATCGAGAATATATAAAGAATGCTTAAAGCTGAATAATAATTTTAAAAAGCATAATTAAAACATGGGCAAAGGATTTGTATAGACATTTCTCTAGAGATATATAAATGGCTGATAAGCACAAAAAAGATGCTCAAAATCATTAGTCACTAGGGAAGTGCAAATCAAACCACAATGAGATATTACTTCACTCCCGCTAGGAGGGTTATAATTTTTAAAAAGTGAACAATAGTAAGTGTTGGTAAGCATGTGGTAAAATTGGAACCCCCATATATTGCTGGAAGAAATATAAAATGGTGCAGCCACTTGGGAAAAAATGTTTGAGTTCCTAAAAAATTTGAAATAAGTTACCACATGACTTAACAATTCCATTCCCAGGTATTGGTGGGGAGGAAGAAATTCCTCTACCCCTCCAGGTTCTTCTAATTCTAAGTTCTTAGAACTTCTTAATTCTTCTAGGTCTAAGAATCAAAGTCATGAGACAAATTAACAGGAGAACAAAAAAGCATATGGGGAATACATATAGGGAAGCTGTAGGCATGGACCCAAAGATAGGGGGAATGAGGTATATATGTCATCCTGAACCAAAGAGAAGGAAGTGGGGGGGAGGTCTGAGACTTCAAAGGAAAATACTTGATGGGCCACACAGAAACAAAGAGTGAAATTTCAACAGACTTTGTCATGTTCCTTCCTATCACCCCTAGTTTACATTATAATTAAGCTCTCTATGGTGATAACTCTCTTCCTGGAGCAGTTCCTCCATCTAAATTCTTATTATACAATTGTGGGGTGGAGGGGAGGTCAAAGTATCTTCCTGAGTCTTTGAACCTTGATGGTTTTCAGCTCCAAATAATCTGCATGTCAAAGTAGGACATCTTGGCGTGGTCAGTCCTTGGTCCCTGCAGTATATATCCAAGAGAAATGAAAACATATGTCCACACAAAACTCTTGTGCATAAATGTTCAGAACAGAATCATTCATGATAACCAAAAAGTGAAAACAACTCAAACATCTATTATCTGATGAATGGATAAACTATGACATATGAAAAATAGAATATTACTTATCAATAAAAAGAAGCAAACTGCTCATACATGCTGCAACATGGATGAGCCTTGACAACAACAGAAGAAGCCTGTCATAGGAGATAACATGTTAAATGATTCCATTTATATGAAATGTCCAGAATAGGCAAATCCTTAGAGATACACAGTAGATTAGTTGTTGTGTAGAGCTGGGTGAGGAAGGGTGTTTGGGAATGAGGAATGACAGCTAATGGGTACCAGGTTTCTTTAAGTGGGGAAGAAAATGTTCAAAAGTGAAATTGTGCTGATGGCTGCACAACCCTATAAATAGGCTAAAAAATACTGAATTATACACTGTATACGTGTGAATTGTGATATGTGAATTACATCTCAATAAAGCTGTTAAATGAGACAAAAAGAAAAGTAGAATATTGTGAACATCCAAGGAGTGACTCTGTCTCAGATTAGTGTAGCCCCAGGAGGAGGGGGCTCCACACCCAGGGCAAGTTCTCTGAATTTGATGAGACTGAATAAAAGCAAGAGCAAGAAGTTCAGGATAAAAGAGGGTACCACATTTATTCTCATGGCAGTCACAGACAGCTTGGTACATGCGGCTGGCTCAAACGTGCTTCGCTGGCCAGCTACAGGTTCTGCTGCCCAGCACCAGCTTAATCCCCTAGTAGCACCAGAGATCCATGGTTCTCTCTCCTCTCTCCCTGGCTGCACCACCCTTCCCCACCCCTAGCACCAGGAGGAACTCTGTGGACAGGTCTCTGGTGACCGGCAGACACCTGACCAATTACATACCAGGAACACAGGGAGAGGAAAGAATGGGTGCTTCTTCTGCCCCCCTCCCTTAGGCCAGTACTCCCGTGACTGACCAGCTACTCTGTCCCCGGTAAACATCCCGTAAATGGGCAAACTGGCTCTTATTTTATACACAATGGGTCCTATTAAGGCCAGGTGGGAATCCTGGTCAGAAAGTTCCATTCTCCCCACAATTAGGTTCCCTGGAAAGAGAACCTGAGACGGTGATTCTTGTGCAAGGCCATTTCCTGAGTTAGTGCTCTTAGGAGAAGGTGAATGAGAAAAGTAGGAAAAAGCTGTGTGTGGTCTCAGTTGAGGACCAGCCTCAGCCTGATCCAACCGAGAGCTCTGGAGCATGGACAGTATAGTCCCATATGGAAGCAAAGGCATTAGCTTTTTAAAAATACATCCACATCAGTCAAAGACAAATTGGCTGTGAGCTGCTCTCCTTCGTGTATCTGTTTAAAACCCCCTGGGTAAGTCAGCTTCTTTTTGACCAAAACCAATTCTAGAAGGAGGAGGCTGTGACCTATTAGCAGTTGATAATCATAACAACTGGAAGACTGATGCCCCAGCCTGTACTGAGGATCTGGGCAGGGCACCCACAGTGTCCACTACATCCCCTCATGCCTCCTCCCATTACTACAATCTTGATCCTCCACAACTTCTCCCTTTGGCTGGCTTGTCACTTCAGCACATGATTTATGGGCAATCTGATTTATTTCAGTGTTTTACCTCTTAGAAAACTCTGCTTCACACTGAGACAATTATGTGCCTGTTGTGTGTCAAACAATGTCTTAGATAAACCCTAGTCTTCAATGAAAATGAATAGCACAGGCCTATTTACTTAGCATTAACATAGGTGATTTCAGACATTATTTCCTGCAAGGAAACAAAGAGAGCCATAAAAACAGAGCGTGAAGGTAGGAAAGAAAAAAGAACATTCTCACAGAAGAATGCTGAAATCTAGATAATGTCACCTACTTCCCTCATCAATGTCCCTGCTGATGATATTTCTGTGGCCATAGTATATTCACCAGGAAACTTGGGGTTATGAGAAGCCAAGAGTGTGTTTTATGGTTCATGTTCCTAAGCTCACAAAAGGCCCTGATAGAGAATTGGCTCTGAGAAAGTTGGGAGAAAATGGTTTTATTTAATTTAAACTTAAGGAGAAAACCAGTGTTAGAGTGTGTATTAGTTTTCTATTGCTGCATAACAAAATACCACAAACACAGTAACTTAACCCATATTTATATGTCAGTTTCCGTGAGTCAGTAGTCTGTGTCCTACCTAGCTGGCTCCTGTGCTGAGTCTCAAGTCTCACTAGGCCGCAGTCAAGGTGTCAGCTGATGCTGCAGTCTCATCTGGAGTTTGGGGTCCTAATCCAAACTCATGTACTGTTAGCAGAATTCAAGTCTTTGTGGTGTAGGGCTGAGGCCCTCTTCTTGGCTGTCAGCTGGAGACTGCCTTCAATTTCTAGAGACCTCCCACAGTTCCTTGCCACGTGGCCCTCTTCACAGGCAATATACAACATGACTGCTTCTTCAACGGTGGCAAAAAACCTGTCTCCAGTCTGCTAAGACAGAATCTTAAGTAACAAAAGTAGTCATGAGAGTGACATCCCAGCACATTTGCCATATTCACTTGGTCAGAAGCAAGTTGCAGTCGCCACTCACACTCAGTTGGAGGGAGGGATTATATAAGGGTGTGACTCACCGGGAGTCACTTAGGATGTGTTGGGCACAGATGGAAATCATTGTAAGAGCATTCAGTTCTTTTAAAACTGTCTCCAAATACCTATTATCTTAAAAAGAATTTAATCTTTTAATGTTTTACCTTTAAAATAAAAATTTTTTTTCCTTTTGTAAAGAAAAGCCCATGGCTTCTTATCGCACTCTGAATACCCATGGGCTACAAGGATGTCCTACATGGTCTAGATTCCCAGTACTTTCTGCCCCCTCTGCCTGAAAGAGCTCTTACAGCAGTTATCAGCATGCCATGGTTCCAGGCACATAGTAGGTACTCGATAAATACAGGTTGACTAAATGAACAAATGCCTGAAAGGGGGTATTTTCCATGAATACAGTAGACATCTGGCCATTTTTATAACAAAGAGCAATATCCTAAGCATGTGATCTCAGCCTACCTTCCCTGTTAGAGACCCAGGAGAAAACCAATAGCCTTTGAGTGTGAAAGTGATTGTGGGTAAAATTGTAACATTTCCAGAATATCTCGCCCGGCTTTAGTGCATTTGCATATCCTCAGGGGTGGAGAGAAGTTCATCTCCATGTCAATGGGTAATTAGCTGGGAAACCAAGGGCGTGTCTGAACCTGAGAGTTTAAAGGAAGGGGCTGGCTGGCTTGCTGGCTGGCTTCTTCCAGAACAGAGGAGAGAGACGATCCTGGACTGCAGTTTGTAAGCAATAAACGGGTTTTAAACTTTATTTCTCACTTTGACTGATTTTGGTTTTAGAGATATTTTGTCCCGGGATTTCCTCTCCCCGGACTTACAGTGATGCTAGCATCAAAAGTTTTATCTTAGTTGTAGTTCATGGCACCACAGTGGGATTCAAGGTCAGCTACTCACTCTTCTAAAAAAATTAAGAAACATTTGGTTTACAAAAGCATAGGCAATATAAGTACCCAGTGTTACCTCTCTGAGTCCCCACTTCTTGGATTAAGAGCTCTGTATGGTTTATATCAAGTGGATTGCTAATAGAATGTAATATACATGTATGAGTACAGTCCTGCTTGGCCCAACCCAAAGCATAGATGAGCTTCTTAGGCCAGTGAGCACATTTCAAAGTTACTACTCAAGGTAAAATATATTTGGAGTCAGTCAATTTTTAGCTCTTGTGGAAAGGATGGTCAGCATAAATGAAAGAAAGTAAAATTATCTTAAAATATTATCTGACTCTTCCAGTGACAATACCCAAGAGTTTTATTATTCATAGTGTCTCACTCTGAGTGAAACAAAATAATGGAGAATTCAACTATCTATTCTGATGAGTTATTCCTTGGTAAGAAAAACTCTTATGTGTATAATTGTGATGGTTAACTGTATGTATCAATTTGACTGGGCCACAGGTCATCAGATGTTTGGTCAAACATTATTCTGGGTGTGTCTGTGAAGGTATTTCTGGATGAGATTAACATTTGAACTGACAGAATGACTAAAGTAGACTATGCTCTGTAAGTGAGTGGGCTTCATCCAATCAGTTGAAGGTTTGAATGGAACAAAGGGGCTGACTCTCGCATGAGTCAGAGGGAACTCCTCCTGCCTGTTTTGCACTGGAAGGTCTTTTCTGGCCTTCCAACTCAAATGGAAACATCAGCTTTTTTGGGGTCTTGAGGCTGTCAGTTTTTGGACTGGAATTTACACCATCAGCTCTCCTGGTTCTCAGGCTTTCAGACTCTTATTGGAAGTACACATTGGCTCTTCTGGGACTCCAGTTTGCTGACTATAGATCCTGGGACTCTCAACTTCATAATCACACAAGCCAATTCCTTATAATAAATCTCTTCATATACATATATATCTCCTATTGGTTCTGTTTCTCTGGAGACTCACAGCTAATACAATCATATATGCTGGTGAGGCCAATTACTGCTTAAAAGGTAATAACAAATGTGTTTGATAATTATTTACTTTTCCCATGCTGACTCTTGATAGAATCTTACCCTGCCTGCTAAACTCCCTTCCAGTGGCTTTCTAAACTTTACAATTCCTCTCATACCCCCAAACTAATTTTGCTCAATCTCAGACAATGAGCCAGGGCCCAGTTTCAATGAACTCCAAGTCTTAGCCCACTTGGAATCCCTTGTCTCAATTTCACAGCACCTGTCAGATAGCCCTTATCATACACCTTGTGTTCCCTCTCTTCTTACAGCTCCTCTGTTATTTCAGGCATAGAAGTAGGTATAACTCCGGGGGGAAAATCCTGGGGCAAAATACCTTTGAAACCAAAATCAGTCAAAGGGAGAAATAAAGTGGGAGAAATTCATTTATTTCTTACAAGCCGTCATCCTGCATCTCTTAACCTGGCTAAAGGAGAGAACTCCACCCAACCTCTCCAGTCCAGATAAGCCCTGCTTGCCCATGTAATTGTCTATTGATGTGGAGATGGCTACTTCTCTCCACCCCCTGGAAACACCTGTTGATATGGAGATGCACTAAAGCCAGGCTAGAAATTCTGGAAATAATGCAATTTTCCCCACAGTAGGAAATAAGACCCAGTTGTTGAGTTCTGGGTTAAAACAATATCTCTTGTGTGATTTTCCTGCTCCTCATGACATCTTCATATATAGTCTCTCTCTCTCTCTCTTTAATGTTTTATTTTGAAATAATTATAGACACAAGAACTTGCAAAAATAGTACAGAGAGATTCTGTTTACCTTCCTCCAGCTTCCCTCAATAACATCATACAAAGGAAAGAGTATCAAAATAAGGAAATTTACATTGGCACAATACTATAAACTAGACTATAGACCTTACTTGAATTTCATCAGTTTTCACATTCACTCATTTTTTTTGTATAGTCCTATAAACTTTTATCACATATGTAGATAAATCATGTACTCATCACTGTAATCAAGATAAGAAAGGTTCCATCTGTATACAATCTCTTTATTAAACTCTTCTTAAATGACCCAAGTTGAGCATGCCTTCTCTTTCCTGCCAGTATCCCTACTGATGGACCCTTAAAAGATTTTCAACATTCTATGGAAAGGATCTGTCCTTTCTTTTCTGGGTGAAGGTTAAGAAGGCAGAAAACTTCTGAGAGAGGAAGGTGCAGCTGCAAAGTAAAAATGGCAATTGTGCCCCACTTGGCAAAGTATATCAGATAGCTCCCAAAGTGATATGGAAGATAATCTGAGGGCTTTATTTTATGGCAGCTGTTCTTAAGCCTAACCATATATCAAAACTACCTAGAGATCATTAAAAAACAATCTATCAACCAATCAAACAAACAAAAAAGCAAACAAAAACAGACACTTGGGCCCCATTCCCAGAGGTTCTGATTCATGTGGTCCAGGGTAAAGTCCAAGAATTGAAACTTTTTGCAAGTTCCTCAGGTGATTATAAAGTGCAGGCAAGGTTGAGAACCACTGTATTATGACATCTGAGTTTTGCATCTTAAGTAGAAGGCCATTCCTACTGAAGATTATACTTTTTAAAAAGATAACTTCAAAGACCTATACCCTGAAAACTACAAGTCACTCTTAAGAGAAATTAAAGGGGACACTAACAAATGGAAACTCATCCCATGCTCGTGGCTAGGAAGAATTAATATCATCAAAATGGCCATCCTGCCTAAAGCAATATACAGATTTGATGTAATCCCTATCAAATTACCAGCAACATTCTTCAACGAACTGGAACAAATAGTTCAAAAATTCATATGGAAACACCAAAGACCCCGAATAGCCAAAGCAATCCTGAGAAAGAAGAATAAAGTAGGGGGGATCTCACTCCCCAACTTCAAGCTCTACTACAAAGCCATAGTAATCAAGACAATTTGGTGATGGCACAAGAACAGAGCCACAGACCAGTGGAACAGATTAGAGACTCCAGACATTTACCCAAACATATATGGTCAATTAAAATTTGATAAAGGAGCCATGGACATACAATGGCGAAATGACAGTCTCTTCAACAGATGGTGCTGGCAAAACTGGACAGCTACATGTAGGAGAATGAAACTGGACCATTGTCTAACCCCATATACAAAAGTAAATTCAAAATGGATCAAAGACCTGAATGTAAGTCATGAAACCATAAAACTCTTAGAAAAAAAACAAAGGCAAAAACCTCTTAGACATAAACATGAGTGACCTCTTCTTGAACATATCTCCCTGGGCAAGGAAAACAACAGCAAAAATGAACAAGTGGGACTATATTAAACTGAAAAGCTCTGTACAGCAAAAGATACCATCAATAGAACAAAAAGGTACCCTACAGTATGGGAGAATATATTTGTAAGTGACAGATCCGATAAAGGCTTGACATCCAAAATATATAAAGAGCTCACCCACCTCAACAAACAAAAAACAAATAATCCAATTAAAAATTGGGCAGAGGAACTGAACAGACAGTTCTCCAAAAAAGAAATACAGATGGCCAACAGACACATGAAAAGATGCTCCACATCGCTAATTATCAGAGAAATGCAAATTAAAACCACAATGAGATATCACCTCACACCAGTAAGGATGGCTACCACCCAAAAGACAAACAACAACAAATGTTGGCAAGGTTGTGGAGAAAGGGGAACCCTCCTACACTGCTGGTGGGAATGTAAATTAGTTCAACCATTGTGGAAAGCAGTATGGAGGTTCCTCAAAATGCTCAAAATAGACTTACCACTTGACCCAGGAATTCCACTCCTAGGAATTTACCCTAAGAATGCAGCACTCCAGTTTGAAAAAGACAGATGCACCCCTATGTTTATCGCAGCACTATTTACAATAGCCAAGAATTGGAAGCAACCTAAGTGTCTATCAGTAGATGAATGGATAAAGAAGAGGTGGTACATATACACAATGGAATATTATTCAGCCATAAGAAGAAAACAAATCCTACCATTTGCAACAACATGGATGGAGCTAGACGGTATTATGCTCAGTGAAATAAGCCAAGCGGAGAAAGAGAAATACCAAATGATTTCACTCATCTGTGGAGTATAAGAACAAAGGAAAAATTGAAGGAACAAAACAGCAGCAGAATCACAGAACCCAAGAATGGACTAACAGAGGATCAAAGTCTAATTTCTCCCCAGAAAACGAATTAAGATACGATATGAAGAACTTCCAACATCAACATTCTCTGGAAGAGTCATTCCAGAAGATGATCATCAAAAAACTTCAACAAAGATCCTGGTGCTGTAGCAGTTGTAGCTGCATTCATTCCACCGGTTCCTGGACTTGCCATTGGAATGAAGAAGGAGATATCTAAGCTGGCCTGTGCATACAGTAAAACAACAAATTCGACTGGATCTATACTGTCAGAACTCAACCAAGAATTAGGAGAAATGCAAGTTGCAGCGCTCCAAAATCCTGTGACTATAGACTATCTACTATTAAAAGAACATATGGGATGTGAACAGTTCCCAGGAATGTGCTGTTTTAATTTGTCTGATTTTTCTCAAAATATTCAAATTCAGTTAGACAATATCCATCATATCATTGATAAGTTTTCACAAATGCCTAGGGTGCCTAACTGGTTTTCTTGGTTTCACTGGATATGGCTGGTAATTGTAGGTCAGCTTTGGTTATGTAGCTGTATTCCTATTATGTTAATGTGTGCACGCAATTTAATTAGTGTACATGCTTATGTTACACTACAAGAAGATATGTCAAAGAAATAATCAATCTTCCCATGTTTTCTTCCATCTGCTACTTCTATAGCTTCTCTTCTTCCTTCATAATTACAACCCCTAAGTAGAATTTGTGCCTCATATAGAAATTACTGAGTATCATAATTCTTCCAAGTGGTAAAGATACCTCAAGACAAATGCTGGGCATAGAAGCCACAGGGCATAAATCTGCAAAGAAGTAAAAAGCTAACCTTTTCAAACAATATTGCTTCTCTCTCACTTACCAACTTTACATTTCCCTGTATGGCCCCGGAAGATGACTGGTTAGCCAGAGACAGGTAAGATTCCTCAAGGGAGGAACAACCTAAGAAAGGCACAGTCACAGGGGGGCCATCAGGTGAAAAATTGGGGATCAACAGAGGTGAGGCTTAGAACCTCACCCCCCCTGTTCTGAGAGAAGTCTTCTGCATCTGTGGATATTTTGTTGCCCTTGTCTAGCTTGGATTAATACTTAGTCTATAGGCACACACCTGATCATCTACATTTGCCCTCTTACAGCACTAAACTATGTTTTCTACCTTTATCTTGCATCTACCTACCACTTCAGCATTTTATTAAAATTAATAATAATAATAATAATAATAATAATGGAGAAATGTGGGATTCACATATAAATCAAGTATAAAAATCAAACGAATTATCATAATTGACCTGATTGTTTATAGTTCATGATGCGTGATCAAAACCAAAAGTTTCTGTGATGACTGCCCTTGCACTGTTCACCATGTAAGAACTTATTCACTATGTAAGAACTTGTTCACCATGTAAAAACTTGTTCGTTATGCTTCAGAAAAAAAAAAGATAACTTCAGGCTTTCCTGTATATTTTCTCTAATTTTTCTTAAATTTAAATCCTAACTATATCTTAAATTTATTTTTGTTGTAGGGCCTGTGAAATGACTTGATTTTTTTCCCCAGACAGATATTTTGTTCAATATAATTTATTGAATAATCCATATTCTCTCCACTGATATAAAATGTTACACCTATGATTTACTAAATCCCTGAATTATTTAGCTTTATTTCTATAGTCTGTTACATTGATCTTTCTATTAAATGCTAGAATCAAACTGTTTTCATTATAGTCGTTTTACCATGCTTTAATTTCTGATAGAAGTAGACAGAATTGATATTTTAAAGATATTGACTCTTTCCATTGGCAAAACAGATATACTTTCAAGCTGATTCCAGTTCTCTATCTTCCTTTGTCCTCTGCAGTGGAGTTTTAAAGTTTTCTTCATATAGATTCTGTACTACATATAGGTTAAAAAATATATTTAAAGAAATGGATCAGCCTCCCATCCACTAAAATTTGTTTTTGAGCAAGAGGCAAAAAAAAATTCAGCCTATGCAACTTACCCTTGATCATAAATGACAAAAATAAGTGTCTTGTATAATTTCTTATGAGAATAGAACACTTCTTTACTACTTTCACAATTAGCAAGTGTATACTACTGAGATAGGGACCACGGGTGTAGTCAGAGTAGGGTGCGGGCCTCCAGAAAAAGCAAGACAAGATATTTACAGTCAAAGCAATGTAACAATATAAAGTCCCTATTGAAACTCAGTGTTCAGCATTAAGCAAAGTCAAGGTCACACTAATTCTCTAGGGTAAAGATACTAGGCTAGGAATATAGACATCTTCAGTGACATCAGTTAAAGGTCAAAAGGCCAAGAGCAACTTGGCCTGGAATGTTTGAGTGTTCCACAAGGGTATCTCAGCATAACCCGTGACTTCACTGTAAACAGCCCTAGCAAACAGACAACAACCCAGCTCACCTTGAGGGCAGGGCAAATGGGAGAAGTCCACACCCTAAGCCCTCAATTCCCTCAAATCCTCAACTGCCTATAAATCCCCTAGACAATGCACCACTCTGGGCTCTCTTGTCCCCTCCTGCTGTGAGCCAGGAGCTCTTTCCTCTCACTTTATTTCTAAATAAAAGCCTTTCCCTGGCTCTCCTACCTTGGTTGTTCGCTAAATTCATTCTTTGACTCTGCAAACAAGAACCCCAGCATCAAGAGCAATGTAACAATGTGCAAAGAAGTCCCTATTGAAACTCTGTGTTAAGCATTATGCAAAGTGAAGGTCTCACTAATTTTCTAGGTTAAAGATACCAGACTAGGAATATAGACATCTTCAGTGAGATCAGTTAAAGCTCAAAAGGCCAGGAGCAGCTTGCCTGGAATGTTTGAGTGTTCCGCAAAAGAGAAGAGTATCTCAGCATAACCCGTGACTTCACTGTATCTTAACTATAAACAGCCCTAGCAAACAGACAACAACCTAGCCCACATTGGGGGCAGAGCAGGTGGTACAGGTCTGCACCCCTAGCCGTTACCCACATTCCTAAAAATCCTCAACCGACTATAAAACCCCTAGACAATGCACAACTATGGGCTCTCTTGTCCCCTCCTGGTGTGAGCCAGGATTTCTGTCCCCTCACTGTATCTCTCAATAAAAGCCTCTCCCTGGCTCTCCTACCTTGGGTGTTTGCTAAGTCCATTCTTTGACTCTGCAAACAAGAACCCCGGCATCACTATGTTATCAAGAATTCTGGTATGTCATTCATGGAGTAGTAATTTGTAGAACCTAGAACTTTATAAAATACTAAACACTAAAACAATGAAATAAAATTTTATTTTTTGAAGACTCAGAAGCTACAAGCCATTATAATAAACATGATGCACTGTGGATATTAATGGAAAGTTTAGATGAAAAAAGGGCCAGATAAAAATGACTTTTCAGAAAGAGGGACTCCCCACAAAGGCTGAGGATGAAAGCTACTCATTTTTACAAGCTTCTTTACTGAAAGATCAAAGTCTTATCATTAGAATAGCCAACCATGAGATATACAGAAACCTGGATTTCTAAAAGAAATGATGGGATTAATCCATCTCAGAACCTAAATGCTCCATTATTTTCAAAAGTTTTAAATATTCTCAATCCTATCAAACACTAAAAAATATTTCTTAAAACTACCCTTACAGATCAGGTATTTTTACATTTCCAGTAAGAAGACAAAAATATCCTTTAATATTTCTAGTTGAGCATCTATAACTCTGCTATTCAATTTCTGAAAAGTGGTGGGAGGTGTCCATAAACCTAACATAATTGAAAGAGCTTTCCTTCTTTTAATTTTCTTCAGGCAAACCAGACTCAAAAGAGATGAAAGAATATAAGAAAAATTTCTGTGGAGCTATATAGGAATAAAGGTCATTTACATTTTCTCACTGTCAAACATTTTGTGTGTCTTGAAGGTGTTATAAATGTGAAATAGAAAGTTAATTTTTCTTTCTGGTATGTGAGAGCAGGATTAGCTACGTAACTTGTGAAAATTCAGGGCCCTTTATTCTGAAATCAAGAATTTCAAGATAAACTACAGAACATTAAACCAATGAAGAGGGACAGAATTTGTCACCCCAAAATATGTCTCTTTGGCCTAAGGATGATTTTAGGCTGATTATTTTTAAGAAACAGACACAGGAGAAGGTCTGAAAACCCAAATAGAAGTTGCCTTTTGTAAAAGACATTCCCATTTATAAGGGAAATCTCCATGTGGTAGGGTGTCTCCCTGTCTGTGCCAGAAAGAGGAAGATGACCAAATCTCTAGGAACTCTTATCAACAGAGAGGGCACCGACTTAAATCTGAGTAAAAACCTGACCCTTGTTGACTGCGTTTTGCCTGACAATCTCCCATAACTGCCCCCACCATATAAACAATGTCTCCTTTGTTTTCAGCATATTTAAAGTGTTAGCTTGGACCACTACAGACAGTTTTTTCCTGGGTCTCTCCCATGTATATGGGAGGCATACATATTTTTAAACTCATTTTTTCTCCGATTAATCTGTCTTATTTATTTATTTACTTATTTATTTGTTTGTTATTTTGACTTCATTAATCTACAATTACATGAGAAACATATTTACTAGACTCCCCCCTTCACCAAGTCCCCCCCCACATACCCCATTAGTCACTATCCATCAGCGTAGTGCGATGCTGTAAAATCACTACTTGTCTTCTCTGTGTTGCACAGCCCCTCCCCATGCCCCCCACACACTATACATGCTAATCGTAATGCCCCCTTTCTTCTTCCCCCCACTTCTCCCCCTCTTCCAACCCATCCTCCCCAGTCCCTTTCCCTTTGGTAACTGTTAGTCCTTTCTTGGGTTCTGTGATTCTGCTGCTGTTTTGTTCCTTCAGTTTTTCTTTGTTCTTATACTCCACAGATGAGTGAAATCATTTGGTACATGTCTTTCTCTGCCTGGCTTATTTCACTGAGCATAATACCCTCTAGCTCCATCCACGTTGTTGCAAATTGTAGGATTTGTTTTCTTCTTATGGCTGAATAATATTCCATTGTGTGTATGTACCACCTCTTCTTTATCCATTCATCTACTGGTGGACACTTGAGTTGCTTCCATTTCTTGGCTATTGTAAATAGTGCTGCAATAAACATAGGGGTGCATCTGTCTTTTTCAAATTGGGCTGCTACATTCTTAGGGTAAATTCCTAGAAGTGGGATTCCTGGGTCAAATAGTATTTCTATTTTGAGCTTTTTGAGGAGCCTCCATACTGCTTTCCACAAAGGTTGAACTAATTTACATTCCCACCAGCAGTGTAGAAGGGTTCCCCTTTCTCCACAACCTCGCCAACATTTGTTTTTTGTCTTTTGGATGGTGGCAATCCTTACTGGTGTGAGGTGATATCTCATTGTAGTTTTAATTTGCATTTCTCTGATAACTAGTGATATGGAGCATCTTTTCATGTGTCTGTTGGCCATCTGAATTTCTTTTTTGGGGAACTGTCTGTTTAGCTCCTCTGCCCATTTTTTTTTTTGAATTTTTTTTTTTTGAGAGGGCATCTCTCATATTTATTGATCAAATGGTTGTTAACAGCAATAAAATTCAGTATAGGGGGGTCAATGCTCAATGTACAATCATTAATCCATCTCAAGCCTAATTCTCATCAGTCTCCAATCTTCTGAAGCATAATGAACAAGTTCTTACATGGTGAACGAATTCTTACATAGTGAATAAATTCTTACATGGTGAACAGTACAAGGGCATTCATCACAGAAACTTTCGGTTTTGATCACGCATTATGAACTATAAACAATCAGGTCAAATATGAATATTTGTTTGATTTTTGTACTTGATTTATATGTTGATCCCACATTTCTCCCTCTATTATTATTATTATTTTTATTTTTAATAAAATGCTGAAGTGGTAGGTAGATGCAAGATAAAGGTAGAAAACATAGTTTAGTGCTGTAAGAGGGCAAATGTAGATGATCAGATGATCAGGTGTGTGCCTATGGACTAAGTATTAATCCAGGCTAGACAAGGGCCCTCTGCCCATTTTTTAATTGGATTATTTGCTTTTTCTTTGTTGGGGTGCATGAGCTCTTTATGTATTTTGGATGTCAATGCTATATCGGATCTGTCATTTATGACTATATTCTCCCATACTGTAGGGTACCTTTTTGTTCTATTGATTGTGTCCTTTGCTGTACAGAAGCTTTTCAACTTGATATAGTCCCACTTGTTCATTTGTGCTTTTGTTTCCCTTGCCCAGGGAGATATGTTCAAGAAGAAGTCACTCATGTTTATGTCCATGAGATTTTTACCTATGTTTTTTTCTAAGAGTTTTATGGTTTCATGACTTGCATTCAGATCTTTGATCCATTTCAAATTTACTTTTCTGTGTGGGGTTAGACAGTAATCCAGTTTCATTCTCTTACATGTAGCTGTCCAGTTTTGCCAGTACCATCTGTTGAAGAGACTGTCATTTCCCCATTGTATGTCCATGACTCCTTTATTGTATATTAATTGACATATGTTTCAGTTAATGTTTGGGGACTTTATTCTGTTCCACTGGTCTGTGGCTCTGTTCTTGTGCCAGTACCAAACTGTCTTGATTACTGTGGCTTTGTAGTAGAGCTTGAAGTTGGGGAGTGAGATCCCTCCCACTTTATTCTTCCTTCTCAGGATTGCTGCTATTCGGGGTCTTTGGTGGTTCCATGTGAATTTTTGAACTATTTGTTCCAGTTCATTGAAGAATTCTGTTGGTAATTTGATAGGGATTGCATCGAATCTGTATATTGCTTTGGGCAGGATGTCCATTTTGAAGATACTAATTCTTCCTAGCCAGGAGCATGGGATGAGTTTCCATTTGCTAGTGTCCTCTTTAATTTCTCTTAAGAGTGTCTTACAGTTTTCAGAGTATAGTTCTTTCACTTCCTTGGTTAGGTTTATTCCTGGTATTTTATTCTTCTTGATGCAATTGTGAATGGAACTGTTTTCCTGGTTTCTCTTTCTATTGGTTCATTGTTAGTGTACAGAAAAGCCTCAGATTTCTGTGTATTGATTTTGTATCCTGCGACTTTGCTGTATTACAGTATCAGTTCTAGTAGTTTTGGAGTGGAGTCTTTAGGGTTTTTTATGTACAATATCATGTCATATTCAAGTAGTGACAGTTTGACTTCTTCTTTACCAATCTGGGTTTTTTGTATTTCTTTGTTTTGTCTAATTGCCATGGCTAGGAACTCCAATACTATGTTAAATAACAGTGGGGAGAGTGGGCATCCCTGTCTTGCTCCCATTCTTAGAGGAAATGCTTTCAGCTTCTCGCTGTTCACTATGATGTTGGCTGTGGGTTTTTCATATACGGCCTTTATTATGTTGAGGTACTTGCCGTCTATACTCATTTTGTTGAGAGTTTTTATCATGAATGGATGTTGAATTTTGTCGAATGCTTTTTCAGCATCTATGGAGATGATCATGTGGTTTTTGTCCTTTTTGTTGATGTGGTGGATGATGTTGATGGATTTTCGAATGTTGTACCATCCTTGCATCCCTGGGATGAATCGCACATGATCATGGTATATGATCCTCAATGTATTTTTGCATTTGGTTTGCTAATATTTTGTTGAATATTTTTGCATCTATGGTCATCAGGGATATTGGTCTGTAATTTTCTTTTTTGGTGGGGTCTTTGCCTGGTTTTGGTATTAGGGTGATGCTGGCTTCATTGGATGATTCTGGAAGCATTCCCTCTTCTTCTATTTTTTGGAAAACTTTACAGAGAATGGGTATTATGTCTTCCCTGTATGTCTGATAAAACTCCACAGTAAATCCGTCTGGCCTGGGGGTTTTGCTCATGGGTAGTTTTTTGATTACCGATTCAATTTCTTTGCTGGTAATTGGTTTGTTTGGATTTTCTGTTTCTTCCTTGGTCAGTCTTGGAAGGTTGTATTTTTCTAGGAAGTTGTCCATTTCTTCTAGGTTTTCCAGCTTGTTAGCATATAGGTTTTTGTAGTATTCTCTAATAATTCTTTGTATTTCTATGTGGTCTGTCGTGATTTTTCCTTTTTCATTTCTGATTCTGTTGATGTGTGTAGATTCTCTTTTTCTCCTAATGAGTCTGGGTAGGGGCTTATCTATTTTATTTATTTACTCAAAGAACCACCAGCTCTTGGTTTTGTTGATTTTTTTCTATTGTTTTATTCTTCTCAATTTTATTTATGTCTGCTCTCATTTTTATTATATCCCTCCTTCTTCTGACTTTGGCCCTCATTTGTTCTTCTTTTTCCAGTTTTGATAATTGTGAAGTTAGACTATTCATTTGGGATTGTTCTTCCTTCTTTAAATATGCCTGGATTGCTATGTACTTTCCTCTTAGAACTGCCTTTGCTACATTCCACAGAAGTTGGGGCTTTGTACTGTTGTTGTCATTTGTCTCCATATCTTGCCTGATTTCTATTTTGATTTGGTCATTGATCCATTGATTATTTAGGAGCATGCTGTTAAGCCTCCATGTGTTTGTGAGCCTTTTTGTTTTCTTTGTACAATTCATTTCTAATTTTATACCTTTGTGGTCTGAGAAGTTGGTTGGTAGAATTTCAATTTTTTTGGATTTACCGAGGATCTTTTTGTGGGCTAGTATGTGGTCCATTTTGGAGAATGTTGCATGTGCACTTGATAAGAATGTGTTTCCTCTTGCTTTTGGGTGTAGAGTTCTATAGATGTCTATTAGGTCCATCTGTTCTATTGTGTTGTTCGGTGTCTCTGTGTCCTTACTTATTTTCTGTCTGGTGGATCTGTCCTTTGGAGTGAGTGTTGTGTTGAAGTCTCCTTAAATAAATACATTGCATTCTATTTCCTCCTTTAATTCTGTTAGTAGTTGTTTCACATATGCTGGTGCTTCTGTATTGGGTGCATATATATTTATAATGGTTATATCCTCTTGTTGGATTGACCCCTTTATCATTATACAACGTCCTTCTTTAACTCTTGTGACTTTCTTTGTTTTGAAGTCTATTTTGTCTGATACTACTACTGCAATACCTGCTTTTTTCTCCTCATTGTTTGTGTGAAATATCTTTTTCCATTACTTGTCTTTTAGTCTGTGCATGTCTTTGGGTTTGAGGTGGGTCACTTGTAGGCAGCATATAGATGGGTCTTGCTTTTTTATCCATTCTATTACTCTGTGTCTTTTGACTGGTGAATTCAGTCCGTTTACATTTAGGGTGATTATTGAAAGATATGTACTTATTGCCATTGCAGGCTTTAGGTTCATGGTTACCAAAGGTTCAAGGTTAGCTCCTTTACTATCTTACTGTCTAACTTAACTCATTTATTGAGCTATTATAAATAGAGTCTGAGAATTCTTTCTCTCCCTTCTTATTCCTCCTCCTCCATTCTTTGTATGTTTGGTGTTTTTTGTGTGTGTGTGCTCTTTTGTATTTCCTTTGACTGCTTCTGTGGGCAGTTGAAGTTATTTTTTGTTTTTAGTTAGTATTTGGTTTGTCTTCTTTCTTTGGTGTGATTTTATTTTCTCTGGTGATATCTGTTTAGCCTTAGGAGTGCTCCCATCTAGAGAGTCCCTCTAAAATACCCTGTAGAGGTGGTTTGTGAGAGGCAAATTCCCTCAACTTTTGCTTGTCTGGTAATTGTTTAATCCCTCCTTCATATTTAAATGACAGTCATGCTGGATACAGTATCCTCGGTTCAAGGTCCTTCTGTTTCATTGCATTAAATATATCACACCATTTTCTTCTGGCCTATAAGGTTTCCGTTGAGAAGTCGGATGATAACCTGATGGGTTTTCCTTTGTAGGTGACCTTTTTTCTCTCTCTGGCTCCCTTTATTACTCTGTCCTTGTCTTTGATCTTTGCCATTTTAATTATTATGTGTCTTGGTGTTGTCCTCCTTGGTTCCCTTCTGTTGGGAGTTCTGTGTGCTTCTGTCATCTGAGAGACTATTTCCTCCCCCATTTTGGGAAGTTTTCAGCAATTATTTCTTCAAAGACACTTTCTATCCCTTTTTCTCTCTCTTCTTCTTCTGGTACCCCTGTAATGTGGATATTGTTCTGTTTCCATTGGTCTCACAGTTCTCTTAATATTCTTTCATTACTGGAGATCCTTTTATCTCTCTCTGTGTCAGCTTCCCTGCGTTCCTGTTCTCTGATTTCTGTTCCATCAATGGCCTCTTGCATCTCATCCATTCTGCTTTTAAGTCCTTCCAGAGATTGTTTTATTTGTGTATTCTCCCTCCTTAGCTCTTGCCTATTTCTCTGCAAGTCCATCAGCATGGTTATGACCTTTATTTTGAATTCTTTTTCAGGAAGATTGGTTAGGTCTATCTCCCCAGGTTCCCTCTCAGGGGAGGATGTCTGTGTGATTTTGGTCTGAATCAAATTCTTCTGCCTTTTCATGGCGATGGGCAGATGGTGCATGTGTCAGCTGGGAGAACAAAATCCCTTCCTGCTTGCTCTTTGCATTCCTCTCCTGCGAGACTGGCAACTCCTAGTGGCTTTTACTTGGCAGTTACATGCAGACTTGGTCTCTGATTCTTGCCTGAGCCACTGTGGAGTAAGCTCTGCGGTTGCTGTGGGTGTGGCCAGCCTCAGGCTGCTACTCTGCTGTGACGGCGCCCAGCCAGAGGGCGAATGGGCAGGAGGCTGTTTATCATCATGAGGGCCTTCAGAGCTGTGCCTCTGCCCTGGGGGTTAGTGCACCCGGAGTTCTCCAGGATTCCCACCTGCTGGGCTGATTGCACCGAGATGCTTCCGTCCAGCTGTGAGGCCCCTGTCTCTTTAATTCTTTCAAAAAGCAGTTGCTTTTCTTTTGTCCCAGGGGTGCCAGCTGTGGGAACCCGCTCGCAGGTTTTACTGTCCCTTTCCCTAGTATCCAGCACCCCACGCACTGTGTGTCTGCGCTCTGGTGCGGTTGGCTGGGGATGGTTATTTAGCTGTCCTGGACTCCCTCTCTCTCCCCTCTCCGACTCCTCTCCTCCCACCGGGGAGCTGTGGTAGGGGGGCGCTCGGGTCCGCGGGGCCATGGCTTGTATCTTACCCCCTTCTCGAGGTGCTGGGTTTTCGCAAATGTCAATGTAGCCTGGCTGTTGCCCTGTATCTTCTGGTCTCTCTTTTAGGAATAGTTGTATTTGTTGTATTTTCAAAAATATATATGTTTTTGGGAGGAGATTTCCACTGTCCTACTCACTCTGCCATCTTGGCTCCTCCCCTAACCTGTCTTTTATTTCAGGGGGGTCACAGCCAAGAATGTAGAAGGATAGAGGAAAAACTTTTTTCCTCCCCAGCACCAAATGTGGAGTTATATTCCAGGAGGAAAAATATTTTCCCAGCCTGGTACAAAATGCCTTTGAAACCAACATCAGTGAAAGGGAGAAATAAAGTGGGAGAAATCCATTTATTGCCTACAAGCAGTCATCCACTTCTGCTCAACCATGTCTCTTGTGACCAGGCTGAAAAAAGGGCCCCCACCCAACCTCTCTGGTCCAGATATTGCCCTCACTCCTCTTTGTAATTACCTATTGATATGGAGATAGACTACTTCTCTCCACCCCTTGGAAACACTTATTGACATGGAGATGCACTAAAAGCAGAGGAGAGATTCTGGAAATATTGCAATTTTACCCATAGGAGTCCTTCTAAGCATGGGTATATGTGTGACTGCATAGCTCTGCAAATTATAAAAATGGAAATAATCCAGGAATGATCCAAAGAGGAAGCCTTTTAAATAGACTTTGATAAAACTCATGGTTACCTGTGGACAAAGACCAGCACTGTGAGAATGAGTTGTGAATGTTTAATAGCTTCTTAGATAAAAGTCTATCCAATACATACCTTCAGAGGCTGGTCATAAGGATGGAGTGAAATAAATGTAGCAACAATAGAAATGCTTGGAAATGGTAAAAGCAGGATATATTTCTGTATAATTTAGTAGTTCATTTATATTCACATGGACTATTTAATCCTTACAACAGTAAGGTAAAATAGGATAGAAGAAATAGGTTGCCCAAGAGTACTTAAATGATTGCAGAACCAGGACTTACACGGATTTTACTCTGTAGCACAGCAGCTGACAAACTACAGCCACACACCTGAACCAGACTACTGCCTGTTTTTGTTAATAAAGTTTTATTGCAACACAGCTGTGCTCATTTATTTACATATTATCTGTGGCTGCTTTCACACTACCGAACAAGAGTTGAGTAGTTGTGATAGGGAGTATATGCCCTCTGTGAGTATAATTGTAATGTTTCCAGAGTATCTTGCCTGGCTTTAGTGCATCCTCAGGTATGTTTTTAGTATGTTTTTAGAAGTATGGTTTTAGTACATCTGCATATCAATAGGTGTTCCTCAGATGGAGAGAAGTTCATCTCTATATCAATGGGTAATTACCTGGGTAACTGAGGGCTTATCTAACCTGAGAGGTTAAGGGGAGGGCTGGTTGGCTTCTGTGGGAGCAGGAGAGAAAGACTGCCGCAGATTGCAGTTTGTAAGCAATAAAGAGACTTTAAACTTTATTTCTCACTTTGTCTGATTTCGGTTTTAGAGGTATTTTGCCCTAGGATTTCCTCTCCCAGGACTTACATCTGGTGGTAGTCAACAGGATCTCTGAACCTGAAATCTGTCATAGTGGGTGCAACCTTTGGGAGGGCTACTCCTAGAGATGATGGGGAGAAGTGGCACTTGTGCCAAGGGAAGTGTGTCTGTATTTGTGTGGTCATGGAGATGTCACCACCACTGCTTGCTGCACCAATCCTGGCCCATGGCCCAAGCTGAAGGCTGCTGCTGCTGCCACTGCTGTGCTCCTGCTACCAACCAACGCCTGGTCACAACTATGGAAAGGAGCAGAGGTCCAGTTCACCTTGATAAAGCACAGAGCTCATCACCAGAACAGCTCCAACCAAGGTAATAGCCACCTATCCCATCATGGGGTGGGTGCAAGACTGGACCCAAAGGCCACAGAGTGGAGTGGCACAGACACCTACCATATATCATGTGACTGGCCATTTGCCTTTGGCATCCCCAGGGAATAATGAAGCAGACACATTGACCCAGGTGTGTTGGCTAGAAGGAAAGCCTGCCTCTGATGTGGCCCAATGGCTACATCAGCATTTATTGCACACAGGGCAAAAGATAATGTAGGCTATAGCCTGTTGGTGGGGCTTGCCACTGACCTTTGAAGAAGTCAGCAGAGCCCAGAAGGAGTGCCTTGTGTACTCTAAGACTCACACCAAGTCCCACAGCAACATGGGACAATAGTAAGGGGGCTGATACCCCTTGTCAGGTGGCAGATAGACTATATTGGGCCTCTGCCCATATCAGAAGGATATCAGTATGCCATGACTTGTATGGATATGGCTACTGGACTATTGATTGTTTTTCCTTTACATCGTGTAGATCAGCAAACCACCAAGAGGGGCCTAGAGTGTCTCTTTGCAACCTAAGGCCAGCTGCCAGTGATTGAGAACAATCAAGGCACCCACTTTACTGGACATGCATTGCAAAGATGGGTGCAGCAATTAGAAATAAAGTGGTAATTGGATACTGTTAAATGGATGTGGCCCTGGACCTGAACATTTCAACACATGGACTGGTGATGGCTGCCTTCTGGCACCTTGGGGAAAAGGCCTGGAAGCTGGCCTCCTGTGTATTCCTGGAGTAACAGAAGAGTGGCCCCCAAAGATCATGGTTATTTTCTTCTACAGCCCGTGTGGCCTGGATGTGCCCCCTAGCTGCAGCTACTGCATGATGGCTGAAATGGATGAGCTTTGGACTTAATCTATATAGGACTTTGAACCTAGCTGAATCCTCTGCCTTGAGGATATAATGATTTTATTGCTGTTGTCAAGAAAAAAATGTTTAAAGAGAGGTTTGACTTTGTCTAATGTTTGGTAAAAGTTTTGTGAGTAATCTAGCATGGTTGTTAGGCATGAGTAAACAAGTGTAGCAAGTGATAATAATAGTGTGTTAGTGTATTAAACATTTTGTGCTTAGTGAGAGATTGTGCTGTAAAGCACATTTACTTAATCTGCATAGGCTGAATCCTCTGGCTTGAGGATTATCATAATTTTATTGCTGTTGCTATTGTACATCATTAGTCTGGTCACAATGCTTTAGTTTTCTTACTCAGGGGCCATTGCAAAAGAGGGGTAACGAGTAAATTGTAAGGTGAGATTTCTGGAGGGGTGGCCTGTGGGTAAAGTTGTGATATTTCCAGAATATCTTACCTGACTTTAGTGCATCCTCAGAGGTGGAGAGGAGTATGGCTTTAGTGCATCTGCATATCAATAGGTGTTCCTCAGGGGTGCAGAGATGTTCATCCCCATATCAGTGAGTAATTACTTGGGCAACCAAGGGCTTATCTGAACCTGAGAGGTTAAGGGGAGGGCTGGTTGGCTTCTTCAGGAGCAGGAGAGAGACGGCCCCAGACTACAGTTTGTAAGCAATAAATGGGTTTTAAACTTTCTTTCTCACTTTGTCTGATTTCGGTTTTAGAGGTATTTTGCCCTGGGATTTCCTCTCCCTGGAGTTACACCCTCAAAGCCTGAATTATGTATTTTCTAACTCTTTACAGAAAAAGTTTGCTAACTGCAACCATAGAGAGCTGCACTATAACTAAAATGTGGGACTCTAGACTGGTCAAATTGCTTCTTTACCCCCTAAGCTGTGTTTTTGCATTCAGCTGAGTGTACTTTTGTGTATTAGTAGGTGCCTATTGATGGGCATTTAAGTTTTTTACCAATTTTTATTATAAATGATGCATAGTGACTATTCTTAAACAGCAACTTTGAACACTTACTAGGTTCTGAATCGCCCCCCTCCCCAGAATTATTCCTGAAGAGTGATGAATGGGTCAAATCATGGGCACTTTGTAAATGTTGAGTAGTCTTGAACACGTTGACTAAGTTGTACAATTTGGGAAACTTTTGCTGGATGGCCAGAGAACAAGTTCACCAGGTCAAATCCCCAAGCAGTGTATGATGATCCTTGTGTCCCCGCACACTGACTTTCCTAGGCATTATTCAACTTCTTTATTGTTGTCAGCAATTGTTAAGCCATAGAGCATTGTTTTGTTGATTTGCACTTGTCTGGTTAGTAAGGCTTTTATACACTTCATCTTATTTGTTGGCCCTGTGGTTTTTGATTTCTATAAATTGCTTCTATGCCATTGAGCTTGCTGCTTTTTTCTAATTCATTTTTAGAAGCTTCTTGAAAATGTTGGATATTTCTTCCTTGTTGGTGTCAGGCATTGCATGTGTCTTCTTCCATTCTATCATTTGTTCATTGAAGTTATTCATGCTGTTCTTCATTGAATGGATACCCTTAAGTCAAATTAATCAAATTGTTTTGTCTTAAGGTTTATGCTTTTGAAATTTTATTTAAGAAGCTCTCCTTTCCTAATTCACAAAGATATCCTCTTACTTTTTAATCTAAGTTTATAGTTTAACATTTCATATTTGTTCATCAGTCTTTGTGTGTGTGATAGTAGTTTTATTTGTTTATAATTATTTTGTTTTGTTTATGAGTACTTTTAATTAGCAGATGCCTGTTGATGAAGACATTTAAGTCTCCATTAGTAAGCCATTTTCCCCCCAAATCATCAATTAAACAGCTTTCCTTTTCCCATTTACTTGTAGTGTCATCTTCATTGTATATAGAATATTAAGTTCCCTCCCTAGGCCATTTTCTTTCTGGTTCTAAAATTTCTAACTTGGAAATCTTATCTACTCCCACAGTTTTGACCCCCTTTAATATCTGATGCCTTATACATTTATATCTCTAACCTTGATCCTTCCTTCAAGTTTCAAACTTGTGTATATGCATCTACTTGCTGGCTGTTTACCCTGCATGTGCCACAGATACTACAAGCTCAAAGTATAATAATTAAACTCTTCATCATCTGTACTGCTGTATTCTCTATTTCAGCGGACAGCATCACCATCATCTATCAATATCACCCATTCTGGTTGACAGCCTCAGTTCTTCCCTTATCCTGCTCCCCAACATCCCATGAATCACCACATCCTGCTGCTTTTATTTCTTGATTCCACATCCTTCTCTCTCAATCTATGGTGGCTGCCCTAGTTCTAGCCCTGATCATCTCTTTTCTGGACCACAAGTGCATCCTAATTAACCTCCTTTTCTCCAGGCCACTTATAATTCTGCTTGCCAGATGACTCATTCTAAGAAGAAAATGTGGCCATGCCACTCCCCTGCACAAACTCTGAAATGGCTCCACAGAACCAGCAAGAAGAGTTGTAATTCATTCACAGGGCTCCATCGCTATCCTTGATCTAGCTCCTGCATGCTGCTCCAGCCTCTGCGTTTGCTTCTCCTTGCCTTATAGTTTATACTCCACCACCACCAAACCGTTCATAGCTTTCTCCACATGCCATTGCACTGATTTGACTTCTGCTGATTTGACTTGTCTGTATTCCAGCTGTTGTCTGGAGTATAGCCTCCTCCTTCTCCTTTGCCTGTTAACACTTGATGATCCCTTAGAAGCCTTTTGTAACCAACCCTCCCCCAGCTGGCTCTAGGGTCCCCTTTGGCCTTCTGCTGCTTCCTGAACTTATCTTAGTCCTTAACTTACTGTCTGTAATAGCAACTGTGGTGTATATATATGCACATAAAACCCAGCTAAATCCCCACAGGCAATTTGTTAGTTCTGATTTTCCTTTTTCTGAACTTCATTACTCAATGGTTTTATAATTTTCCCTCCTATCACCTGTTTTAGTTTTCACTCCCAGTTTATAACCCTTTAATGGGTTGAATAGTGCCCCCCCCTCCGAATTCATGTCTATCTGGGATCTCAGAATGTGACCTTATTTAGAAAAAGCATTAAAGATCTTGAGATGATATTGTTGCCAGGCAGCTGTGTCTGGGGAGGCCTCTTCCTGTGCACCAGGTGAAACCTCAACCTGGACAGGGGAGGGTTCTTGACTCTGAACAAAAAAGAATTATTGAGCAGGTCTGACGAGTGTAGGTAAGGAAGGAATTCATTAAAGTGAGAGTAGCAGGGAATGGTAGTTGCCTTGCAGGTGGCTGAGAACAGGAAAGTGCAGAAGGAAAGAGGAAAAGTTTGCTGACCTCTTTCTTGGCCTAGGGCAGATTCCCTTGCCAACTCCTAAAGCCAGAATCACCTGGTGTCCCTTGTCTGCTTGGATCTGCACGGTGTGGGGACTAGCCCCTACCACCCCAGGATTGGGGGAGCCATGAAGCGTGGAATGGAGTGAGATTATGTTCTGAGAACTTCCCAAAGAAAGGAGATTTTCAGGCAAACTAGCTATTAAAGAGCACATCACACAGCTGCAGTTCTGTCCAGGTCACCCAAGCAACAGAAACTTGAAGGCCCAAAATCTGAGCTCTCAGTGGCCTCTCCCTTCTTATCAGGAGTAAAGCGGAAACTAAGTGAACACTTGGAAACAGAATAAAATAGCGAAGACGCTTACCACTGGAAAAGCACAGAGAGACAAAAAGCAATTAAGCTGAGCAGTGAGAAAACTTTATTTAAAGGTATGCACTTAAAGAAAAAGTGCGGGTGTCCTCAGAGAGAAGGTGTGCCTAAAAGGCTGGGTGTTCGGTCTTTTAAGAATTTTCAGAAATGTGACAAAGGGCCAGGGGATACAGACTAGTAAAGTGGTCTCAAAATGCTATCTCCTGTGAGAGACATTATGTCTCCTCTCATCTATTATCAGTCTTCCAGCTAATTCTGCAAAATTAACTTAGCACAAGAGATTGGTCTGTTCCTTTTCAGGGTAGTAGCTTTCCTCTGGGAATGTGTCAGTCAAGAATATATCAGATGAGTTATTATCTGTTTCCCAAAGAATATATTAGGAATCTTACTTCCTAACTTCCTGGTTTTTTAAATGGAATCTTAGCCTTAAGATGGGAATGAATCCCTCCTGTTCTTACTATATTGTTTATACCTTGGCTTTCTTAGAAAATTAATCATGATGCTTGTCTCCTGTCCCTGACCTACATCAATATCATACTAGATCTGAAGTGAGACCCAAGTCTAATGACTGGTGTCCTTATAAGAAGAGGAGAGGACACAGAAGCACAGAGGGGAAGATGACATGAGGACAGAGGCAGAGATTGGAGTGATATGTCTACAAGCCAAGGTACAGCAGGAGCCACTGGGAGCTGGAAGACACAAAAAAGGATTCCCTCCCAAAGCCTGGGGACTCAGTGTTGCCCTGCTGGCCCCTTGCTTTTGTGTTTGTGGCCTCAAGCACTATGGGAGCATAAATCTGTGTTCTTTTAAGTCACCAGGTTTGTGTTAATTTGTTATAACAGACCTAGGGAACGAATATAATCTCTTAGCACATACAAAATTAATCCACACAGCAGCTGGTGTGGGATTTGTTTGTTTCTTTTGTTTCTTCCTTTTATGTTGTTTTTTTGGTGTGAATTTATTTATTTTTATTTTTTATCATGGCACATTTAAAACATACAAAAGAAGGCAATGTGTATAACGAAGCCCCTGGTATCCACTGCCCCAGCTTCAATAATTGTCAACTCATTGCCAGTCTTGTTTCATCTCTACCTCCATCAGCACCCCCATCTCCTGCCTTATTTTGAAGCAGTTGTATCATTTCATTCATGAATATTTCAGAATATATCCCCAAAAGGCAAAGACTCTTTTTTTTGTTTTACATGAAACACAGGAAAGGGTGGCCTTTCCAAGATGAAAGTTTCCAACAGTTTTTCCTCTGGTTAAAGACTTAATGTCTGCTCCAGGAACAAAAAGCAATCTCACTGGTTTGATATTCAAAGAACTTTGGTTTTGGTTTTGCACCTGAAACGGTCCTGTTCATCTCTCCAACCTCATTGTCCAATACGCTCCGCTTACACTGTGTCCTAGATATAACAAACAATTAGCAAAACCATTAAGAAATTACTGTATTTGTAGATAAAATCAAACACTGGCAACTTCATATTGCTCAACCAGTAGGCGGCCAGGCTCTGCCTCCCTTTCAGCCTGCTTCAGCAGGCCCCTGCTTTGCTCCTGGATTTATTATATAATGGTGTATTGTTTGCCTGCCTGTCTCTTCACCTAGCAGGTAAGCTCCGTGAGGACAGGTGGGGGGGGGCTCCTTTCCTTTTGTATGTCTCCAGATTTCTGGCACAAGGTCAATGTGCAATGAATATTGTTAAACAAATCAATGGCTCTGTCTACTCCAATCTGCCATAGGTGTTTTTTTCTATAGGCAATCTCTGAAATTACATAATTCTGAAACTTCAATATGCCCTCTTCTTTCTGTCATTATTACAACTGTAATATATCATTTTGCACTTTTTTTCCTCAAATGAAGCCTCTTGATAAGGGCTCTTGGAGATGCTGCTTTTCTCTCCAGTGCTGCTGTCAACAAGTTTTGCAGCAGAGCAGCAACAATACATTCTATGCGAGGGGCGTAAATCCCGGGTCTTCATGTACTAGATAAGACTAGATTAAAAAAGTGAAGTAAAATTTATCTAAAAAGGCAATAATTCTCCTGGTGTTCATTTACAAGTATACAGGGAAAAAAATCCAATCTGTGCTCAGTTTCCCCCTGCTTTAAAAGTTATTTTAAAGCTGAGCTGTCATTTCTGCAAAATGTATCATCTCCTACTTTATCCATTTGTGTTAGCAAACCACCCAGAGGTTTAAAACTCCCTAATTTTGATGACGATTTTATGGGTCAGGAATTCAGGGTGACTTGGCTGGACAGCTCTTTTCTGCTCCTTGTATCCAGCCAATGAGGCAAAAAGGGGTGGAGCTGTGGGGAGGGGTTAGAGTCCACTTCCAAGAGAGCTTCTCCACTTGCATATCTGGTTCCTTGGGACTCACTGGGCTCTTTCTTCATGTGTTTCAGCCCTTGGGGTCTCTCTGTGTGGCTTGGGATTATCAGAGCGTGATGGACTTGGAGTGGTCCTACTTCTTACATGGCAGGCAGCTTCCTAGAGAGAAAGCAGAAGCTGCCAGGTGGCTTAAGTCTGGAATGGGCACAGCACAGCATCATTTCTGCTGTATTCTGTTTTGCTGTTGGTAAAGCAGTTCCAGCCCAGCCCAGATCCAGGGGATGGCAAAATAGATTCTGCTTCTAGAAGGGTACGGTAGAAAGAATGTGTGTCCATTTTAAATTTGGACACATCATCCGTCAGTTTTTGTTTGGACATAGGAGAACTGAATCACATTTCTAGAGCATCATGAGTCCCCGACTGGACTCTCCTTAGCCTATATCTGTTGGCTGCATGATTACCTTATTTTGCTTAAGGTCCTCACTGAGTTCACACACATATTGAGCATTTTGAAAATATTAACTAATAAAAATTATATCACCTTTTGTTTGGTTGAAAATGCCCATATTTTTATTGTGCAAAAACTATTTTTTTCCTCTCTTACTACACCAAAATATTCACCAGGAGAAGACTAGAAAATAACTATTTAAGTAGAAGTGTTGATTTAAGAATTAGTGTGAAGAAATATTGCAAAAACCAAAATTCAGCAGAAACAAGGGACTTCTTCAGCCACAGGTGGTATCTATCTATCTATATTTTTTTCTTTTTTAACCCAGGGGTACCATGGGATGCTATGCTAAATCTGTTTCATCTGCAAGTTAACTCATTATATACCTTAGGTCTGTAGAAAGGCTTAGGAGTATTTGATATCATATACAATCAAGATAAAAGAGACTTTAATTTTGGGATTTTTACATCTCTGGGTAAAATCAAAGATTGCTTGAAGCTATGAAGGCAAGACCCTGTTTACATCAGAACCTGGGAGATGGAGGGAGACCTGCCATGCCTGCCTGTTTTTCCAGTGTTTAACATTTGGAATATTATTTAATGTTAAAAACCCTTTTTCTATCCCTAATTATGTTTTGACAACTGCAATCTCATTATAGACTCATTTCCTCCAGTCAGTGTGATTACAAGAGCATGCCTCGATTTTAGGGACTGTAATCCACAAAGGGTAGAATAGGGTTAGAATGCTCAACACCCAATCATGTTTATGTCAAGCTTGTTGTTTTCACTTTTGTTTTGTTTATTTTTTACTCCACTAAGTCTTTAATAAATGGATTTCTATTTCCACTGCAGAGGAAAAAGTAGGATTTTTTTCTATCTTTTAATTTTTCCACCATATTTTTATTTTATGTAATGGCTGTCCTATCTGCAAACTGAACACATCCAACCAAGTTTAGGTTGAACCAAAGTTAATTTCATTGCTGATTTCATAAATGCTTTCACGACATACCTTGGGGCAGTTGGGGAAAAATAGAAAGATTTGAAAGTCCAGGACTAAGAATCATTTAGCCTACTTATTAGATAAGGCAAAGGTTCTATGTTAGAAAGTTTTAGAGACCATTTGGCTTTTCTTGAAGACAGCAAATGGACACAGCCTGTTCCTCTGATGTCAGCCAGTTAACAGGTACATCTGTTATGTATTTATCACAATTGGTCCAAGCAACTGTTTGGCAAAACAATACCAATACATGTGTTGAGAATGAATCAGTAGGATGATATTCGAAAACAAAGATTTGTATCTTTTGTAGGGGCTAAAGGGAGCTTTCTTGGAGAGTTGTAGCATATATTAGGAAGGGACTTAGCCACCAAACAACCTCACACTGGGTAATTTTGGTAAAACATAAGATACAAATAATCCCTTAACAAAAGACAAGCAACCCCTGGTGTTTATCAGTAGTAACACATGAAATTATACACAAGTTGCTGTTGGGATTCTTTGCTTATAATCGAATTAAATGCTCTTTTTTTTAGAACCTTTGTGTTTTATGTACATTGAAGGGAAATGAGGGTCCTTGACAAGAAAGAGGGTCTTCTACAAAAACATCCCAACTAAAGGGAAAGGGGAAAGAAATCTAGGGAAAAACAGATTCTAGGGAAAAAGTACAAGCATTTCTCATAGGTAAGCAGGCTGAAAATCAATCTGCATTAGTTTGTCAATTGATACGTTGTAAAATTAAGGTATCTGAGGAAGATTTTGGCCCTAAAATATGAGAATATCACATTGAAAAGTATAGAAAACATTTTTTAACAGCAAAATCTGTGTTTTAGCGAAAAAAGTAACTTGACAAAATATTGCTAATGTTCCTATAAACTTCAAATTTTGCTAGAACATTTTTCTTGTTTGGTATAACAATTTAATTTGAAATTGAATCTAGACAAACTTTATGGAACTAAAAATTCATTTGATTTCTATCAACCTACTTTCCCCAATATTCTACAACAGCTACACCTGTTAGAACCTATTTCGTTGCATGAGGTGGAAGCACTGGCTTTTAGCAATGATCTGGGATGAAAAACAGTCAAAGCAACCATTGGAAAGGAAATAAAAGATAAATAATGATAGCAAAGCAGCTATGCCGTGTGTCTGAGGACACATGCTTTTATAATACATAGCTGAGGGACTCACATGAACAATCAGCTACGCAAGTCATTATGTGTCATTAAGTCTGTTCTGTGAAAAAATGATGTCACCATGAGACTTACGAAAAAGGGACCCTAAAAGAGAAAAGGCAGAATCTAGCTGGTATAAAAGACAGAAATCTTCAGGAGAAAAAAATAGGAGGATCTGTCTAAGGTGGCAAGACTCAGCCCATCAATCTCCTTCCTGTCCAATTACCTAATGGGATATATACAAGCTGGCAATTCTATGACTTCTACTGCATAGTTTCGGTAGGATGTTATTCAAATAGGGATAATTCCCATTCCTAATAGGAAAATATTATCTTAGGTAGTTGACTGGCCATTTTCAGTCAGCATAATGAATGGATCACCCACTGGGGAAATGGAATTACTTTCGGGAGATATTGAGCACTTCTTATCGAATGCTTGTGTTCAGAAGCTTTTCTGTTACTGAATTTTAAAGACACACACCATGATACCCGTCAATGCTGCTGTGCTAGAACCAAAGCAAATTAATTGTGCTACCCCCAACACACACCAGTCGCTTCCCTTATGGTAGCTTAGCCACCAAAGTCTTTGACCAACTGCTTTTGAAACCCTGCTTGTTTGTAGAGGAGCTGCTAATCTAGCCTTGTTTGTTTCTCTATTTTATGTCCTGTTTTTAAACATCTCAGTGTAGTTCTAGCTATGAAGAGGGATTGTGATTAGCCCACCTGCAAGTTCTCTGATCCCGTTTATTTATTTATTTATTATACACTTAATGTATGCCAGGCACTGTTCTATATGATTTATGAATATTTGCTCACTTAATCTTTATAAGGACCTTCAGATGGGGCTTATCAGTATCCCCATTTTATAGATGGCAAACAGAGAAGTCACAGAGAAGTTAAGTGACTTGTTCAAGGTCACACAACTACTAAGTCATGAGGCCAGGATTTGAGCTCAGGAAGTACAGTTCCAGAATCCCAGTCAAAACAGTGTGTCCACTGCCCTTTTCTTGTCTCATCATTCCTTTACTCTCTTCATCACCACCATGCCTGATTGAGATGTTCTGCCCTATGAAATGCTGTCATTAGTTTATGATTCTAGCTGGAGCAATTTCATCAGCAGGTTAGCTCTTGTCTTCTGGTTAGACTGTGAGCATGGAGGTTGGGTGGTGAGATGGCAATGAGAGAGACTGCAATTCAACTTTACTTTCAGCTTTAAGTCCATTACACTTTTACTCCTTTTCTACAAAGTGGAAGTTAATCATAGTGCTTACCTTGAAGGGTCATTGTGGGGATTGAAGGGGACAATACCTGTGAATTATTTAAATATGTGTGGCACATAATATTTGCTCAGTAAACATGAGTTAGGGTTGTGGTTACTGGGATATCTGAATCAATTTTAGGCATGTAAGACCCAAGCATCAGAAATATTGTCGTGTTTAGTTTTCAGCTGAGGCCACTTTCAGACCAAATTTTCTGGAAAAAGTTGGCATCTAAAGGTGATTCATTGATAAGGGAAATGGAAGGCATATAATCTCAGGAAGAGGAATGCTCTGCTTCTATATGTTAATTGTGAAAAGTCTCTCTCTAACATGTTGATGTGGGGACTGAGGAATAATATTGGAAATTGGCATTGCAAAATGAATCTCAAAAGTGCATGACAAGAAGAGGAGCCAAGATGGCAGCATGAGTAGTTCAGCGAAATTCTCCTCCCAAAAACATATATATTTTTGAAAATACAACAAATACAACTATTCCTAAAAGAGACACCAGTAGATACAGTACAACAGCCAGGCTACATCTACATCTGCAAGAACTCACCATCACACGAAGGCGGTAAGATATAAGCCATGGACCAGCACAACCAGAACACCCCCCTACCCCAGACTCCAGCAGGAAGAAAGGAGTCGGAGCAGGGAGGGAGTGAAAGCCCAGAACTGTTAAACAACCAGCTCTAGAAATCCGCACTAGGAGTGTAGACACACAGTGCATGGGGTGCTGGATATTAGAGAAGTGGAAAAGCAAAATCTGTGAGCAGGTCCCCACAACTGGAGCCCCTGAGACAAAAGAAAGTGAGTACTTTTTGCAAGTCATAAAGGGACAGGGACCTCACAGCTGGATGAAGTTGTCCTGATACATGCACCCCAGCACATGGGAATCCGGGGAACTCTAGGTGACTTAACCCCCTGGGCGGCAGCGCAACTCTGAAGTCCCTCACAGTGATAAGCAGCCTGCCAGTCATTCCCTCAACTGGCGCGGACCCTGACACACTGGCCTTGTAGTGGGAGAGCGGCAGCGCATGCCGAGGGAGGCAGCGCCAGAGGGGCCTGGGAGCAGTCTGCATGAGCCTGCGGTGGTAGCAGTTGAGCAGCGCAGGGCTGGCCCACATGGGCAGGCAGCAGCAGCAACAGAGTGGCCCAAACAAGCCCGCAGCACCAGGAGTGGCCTGCATGAGCACGTGGCGGCAGCACCAGAGGGGACTGGGAGCAGCCCGTGCGAGCTCGCGGTGGCACCAGAGGGGCCTGGGAGCCAAAAACAGGAGCTCGCGGTGGTGGCAGAGGAGCAGCCCAGGAGCACCCACACCCCCAGCAGCCGCTCAACCCGGCACACAACAGCCTGGGCCAGACTCAAAGGCCGCTGTTGGCACATAGCTGCCCAGCAGGGGTGGAGCTTTCACGGGAGAGCACACCTGGCATGCCTGCCACTCCCTGAAGGGCTCTGCACTACTCTGACAGAGACCCCACCCACAGCAGCTTAGGGAATTAACCAGGAAGCCGCTCTGCTCCAGGAGTCCAGGTAACTGACACAGGCAGCAGAGAAGGGCAAGGTGACCAGCAAGCAGGAAAAGACTTTGTTCTCCAGGTGACACATGTACTACCGGCCTACAGCTACCCCTATCACCATGAAAAGGCAGAAGAATTTAGTCCAGTTCAAAACAGTCCAGACAAACCCTGAGGGAGGGCCAGGGGAGATACACCTAACCAATCCCCTGAAAAAGAATTCAAAATAAAGGTCATAACCATGCTGATGGATCTTCAGAGAAATATGCAAGAGCTAACAGATGAAGTCTGGAGGGAGATTACAGAAATGAAACAATCTCTGGAAGGACTTAAGAGCAGACTGGATGAGGTGCAAGAGACCATGAATGGAATAGAAATCAGAGAACAGGAATGCAGAGAAGCTGACACTGAGAGAGATAAAAGGATCTCAAGGAATGAATCAATATTAAGAGAATTGTGTGACCAATCCAAAGGCAACAATATTCGCATTATGGGGTACCAGAAGAAGAAGAAAGAGAAAGGGATAGAAAGTGTATTTGAAGAAATAATTGCTGAAAACTTCTCCATACTGGGGGAGGAAATAGTTGCTCAGACCATGGAAGCACACAGAACTCCCAACAGAAGGGACCCAAAGAGGACAATACCAAGACACATAATAATTAAAATGGCAAAGATCAAGGACAAGGAAAGAGTTTTAAAGGCAGCTAGAGAGAGGAAAAAGGTCACCTACAAAGGAAAACCCATCAGGCTATCATCAGACTTCTCAACAGAAACCTTACAGACCAGAAGAGAATGGCATGATATATTTAATGCAATGAAACAGAAGGGCCTTGAAAAAAGAATACTGTATCCAGCACGATTATCATTTAAATATGAAGGAGGGATTAAACAATTCCCAGACAAGCGAAAGTTGAGGGAATTTGCCTCCCACAAATCACCTCTACAGGGTATTTTAGAGGGACTGCTCTAGATGGGAGCACTCCTAAGGCTAAATACATGTCACCATAGAAAATAAAATGACAGCAAAGAAAGAAGACCAACCAAATACTAATTAAAGACAAAAAATAAAATCAACTACCCACAAAAGCAGACAAAGGAAACACAAAAGAATAGAACAAAACACCCAACATATGAAGTATGGAGGAGGAGGAATAAGAAGGGAGAGAAATAAAGAATCACCAGACAGTGTTTATAATAGCTCAACAAGCGAGTTAAGTTAGACAGTAAGATACTAAAGAAGCTAATCTTGAACTTTGGTAACCACGAACCTAAAGCCTGCAATGGCAATAAGTACATACCTTTCAATAAACACCCTAAATGTAAATGGGCTGAATGAACCAATCAAAAGACACAGAGTAATAGAATGGATAAAAAAGCAAGACCCATCTATATGCTGCTTACAAGAGACTCACCTCAAACCCAAAGTCATGCACAGAGTAAAAGTCAGGGATGGAAAAAGATATTTCATGCAAACAACAGGGAGAAAAAAGCAGGTGTTGAGTACTAGTATCAGACAAAGTAGACTTCTAAACAAAAAAAAGTAAAAAAAGATAAAGAAGGACATCACATAATGATAAAGGGATCAGTCCAACAAGAGAATATAACCATTATAAATATATATGCACCCTATACAGGAGCACCAGCATATGTGAAACAACTACTAACAGAATTAAAGGAGGAAATAGAATGCAATGCATTCATTTTAGGAGACTTCAGCACACCACTCATTCCAAAGGACAGATCCACCAGACAGAAAATAAGTAAGGACACAGAGGCACTGAACAGCACACCAGAACAGATGAACCTATTAGACATCTATAGAACTCTACATCCAAAAGCAACAGGATACACATTCTTCTCAAGTGCACATGGAACATTCTCCAAAATAGACCACATACTAGCCCACAAAAAGAGCTTCAGTAAATTCAAAGACATTGAAATTCTACCAACCAACTTTTCAGACCACAAAGGTATAAAACTAGAAATAAATTCTGAAAGAAAACAAAAAGGCTCACAAACACATGGAGGCTTAACAACATGCTCCTAAATAATCAATGGATCAATGAACAAATTAAAATAGAGATCAAGGAATATATGGAAATAAATGACAAGAACAACACAAAGCCCCAACCTCTGTGGGACGCATCAAAAGCAGTCTTAAGAGGAAAGTATATAGCAATCCAGGCATATTTAAAGAAGGAAAAACAATCCCAAATGAATAGTCTGCCATCACAATTATCAAAATTGGAAAAAGAAGAACAAATGAGGCCTAAAGTCAGCAGAAGGAGGAATATAATAAAGAGCAGAGAAGAAATAAGTAAAATTGAGAAAAATAAAACAATAGAAAAAAATCAATGAAACCAAGAGTTGGTTCTTTGAGAAAAAAACAAAATAGATAAGCCTCTAGCCAAACTTATTAAGAGAAAAAGAGAATCAAAAAGAGGGGATTATGCTCTGATTCACAGAATCAGAAACGAGAAAGGAAAAATCATGACAGACCCCATAGAAATACAAAGAATTATTAGAGAATACTATGAAAGCCTATATGCTAACAAGCTGGAAAACCTAGAA